>NC_049233.1:50335605-51000841 GCF_011100685.1 Canis lupus familiaris
GTCTACTAAATTTCATAATAGAGGTGCTTATAGAGCACAGAGATACATTCCCTTGAGTAGTGGAGGAAATCTTCCACATAGATGACAATTAATTGTATCTTGAAGAGTGTGTTGGTTTGTCAGGATATGGCAAGCAGTTCGGAATGACCAGAGCTCTGCTTCTCAGCTGTCATACAGAGTTCTGTGGCAGGGGTATGTAAGGCCACAGAATAGATACTTTATTCATCCAGTAAGTGTTTATTATTTACTTATTTGAGAAATATTTATTGAATACCTTATTTGTGCTGTGCACTCTCACAGACATTAGGGATAGAGAAATAAATGATACAGTCTTAAAACTCACCATGGATTGTCAGTTCTGGGGAAATATATCTCAAAACACTATGTATATATTATTGAATAGAATATACAGATTTATGCAATCAAACATGAATATTTCATATACGTTTTGTACTTGCAAGAGTAGCTTTTGGCAATACCCTTAAACCCCAGAAGGATGTGTTGATTTTATTCTAGCATCCGGTATACTGTGTTGAAAAACTTTGAGGAGTGCTAGGAAGGTTTATATGAAGAATTGAAGGGGACATGGGATTGGAGAGGTAGGGAGACACTAAGCATCTATAAGTTTGAATTTTACATCAAAGGAAATGAAGCACTGTAAGAGGGCTTGAAATAGGAAGGGTGTGATCAATTTAGGACTTTAGAAGGATCATTCTGATGAAAGTACCCATAAGTACATCTGAGATCATGCTTTAAAAATATGGTCCCTGTACCTGTTTTTCATTTTCTCTGTATGTATTGAATCATTTGATGGTCCATCAATGTCCAAACAGCTAAAGCTAAGCCCTTGAGATGGACAACCTGCAAACAGTGTATAGGCAAGAGAATTTGCCTTTGTGGAATTTTTCTTAAAGATGAGGTCATCAAAAGCATGAGTTGAGTGTAAAAGTTGGGAACGTATTTATTCGTATTTGGAATTGAATTAACTTTTATTTAAAGGATCTCAAAATAATTCATGTACACTGGACAGGTCATTTTTCAGACAGAGGTTGTTTGGCTGCAGGTAGTTGAAACCCATTCAAACTAGCTCAAGTTGCAAGGGGAGAATATATTGAATGTAGCCAGATATTAGGAGGACTGGAGCTAGCATATGGAATAACAAGTCTGAGACCAAGGGAGTTATTGTCTTTCTGTGTCTTTTTGGTCCATATTGGATACTTAGCTTCCTCCTTTATTATCACTGCAACACATTTTTTCCTTGTTTATGTGATGTTTTTTAATGAGCATGTGTAAAAATGTGCACACTGAATTATGTCCTTTCAGTCTAAGCATTACCAGAGATTAGACAATTTCATATTTTTCAGGAAAGAGAATTGGATTGGCCAATTCGAATATGGTCCCTACTCCTGATAAAATCAGCTGTGACTGGGAGGAGGCCCCATACCTGCTCATTCATCAAAGTATGGAAGCAAGCTCTGGAAAATTCTATCAGAAGAGGGGTTGGGGTGGGGTACAATGACTAGAAGAAGAAATGACTGGAATGTCTACAATTTCCACAAAGAAAGCCTGGCAAACCCTCAATGTTAGGGAGTTTATCTTCCATAAGAGGAAGATCACTCGTTTCTTTTCTAGATTTCCCTTCTCATCTTGAAGTTTCATAAAGAATAGATTCTTATATTAGTTCTAAGTCTTCAGGTTGCAGTGCTATAAGCTGAACTCATTGCTAAAAGACATTGCATTGCATGATTTTTCTGACATGTTTAGACAATATGTTAGCTCCAAGCACAGCTATATTTTGCAACTCTAATAATCTAAACAAGAATCTGTTTCTGTCCCTCTCTAAGCTCTGCCTTCTTTCTTGAATGGAGGTTTTTTATTCAGATGAGGTTTCTATCATGTAGGAAAAAATGAACCACCACAAGCTCCTGACTTACGTTTAAAGTGTTGGTGGGCAGGGGGAGTATTTCTTCTTCTGCTCCAAAAACAATTTAGGCTCCAAAATGAAAATGCAAACGTAAAATAAAAATTAATAGTTTATTCCCATTTTCTAGCTGAGTTGAGCTTTGAAAGAAAAAAGTGATTTTTAACCTGAACATTCTAAGAATTCTCTGTATCATATGTAAGCATAAGTAGGATAGCAATGTGGAAAATATGAATATTGGAATTGAAGCTGTAGAATACAAGACACTATGATATCTTATAATAGCCGTAAAGGCATTAGCATAATGCAGCTTTATTTGTTTATTTATGTCTACTTATAAACTATACCAAAACTTTTAAACTGATTTTTAAAAATTTGCTTGTTTTGATGTATCTTTTTCTAAATCCTGAAGTATGAGAATTCTTATTTAGCACCTTTCAGATGTTTTTAAATGTAGTATTTTGTTTCTGCATACCTGGACTGGAATTTGTATTCTCCACTTGTATTTTAGAAAGATTGCCTAATGTTATGAGGTGAATTGAAGGATACTGATGTTATAAGTGAGAGACACTTAGGAGGCTAAGTTAGAATTGGCAGTTGTCTAATTTAGAGGTGATGAAAGTCTGAACCAGACCATAGCTATAGAAGTAGAAAAAGAGTATAGATATGAGAGAGACATATTCATGTGAAAGCAAGACCTTTTTTAAACAAGTTTTGTCCAGTGCTTTAGCTGCATATTGCTGCTTTCCATGTTTTTTATTGTTAGCAAAATAGTAAGATTATGTCACTAAGTGGGCTGGCTGTTAATTCTATACAATTGGTTTTAAGAATCAGTTGAATAGGAGAATTCATATTAATATAATTTTGCTGAAGGTAATAAGAGAACTGGAGGTAGTGGGAAAAAGAATTATTTATGCCTGATGGAAAGCAGAGTAGTAGAGCACAATTTAAGTAAAAGAGATCCAGGGCTAGGGGTATGCAAGCAATGTGAAGCTTGTTATGAAAAGAAAGAGGAGTTGTGATGACAATTTGCTCCTCCTGCCTTGTTAGAGTTCTCTCTCATGGTTGTGGCCTTAGGAACATGGACCTTTTTCTTTTCCTTTACTTTCCAGGTTAGTAAGTTGTCGCAGCAGCAACATGCTCATGGGCTGTCAAAATCATTTTATTACAGATGTAAAGCTAATCCAGACACAAACTACATAAGGAATAGGAAAATGCAGTTTTAGGATATAAAGCCTAGTCCTGTTATCACTTTGGAGATTCTTCTCAGTGATCTGTCCATGACTATGTTTTTCTGTTCAAAATTCCTTAGTCTACTGCCTCATTTTATTAACTAAAAAAATCAGGTTATTTTTCTATTTATCTGACATATTCTCTCAGCTAAAAAGCTTGATTCTCTTCTAATTTAAAATTTTCAAAATTTTGAGTCTTCTAGGAAGTAGAATATATTTTATTTATCCAATAAGTGTGTGTTTGATGACTAAGGTCACACTTGGCCAGATTCTCACATTATAGATAAGGTGCTGTATATAATCCATCACAAGAGCACATATTCAGACTCATGATAAGGAATAGGTAGAGAGGGGTGTGTGGATGGAAATCCCTGAACAATGTTTGCATTGCCCTGGTACTTTCCTTTTTCCTCATTTCTTAATTTCTTTCTCTTTATTTTTGTTGTTCTAACAGAGAGAGAAAATGGAATACAAAATGTTGGGAAAGGATCAGTAGATAGAATAGGGAAAAAGCAGAACAGGAACCTATGCTAAATATTCAGTTTCTTGTTTGAGATGCAAATAACTAATAATATTGACCATTTATACCATCTCCTTGTTGATTACTTTAATCTTATTTACTTTTATTAGTTATAGAGGCATGAAGTTGGTTTCCTTTTGCCCCAGAGGGCAGAACTAAGAACTATTATAGAGGGAAAGGATTTTCTAAGGATTTTCTAAGATACAGAGTTGTAGGATGGTGAGTTTCCAGTTTCTTTTGGTGTCTACTCAGGGTTGAGCAAAGAATGTGCTATAAGAAATTCAAACGTTGATTAAGAAGCTGTGTACACTGGAGTTCATTTGTTAAAAGCAAAATTAAACATCTTAGGTAACTTATGCAAGAAGGAAATGCTTGTGAGAGCTAGGGATTGCTAAGAGGGTCTGATAGACCAGGTTTAAAATGACAGAGTCCAGTCAAAATGTTCTAGTTGGTGTAAACAATCCACAATGGAGGCCAGACACCATCAGAAAAATGAATAAATTCTTGCTTTATTTAAATATTTATTAAATATCTATAAGTGCCAGGCACTGGGATGCGATAGAGAATGAACAAAAGCCCTGGTCTTGTGGAGCTTATATTTTAGTGGAGGAAACAGATACTAAACTAATAAATAAAAATACAACACATGGAGTAGTGATAAGTACTAAGATAATAACAAAACATATTCTGAAAGGAAACATAGTAAGGGAAGAGAATAATGAGGAAGGTATTGGAACCTGGATGGAATGAGCTATATGATGCCTTAGGACAAAAGTACATCAGAGAGATGGAAAAGCAACTGCTAAATGTGTAGAAGGATGAAGTGTAGTTAAAACAGAGTGAATGGAGGGGAAGGAGGTTGTAAAATGAAAGAATGTCAATTACTTCTCTGACCTTAGTATCTCCTCTTAAGATGTAAAGTCTCTGGAGAGGGAATCATAGTGAGTGAACTAAAAATTTGTGTACATTTCTTGGCTGAGTAAGGACAAGAACAGGCACAAGCTGGTAGGAGAACTTTCTAGAGATTCCTTCAGCATCTTGAGAGGATCTTGAGGGCAGTTGGATTCACCATCCTTCTCAGGGGGGAGAGGAAGGTTTTCAAAGGGGAAAATTGAGGTATAATTAGGAAGGAGGATTAATGGCAGGAATTGAACTGCCAATGTCCCAGTGGATAATTAGCTTAAGTGATCTTTAAGGTCCTTTTCAACACAAAGATCAATCGAGTGACGGAGGTGAAAGAATAGAGACAAAAAGGGAAAGAAAAAAAGCTGAAAAAGAAACGTGCTTTACCATGGGTCAGCCTGTCCTCCTGACTTCTTCCACCTTTCACTCTCCATTACCAGATGAGTGATGCCCAGATTGGTCACAAGGCACAGAGGCAAACCTTGTGGAGGAAATTTATTACAAGGGATCAATATGGGAAATAAAGAAGCACTGACAATGGGCTCTTTTCAGCTAAACAACTAGGAGACCCAACATGTTCTAGAGGAGCAATAGCACCTCAATGAGGCACTCTTGGAATGGGTTTGTCCATTGCTCCTTCATGGCCAAGAGTCAGCTTCTTTCTGACTCTTCTGAAATAATCTGCTTCTATCCCATTCCTGACTTTTCCTTTTGTTTTGGCTTTTTCAGGGCTTTTGCACACTACATTCTCTCCATACATCCATTTACATTTGCTGCACTCCATATCTGATCTCTGGATGTCTTACATTCAAACTCCCTGAGAAGAACTGATAGGATGGTTTGGTTATCACTATTTATTATTGTCTTGCTATTGTGTAAATTTCTCATGCTGGCCAGGCCTTGGACTGCTGCCTTGATTCAGATACCTTGATTTAGGTATCTAGAAAGGAGAGCAATAAACTTAGTGGGCGAGTGTAGCAAGTGCTCAGGATTTCTTAGATTTTTTTCCTATTGCAAAAACAATACTAAATTCAACATACAGAATGCCTGCTGTGTGGCAGATATTTAAAGCAAATTATTTCTAACTCTGAGAACAACCTTACTATGTAAATATTATTATTCCTATTTTTTACTTCCAATATCACACAACTAGCAAATGGATAAGCTAGAATTTAAATCCAAAGTCTATATTTTCTTTGATGACATTAGTATATAGATCTGTTAGTATATAGATCTCTGAGGAAGTGAAAGGCTATGCATTCATCAATCCATTAATTGATCCATACATGATTTTGAATGGATACTATATGCACAGGACTAAAGAAATAAAATGGTTTAATATGAAATAGTACTTTGCTGTTTTGTGATCAGAATATCAGAATGCCAACTATGAAAATCTGGCAAATGCTTCCTTGCTATGTGCAAGATAGAGAATAGCTAAGTAATGAAGGAACAACTGAGAAAGGAATCTTATGGGAAAAAATGTTCAAGTAAAATAGTCCATGTAAATCTTGAAATAATAAAAGAAAAGAATAACAGTGTTACCTGTTTCCTGGAGCTCATGAAAAAACTATTGTCCCAGAACAGTGACTCAGTGGTAGCAAGATCCTCTTCTGCAAAGACAACTGGTTATATACTAACAAATGAAGCTTTCTTTTTAAAACAATACCGTTTGCTTTGTGAAAGAATGGTCAGTGAGAAAAAAAAAAAATTTGAAATGCCAAAAATTATAGTTACTTTGACTTTTTCTGGATTTTTTTTTTGTCAAAAGCAAGAAAAATGGTATCAACAGGACATGATGGGTTATTTATGTATCATAATTAAATCGGTGCAAATTCACTGGCACACAACCCAAGTGTGCCACTTTAGCTGATGAGTGAACTTCACTGTGCTCTCCTTGGTCAATGACAAAAGCCAGTATGAGTGGAAATGAGCTGGTGGCCCCTGAATGAGCCTAGTGTTATAATGAGTTTCCAAAATAACTTAAAAATCCTTAGCAGGCTCACTTACTAAAATTCGAAAGGAAATTACTGCATCTATGTGAAGGCTACATGGCCAATTGTGGGTATAGATCGAAGCAGTTGGGAGAAAATGATTGTTTGTAGATCTCTTGGTATTGCCAGATAGCTTACTGTTAAATTCCAACTTAACTTTAAGCACATGAAAGTGTCTGTGCTAGCCTGCCTCATGTCTCTGGACTTGTTTCACCACAACTGAGAGCCACTTTTTCTCTTAGCCCGTGGCTGGGCTGGAAGGTTATGGAATGTGAGTTTAATCACAGATTACTTTTTCTTCTTTTACATTCTTAGGTCAGTTACATTGCTGCTGTCTTTATAGAAATCCTCAGTGCCATAAATATCTCTACCAGTTATCAATTTAAAGGCATAATGAAAAGCGAATCTCCAATGAATTCCCATCTGAAAATTCTGGGTTTTACCTTTTTCTGATGGGCTAAGATAACATTTACTAAAAGCAAAAATAATAATCACAATTGAAAAAAAATATCCCATCAGAGATAGAAGCCCTGGGAGGAAAAGAATTATAGACTTGAGCGAACTTTGTATATTTGTTTTAGCACGTGAATTTAATGTTAAAAAATGGTCTATTGTTTTTGTTTTTCAGACCAGAGGTTTTTCTTATTCATATTAGGAATGCTGTCATCTACTTATCTAGTAGGGGCTGCCATTCAGTTAACAAGAGAATACTGTGAACATAAGATGAAGAGGAAAGATTCCATGAATCATAAGGAAAACAATCCATGGCACACTGGTTTGTGCCATCTCAAGGTCATGGTAGATAAAGAAATGAAAGATCTGGTTGATTTTGTCCAAGAAGTTGCTTGAGGATGATTGAAACCTTGATTAGCCTGAGCTGTGAACAGAGGGAAAGCTTTGTCTTTCTCTCCCTATCTCCAGCTTAGGTAGAAAATACCCACTTTTGTGTTTGAAGATTATGAAGAAAATCTGGACCTGGTAATCTTTTGAATGGTGACATGAAGTTAGGATTAAGATGCTAGAGGCTTCCTTTTTAAGATATACGGGGGAGGTTCAGCAGGAGGGCACATCAGAAATGCAGCTGGTGCCTAATCGCCAAATGTTTGAGGTCTCAGTTGATGCTTTGCTAGAGGAACTAGGATTTTGTGATTAACTTTTAGAAGAAGTGTCAGGGATGCTTTCAACACATAGGTTATGACATTAACTACAGCATAAAGAAATCTTGTATGTCTTCTGGGTCAGGAATTGGAGGGGCTTAGCATTCTCTAAATCCCCACCGATAATGTGCAAGGTAGATTTAAAAATTAAGACAAATACTCTCCTAAAACAAAGTGCCCCCACTCTGTTGCTTCAGAAAAACTTCCTAGAACTGACAGTGTATGCTGTTTTTGAAACCAAATAATTAGGTGCATGAGAATACAAAACAAAACATTTTCTTCTAAGAATGCAATTTGTTCTTTTCCACCTTTTATTTAAGTTAATAGGGCGTTAACTGGGGAAAAACCATGCATTTTACCTTGTCTTCATCTCTCTTAATATTGTCTGTGCAGATAAATTCTAGGGTCATTTTTGATAAAGACACAGGAATGTCCCAGAGATCTTGATTGTTCTAATTGTGTCTCTGTATGTTACGGCTTTATTAAATTTATATTTATTAAGTGGAGCATAAGGTGCTGGATGGTGAGGAAGGTGAGTCATGGTTCAACAAAAGATCAAAAGAGAATGTGAAATAGAGAAGTTTAGTACTTTCAGGACAGGGAGGAAGTACATGATATGCCTTGAGGGGCCACATGGAGAGGTCAAGGCAGAGTATAGGCAGAAAGAGGAGAGATGGGAGGGCTTGGAGCATATGCCTTTGGTAAAGTCCATGGGTGGAGTGCTTTGGGGTTTCTGGGCTAAAGCTTGATTGGTTAATTTAGGCCAAAAAGAATAGGGTTTTGGTAAACCCAATGGGGGTCCTAGCTAAGGGGCACATAAGGAAAAGGCCCCAAGAGGCAAGGGAGATTGTTGACCACAAGTGCTATTGGGGAAGTCATATCAGGAATTTTTACTTGTGAGTCTGTGGACTGTTATCTAGGGCTTGCATGAGGGGGCTAGTGTCAGTTTAAGGCCCCCACAGGCCACTTGGCCACACAAAATGAATGCTGAGGCAGCAATATCATGGACTCTTGACACGGTATTATAGGGATTGCTTTGGCCTGAGAACAACCTAACCCAACCTGCAAAGTTCTGAATACAGGAGCCGCTCTACCAAGGCCAACAGCTCTAAGGCAAAAAGATGCAGCATAATTAGCTCTTCTGATATCCTCTTGAACAAAATGTCAGTTCAGAAACCTGAAGTGTTTGCTAATGACAAGGGCCCAACTGTCCCATAAAACTAGAAGAGTGGTGTTTGTTGTCTATTTCAAGAACTGGAAATGAAAATCTTAATGACACAGGAAATGCTCTTCAAAGGCCAAGAAGTCTTAGTGAAAGATAAGAGGATCAATCAGTCTTAAATACGAGTTTACTAAGAGTAAGAGACGGGATGCTGCCAGCATGGATATGTATTTCAAAAGGCATGAATAAAACCCAGAAATAGTGTTAATTTTACTTTGAAGTATATAATGAAACCCCTCAAGTACCTAGACTTCAACACCCCTTTCCCAAAATGACCAAAATTTCCATTTTTGAGCGTTTATCATTTCGCCTTTTTCCGTTCCCTAAGTCTTAACAGAATTTTAAAAGAGCAGCTAATAAATGAAGTATACTTCAGTTTCATGTAATGGATTGGATCAGAAGGGAACTGATAAGATGATATTGGAAAAGCAGGCGGGGGGTCGAAAAGCTGCAAAAGTGCTAAGCTGTATGGGTTCAATTGATTCCTGGCGTGCAGGCTTGCAGTCCCCACGTTATTCCAGCAAATGGAAAGAGAGCAGTCCCTGTTCTATTACAATGAGGCTCCTCCCGAGTGACTGGTTACCAGCAGGGCCAGAGGTGATGAGGGGAGATAAGGCCAATTACGAATTCATACTGAGGAAGCAGGAAACAGAAGCCACAGGAAGAATTCCAAAGGGGAAGATGGGAAATGAGACTCTGGGTCACTGTAGGCATTCAAGGTAGAATACAAATATGAGCTTTAAGCCTGCTCTAGAGAAACTCATTTTAGTGGGAGACAGGATCAAAGGAGGCCAAAGCTTTGCAATGTGGTTTCTAAAGGCAAGGCACAGGGGCAAAATACCTGAGTAGAAACTTATCATTAAACCCTAGCCCCGCGCTTATCATCCTCTCTGTGTTCTTGGCACACTTTGGGATATTAGAAATTTTAGTAGTGTACTTGAAGGAATTGAAAAGCTCAAAACAAAACTAAGCAATTCAGCAATAATTTCAACACAATCACTGCTGTAGTGTAAGGATAATGGCACAGTGTCCATAATAGAACCCCAGAGACTGAGAGGTAGTGGGGCTTGTGGTGAGGAGCCAGAGGGAGGTCAGAGGGGATACTGGCTTCATGACCTGGGTGCCCAATATTAATGACTCTAATCATCAGGTTCTGCATCTGTCTCAAAATGGGGAAGAAAGGAAGGACCACCCTCCCCCTCTAGGGGTATTAGAGAGATTAACTGAAACAGCCCATAGAGAGGTCACAGCTCCTGGCACTTGTGAATGCACATTATCAGCCTGTCCCCTTGCTCCTCAACCCTTGGCACCATTCGCTGTCCTGATAGCATTCTCTTGCACTCCAGAGGCCAACTTCTCACCTGGTTCCAGTCAACACGAGATCTTTCTTGGGCAAGGGTGTACCATCTCTTACCTTATTCATAGCAAGCTGTAGTTCTGCTCTTACTGAATCACATGACCAGCTCATCAAAATGTCCTGCCTAATAATCATTGTAGTAAAAATGTATCTATAGGAGTAGCAAAGACCAATTTCATACATTGAACAAAATTTTGGGGACACAGGTGAGAAGGGTTCACAGTATACTAGGGTGCTTTGAATGAGGCCACTCAAGAACAAGCTTTGTAGGGAAAATAAAGGTTTGCTTCCTCCCTAAAGCAGATCTTTCCTTCTCCCCAAAACAGTGGGTTGATAAATTACTTAACTCTTTTGTCTCCAAGCTGAATATTACCACACACTACAGAAAGTGATTTGCATATATCATCTCGTTTTTCCTTTTTTTCTAAGCAACCCTTTGAGGTAGATAATATTATTATTATTTTTTTTTTTGATAATATTATTTTAAAGAAATCATTCTATGAATAAGAAACTAAGTCTTTGAAAGATTAAATAATGTCAAATTGAGTTATTTATGACTTCAAAGCTTATGCTTTAGGATTTGCATTTCTAAGTTTTCCATGACACTGAAGTTGCTAGTCCTGGGACAACACTTTGAGAAACTCTACAGTAGTGTCTCCTCAAATCCTTGTTGAGTTCTTCCAGAAACTCCATAAAAATGCATATGTATGCTTCTGAAATGAAAATATAACTCTTTGAAGGGAAATCAGAAATAATTCTCCACCAGGAGATCCTAGGCTAAGTTAGATCTGAGGCTAAGTTAGATTCCGGCACAACAAGTCCTATAGTAGATGACTTTGTCACTGGCTGAAGGTATTTTGGGTGAACTTTATATTTCGTACCATGCCAAGGGCACATAACTTTGGTCCTAAATTGCCTAGCTCTGTGATTTATTGTCATTTCTAATAAAATAGTTCTATGCATAGTAAAACAAAGCAAGAAATAAGAGCCTGGAAATGGTTGTGGTTTGTCAATGGTAACACCATTGGTATAATGTTTGTTTGTTTCTGAGATTTTGAAAATTGCTTTAGAAAGCCTTAGGGCAGAAAGCTTCACTTAATTAAAATATTTTAAATCAAACCACAGGAACTGAATTCAGTTCATAATGCTGCAGGGTACAGCCAGCAATTGTAAGAAACTCAAATGGGATAGGGTGGATGAATATAATAATAAGGGGTATAGGTTTTTGTTATTATTTCTGCTTGCTGGATTGAAATAATTAGGCAACAAAAAATCTTTAGTTAACTCTTGGAATTCTGAGGATATTCATTAATTGATACATAACTGTTTAGTGTTTCCCAAAGAGTATTCATGGAGCATTGGGATAATGTTCCAGGTTGTTCAACAAAGAAAGCATCTCCCTTGAAGGTAACTTTAGAAAGCACTGCACCACTCTCTCAGAAATTGACATTGCCCATTTGCTTAAGAAAGTCTCCTAGAAAGCCTTCAGTAAGGTAACCTTCTTGACTCTGTTTCAGTTATCATTGGGTCACACAGCTTCTTTCCCTACTCCTTTCCCCTAATTTCTACCCCAAATAACACCATTTCACAAGATATGGAACTAAAAACATTTGAGGAAACGCCAATATTCACATTTTTAAATCAGTACTAATACTGAACCAGTTATATATATATATATAATATATATACACATACATATATATATACACACACACACACACACATTATTGCAAAGCCAGGCTCCTCCCACCTTTAACTCTTACTTTTTCATAAGTATTGTCTACTTGCTTTTTGATGAAATAAGGACCTGGATGTATGTAGATACCATTTGATCACTGAAACACACAAGCAGTAAAAGATGCTAGGATTGCTTTCTGAATTTATCACTAGGTGGGATTCAGTAAAACCATAGAAATTTGGCCTAACCAGAGGGAAGATCAGTCAGATTTGTGGAAAATTGGAAAAGAAATTTCATTACATTACCACCAATTGATAACTTTTATTCCTTGAATGCTGCCTAGAAACGGTCCTTGGAGGGAGTCTATTCTAATGACTAGAAAGAGGTGATTTATAATTACAACAGCACTTGTTTATCTGTTAAATGTACCTAAATTGTCTGAAAACTACTTGCTCAATCAGTGAAATGTTTTTCTCTTTTGAAATATTAATTTGCTTAGCAAATTCATTTTTCCTAGGTACAGGAAAGTAATCTTCAACCACTTTTCCCCCAGCTAGAGGAAAGGTAAACTTTAACCTAACCATTTTTCTAATTATCAAACGTTTTGAATTAATGGGGTCCAAATTAATTAAGGTTTTATTATAGTTTCATCCTTAGGAGACAAGGTTTCATTTCCCTCTTTTGAAGTATTTTCCATCTGAATCAAAAGAAGATTAACCTCACCACTCTCATTGCTTGAAGCCAATGGGTTTCAACTTCTTTTTTCCTTCCCCAACATACCTGAAGGTTATGAAACACTCCCTCTGTAAGGAAAAGATGAGGTGTGTGGGGGGCTATAATTAGGAAAATCTCCCTAGGTGATTCTGATAAGCTCCCTACCCCTTCTTGAGAATCCTGGTTTTATGCCTTTGATTAAAACCTTGTAACCCTCAGGCAAACATGGAATTGGGGCAGGAAGGTCAAGAGAGGCCCTGGCAGGACTCCAGGTAAGCTAGTGCTCTGATGGCAGGGGGTTTTGTCATAAGTGGTCAGCTAAAGCATGGATAATCAAAAGTATAGCAGGCACCATAAGCATTACTAGCATTGTTAGCTGCTTCCACCATTTGTACTGAATACTGGGTGTTGATAACCCGGCGGGGGATTGGAGGGATCCAGAAGGAAGGAGGTTGAAGGTCTTTGGTGCAAGCAAAGATGGAGATTTATAGTTAATCTACTGGACACTGGATCTATGATTGAGGTGGGAAAGAGAACCCCGTCTTGTGCTTCCTCACCTTTCCTTCAACCTCAGCCACGGTCTCCTGAAGTCACTGGTAAGGAGATACACTATTTAATATGGGTTCATAGATAATAGGGGTAAGGTGTCTGCAAACTAGGTAAATGAGGTGCTAAAATATGACTTTCAGAGAAGGAAATTAATAGTATAATGGAAGTTATTGATGGAAGAACCATAGCCTTTTTTTGAATTCTTATTATGATCTATTTTTTGATGTTTAGAACAGAGACCTAGTGAAGATAAACAAAAGTTTAAAAATTTCTACTTGTAAACAAAATATTAAATGTGAGTAAGGTAACACATTTCCTCTTGGTATTGATATACTGAATCATGTAGGCTATTAAGCAAAAATCCTTTCAGGAAATACCTTGGCCTTACCTAATACCCTTATTGTTTTACTCTGCTCCAGGACTAGCTGGGTGCTTATTTAATTACATCGGTATTTATTTAAGTTCCTTTTAACTGATTGTCCACTTTTGATAACATTCCATTTATCACCTAAATATTTTAGCTTGAGGGCAGATCTGTTGATTAGAGGTGTAGACTGATATAAAAGAGGATCCCCCCCCCCTTTGTTGCTCTAAGAACCAGTAAATAAACCACTTAAGCTCTCTGAATTTCAGTTTCCTTATCTATTGAATAATTGTTTCTTCCTCAGGCACCTGTCTGATTTTATAGGTCAGTGACATTTGACTTAAGTTTTAGGTTTTGGACACTAGATGGTGATGTTGTGCTGCTTTAAGTCTCACCCAGCGAGGCCAAGGTCTAGAGTTAGGCTTCTCGTTTTCTCAGATCTTAATAAGTATGGCTTATAATGAAACCCTATCCATGAAGCAAACATAATTGAGCATGGAAATAACACAAGGAGCAAGAAGAAACCAAAAATAACCTTTGCGTGCTTTTTGACATGCTAGCTTCTAAATACACTGAAACTTATCTTAATTAGCTTTATCATCCTTTGGCGTCCGAAGTCCCTCCTTTTTTCATCTTACTTTTATGTGAGGCAAATTATTGATCTATTGAAGCTTCTTTGGCAAGCCTGGCTCCTGATCCCAACTTCTGTTTCTCTCTCATCTCTTTTATTCTACTCCTCATATTCCTGGAACTACTCTCCTCAGAAGTAGTTGAGAGATTTTTAGGCAGCCTGTTGAAATGTTAGAAATATACATACTAATATAGGTTTTGTTCAGAAGCAAACTCCTTAAGGATTCATTTCCTCATCATAGGTCAAAAAACCTGAGAACAGTTCTTTCAGAAGACCAGTTCTCTCCCATGGACAACTTACTGCTTATTTATAAAAGCAGCTACAGGAGGATAATGGGTTTGCTAAAACGGCAGCTGCCTCTCCTATTCTTTCTGGTGTAAGTTTTCAAGCTTGAAGCACAGAATGCGGGGTGGAGGGGGAGCTCCTTCTTTTCCTGGCACTGAGTCTGCAGATTTTCTCGGTGGTTTTATGGGGGATGGTGGCAATCACTGAGCCCAAGCTTCTCTCCTGCAGAAGGCCAACTTGTTAATGAAAGGGCATGTCTGGTTAGACTCCTGCCACTCTTGGGCCTGGGTCCTTGGAACACGGAGTAGGCATTTTTTAAAAGAATATGTTCATTTTTAACCATTTTAAGTTATCTATTAAGTATAATTATATCCCACTTAAGAAAATGCATCTTTGCATTTTACCCTACTGTGGTATAGTCCTTTACTGACGTGAGTAATTAGAAATGAAGACTTCTCCATTGTGAAGTCTCTTCACTAGAGATCCTGTGTAATGTCTCAGGAAAATAGCTATATGAGACAGGCTGGGGAAGCCATCTTATGTAGATAGGTACCATTCCCCCTCAGGCATGGTGTCCAGATTTAGGAAACTGGCACTTCTGGTTCTCATGATAGTTTGGGTCATCATATTACATGACCTAATCTTAGACCTCAACCCGAGCAGGTAAATTTCTGCTATCTTCTGAATAGATGACACCATCCACTGTCACTTTTCTTTGACTTATTATACTTGAACACATTGACATGTAATTCATTTGAGGCTTATGAAAAGAAAAATGGTTTTAAATTTGAACTGTTCCACTCCAAACAGATAAGGATGAATGAAAATGAACTTGACTCCTATAATCCTCTAATTTAAGGCTAAGAGAAGAGAGGCCCTTTCACACAGTCTGAAAACATCCACCTCATGGAGAATTTTTATTGCTTCATCTAAGGAACCTGAGTGAAAGATAGGCTCCCTGAGGACCTGAGACTCAGAATTTACAAATTGAATTCTTATGTTTTTTTTTTTCCCCTTTCATTGAACAATAGAAGAAATAGAACTAAAGAATATAAAGAAACAAAACAAAACAAAACTTTGAGACAAAGGCAAGGATAACTTGGAGTTAATTTTATATGGCCAAAAGAATAGACTCATGGGGTAGCACAAAGACCATTTTTGAATGAATTGAGTCTGTATTTGGGTGATAGCAAGGAGATAAGTATAATGTAGAACTTGGCACAAATGAATAGAAATCCTCACAACTACTCAAACCACATCTCTCTTTGTTTCATTGTATAGTACAACAGAACAGTTTAAAAGACCAGAGTAAATGTGACCTAAACATTTGTCTATCTTGGGTTTTACAAGTACAATTTGAACTAAACTGTGCCAAATAAGTAAAGAAAGCTATAAAAATAAATACATAAAATGGAGTATAGCATGCTAACCAAATAGAGCCTATATTTAAAATGCATTTCAAATATTATTTAGGGAATTTAAAAAATCATTTTATTGCAGATAATGGCAGATAATGGCAAATTTAATAGGACGTGGTAAGAAAATTTCATCAGAAGCAATAAACAGGTAGAGTGAAAACTGATTATATTCTGATTTATGTAGTTAATTCAAGTTCTGGGTCATTTGTTCTGGCAATGTAGGTTCCTTGATTCTAAAAAATTCTATTAAGGTTATTTGGTTACCCCCAAAATAGGCTCTATATTAGGATTCCATACAACTTTTCATCATATTCTTTATGCTCTGCTCTCTATATTTCATGTGAAACTTTTTCACTCTTCAGTACTATTGTTTTCCAAGGGGAATTTTTATCAAGAAAATGATGTAAAGGATGGAAGAAAATGCTTAAATCTTAATAGGAGGGTTTGGTTTGTTTATTTGTTTTTGCTTTGTTCTTTTAAACAACAGAAATTTATTTTTCATGGTCCTGGAGCCCAGAAGTCTGAAATCGAGATATCAGAAGTGTGATTTTATTCTAGGACCTCTCCATGGTTTCCAGATGGCATCCTTCTTGCTGTGTCTTCATGTGGTCATCGTGCTGCATAGTCGTGTCTGGTATCTCTTTCTCTCTCTGTTTGTGTCCTAATCTCTTTTTCTTATAAGGACACCAGCTATGTTGAGTTAGCCCCCACTCATGTGATCTCATTTTACCTTAATTACCTTTTTAAAGGCTCTATCTCCCATCGCAGTCACATTTTGAGATACTAAAGGTAGGACTTCAGCATATGAATTTGGAGATGGGGTGACACAGTTCAGCCTGTAACACATAGTAATTCTATGTTTAACTTTTTGAGAAACTGCCAAACTATTTTCCAAAATAGCTGTACCACTTTATATTCCCACCAGCAATGTATAAGGTTCCAATTTCTCCATATCCTCAATAACACTTGTTATTGTCTGTCTTGTATTTTAACCATTCTAGTGGTGTGAGAAGTGGTATCTCCTTGTGGTTTTGGATTGTATTTCCCTAATGAGTAATGATGTTAAACATTTTTCATGTGTTTGTTGGCCATTCGTATATACACTTTGGAGAAATACCTGTTCAAATCTATTGGGTTATTTGTCTTTTTGTTATAAGTGTCTATTATATATTCTAAATACTAAATCCTTATCAGACATATGATTTACAAATTGTTATTCTGGCTTATCTAAGCTGGTTGAGTAAAAAAAAAGAAAAAAAAAAACAAACCTTCCCAAAACAAATGTAGAATTTGATATTTATGAGTAAAATAGGAAAAGTCTCTCTCTTAACTCAAGAATACATGGTAATGGGAATCCTGGGTGGCTCAGTGGTTTAGCACCTGCCTTTGGCCCAGGGCATGATCCTGGAGTCCTGGGATTGAGTCCCGCATCAGGCTCCATGCGTGGGGCCTGCTTCTCCCTCTGCCTGTGTCTCTGCCTCTCTCTCTCTCTCTCTCTCTGTGTATCTCTCATGAAGGAATAAATAAAATCTTTTTTAAAAAAAGAAAGAATACATGGTAAGGAATGAGATTCCTTTTATGTCATTGCAAGAGGGGAACTTTCTTCACACAGTCTCTATGGTGGTGGAAGAGAGGGTCTTATTGCTATTGGGGAGTAGGGAAGCAGGGTTCAGGTGTCATATGAAGTCAGTTACCCCTTGGACAGATATGATTCTGAATCATTGGTGCTCTATGCTAGGGCTCAATAAATAGATCTCTTAGGGGAAGTCCAACATGGAACAATTGAAAAAATGAGTGTAATGGAGGTGTGCAGACCCCTATAGAAGAATCTAGAGGATAGGGACACCTCAGTGGCTCCATCAGTTAAGTGTCAGCCTTTGGCTCAAGTCACGATCCCAGGGCCCTAGGATTGAGTCCCACATCAGGCTCCCTGTTGAGCAGGCCTGCTTCTCCCTCTGCCTCTGCTGCTCCCTCTGCTTATACTCTCTCTCTTTCTCTCTCTGACAAATAAATAAATAAAATTAAAAAAAAAATCTAGAGGCTAAGATTAAGAATAGGAGAGTGCTGGCTAAGTGAGGGAGGCAGATGGCAAAAGATGGGTGTTCTGGTTAAGGAAACAAGGCTTGTTGAGATGAAAAGCAAGTGAGAGAGGCAGGTGTGGTAAGCAGAGGCAAACTCATGCTGGAACTTATAGGTTCTGTTCAAAATACTGGTCTCTAGCCTAGGAGTAACAAGAAAACTTAGAAGTATTTTAAAATAGAGGGGTGTCACTGTCAGTTTTGCCTCTATAATAATATTCTGATTACACTGTATCATAGCCAGAAGTTCTCATTTTTTCCCTATTTTTAAATTTTTAAGGAAAGTCTCATTATGACTCATATAATAGCACAAATTCATTCAAGTTGGGAACCGACTTTATTACCTAATCTAGAGAAGACCATTAGACTTTTATATGAGGATAGAAGTTCATATTGTAGTAACTAAAATTTTAAAAAGATAGCCAATTTATAAAGAACTGCTTATTGTAAGAACCTTTTTAAAAGCAACCTTTGTAGTGTTTAATATTCATTCTGGAAAGTTTAAATATAGTTTTGATAGGATAATAATATACTCATTTGACCAACTCTACCAATTTCCAACATTGTAATTTTTCTCATATGCTTTGTTTAATCTTGGAAATCCAATAAGCAATTTAAAAATAGAGATATAAAGACTCATTACACTATATGGACCCACTGGAAAGTCAATAAGCAATCGACTTACTGAGCCTTCTGAGATATGATATTTTTAAAAACAGTAATGTGAAGGGAAAAAACTTATTGGAAGTTAGATCAGTTTAATTCTGGTATGTATGGATACTGTGGAGAATAGATAAGCCGTTATCACTGTCATCACTTCAATACCTAAGAATTGCATCATCTGCTAGAAGTATCAAAGTACAGAAACAGTTTTCTCTTTCTCTTTATATATATATACTTACATAAATGTGTGTGTGTATATAACACACATATACATATGTAATACACACACATACATACAAACTCAACTGTGTAAGAAATGTCATATTAGTTTTCTAGAAACTGAGAAAGTGTTACCCTGCGTGCCTACCACACCAAGGTGGTGGGGAATTCAGTTCCTCTCATTACTGGGGCTCCCTTCCTGAGTAGATTGATAAAAAAAAGCCCGGTTCTATATGTAACAACACATTCTAGGAGAGCCCATTAGTTTTCAGTTCATATTGTTTAACCTGATATCCACATGGTTTTCAATACGGTGGGTGGCTCAGCTCATTCTAGGCCAGGCTTGTTCCTGGGAATCTTTGCTGAGCCTGGGAACCCTGAACCAACTTTCCTTGGGATGCCATGAAACTCTTGCCCTCAGGTTCTGAGACCTTCCTGGGGCACCTGGGGGAGAAGGACACAGATTCGCCTATTTTCAGTTTCCTGCCTGATTTTGGAAAATCTTTGAGAAACTTCTCTCTGAGTTGAAGCTTTGAAAGCAAAGGCCAAGGAGGGGTCAAGGGATGTTTTTAGCTAACTTTTGCTCTCAGCCCTACAACACAAGACTCACAAAAACATTCTGTGA
Organism: Canis lupus familiaris; assembly: GCF_011100685.1. NCBI lineage: Eukaryota > Metazoa > Chordata > Mammalia > Carnivora > Canidae > Canis > Canis lupus. The sequence continues at coordinate 50,355,136 of NC_049233.1, forward strand.
TCAGGAAAAAGAAGAATATAGTGAAAATGAGATGCAACATCTCAAAGATTACTCTACCATATATATGCTTTTTTTTATCCCAATCTAGTATACTAACTGGATGCTATGAGTACCTGTATGTTGCTATTTTTTTTAAATTAAAATAATAACTAAAACATTAGCAAGAAGAGAACTTAGCATTTGCATGCTTACTATGTGCCAGGCCACTATGAAGATGAAAAATTCACAAGTATTTGCATCTCATTTTCTTTCCATTCTCCCATGAGATGAGCACTATTGTCCCTACTCTAGAGTAAGGAAATTGTAGCTGAAAAAGGTTAAGTAACTTGCCTGAGGTCCTGTAGGTTCTACTTAAAATTGGTCTTCTCCAGAGTCCAGCTTTTAACACCATGCTTAGCTTTTGCCTCTTTCATGGGAATCACTCTTCATTCTTTGGGAGTTGTGAGGCTTTTCACTAAGATACATTGCTGTCTGTCAGCTCCAGAGACACAGGAAGAAGACTTGAGGAGCATGCTGGTTCTTTTCCTTACCACCAAAGCACTTCAGGTGCAAATTTCCAGCACCTTGCTCATCACACGAGTATATGCTAAAGATGGTGAGAATCTGAAATTGAATTTAGAATAAAATATCAGATTTAAAAGATGTGATTATATTACTGATGTTTAATTAAACATGGGTCCTAAAGTGATGCAGTTCCCAATATGAAACCAAGTATATTACTCCGGTTTAATCTTCATGTTTTACTTTTTCCCCCAGTCTAGGGCAGGTTTTAGCTTTGAGCAGATTTATGTGAGGTATTTAAAGTCAGTTTTAAAATGAGATGATTCAGTTGCCAATTTATTTTCTAGAGAAAAATTCTATGCATAATTTTGTTGAATGTTTCTCTTTAGGCTAATAATTGGAAGAATAAGCTGTAGCCTAAATCTACCTACATCCACGAGAGCTCATTTACTATCTTAGTGCTTTGCCATTTCAATTACTTTTCAAAGCTTTCAAATTATGCTGAATTTAATATACATGCATGTGAATGAATGCACATACACATAGGTGGATATATATGTGTGCGTTCTCCTCAGGTGAAACATTTGGCACATTTCAGTATATTCAGGATGTTATAGTGTTTCAATAATATATTATTTAGTGGTTATGTTTATTTGTAACCCACATTATTTTAATTTAATGAGTGCTAAGAACATTTTGATGAAATATATTTGACACCCTGAATGTAATTCTTTGTCCTATTGTGGGAGAAGACATCTATGACAGTCTGGAATCTGTTTGGGATTTTGGCAGGCATTTCTCTCTACAGCCAGCAGTAGAAATCCTGATTACCTACCAGAAGGGGCTTTCATACCTCATTCTGGTGTGAGGAAACCACTAGGAGAACACCTACTGTCCGCAATGGTATTGAGGTGTGGAAGCAAAAGGAATCCCAATCCCTAAGGATGGGGATGAGTCTAACCATTAGAAAGCAATTGCTGAATACCCTTCTTATGTAGAGTTGGCTTGTATTGGCTTAGGCTTTTGAGGAAATTCCTTTTGCCTCATGAAACTGAGTATGCTTTAATAATAGAAGTTATTGGGGATCTCTGGGTGGCGCAGCGGTTTGGCGCCTGCCTTTGGCCCAGGGCGCGATCCTGGAGACCCGAGATCGAATCCCATGTTGGGCTTCCGGTGCATGGAGCCTGCTTCTCTCTCTGCCTGTGTCTCTGCCTCTCTCTCTCTCTCTCTCTGTGTGACTATCATGAATAAATAAATAAAATCTTTAAAAAAAAAACTAATAGAAGTTATTTCATGTAGACTAAATCTCAAGTCTGTACAGAAAAATCAGCCACAGTTTGAGAAGCAGCTTTGAGGGGAGATGAGATTGTTAAAAATCTCCATGGAATGTGGTTGTTAAGTGTCAACCCCTTACAGATGCATGAAAATTATCTCAGGATTGTTTAGGCCAAGGTGGTCAATCTGAGGGAAGACTGCCTTATTCTTGGTCAAATAGCCCCCCCCCCTTTTTTTTTAATAAAATAATTTTTATTGGTGTTCAATTTACCAACATACAGAATAACACCCAGTGCTCATCCCGTCAAGTATCCTTTTAATAAGGCATCCATGGTACCCAAAATTGTGTGATATTCATCTAGCCTATTTTGAAAATGATCCCTTTCAGTGCTACTGAATCACAGTCCTTAACCATCCTTGACATTTAAATACATTCACATTGCCCTTAAACAGAATTTGCGTTTTGAAAACTTGAAGTATTTCTGCTGCTTCTGATAACACTTTTCACAACTCTTCTCAGCAAAATGTCCATCCAGTTTGGTGATCCGTAGGAGGAATTTGCTTGGAAATTATGTTCTCCCCTGTTTCTTTTCCTAATAATTTGTAATACAAGTTCCAACATGAAATTAAAATTCTTTTATAATTTCATTATCTAGGAAGTGATTTTGCAGTCTGCTGAGGATCCAATGTTGAAGTACAGCACAGTGTACAAAATAATTCTTGTTTTAATACATCGCTATGGCTCTCAGAGGAACCTCTGCTCAGCTCAGTTTATCATTAGCTTCTATATGACTCAGGTTTCCAGGTCTTTAATTCAAAATGAAAATTAAACAATATTCATTTTGTCAGGGCAGTTTGTAGAGAAATTGGTTTTAAAAACCCTATATTTTTCAATTAGAAAGGCTCTTATTGTAACCATGTCCAGTGTTCTTAATTGTTTAAAATCCAAATGCTAGAAGCCAGAAACCCTTCAGAGGATGGCCTCAGAGCCCCTGAGCCCCCGAGCCCCCATCGCAACACACACCATTACTACTGATGGGCACTAGTTAAAACCTTATGAAACCACTAAGCATATAGCAGGAAACCAAAATCAAATAATATCCACCCCTAGTGAATTTATGAGGGGATCCAACAAGCATTTTTAGTTTGTATATAAATTTAAAAATTAGTGTTTTTAACTAGGAGTAATTGCTGTATTTTGGCTTATTTAGGTTAGGTCATTTTCATATCCAATTATCATAAAGCTGCATGGTGTGATAGAAAGGCATGAACTTTGCAGTTTCAAAAATGTTGGACTGAATTCAATTTGGTGCCATATTGGAGCAAGTTGCTTTAGCTACTTGAAGCCTCAGTTTACTCATTTGTAAATGGGACACAATTATACTACTTTATAGAGTTGGTACAAGTAGGAGATAAAAAGCACAGATGAAAGCACCTAGCATACAACTTGGCATAGAGTCGTCTCCTATTAAATTTTCCTTTCTTATACCTATCAATTATTTAAAAATGGAATTGGTAGAAAAGCATAAAAGTAGAGCCTCCTGAATTTTTCTGCTGAAAGTCAGGCTCAGCTTCATGGATCAGGCTTTAAAAAAAATCTCACCAAGCCCTCAGGATTGATATTTCTATAGCATTAACAAAAAAGAAAAATGAGATTTTTTCCTTCCTCGGGCCTATTATTTTTTTATTCTTTTTTTGTTCACTCACTTACAGTGTATTTAAGTGGAAATCACTTGAAGCCCTTGAACCACCCTCCGAAAGCTTTGCTAAATCCCACATTTTTGGTTTCACTCCAGATACAGTACTGTGTCCCCTACCTTTGAAGTCTTTGAAGTGTCCACATTGTAGGCTGAACCTGTGGTGAAGCCCAAACTGGTGGTTTTGACTGCACAAACCCATTTAAAGCTGGGACAGGTGGAATTGAAGCGGGATATGAGAAGGGGTGGTGTTCGCTTCCCTTTCTTGACCCCCACCTCTCTCCACTCTTAGTCTCTTCAAACACTCCTGCTATAGTCGCAGACATATCAAAGACTGCTCTACTATGGCTGCGGTGACACTGCGGCTGGAAGTGACTGCTTTACCCGACCACAGCTGTTCACTGCCTTACAGAGTGAACTGAAGCGGGAAGTACATCATGAGGTCTTCAGTTGCAGCCAATGACCTCATGTTTCTTTACATGGGGGAGATTTGCATCAGGGGTATAGGATAGAATAAAACATTTAGAATGGAGTATTTATGTTATAAAGTCTTATAAAGTTTTGCTATGATTGTAAATTATAAGTATAAATAGGATTTATGGTTTTATAATCCTACACCGTATCTGTGTATTTTTGAACGTTATAGGACTTTTTTTGCAGTTTTAAAAATAAATGTAAATGGTGTTACACTTTACAGTTTAAAGAAAAACCAGAAGTAATATAGTACCCAAGTTAAGAGCTAGACTGGATTGGAATACTCCTTTATGAACAATGAGCTGTATGGCCTTGGGTAAGTCACTTTACCTTCCTATGCCTCAGTTCCCTCATCCATTAAATGGGACTATAATAGTAGCAGTCTCTTAGGCTTGGGGTGAATATTAAATATAAATGAAAAGAGAATCAAATGTATAAATTAAATGATAATATGTAAGACACTTAGAACAACACAAGGCACTTTGTAAATGCTATGTATTTGCTCTTATCGTTAACACATTTTGAAGTTTATATATTTGACAGATTATTTTACGTGCTATATCATTGCTCAATTCAACTGCTGTAACATATACTATTGTCTACATATGCCATAATATATTTATTTTATCCTCTTGTTGATGGATAATTGCTTCTTCCAACGACAAGTACAAACAATAAGAAGATGAACACTTTTGCACTCATTGCCTGAATATGATCTACAAAAATATCGCAAGATAAATACTCAGAAGAATTCCTGGCTTATAGGGTATGCACACCAACAGATTTACTTGATATTGCCAAATTGCTCTCCAAGCAGTTGGGCCAATTCATGCTCCTAATGTCAGTGTGTGAGAATTTCCATTGCTCTACATCCATGCCAACTCTAGCATCTTTACCAATCTGGTGGGTGTGAAATGGGAGTGAATGGCATCTCATTGTTTACATTTTATTACCAATTGGGCTGAAAGCCTTTTCATATGTTTATTGGCCATTTGTGATTCCTCTTCTGTTCCTATCCTTTGCCCATTTTTCTACTGAGTTTTCTTTTCCTTACTGCTTTGAAAGAGTTCTTTAAGTATGGTTAGGTAATTATTATCTACTGGTTTTAGAGATTGCAAATATCTGTTCCAAGTTTGTCACTCATCTTTTAACATTGGTTATGTTGTCTTTTGTGAAAAAGTTTTGAATTTTATAATTAGTTCAATATATCAGTTGTTTCCTTTATGGATTAGGCTTTTTGGCACCTTGTCTAGGAAATTCTGCTGTAATGCAATTTGGTAAAGGCATATGCCTACGTTTTCTTTGAAAAATATCAAAGTGTTGATTTTTATATATAGATCTTTAGTTCAGCTGGGATTTGTTATTGTTTATGGTGTAGAGTGTGTTTCTCTCTTTTCACATAGAGATAACCAATTATCTCAGCAAATTTTTTTGAGCAGCGTGTTTTACTTTTTTCATAAATGTATAATGCCAATTCTGTCATATGAAAAATGCCATATACAAAAGGGCTTCTTTCTGTTTTATTAATCACCATGAATATATTTGCACCAATACCATATTGCATAATAGCTTTGAAATACATCTTGATATCTGTTCGAAATAGTTTTCCCACTTTGTTTCTTTAAAAAATCTTAGCTATTCCTGACATTTTGCCCTTTTGTGTGTCAAGTTCCATGAAGAATTCTGTAGGCATATTACATTGAACTACATTGACTATATAGATTAATTTGAGAACTGATATCTTTATAGTATTGCCTTTAATCCATTCTGTGTGATAGTGCTCTATTTATTCATGTTGTATTTTATGTGCTTCACTCATATTTCCCTCATATTTTTATAATTTTTTCCATAATGTTCTTAAATATCATTTCTTAGGTTTATTTTGAAGTAGCCAGAAGTTTTGAATGCTATCAGAAATAGAAGGGCTCCTTTTCCACTTAAAATTGTACCTTGTTTATATTGATTATAGGAATGATTTATTCCTTAAAAGTTCTAATAGTTTATTTGTAAGTCCTCTTGAACTTTCCATATACGCAATTATTTTTTGTTTTCTTTCCCAGTTTTTAATGCTTTTTATTACTTGTTCTTGTCTTATTGCATCATCAGTATATTTACTACAATGTTGAATATAAACTGGAATAGAAGGCTCTCTTGTTTTTTGTCTGACCTCAATATTAATTTGGTCACCGATTGCTGTGCACTGTTGACTGATGCCATTTACCAGTTGGGCTGAAATTTCCTTCTATTAGAATAGTACTATATTTTTATAGTAACTCCATCTTAAATCGTGAATTTTGTGAAGAAAATATTGTATCTGTTGAACCAATCATTTAGTTGTTTTCTACTTTAACTTCTCAACATAGCATATTTCACTAATTATTTTTTATATAAACTATCCTTGCATTCTTGAGATAAATATAACAGGGTTATGGATTAAGAGAGGGAGTAAAAAATGTAAATGTCTTAGAGAAGAGGACTTCAGGAATAGGGACTAACAAGTGCAAAGGTCAGCAAGGTGTTTGGTCTATTTGGAAGATGACTGAATAGAGTGGTCTGATGAGAACACTACTTTATCTAGTAAATTTCTGGCAACAGATTATCCAGGTGTTGTGTTGGTCCCAGCCTCTCAATAGAGATACTATTGGCTAGGAATGCCTGAGCACTCAACTGGGCTTGTATTACTTATGATAAGCCCCATAGACATTTCCCCCACCAAAACCAAGTTGTGGCTGGATTGGCCATTGTGGTTCTTATGATTGCGGGACACACCTCTGCAACAACCATTTGGAAATTTTGAAAAACAGGATTTATTACTCACAAACCCTGGAGGTTACACTGCATGCCCAAGTCACAGCGAAGTACAGATATATAGAAGAGAAGGAGCAGGACCTGGAGCTCTGTTTTTATTAGTGTCCAGGAGTAGGATGTCTGTTTCATGAGTTCACTCTGTTAGGGAATTTATTTATTTATTTATTTATTTTTTGTTAGGGAATTTAAAACATAAAAGCAGGAATTAGAGAGTGGGAAGGGAGAAGCAAGGTCATTCAAGTGGGCAATTATCTAGGCTACCCAGGGCTTACTATAAGGAGATCTTCATGGGCAGGGGCCACCTGGTTTCTTATCTAGTAAGTTTGCTAGTTGCTTTGCCATATACCTGGAAGTATGGCTATCCAAGATGGATAATTTTTGAAATACATGCCTTGGCAATCAAAAGCTTAAGGTCAGGCACTTACACTGCACAAACCTAGGAGTTCTGGCTTCTCAAGGCAGTGTACTCTTTGCACACCTCCCTGTATCTTCTACCCTAATTCTAACCACCAGACCACATATATGACCCTCTTTCACATCCTTGGAGGCACAGCTAAAGTCCTAGTCCTCTTTCTAGCTCATAAAGATACATCTTTGTGGGCCAAGCTTCTCCTATAGTAAAGGTGAATAATTTGCTTCTGGGACCTTTGGTCAGCATTCAACCCTGATTTGTAACTATGAATGACCAAACAGGGAGTGTGCCTACGCCACACCCTAATATTGCATAGGTCTGAATTGATGAATGCTATCTTCTAAAAGAGATTATGAAGAACACTGGAAGAAGGTCCAAAGTGTGCTGAATTGACCCTGAATATTGTCAAAAGCTGGAGGAGAAGATACCACTCTTTCAAGTGAGTTGAATAAAAGGAGATACTATATATATATGTTTGATTTAGTTCATGAGTAGAATGTCCTGGCAGTCTAAGGACAGTCAACATACTCCTTGTACAGTGAGGATCTAAGGTTGCTCTTTCAGGCTAAAACTAGAAGGCAAAGAAATGGAAATACTGAGTGGGACACATGTAATACATTTGAAGAAGGCCAGAAAACACTAGAGCTCTGTCTCACCTATGCGTGGGGCCAAAGGCAGAACAGTCTCTATTTGCCTTTTGGGACAGATAAACCCATCCATCAGGCTGCATCTGGTGCACAGACTGAAGCCTTGACACCCACGTGCTGAAGGATTTATTGGCCTTGTTCAGGGACTCATAAACTTCCTTCTTGGCTTCTTTTCTCTGGCTCCTTGTCCATGGGTACTTTGGCTCAGTAATCCTATTGGTTATGCTGGTCAGTGTTTCAATCTTCTCCTTTGTGAAGGAGACAGCATTATACTTCTTGTGCCTTTGAGTATCTCCCAGGCTCAGACAGCTCCTTAGAAGAAATCCTCACACTTGCCAGCCGACAACACAATGATATGATACAATGACAAAACCAAAACCAAGGGATTGTTTTCCCTTTACTTATCTAGTCCTTTCCTTTCCTAGTCCCCTCCATTTTCACATTTTGCAGAAGCACATGGCTTTGGCCTACTAGCTAAATGGCAGTTTTTTTTCTTTTCGTTTAGGCTCTTTCACAGATGAGGTGGCTGGCTGCTTTCTTAATGATTATGATAGTGAGACACAATCACTCTTTCATAGTGGCTCTGTGTCCTTAGGTAGCCAATAGCTCAGGATCTGTCTACCTTTGTCTTTTGGCATCGTCTTAGTTTTGCTCTGCCCTAAGATGACTAAGCATATTTTTACATGGGCAGGTGAGGTAAATTATTCTTGCTTCAAAAGAACTATTTTCTGAGAAAGCATTTATCTTGGGATTTCTTTAAATGTTAAACTCTCCAAATGCATTTCAAGTTAATTCTATTTGTGAAAATTCTATTTAGATACTCTGTCGATGTGTATTGTATGGATTATTACATGTACCTGCTGCAAGTTACAAGGGACAACTAGGCTTAAAACATATTTGGATGAATGATCATTTTGAAACTGTTCAAATTGATGTAGTATTTTAAAATGATAAGCTGTCCTGAGCTGCATTGAAAATGCCTTGAAAGATATGTGGAGAATGTGCTATTAGAGGCAGGAAGATGTCTGGTTTTAAAACAATAACAGTAGGTACATATTTGAACTCTTGTTTTTCCAATAACATCTTTTGTAATTCTCATAGCAACCCTTTGAGGTATGCACTATTTTTACCCTCTAGAGAAGCAGGAAATTATAGTGAATAAAAGCACGAGCATGGGTTTAAATCTGGGATCACTACTTACTACATGTGTGAACTTGGGCAAGTTATTTAACCTCTCTGACCTCTCTGTATCTCTTATTTCTTATCTGTGAAATGGGTGCTGACTGATTGTGATGACTAAATGAATCAAAATATCTGAAGCTGACAGAACAGATTCTGACACACAATAAATACTTGATAAATGTTAGCTCTGATCTATTCTTACAGGGAAGTCAGCATCCTTACAAGATGGGTCAACCAAGATACTGAGGTAGGGGGGGTTAAGTTATTTGCTTAAAGCTATGTAGTAAATATCACCAGAGCTAGATTATAAACTGGAAAACTGACTCCACAGTGGAAGTCTTTCCACTGGTACTCATACAAAGAACCATAATATTTCTTGTCTCAAGAGATGCTGCATATTTTATTGAAATGTACTAATTCTGTAATGTTGCCACCCGTTATTATTTTTTAAATGTACTAGAAATTGCAAAAAATAAATTATGGCTAAAGTTTAACTTTAGGCAGAGTTTTGCTTTAGTTGTAAATGCTGAGTAATTTTAGGTAAGCTTCTTCTTCGTTTTTTTTTTTTTTTTTTTTTTTTTTTTTTTTTAGAAGGAGGAGTCATTGCTTTTACAAGATCTATTAAACTATGCATTTGGATTTAAGAGCCTATCACAAGGGCTCCAAAGACCAAATATGTAACTTGGAATGCCTCCCCTCTACAAGCATTTCAAAGCCTCTATATTCTTTTCTTTCTCTGCCTGATATCTCTTTTTTCAATGTCTTTTGCCACTGAGATCTGTCCCTGAATTTTTCCTGTCTCAATATTCAATATATACCAGAGCACACCACTCCATTCTACACTATACTATGCTAGATTAGACTATATACTACACCATGTATACGAAGAAGAAAACAAAGAGTGCTTAATTACAAAATTTGTGACTACAAATAGCTGAATAGTGAATATGTTGGACTATAGAATTCAGAATTAAAGTGATACTGGTTGACTAAGGAAAAAAGAAATGTAATAGGAGATAAATATCTTAAGCCAGTTTCATGAAGTGTGTGACTAGGTCTGACTTGATAGTAGTTTGTATAAATTACCTGGTAATTTGGATAATTAGAAATCCAAAACAAATCAAGAGGGGCACTCTTGCTCCAAGAATTCATATATATACTTTGGACCGTATTGTAGGTCAAGAAAATTGGACACCATCTATGTCCAGGCATGCTCAGTACATCCTCAGTTTCATTTTAGAAGGGCCTTTGCTAAACTAAAGATTTCAGGTGCTGATAGTGAGGAGGTCATAAGGGCTGTGTGATTGAAGCAGCTGACAGACAATCATTTTAGGGAAGAACAAATGTAATGTCTGCTTCTTTTGGTGTGTTTTCATAATACCCTAGTCCTCGGGATTGGAAGGAGGCTCCAGACTGTCTCAGCAAGCAGTGAGCTTGTCTCCTAGCAGAGGCAGTTTGCTTTCTGCCGTTGTGTGCTGTCTGTTCGGTGGCTGTGGGCCCAAAGAATCAATCAAAATCAGGAGAAAAATGAGAGAATTGCTGAAGAACTTTGACTTCAAACGGAGCAGAAGAAATTTTGGGATTACTGAGAAATATTTTTGCTGAATCACTAGTTACTCAAGGATGTTCTGAATTTCTTAACACAATAATAGTTTTAATTTAATTATAAGTACATTTCTGTATCACATAATTTTGGATGATTTTCAAATTGTCTTATAATTAAATAAAGTGACTAATTTCCTTCAAAGATGCATAGTCACTTCAGGAACAACTGAGAATATGGTTGTGGATTAGGCATAGTGTAGTTAAGCCAGAAACAATCCTAGAAGCAACTCAGGGTGAATGTGTATGTGTATGTGTGTTTGTGTATTTATATAAGATAGGACTAATGCCTTTTAATGCCACTTTTAAAAAGCAAATCCAAATTGGTACCATCACTTTAATAGCTGCATTAATTTTATGATATAGATGTATTTTTTTAAGATTGATTTATTTTATATGTGTGTGTGTGTGTGTGTTTGTGTGTAGATAGAGTGAGAGAGAGAGCACACATGTGAGTGTGGGGAGGGGTAGGATGAAGAGGGTTGGGTGGGCAGGTAGAGGGAGAAGGAGAGGGAGACTCTCCAGCAGACTCCTTGCTGGAGTATATCATTTAAGGTGTGTTTCTAGATTAACCTGCTCTAAATTTACCTTAACCCATATTCCTACTAGCATTCAATAAGAACATCTCTTCTCTTGTTCAATAAGAATATCATCAATCTTTTCAAATTTAGCAGTTGGGGACACCTGGCTGGCTCAGAGGTTAAGCACCTACTTTTGGCTCAGCATATGATCCTGGAGTCCCGGCATCGAGTCCCACGTCGGGCTCCAGGATCGCGCCCTAGGCCGAAGGCAGGCACCAAACCGCTGCGCCACCCAGGGATCCCCAGGATCTTTTGTTAGATTTATTGATTATTTCCATTTGTTTTTTGTGTATTGCTTGTTTTCCTAGAAGAATCCTGTCATTTTTCAGTTAGCTTAAAAAACACTGTAGCAGAAATCATTGATGCCCTACCAGCATACCCTTAGATTTATTTCCCATTTTTGTAGACACTGGCTTTGAGTATGCTTTAACTCCCAACAACCAAAGCCTTTACATGTATGCCTTTACAGATGGACTGCATCCAGGCTTCCAGAAATAGTTTTACTTGTGTGCTAGGAGGCTTGGGTATGTAGGAGGGAGTAGGAGGTGGTATCCTTAACCAATGGCTGGCTAACAAGTGTGTGGATATAACTAGTGCAGCTTCCTTCATCATTGTGGGGGACAACCCTGAAGTGTGACCTGCACTGTGGCCAGAGTCCCCTGCACAAATGAGATAAGGTTATCTTCTACAGGTATTTGCTGGATGTTTTTACCTTTGCCGGGATTCCTGTCCTCCTGCCTCACTCTTCTGCCATTTTTTTTTTCTCCTGAGAACTCTTCCTAAGAAATTATTTTCACATAGATTTTTGTCTCAGGATCTGATTCTATAAAACACAAATGAAGACAAACACTTTATTCATTAAGGATATTTTCTCTGTGTCATAACAATTAGAATGATCTTCTACAGCTTCCCCTCATTTTTGGGGGGAATATTTTACCATGTAGACATTGCTGTATTGTTTTGTTATACATTGAGGCAAATCTGATTTTTTTCCTTTCATATACCTGACTTCACATATTTCTTACAAATTTATTTCTTAGTCCCCATGTTAAATAAATGTTCATCTTTCTTCAGTTGATTTTCCATTTAAATCCTTAGACTGACTATGCTTGAGGTTTGTTAAGGTTCTTAGATCAGTGGACTTAGAGATTTTATCAAATTCAAGAAATTTTCAGCTATTAGTTCTTCAAATATTTTCTGCCTCCTGTAGCTTCCATTTCACACTTTTGATTGATTGATATTTGTCCCAAATGTCCTTATGCTGTGTTCATTTTTAAAGTTTTTTTTTGTCTTCTTTTTATAACTTCATCTTCAAAGAGTTCCCATTGCTATACTTTCAAGTTCATTGATATTTTCTACTGCAGTATCTGATCTGCCACTAACTCCATCCTGTATATTTTTCATATCAGATACTGCATTTTATATCTTTAGAAATTTTACTTGTGTCCTTTAAAAATATCTTTTATTGTTCTCATCATATTTATGTTTTCCTCTCTCTAACATTTCAAGTGTATTTATAACAGTAGTTTTAACATCTATGTCTGCTAGTTTTATCATCTCTGCGATTTCTGTGTCTGTTTTTATTAATTGATTTCTTTTCTGGTAATGGATCATATTTTTCCTGCTTCTTTGCATGTAGAGTAATATGCAAATAGTATTACTATTCTTTAGATGCCAGACAGTGTGAATTTTGATTGATGACATACATTGTGAATTTTACACTATTGGTTGTTGGATTTTATTAATTCCTCTAAATAGTGATGGTGTTTGTTCTAGTATGCAGATAAGTTACATGGATTCAGTTGGATCATTCTGAGGCTTTTTTTTTAAGTTGTTGTAGGACAGATCCTGAGCAGCCTTTGGTCCTGTGCTAATTTAGATCCATTACTAAGGAAATACTTTCTAAGCATTTACCCAATGCCCCATGTCTTAACACTCTGGTAGGTAACAACAAGAACTATTCCTAACCTTGTGTAAGTTCTACATATTATTATTTTTTTTAATTTTATTTATTTATTCATGAGAGACACAGAGAGAGAGAGAGAGAGAAAAGCAGAGACACAGGCAGAGGGAGAAGCAGGCTCTTTACAGGGAGCCCGATGTGGGACTCAATCCTGGATCCCAGGATCATGCCCTGAGCAGAAGGCAGATGGTCAACTGCTGAGCCACCCAGGTGTCCCTACATATTATTTTAATTACTCTTTTTTTTGATATATCCTTCCCTGGCCTCAGGTAGGTTCTCCCATACATGTACAGAGCAGTGTTTGGCCAAAGCCTCGGAGTAACCCTTCTGCAGATTTGCAGCGCTTTGTTCTGTCCAGCCTTCTCCTCCTTGCTGCTTTGCCCTGCATGTGCTAGTTGCCTTGGCCTTTCCAAACTGTAATCTCTGTCTCTACAATTCAATGTGACAACTGAATTCTGTATCCTTCCTCTCTGCACTGTGGCCTGGACACTTTCTAGGCAGTAAGCTGGGGACATGGCAGGGCTCACCTTATTGGTTTCATTTCTCTTAGGGGTCACAGTCTTACACTCCCTGCAGACTTCTGTGTGAAACCATTGTTTCACACATTTTGTCCTGTTTTCCAGTTGTTTAACAGAGTAAATGTGGTTCCTGTTACTCTGTATTTGTTGGAATCAGAAATCTTTGGTTGATGCTATTTGACATCCCTCTCTTCCTCAGTCCTTCATCATCATCTTGACTGCTGAAAGCACAGGTGAAAGAAAGGTCAGCATTTAGTGAGATGTCAATATGTGTTAACAGAAAAGGTAGTTAGAAGTGTGATGAAAAGATGGTTTTAAACAGGGGCGGGAGAGGAATGTCCCTAAGCATATCTGTTCTTGTAATTATCTCTGTGCCTCTTTACACTTCTATGTCCCATTGCTCACCAGCTGTGCTTATTAAAGATCTCCAGGTAATAGTCATCAACCTTGCGAGAAGTAGGGACTGCCACATCCCTCGAGACTTCTTTAAGAGATATTTGAATCTCAGAAATAGCCACTTGTGTCATTCTCTCAGCATTCAGCTAACGAGAATTTTCTGTTCTACTCCAAACACTTCATTTTCTGCCTCTCTTCACAGGTAAGAGAAGTTACACATTGAAGAACTGGCTAATGATTCAGTTCCACATCACTGAATTACCTCAGAGGAAACTTAAAATGCTGCAAAATCATGATTACTTATCCAAAGAGTATATGGGGTTTTACAAATACATTTTTAGTGCCTGGATGAATCTGTTGATACAATCATTACTTTAATCTCCTTTCTTGTCTCTGTAAAAATCCACTAGCATGTTATATATTACATATATGCTATCCCATATGGAAATTTCAAAGAATAATAGAATAGCTTTTAGGATTGATATACACTGGGGAAAAAACCAAATAAGCCCAGAACAGTTTTTTTCATCTAAGTTTTCAAACCATTTTCTTGTGCAGTAAATATTCAGAGAAATATATAAACCATAAATTAATGGTTTAATAAATAATAGAAAGTGAACATGCATGTTTCTATGGCCAAGGTCAATAAATAGAACACAAACAAGACAAAAATGTCCCCTATGCATTTCTTAATTATTATTAAGAGCTCTTTGTTTTCCCTTAAAGGTAAAGACTATTCACTTTGAATTGTCTGATAATTATTCCTGTGTTTTTCTTTGTATTTTTTTTAAATCACATATGTGTGTATAAATCAAAGTAAGTGAAAGTATGTATGCACGTATAAAAGTAAATGTAGCTTAAGCTGTATTTACTTTTAAGTATATTTGGACTTTATTAAATAATTGAATCTGAATCATACTGTGTCTTCCTCCTTTAGTCAACTTTATATTTATATGATTGACCCTTGTTGTATGTAGCCCTAGCTTATTTATTTTTACTGCTTTCAAGTAGTTTCTAATACTGCATTCCATAATTATTTATCCACTCTATTGCTATCAAAGGTATTTTATTTTTGGAATTCCTGAGAATAATGTTCCTATGAACATTTTTGGACATGAGCCAGAATTTCTCTAGAATAAAATACCTAGAAGTCTGTGAGCATATAGTATTAGTTCATTGTGGTTGTTTTAGCTTGTGTTTCCCAGGCTACAAGCTCTTTTTTATATATTTATTAGCCATTTGGATCTCTCTCTCTCTCTTTTTAATGTATCTTTTAGTCTTTTGCCCATTTCAAAATTGTGTGTGTATTTAAAATAGGAGTCCTGTTGTTTGTGAGTGTTTTCTTCCATTCTGTATTAACTATTCACTCTCTTTGTAATGTCTTCTGATGAACAGAAGTTCTTAGTTTAATGTAGTAAATTTGCCAGTTTTGTCCTTTTTGGTAGTGCATTTGTGACTTGCTTAGGTAATTTTTCCCTACCCTGAAGTCATGCAGATATTCTGCTCTATTATATAAAATCTTAATAGTCTTTTACTTAATGTTTAGAACCTTATTAATCCATCTGAAATTGATTTATATCTATGGCCTGACTTCATGGTCTAATTTAGTTTTCTCCCATAGGGACATCAAATTGTTCCAATGCTATTTATTTAAAAGTCTGTTCTACCCACAGTCCTTACAGCTAATATTCTTCTTATAAAGCAAGTGTCCATATATGTGCTTCTGGGCTTTTTATCATGTTTAATTTACCTATTTTTCTCTATTTGTGCCAATGTTACACTGTGTTTATAATGAATTTTTATAATTAGTTGGATAAGTTTTCCGAAGTTGTTTTTCTTGCTCAGTTGTCTTGACTCTCTGAGCTATTAATTTTAATAGTTATTTCTCCTTTCTGACAAAGAAAACTTTAAAAAATGGCTGAAATTTTAATGATATTGTAATAGTGTTGTATGGTGATGGATGGTCAGAATGCTTCTGGTGAGCACAGCATAATGCAAAGAGAAGTAGAATCACTCTATTTTACACTTGAAACTAACATAACACTGTGTGCTTACTATATTCAAATAATTTTTTTTAAGTGGATGAAATTTTAATTGGGATCACACTGGATCTAAAGATCAATTTGGGGATAATGATCATTTTTATAATACTGATTTTTTGCAACCTCTAAAGATGATTTATTTCCTGATACATTTAGGTCTTCTTTAATATGTCCCAATAAAGTTATATCTGATTTTTTCTTAAAGATTGATTCCTAGTCACTTAAATTTTAAAAATCGAATTGCAAATATTTTAAAATTTTATCAATTTTTTTCTGCATATATATTGAGATGGTCATATTATGATTTTTCACATTTCATTTGTTAGTTTAAATTACTTTAATTGGTTTTCAAATGTTAAATCAAACTTAGATTATTTGAATAAATTAGACTCAGTCACAATGTATCATCTATTTCACCTATGTTATATAGGCTGGGTTTTATTTGCTGCTATTGTATTATTAGGATGTTTGGATCTATGTTCATGAATGAGTTTGGCTTGTAAATTTTTTTCTTGTTCTATCCATGAAGGCTTTGTTATCAAGATTATGCTAGTCTCATTAAATGAGTTGGAAAAGTGTTTCATTCCCCACTTTCTATTTTCTGGATGAATTTGGGCAGTATTAGAATTATTGCTGTTTGAATATCTGGTAGAGATTGCCAGAGAAGTAACCATGGCTTAAAGTTGTCTTTGTGGAAAGCTTTTTGAGGACTGATTCAATGTATAACTATTGATATTTTCTGTTTTTTCTTATCTATTTTGCAAAATCGTTTTTCCATGTAATTACCCGTTCTACCTTAATTTTTAATACTATTGAATAAAACTATTTATAATAGTTTTTTTAAAAGAAATTTGCAGGATGTGAAGGGGTGTCTCCTTTTTCATTCCTGATAATGGCTATTCATGCTTTCTTTAATATTTTTAAACAACCAACTTTTAGATTTATCTTACCTATTATATGTCTGTCTTATTTATTAATTTTCATCTTTTCTTATGTCTTTATCTCCATTCTACTTTTGTTGGATTTCTTTTAACTTCTTATATGGATGTTTACTATATTAATTTTGAAATATTTAAAAAAATTAATAAACACATGTAATAAACAATTTTTCTTTTAAGTACTGCTTTAACTTCGCCACAAGTTTGATATGTAATATATTATCATTCAATTTAAAATACGTCCTAAATTATGTTGTGATTTCTTTTTTAGCTTATGAGATAATCAGAAGTTTATTTATTTCAATATATTTTCACATATATAGGTCTTAGTTTTTTGTTCTAGCATAATTCTACTTTGACCAGAGAACGTACTATTTATTATTAAAATCCTTTAAAAACTGATGGGATTTAGCCCTATGACCCAGTTTATGCTCAAGTTTTGTAAGTGTTCCAAGTGTTCCATATGTGCTTAAAAAGGATGTGCATAATGCAGTGGGTAGGTGCAATGTTCTAAACATACCCATTAGATTAAGTTTTTTCTTTTTTTCTATCTTATCATTTATTGAGAGGAATGTTATAATCTCCCACCATGACTGTGGAATTGGCTATTTTTCACTGAAATTCTTTATTTTACTTTATATATTTTGGTAAACATATTATTAGGTACACACAAAGTAGAAATTGTTGTATCTTTAATATAGTTTTTAAAATCCATATACATTGGGCCTTTCTAACAAAGTCTTTTGCCTTGATGTCTATTGTAAAATATTTATGTAGCAATTATATGAAATCCAAATGCATTAACTGTTCTAGTTTCTTTTTTCTTTTTCTTTTTTTTTTTTTTTTTTTGGTTTTCTTTTTGCATGGTATTTATGGTGTATAATTTTTTCCATCTTTCTGTTTTCAAATTTTCTGGATTTTATGTTTTAGATTTGTCTATTATAAAGAGCATATAGGGGATCTCTGGGTGGCTCAGTGGTTTAGTGCCTGCCTTCAGCCCAGGGCGTGATCCTGGAGACCTGGGATTGAGTCCCACATCAGGCTCCCTGCATGGAGCCTGCTTCTCCCTCTGCCTGTGTCTCTGCCTCTCTCTCTCTGTGTCTCTTATGAATAAATAAATAAAATCCTTAAAAAAAAAAAAAAAAAAGAGCATATGGTTGGATTGCAGTATTTTCCCCCAATCTGCACACCACAGTTTTTTAACTAGAACAGTTAATGCATTTGGATTTCATATAATTGCATATATAGAGAGTTTAAATCCAACATTTTATTTTGTGTTCTCCATTATCATAATCATTGAATGTTTTGTATGCTTTCTTGACTTCTTTGAACTGATTCTTTATATTTCCATTTCTACCCATAGTATTTCAAAATTTATGCACTGTTTCTTTTTTTTAGTGATTATTCTGGAAATTATGATATCCCTTCTTGACTTCTCAATGTCTAAATTCAACTGTGGATAAAACAAAGCAACTAAGACTACTTTAACTTCATTTACTCCTTCCTAAATTATATATAACTGTTGTATATTTAATTTTCTTTTATCCACAGAAGACATTTATTTACAGTTTTTTTTTTTTTAAGTGTTTCCTAAATATTACAACTTTTTTTCCTTTTCACTCCTTCTTTCTCAGGACCTACTTCTAAGCTCAATTTCCTAGTACCTGAAGCACACCCATTGGAATTCCCTTTAGTTTTAATATGCTGGTAGTTTACTCTCTCTGTATTTTGCTTGTCTGAAAATGTCTGATTTTGCTTGCATTCTTAAAAGATATTTTCAACTGATGTCGAATTCTGCATGGACAGAAGACATATCAATCCATTCTCTCTTATGGTTTCCACTGTTCCTTCAGAACAAGTGAACAGTTAAATTATCACATTTTAGAAGTTTCTTTTATTCTCTGGATGCTTTTGAGACTTTCTATTTGGCTTCAGCCTTCTGTAGTCTTGCTGTGATATATATAGATATAAATACCACTTTTACTTAGCCTGCTTGGAATTTCCTGGTCTTCTTGGATCTGTGGTGTGATCTCTTTTGTTAGTTTGGAATATTCTGAGTCATCACCTTTTAAAATATTGCCTCTGATATACTTTTTTTTTTTTTTTTTTTTTGCTTTCAGGGACTTCTGAGAAGGTACTTCTGAGAAGGTGGAGAAGAGGGTTATTCTTCTCTTCTCTTCTTCTCTTCTCAGGGGTAAAAACATCCTGATTAGGGGATAAGTAGCAAAGTCCTATTGACTAGTAGAAAGTTAACATTTATTGAAGTCTGACTATGCTACATTCTCCACAAAAATATTTTGCATGTGTGTACTAGGTATCTAGTCTGGAAAACTAGATATTACCCCCCAAACCTAGCAGTTAAAAACAATGAGTGTGCATTACTTCACACAAGAGGGTTAGGAATCCTAGAGTGGCTTAGCTGGGTAGTTCTGACTCAGGACCTTTTATAAGATTACAGGTAACCTTGGGGGTGCAGTCATCTGATGGCTTGATTGGGGCTGGAGGGTCTGCTTACAAGCTTATGCAGTGGTTGCTGGCTGGTTGCTTAAATTCTTTGCTGGCTGTTGTGATATGAGATTCAGTTCATGTCCAGGCTATATTTATTTCCTATTTAAAGTTCTTCAGATAAAAATAGGGCAGGTACTTAGGATTAGTTGCCCAGAAAATAACACCAAAATGAGAGGACCTTAAAGAAATTAAAATTTATAAAATTGGCAAGGTCACTTTCTTTAGTTTAGTTTGGTTTTTAATTTTCATCTTTATTAATTTTATCCTGAATGTACATATGAAATTCTAGGGATCAGAGACAAATTTCTTATGAATTACTTCACAGCAAATAATAAGTGTATCGGCCTCTCTTGCATCAGGCCTTATCCCTGGGGCATAATGATGAAAACCAGGTCAAATGTCCTTTGTGAGTAGCCAGACCTTTCATAAGTGAGGATGGAGGGTAAACAGGCAACTCTCCCCTCTCTTCCTAGAAGGAAGTCCTTGGACGTGTAATGGGCCAGAGTCCTAACTCCAACCTTTTGATATGGTAATAAGATCTCTGCAGGGGCCAGATAGTCCCTCATATCTACAACTTAAAGTTGCCAAGTTCAGGCCTTCATCTCTTTTGATACACAAATACCTAGATAATGCTCCAGGCCACCTGTCATCTTCAGCTGTAAACTAGAGTCTATCCTGGGATGCAACCTTTTGGCTTTGGGGGAGACAATAGAAGTTTTATTATTCTTTGAATCAGTTAGATTAGGTAAATACATGGCTATAGATCTAATCTTTATGCATGTGAAAATGTTTCTAAGAGAAGTAAAAGCAAAAATTCTATATTGTTACAGCTTATCTTATAATAATTAGATAAGCTTTCCCCTAATAATAAAAGATAGTAAAGTATTTTTTTCTGGAATGGTTAAAAAGAATGAAAGACTGTTGGGCAGATAAATGGAAAACACTATTTTTTTTTTTTTTTTTTTTGGTCAGATCTTTGGTTTCCTTATAATCTAGACTTTGCCCACAGAGTCCTTTGTAGAAGACTGATGATTAATTACTTATAGAATGATCAAATCTCATTGTATTAGTCAACTATTGCTGGGGTAATAATGTATATCAAACAAACCTTGAATCTTTATGGCTTATAAAACAAACACTATTTTTTTTTCCTCTGGGTTTTGTAGGGTTGGCTGAAATCAGCTGAGCTTGGTTTTAGGTTGCAGGTTGGATTCAGGACTGCTCCACATAACTCCATCTTCTGGGAAGAATTACAGCTTGTGGCATGTCCTCACACGGGATGGTAGAGAAACAAGAGTATGAACAGATAATAAATTTTCTTAAGGTCTTACCACAAAACTGGCATCTATCATTTCACCTACATTCATTGGCCAAAGCAAATCATTTTATCATACCCAACATCAATGGGTGGGGATGTATTCTTTGTCCATAATGTGAAACAATTCATATGGATTCATGACAAAGAGCATGGATGTATGGTTCTTTTAAGGTGGGGAGCAAAGCATTGGGAAAAATAATATAATCTATGATACTCAAGTTTTGAAGTTTAGGAAAGTTTTCTAACTTTGACTCACCAGTGGCTGTTTGAAACTGAAGTTTGTTATTTAGGAAGCATGTAGCAGAGATGGTGAACTTTCCACCAAAAGTGTATGATCTCCCTCTGAGGGAATGGTGTTTTTGCTTGGAAGCAGATACCCAACAGGGAATACATTTCAGGGATACTTTTGCATCCAGGGACAGCCATGTTTCTAATTTTTACCAATGGAATGTAAGCAAAAGTAAATGTCACTTGACATTTCACTTGAATGTGCCAGGATGTCTTGTCCATCTCATTTCCCTTTCCACTGGCTGGAAGCAGAGGATGCTAAGATCTCAGAGGAAGATGAGACCATGACATCCAAAGAGCCTTGGTTCTTTAATCACCCTATGAAGAAAAGCCACTCGCTATTCACAAACACTAGACTGACATGAACTATGAATATATTGAGCCTACGGCAATTTTGGAATTTATTTATTACAATATCTTTGTAACATCTTTACTATGCTAAGTAATTCAGGAAGAAAAAAAAATTTACAGTCAATGGCAGCTACTGTGAGGTTAACAGGAAAAGAATAACCACCTAGATTTGAAATTAGGTTATAGCTTCTAATTCTGTTCTGCTGGTAAGAAACTGCTTGATACTAAGGACATTTTTAAAAACTATGAATTTTGGGCTAGTTAATCTTTAAGGTGTCTTGCAGCTTTAGGATTTTATGATTTTGAAGAAGACCTTTCTATAGTTTTCGAGGTATATGGAGCAGAAGCAACATTCTTCCTTAAAGTGTCTTATGGGGCTGACAGATATAAAATAGGTACTCTTGTGTGACAGAAAGAATGAAAGAGACTTGGTTTTCACCCTCAAACATGGCCTTCAGTAAGTCATTTCAACTCTATGAGCCTTGGTTCCTATCCATAAAATAGGGGTAGAAGAGTGAGTTGGCAGCATGATTTTGAGGATTAAATGAGCTATTACATATAAATTTCATGGTGCAGAGATTAGCATATAATAATTATGCAGTAAATGTCCAATGTTATTGCTGTTATTCTTGTTTAGATTAGGGTGGAGATACAAGGCTTCCTGAGGGTATGAAGCTACACATGGGACTAGAGAATTTTAATGATTAAGTTCCATGAAAGATTGAAGAAGATGTCTTTGTGGAGATTGAGATTCATGATAATAAAACCCAAATAACATAGATCTATCACTGCAAATCCATTGGTCTTGGAAGTGAAAGGAGAGGGTACTAACACTGTCAACATCCTAATACTCACAGAACTTTAAATGAATTTTCTGGCCTGGCCTGTCCAAGCATACAAGGTAATCCTGAGATACTGAATAGGGATGCCAAATATTGGAGCAATCATTAGGGACTTGTCTGAATTATTTTGTTTTTGACTGCTATCAGAGGAAGCAAGGAAGCCAATGGGACTTTATAGTTTAAAAAAATTAATGGGATAAATATTAGAAAAAGTTTGAGGGTAGTAATTCTGATTTATTATTTTTAATGACCATTGGTTTCTGGCTGGCAGAAGGCCTCCCCTGTCTGCTTCTTCAGGAGAGCCTCCTTGTGTGAAGACTGGGCCACATAGTGTGAGTTGCTTATTGAGGGCAGATGGGAGCCACATGCCCCTTTGTGCCAAGGAGTCTCTTAAACATGAGAAGGACTGAGTTCTGCTTGGAGATCAATTAGGCAAAGTTAAAAATTCTCTTGAGAGAACATATGGGATCCCTGAACCATATCCAAATAGCCAAATCCTTCCCCATGTTTCTCACATTAAGGATATACTCAGTGCCATTTCCCTCATCTTCTTTGTCTCAATTTAATCTTTTCTTTCCCTAATAGTGTCTGTTGTCACCTTAGTTTATAATTTCTGATATAGTTTTTTATTTGTTTGCATGCATAAATTGCTTCCCTACATAGAATACAAAGTCTTTGAGAAAAGGTCTATTTCATATAATTCCAGGAATTTCCAAATGTGACTAGCAAAGAGCTAAATATCAGGAGTTCATTAATAAAGACAAATTTGAAATGAGTTTCCAACCACCTGTGTAGAGGACATACTGCATTTTTCATTTGGTAAAATTGGGTCATTCTTGAGCTTTTAAGGCAATATTGAAGGTCTCTTAAGGATGCAAATTTTGAATTAGCATTTCTATTCTGTCTTAACTCAGCTGCACAAGATTCCCTGAGTTGCCCACCAGGTATAATGAGAACTTTTGTGGAAATGTGGGAGTTGAGAGAAAAAAAAAAAAAAAGGTAACTTGAAAAGTTTTTGACTCTCTGGGTTCAACTCTGAATGACGAATACTGGAGTCAATATTTTCCAAACTGCCAGAGATCAGCATTTTCAAAAGCCTAATTTTTAAAAAACTGTACCAGTTTAAAAGATGTAATTTGAACATAAGGCGCATTGTGTTAGTGAAATCTGGTAGATAATGTTTTGTGTGTGAAATATTTTTGTAAAAGCAGGAGAAATGGTAGGAAGAGGAAAATGAGCTTTCCAATCAG
The DNA here is from genome assembly GCF_011100685.1 of Canis lupus familiaris. NCBI lineage: Eukaryota > Metazoa > Chordata > Mammalia > Carnivora > Canidae > Canis > Canis lupus. The sequence continues at coordinate 50,378,729 of NC_049233.1, forward strand.
ACATGTTCAAAAGACTCTAATTCTACTGTCTTGGTGATTTATTTTCTCTAATGCATACATCCTTTGAAAAGGATACTTGTTTTAGAAGGAGAAGGAAAATTCATTCTTGTAATGTGAAAGTTCTCCAAAAACCTCTTTCCCTATTGACCTAGAATCCTTATTTCACTTCCCCCTACAGTTCTAAATTATCTTTAACTACTATGACATTAAAAAAGACATACTGTATTAAGAGTCACCTTGATTAAAGAGGAATGATTGGGTCAAATTTTGCCTCTAGGTTCCTGGGCATATTTTTAGGAACTGATTTGCTACCAGATTTGTATCTTCTGTTGACTCCTTGGGTGATACAATTTATTATGTCCCTAAATGGAAGACTGGGGGCACTTCCAACTAGTTAACCAGTCCATAGTCATTTCATTGCAAGATAGTCCTTGATTGAACAATGAGAAAAGTAATTATGATCTACAAAGAAGACAGATAATTACTGATGAGTAACAAGGCACAGTTTCCTTATAGGGTCATGGAGTACATAGATGGCATGCTGGGAGTGTCTTTAGGAGTTGCCTCCTCCGGTTAAAATGCACCCTTAGTTAGGTAACACTTATCAACTCTCTGTCTTTTATGATTTTGTCTGAAGTTTGAAGAAAGAGATACTAACAGTGGATAGGAAATTGGATTTGATGTTGAAAAGAGTCATTTGAAGGAAGTATCAGGGACACTAGGAAACAACTCCATGTTGGTAAAATGAACATGTGGATAGAAAAATAACTTTGTGCTTCCAGAAATCTCTAGCTATCGATCAGTGCAATAGCTGTAAATTTCTCTGCTGATTACAATCAGCAAGGTTTTTCCCAAAGGACAATAATGGTTTCAATAGAAAAGTCTATAAGCAAGTTACTTTGGACATTTAAACATGGCTCTTAGCTATGCAAATAATGAATTTATGTCTTGTAAAAAGTAAGGCATTGTCTTTTCCTTTGCTGCTTTTTTTTTTTTTTTTTTCTCTCTGATGCCTAACCCATACCACAAACATTTAGCTTGAAGTTTGGTTATCTAATTCTTTTTGCTATCCATTTTACGAAACAAATTAATTTTATAGTTTCTTTCATTGCACTTCAGTCAAGCTTGTCTTAAAGTAAGGACAGTGTTATTTAAGATTTCCTTCTGTCATGTGCGACTAATTGGTCTAATTCATTATGTAAAAAACTATATGGGCTATGAGACAAATGAGGTAATGTATTTTGAACACTAGTGTAATTGCTAATGAGATCTAATGTGAGTAAACTGCCTGTAACTTAAGTGTTTCAGCATGATGGATATGTTGCACTTTACTAAGGAAAGAGCTGAAATAAGTTATGGCATCAGTTAGCAATGCACTTACAGATGAAAACACAGAGCAAGGGATAATATAATTTAAAATGTTTTGCTTTAACGTAAATTTTTTTGATGTGTGCTGTTTTTCTAACATGTTGGATTTGAATAAAATGCTAACTCATGACCAAATACTACTTTTTTTAAAAATTTAAATTCAATTTGCCAACATATAACATAACACCTAGTACTCCTCTCATCATGTGCCCTCCTGTCACCCAGTTACCCTATCCAAATACTGCTTTAAATGGCTTTTAGACCAGTGTAGCAACACATTCATTTTGAGTATGGTGTTTCCAGGATGATTGCAATTACAACAGAGCTAAGGTCCAGAGAAATTTTTGTTGTTTAGATCAGTCACAGTTGAGAAGACTTACATTCCATTGTGCCGTGACAAATCTGGGATGACAATTTACAAATAGTGCATAGTCTATGTCCTTGAAGGGTTTGGGAGATAGGTGCAGGGGTTTCTGTAGTTATAGTTTTGTCCACAATTTTCTTCTTGATAACACAGATATGTATGAATTAATAACAGATGCTAGGGTGGGGACAGAAATGTTTGTCCCAATACAGGAAATGGAAGATGTTCAACCAAATAGGCAAGGCATAAAGTCCATGAGGACGTAACAATCTCTACGGATGGTCAAGAAAGTAGTCAGCATTCACAACTCATGAGGTATCAGGGGGTCCCGACTGGTAATTTAAGTATAACATTAGGGACCTAATAATATGATAATCAAAGACTAGATGGGTACCCAGTCCCAAACTTTGGAGTGTTTAGTGTTAATAAAATGTTTCTGGGTTTTAACTCAGGAAATTGGCAAGAGTCAGGTGGGATTCGAGCTGTAGGAAAGAACAGGAAAATAGATTTATTAGAGTACAACCTTAGAGTGGAGATGAAAGCTAGGGGATTATCCTATGAAGTATGGGACTTGGCTTGGGTACTCAAACATATAGGTCCTGTTATCAAAATGAGTTCTTGTGCTGGAGTGGAAAAATATCAACTGACATTTGGGAATCCACGTGGAAGCCAAGAGTTAGCCCTTCAGGTTAAGGCTATAGTACAGATAATTCAGAGAGGCAAACCATTAAAATGGGAATTCTATCAGAAAAGACACCTTCCCTGCCTTTTCATTGTTGCCTGAAAAAAAGCTTGGTGTGTAGTGGGGGCTCCTTGTATATTTTTAAAGGAATAAATATAAAGAGTTTTAAATGGTTATAAAATGGTTTAGATAGTGCAACTTAGGTATAGCTAACGTTAGGTAAGACTGAATTAGGATACGAGAAATTCCTACTTTATCTGTTAGGGAAACTAATGGGTACATGGATAAGTTGGAGAAGGAAAGTACAGGATGGAGAAAAGAGAGAGACTGGCTGGCCCAGCCAGTTATAGAGCTTCCTCCTTTTGCATCTCCTTATCTCAATCACTGGGGTCATGGTCATACTCTGATAGTTAATATAGAGAGCCATTTCAATTTTTTAGTATTTTCATATTAAATTACATTAAATTCTTACCTAAGCCCTATATAAGGCCACTCTCAGATCCTAGGAATAATTATATATAACTTGAAAAACTGACCCCTATCCACTTCCCTCACCTGCATTGCTTCTTTCTGGGACCAGTCCTTAGAGTGCTAAGGTGGAGGCAGCAGTTGGCTTCTATGTCTTTTTGAATCTCCTCTACTAATCAAATGACTTAAGAGAAGATATATTTTTCAAGGAATATGCCACAGGTTTACAAAATGTGTACAAATATATAATATAAATTGGTTGCTTTATAAATGCTTGATAATAATCACAAAGAGGAAAAAATTGTATTGATCATCCTTAGGCAGTTTGTAAGTCATATGTCTAAGTACAAGAATTTTCAGGGAAACAAATTCCTTCTTGACAGTTTAGAGCAATGGATTAATGGGAAAAGGGTAATTTTACTTAAGAATGGGAACTAACTGGAGAAAGTTAATAGAAAATGCTAAAATAGAAAATATGATAAAAATTATTATAGTAAAGAAACTTACATGGTGAAAAACTATCGAATATGAAAACAGTAGAACTCGTAATGTGGTATCTAATAACACAATTATTGATATTCCTTGTTATCTGATTTCTCCCTATGTAAAACTTGAAACAAATAGATTTGGCTTATTTAGCATCCTCTCTATCTTAAACCAATATCCAAGTGCCAGTAATCTATACTCAGGAACTAACTATATTCATATAGAAAAGAGTATTTGTATATATGTACAGTTATGACAATTTAAAAAATTTTTTTAAATGTATTTATTCATGAGAGACACACAGAGAAAGGCAGGGACACAGGCAGAGGGAGAAGCAAGCTCCCCTCACAGAGCCCGATGAGCGACTCGATCGCAGAATTCCAGGATCATGCCCTGAGTCGAAGGCAGATGCTCAACCATTGAGCCACCCAGATGTCCCCCGTTATGACAATTTTAATTGATATCAATGATATTACCCAGAATATTCTCCTCAGTCTGGAGGGCATGACAATTAATAAAAATAATAACCACAGTTAGTTTCTTCTAATAACAATGTGTTGGATGCTTAGAAACACAGCTCTGCTGAGTTCTACTCTTGGGCTAGGGGATTCCTTACAATATAGGAATAGGCCTTTCTTGTACTTCATTGTGGGTAAATGCCCAGCAATGTCTCAGTGATCCACTTTAGTTGCATTTGGTGGTAATTACTAATTAGTGTTCTCATTCTCATCCTCCCTATCTCTTGGATGAACAAGCCATTTGTTAGGAGCTGGGATAGTGCTCTAGGGATAGCCCACTTATATCTCTACCTCTAGTCATGGCTATAATCTCTTTTACAAAATTTCCTTTTCTAAATTGTATCAGAAACAGGTAATGCCCTCCAATATCTATTTGATCCTGACAAAAATTCATCTAGCAAGAAATTATATTTCCCAGCCTCTTGCACCTTGATGTTGATCATATGACTTCATATGACTACTTTTTGGATGTGATGGCATTGAGAGAGATTTGTTTTATTTCTGTGTTATTCTAGTTGCTTTCCATCCCCCACCCCTTCTTCTTGTCTGGGAAGTAGTGATAACTAGACTGTCACCTCATACCCAAAGATGGAAGCCAGGTATTAGGATGGTACAATTCTCCCATTTACTCTGAAATGTTCACCTCTGGGCTGTTACTGAGAGAGAGTCTAATTTAATTCATTGTATTTGGGGATTCTTTGTTACACAACTCGACCTGAATCACAGAAGCACTTTCTTCCAGGAAATTATGTCTTTTCACCAAGCGCCAGAACACAGCAACACTTGCAAGACTTGAAGTTTGAGTCATTTGAATGTTTTTAGTGGTTTTGACTTCTTCTATCCTGAGTGAGCCTGTGGACCAGGGCATCTCTTTCTTTCTCTTGGGAATTCATGATACCAACCGAGCTCCTGTATGAAACCACTTCTGAATAGATTGATTTCTCTGAATTTGATGACAGACTTGCCTGCATGCCTTTAGTCTTCTCTGTGGGGGATTTGCCATGCAGAGCTCATCAGCTGTCTCCCCCTTTAGGACTTGCACTTGTGCTCTGTGTCTGTAATGTTTTCTCTCCAGATCTTTGCACAATACATTTTCTCTTCCATTACCCTGTCATATTTCCTTATAGCATTTTCCATTACCTAGATGATTTCTTTATTTGCTTACATGTTTGTTCTATTTCGATAGTAAACACTTCGAGCACAGAGGATTCACTTATCTTGGTCACTGGTATATATCTCTACTTTCTAGAACTGTATCTCGTAGAAAGTAAGTATTCATTCATTATTAGTTGAATGACTGCATCTTTGAAAGGACATTAAGGTTATAAATTACGGTATCCTCAAGTAACTGGAAGTCTCAAGTTAAGTACACAAAATAATAGTCTAGCATAATTGTAGTTTTAGTAAAATTCTACCTGGATCTGAGAAGTTTCAGAAGTTTTCTTTTAGGGATAGTAGCTGATACCTATTAATTTGTAGAACCTAAAGATACCACACAGAATGATTTAGGTATGGGAAGGTTTAGAAATGAAAAAAAAAAAAAAAAAACTAGTAATACCTGGTTAAATAGTGTGTGTATATCTGTTTAATAGTGAAACAAATTATAATTTCAATATCAACTAATTTGCTTATTTGCATAAATAGTCCGAAGTCTACCAGTGAAATCTGAAAAAAAAAATTCTTTTTCGTAGTCTGTACACTTACTCAGTTTGAACTAGTTATGATATATTTCCCTTCAGACTTTTGTCTCTGCATCATTTCATCAGGATTTAAGTCCACTAAGTTCCAGCTTTCGATTTAACGTATGCTTTTTCTACTTCTACTACTCTTACTTCTACCTCTACTTCTGCCTCTCCCTCTACCTTTTCCTCTGCCTCTACTTCTACTTCTATTTCTACTTCTACTTCTTCTTTTTCTACTTGTACTTCTACTACTTCTACTTCTACTTGTCGAGGGGGTTTGATGTGGAAGTCCTGGTGTTTCCATATTTTGTTGATGATAATTTGCCAACTCTAAATTATTAATAGTATTTTTATTAATTATTGGTTCTTTAAGTTTCTTGTCTTGGCTTTCTCTTTTCTTTCTGGTAACCATCACTTGTGGGTTGAATAGTGTCCCCCTAAAATGTGCATTCATCTAGAATCTCAGAAATAGTATCTTTGCAGATATAATTAAAGTAAGGATTGAGATTAGAGTGGACCCTAAGTTCAATGAGAGTGTCCTTGTAAGAGACTGAAAAGGAATGAAGAGAAGATGATGTGGAAAGAGAGCAGAGATTGGAGTGGTGTATTTAGAAGCCAAAGAACAACAGAGATTCCTGACAGCCACCAGAAGCTAGAGGTGAAGCATGGAAAGGATACTCCCTCAGAGCCTTCAAAGGGAAGCAACCCTGCTGACATATTGATTTCAGACTTCTGGCCCCCAGAACTGAAATTGAATATACTTTTATTGTTTTAAGCCACCCAATTTGTAGTAATTTGCTATGACAGTTGTAGGAAACTACTACAGTGTCTTCCTGGCTTACCAGGCAACAATCTGAGTAGCCCCTCTCAGCCCTATCTTCACTAGAGCAGGCCAGTTTTGTTACTCACAGTCCCTTGATTCTAATTTCCCTCTCCTAAGGCTGTCCTGAACACAAGCTACAAGCTAGCTACCTTTGAAAAGAACCATAGTCTTTTAAGGTGTGATAGATATTAGAATCAATTATAGTCCATATTCACACTTCTCCTAATTTCTTCATCCATAATTTTGTGAGAATATATCAGATATACTTAGCCTTTCCTTATGTTGGTAATGGAGGAGAATAACACATGAATTTGAAACTTGATTTTTAACCTGTGACTTTCTTAAAGCATTTTCTAAAATTACTAGGCGAGCTGCATCCATTGTAGCTCCAGGAACCCTGACGTACTACTTAAAAGAATGTGGGCTCCATAACTTGTCATTTTCTCTCTTTAATTTCTGCTGAAGAATTTCACTGTATCCTTTGGGTATCTCCATTTCATTCATTAATGAGTCCTGGGGATATGAAATGAATGATGGGACTAAGCTGATGGGCAAGAGAGAAATATTGTGGATTTTTTTTTCCCTGTGTGATATTACTGTCTTCATCTTAACTCTCTTGCTTCAAGTTCCTGTCATATTAGCCCTATATTTAAAAAAAAAAAAAGGAATAAACAGAAGCTTATTGTTAATTTGTTTTGGTTTCCTACTTAGTATTACTCATTCCCACTTTCACTGTTAGGTTTTAGGCTTTTATTCTAAGTTTGTTGGCAGGTTATAATGAATTGCTTTAAATTATAAGGTTTTTATTTTAGGCTTTTGGGGTGAATTATTAATATGAATGATAGATGAAAAGAAAGTCTATTATTTAGTTTTATTTTTGATAACTCTTTATGAAACATTTCTTAAGCAAATTTTAGGATTCAGTAGACAAGTAATTTGCATTTAATAGTCCATGTTCTAGCTTTTGGAAATATCTGCATAAAGTAATTTTTTGTTGCTTTTTTTGTTGACATAGATTACTGTTTCACTTTCGAGTAGCCCCATAATTCACTTAAATGAAGGGTTTGCATTCTTTTTTACTTGGAGAAGAGAAGCCAACTTTCACATTGGTATGGTGACTATGTGTTGCACATCTCTGTGATACACTTGTTCATTCATGCAACATATATTTATTGGTCATCTTTAAGTGTCAAGCTCCACCCTCAACCACCTCAACTATTTTACTTCTTCTTTTTTTTTTTTTGGTAACTATTTTACTTCTTTATCCCTAATCCATCCATCAGTTCTGTATCCCTTGTTAATACTGGGGGTATTGTTACTCATAAGATTGTTCAAAATAGAAAACTTCAGCTAATCCTCAGTGTTCCTTTTGCCCTGCATTTCCACATCTGGTTGGTCACCAATACCTGTCAATTCCTTCTAGGTATCACCTAGATTTTTCCTTTCTCTTCAACTCTGCTGTGCATGTCTTAGTTTGGGCTCATCATCTCTGATGCTTTTTTTAACAGCTCACATCTCTAATGCTATCACTCCCTTCCTGGCTAACTACTTACTAGTATCTTCCTGTAATTCAGAGAGTATTTACGAGTTCTTAAATCATTAGACTTTTTCATCTTCAATGAGATTTTTTTTTATTTGAGTTTCACTTTGTTAAGAAATGAAAAGGTTTTCTAGATTCAGAAATATCTCTTTATACATTTGCCCTTTACATACTTTTTGGTCTATCCAGACCAAACAGCATCATAGAATTTTACCTGCTCAGTGGCTGTCTGCCTTTGGCCCAGGTTGTGATCCCAAGGCCCTGGGATCGAATCCCACTCAGGCTCTTTGAAGGGAGCCTGCTTTTCCCTCTGCGTGTGTCTCCGCTTCTCTCTCTGTGTCTCTCATGAATGAATAAATATAATATTTAATTAAAAAAAGAATTTTACCTACTTGCAAGCATAGATTGCTTTTTTACTCTTAGTTGGACCTCATAATTCACTTAAATGAATGACTATCCATTCTATTTTACTGAGAAAAAGAAGATAAGCCAACTTGTGACATTGGCTTATTGACTCTACATTTCATATTACACTGCTGGGAAAGTCACCTGGAGAGAAGAGAGGGGCAGGAACTGAGATGTGAATGTTCAAGTTCCTATCTTAGGGTCGCAACTATTAGGATGTGAAAATTCTAGAACAACCCACATAGATTTTGAGGAATCATAGAAAGCTAGAGCTAGTCCATGCCTTCCTGTGTATGCTTGGAAAGACTGCAAGTCTCTTGAAGAATATCTCTGTCCAACATTGGCCTGCTATCAACAGGGATGCTGGAGGAAAGTATCTAGACCAATGTACCCATCCATGGTCAGAGTGTGGTTGCAAGACACCAAAAAGTTCCCATCTGCCTCAGTAGGGGTATGTGAAAGCTTCAAGGACACAGGTAAATTAGGTGCAGTGTGAGTTGGGGTGAAGTAGTGGCATGATACCCTCAAAGACCCCAAAAGCTGCTACACTTCAATGTACATCATACAAGCATCTCGATGAAGGTTGACAAGGTCTCAGAAGAAAGCATGCTCACTGGAGACCTGTCTTCCTGTCTCCTTGAAAAGCTCCAATGTCCTGCTATCAGAGGCAAACCCAGAACTGAGAAAGCAGAGAAGAGACTCTGCTCTAAAGAGTAGAGGAGAATTAGCTCTGATAGGGAGTTTAAACTTTGAATTTGTTCAAATGTGTAGCATTTTTAGGCCAAAAGAACCAAATTATTCTTAACTGGCACATTTTTATTCTTTTGTCATCGGCTAGAATGAAGATTCATAGGATATGAAAAAGCTGTTTCCTGTTCTTCTCCTAACCACAGTGCTGAGCGAATCAGAATATATTTAGACCCAACTACAATTTACAATAAGCACACCTCCTCAGGCTCTCCTCTCTTACCTATAGTATAAACCATACTCCTTTGTGGACCATAAGCGACTTCTCTAATTCTCATCTCCTAACACTGCCATTCTCAATCCCTGTATTCCAGGTGCTCTGAAATTCTCCCTAGATCGGGAACCCAAAGTTGCTTCACTCCTTTGTGGTATTGTATATGCACTTTTGGAACTAGAGTATCCTTTTCCTGGACTGCACATGGCACATGCCAACTCATTTTTATCAAGACGTGAAGAACACAGCACTGTCTTCTCCATACTTCTGTTTCTACATTTATATTTTCTTGCAGCTCTGTTTGTACATCCCTGCCTGCTACTACACGACACCAACCCAGTTCTAAGTAGGGAGACAAAACACTACCAGCAATGTTTGTTGAATGACTTAACTCATAAAATTTTGTAACAAAATTGTCTTGTTTACAGTATATTTCCTCTTAAACACCCCATTGAACTTTCCTTTGTGTTTGTTGAATAATTGCTTCTATCTTTAATCTCTTAGTCAGAAAAACAGTAAAGCTATGGTTAGTGAAATTTTAACTCACACAAAAGCATTTAAATGCATGACACTAATGGCCATTAATGTTCTCTCTGTAAAACCTTCCTGATTTAAAATAAGTATTTTCAAATTAACCATCATTTAATAAAATTTGTATCACTTTAAAGCTTTATGCTTTGACCTTGATTAAAGACAAAGGATTTAAACTTTGTTTTGGGGTGGATGTATGCATGATCTCTCAAAATGTAACTTCTATCCTTAAATGAAATAAACCAGAAATTGTCATAGGAGGAAAAAAAGCAGAGTGAATAGTTTACCAAAATGTGCCTCTTTAATATGTTCCATAGTACACCCTCCGAGTAAAAAGGAAAAATTGGTCCCAGGAAACTCGGTATTAGGACTTATTTTAAAAATCACCGACTTTAATAAAAAAAAAATGCTAGCTTTATATAAGTCAAAACATAACAGTGTTTATGAAATAATATCTTCAGAGACCACTTTCAATCATTGAGCTAATCTCATACATTTTATATATATATATGTGCGTGTGTGTGTGTGTATTCTAGGAGTCAAAATGATATAAGGAAACTTAATCTTGTAGTATTCTAAAGGTGTTTATAGCTGGAAAACCTGAATTTTAATCCCATATTTAATATTAGCTAGTTATATGACCTTAAGCAACTTAACTTCCCTAGGTATAGAATGTGACAGAGGATCTCCAAGTTCACTTCGTGAGTTGTAATTTGTTGCTATTTACATCAAAACCTCAAAATAACAGATTAAAGAAGGCAAGTAAAAACAGACCGGAGAAGTATAAAATGGAAAGAATAAAATTAAAAGGGTAAATGGCTTAAGATTTCAAAATCTAGGCAAGCAATCTGAGTTTGTTAAAAAAAAAAAAATACTGTAACTCATTTTCAATAAAGCTAATGCCATCCCAGTTTCTTTTCTTGAAACTTAATAACATATTTTCAGACCAGGGTAATATTACACATTATATATATATATAAATACTCTCTCTCTATGTGTGTGTGTGTGTATATATATACCTAATATATATACCTAATATATATATATATATATACACACACACACACCTAATACCAAGTTTCCTGGGACCATATATAAATATATATAACATCCAGGTGCATATATATATATGCACCTGGATGGCTCAGTTGAATTAAGCACTGACTCTTGGTTTCGGCTCAGGTCATGATCTCAGTGTTGTGAGATCAAGCCCTGCGTCGGGCTCCATGATCAGCGCAAAGTCGGCTTCAGATTTTCTTCTCCCTCTGCCATCTCCCTGTTCTCTCTCTCTCTCTCTCTAAAATAAAATAAATAAATAAAATCTTTAAAATATGTACATATATTTTTATTTATATACTTCATATATATGCTATATGTATATAGTTTATATGTCTATAGACTATAGGCATATAGTCTATACAAATAGTCTATACTATATGTTTATGTGTATATATATAGAGAGAGAAAGTCTAGCTTACATTCTGGTTATGAATTATGTGTTGAAAATTCCAAGATTACAGTATCAAATCCTTTCTTTTATAATCCCTCTCTCTTACTTTGTTTCTTTTCTTTTCTTTTTTTTTTTTTTTTTTTTACTTTACACTCTATGCAGGAGAACTCAAAGTGAGATATGTGCCACCCTGTGGTGGGCAAGATAGTGAGTGCATTCGAGTGAAGGAAGAAGGCATTTGAAGTTTCACTAATACATATTTTTGTGTCATTTTTTTCAGTTTATGTTGAAAGTAAGTTTTATAATATTTATAATAAGAGTCGTCCACATATGACAATTTAAATAAAGAATAGACACAAATCTTGAGTACATGATCAAAAGATTTATACTGATAGTGCTGTGTATAGAATCTAAAAACTCTTCTGGGAGAGATGCCAACTGTTAAAAATTTCTTTCCTTCTGAGATATACCTATCAATATATCTATCTAGACATACATCCAGTTTATATATTAATGTTTTATTGTAAAATTAAAATATAGTCAATAAAGAAAATTTGAAGAATACAAAATATGTAAGGGGACAGGTAAAAGGCATAATCTTTATGTTTCATCATCTATTTACTCATACTTTCTTTCAAATCATATCATAAACAAATCTTTTTTTTTCATAAACAAATCTAATATAATTGTACATGCCCAAGATAAGTCACATAAAGATGAAAAATTTCCAAAACTATCTATGATTATTTCTTCAGAGAATTGAATGAGTTGTCATAACACTTTTTTAGTTTCTATTGGAATTACTTTTAGAAAGTGAAAGTTCCTGCTATTTGACTAGGTTAGCATCCTAACTGATAATACATCTCAGAGATATTAGTTAAGGGATGGTACATAAGCTTGCAACAAAAAGATCTGATTTTCTTATTTAATCCTAGAGAAATAATCAGAACCAGGTTGACCAGTGACTGAAGCAATTAGTTTTATGTACTAAATGTACATAATTCCAACAGCATCAAACTAGAACTCTTGATCATTCTTTCTACGTGCACTATCCAAGCCTGGTTTCCAGATGAGCAGGTCTTTTGGTTATTTTTGATACTGTGATTTTGGTTGTTGTTGACATTAGGCATCTTGCTCTCCAGACATAATAAAGATATTTTGGTGAGAAAGAGTAGTTTCTAAGAGTGACTTTTACTTGTACTTTTCTCTCCTAGAAAAGGGGACTCGGTTCTCATTCTCCTTTATTCATGCATGTATTTAATGTAATAAATATTTAAGTGAGTTAAATGTACAAAGCACTATGCCAGATATAATCTGGATATCCTGGACAACCTTTTCTCTCTGAATTTTACTTTCAAAATGTCTTGACTTGCTATTTTCCATGGACTTTGCTATGTATCTTATTAGCATCCTATGAGCATGAAATTTACCTATCTGAGCTCTCTTGAGAATAAATGTATTTTAAAATCTGACTTGTTATAATATTTTGAAACTTTTTAGTTTGATACATATTCTAGAGGTTATTTATTTCTTCTGAGCTACTTTGGCTTCACTGAGGACAAGGTGATCCTTGAGCTTGAGTGAAACCTCAGCTCGAATGACAAAGCCTAAGACTGTGAGATAAAAAGCAATGGCTTTGGTGGTTAGTGTTTTTTAAATGTAAAAGTTAAAGCTCTCTTTTCAAATCTAGTGCAAAACTTTCAAAATAAAAAAATATAGGTAAATGTGACAACTACTTATTTGATAGCTTTCTGGGTAAACATGATCAATTATTGTTTATACCAGTAATTCTTAAGTTATGCGTTATTATTCTACAAACCAAACTATAAATGTTATATGGCTTAACTAAATGACAGTCATCTTTACTATATTTCTGAAAACATTATTTTCATAAGTATAGTTTTCTGAATTTGTATTTATTTCCTTTCTTACCTCCTCTATAAAATGAGGATAATACTAAGATCTATCTCCTAGACTTATTGAGAGGATTAAATGAGTTACTACATGGAAAGTGCTGAGTGTAGGGCCGGAATGTGTTCTCAAAATATGTACATCTTTCCTTAAATTTTTCTTTAGTATTTTATTCATTTATTCATGAGAGACACACAGAGAGAGACAGAGACATAGAGGGAGAAGCAGGCTCCCCACAGGGAGCCTGATGCGGGACTTGAGCTTGATGCAGCACTTGATCCCAGGACCCCAGGATCAGGACCTGAGCCAAAGGCAGATGCTCAACCACTGAGCCACCCAGGCATCCCCTTTCCTTAAACTTTTGACAACTATTTTTACTTAACCTGGTTGTCTTAGGAAACAACACAATTTACAAGCTCATATCAAATGAATACGATGAGAATCATGAAATAGTCATGCATTTTAGCTCAACATTTTATTTCTATTGACAATAGTGCCTATAATATTTATTCTAGATTACTCACATGTTATAAATTTGGCAATAAAAGTGCCTTAATTGCACATAGTTAGATTAAATGGATGGATGATTTTCTGCCATGAACAAGTACTCTAAAACCTGAACACATTCCAGAAACATTGTTTATATTTCTCCTTGAATTTCCTTTTATTTGAGAAATCTTTATTTTTGAGTCCACACATCCCAGGATCACTACAAAAATCTAGATTAAGTTTTTCTAGCACCTCGTCCTAAACTTTAAATTTGTGTACCTTCTCTTTTCTAACTAACTCCTTTGCAGAATGTAAAGAGCTATCTCTGCCTCAGTTTCCCTGTCTGTCTATCCATTGAAAGAGGGAGAAAAGAGAGCCCTTATTTACAAAGTGGAACAATCCTTTCCTAGGGGTGAGACCAGTGTTTTTTCCTTGTCCTTAATTAGAAAAGTTATTTTCAACTCTCCTGTTCATTTCATTTGGAGAATGTTTTACTTCAAATTGCTCATATGACCTGTTGTTTCTTCATTTACCAGCCTCGACACCCTGGATTTGGCCCTTACAACCTCCTAAACTATATGCTGTTGAAGGCAACAAATCTCTCTCCACAAGACTAATATTTGAGATATTTAAAATGAATTAAATAAAATAATTCGACTGGTTTTAAAACTAAAACGTTCAGAGATTTTTCTTAGTTTATTTTTGTTTTTGTTTAATTCCACCACTGATAATTATATTGGGATTATCTACTTCTACAAGGACCATCCCTCTCTATATAGGCCCTCCTGTTTTCTGAATACCCACATTCAGAAATTTTTGATTATTATTAACTACTCAGATTCTCTAGCCTCCAAGCTTAGATTTCAATGAATATTACAGGATTTTTTTTTTTTTTTTAAGAAATGACAAAGAATAACTAAGAGTCTAAATAGTTTAAAATTAGGCCCTGGGCATATTGGTCAGTTTATTTTCATGGTTATGAGATCCTCGTCTTATTCAATGTAGTGAAAATTCAATACCTGAGGCAGTTGGCCCAAGTTTGATTTTTAGGCATTTTGATTTATAAATTGAATTCTATGTAACCTTTACAGGATTCCCAACTCCATTATCATGTTATTACTTTTGTAATGTGTTTTGAGCACTGCCAATGTGTTCAGAATTGAAAAGCATATTAAAGTGAGCCTATTCCCACAATGGTCTAAACATTTTAGCTGAACTTTTTATTTTTCCACCTCTGCACATTTTGAAAATGCTGCTGTATATTATTTTTCCCCAAATAGATAGAAGTTCCTTTCAAAGCAAGTGTTGAGAGTTCTCTGCTAGTGTTGCTAGAGTTGGATGACATTCTTTGGGGGTCCTTAATGGTAGCCTAAGGTGACAGTCATTGTCTCGTCATTACTCACCTCTTTTAGAATGTTTGGGCCCTGTTTTAAGAAATGATCTTTGAAATGTCCTTATTTTCCTCCAGTATCTCTGTATGGAAAATGGCCATTTTAAATTTCAGATTTCTACATTTTCTTGTTGATCTAAGTCCATATTCTACTAATGAATATGTCCAACTGAATACATTACAAATTTCTTAAGAGGCCAGAAACTCGAATAAAGTCTTTGTCTTTCAAGTGTTCCTCTCTTTTAACTTTTCTAATCATTGTAGATGATGCTCCAGTTGTTCATTTCCCAGGGAAGCATCCAAGAGTCACTTTAAGGTGATTATCTTTTTATCTTCAGGCTCACTGAATCATTGAATCCTTGCTCTACTTCCAGGCCCACAAGACTATTATGCCTGAAATTTTGACTACATAATAATAGATTCAGGATATCCAGAGTTTAGTTATAATTTGCATGTCATTCACTTAACTAAGAGGCACAGAATTTTATACTGACTTTTAGTTTTCATTTTGTCATATTAAGCTTGTCAAATTTGGGCAAACTATTACTTAGATTTCACCCAGAACCATTTAGGCTGATTTGAAAAACTGGTGTATTGAAACCGATTATGGCACATATTCATTCCTTACTTTGCACGTACATGGCTCAGCCCCACATCCAGGTGCCAGTAAATTTGAAAGCGATTTATTAGTTTATTAAATTGCATAAGTGAAGATAAGATAAAAACAGGGTATTTATAATTACTATTTGGTAACTTAAAAACTTGGTTGGTAGTGACATTTAGCTTACTCATTCGAAGATCAAACAGGAAGAATCACTCTATCATTGTTTTTACATTGACAGTAATCAGCCACTGACCTTTGTAAAGTGGTTAGTTGAAATAAGCAGAAAGCACTTTCTAATTCTGAAATGGTTGTTTAGGATTAATGTTAGTGTAATGCCTGTGATTAATGAAGATGATCTTGACAGTTATGGCTCACTATTTGTTCACATTCCAATATAAAATAAAACCTAAAAGCTTAATGCTATCTTTACCATTAACCTTAACCATTTCTTCATCCTCCTGGTATATATTTATTTTTTATTTTTTAAAAGATTTTGTTCATTTATTCATGAAAGACACACACACAGATAGGCTGAGACAGGCAGAGGGAGAAGCAGACTCCATGCAGGGAGCCCGACGTAGGACTCCATTCTGGGTCTCTAGGATCAGGCCCTGGGCCGAAGGCAGGCGCTAAACCTCTGAGCCACCCGGGCTGCCTGGTATATTTTTAAATGAAGAAAGCTTTATGGTAGCTGCTGATATTTAAAGGAGATGTAGAAGCATGGCTAAATAGTTGAATAAATAATGATTGGCTGAAAAATAAATCTTAGTATGTAACATTGCTAAAAACTGATAAATTTGGGGGGAAGAAAAATTAGCTTAGCATTCAAAAATATTTATTTAGTGATTGGAAACATTAATTTGTGATCAGTTTGTTTCTGAACATTTTATTTAATGACAGAAACAAAATATTAATAATGCTAAAATGTTGCCAAATAATTTAAAAAGGCATAAATGACAAAAATTGGTCTAAAAATCAAAAGTATGCACAGTTAACAAAAATTTTAAAAATCCAAAATGGCTATAAAACCATTCCAAGATTTTGCTGAAATTATACTTATATAATTTCAGCCTAATTATACTTATAGTGTGCTTTGATAGATAGGCATGTACAGATTTGCCCTTCATCATTTCCATGATGGACCAACATTATCATCTCCTTTACTCCTCCTGAAACATACCCAAAGATCATACCTCTTTGAACACTGCACCTAGGCTTCAAGGCATAAAATGTGTCTGGAATTTCTAAGAATTCTGCAATACTAGACTTCGGAGTTTGGGGGAAATAAGCAAGGATGACAGCCCTCTGTTAGGGCTGCTGTAACAAAGTACTGTAAACTGGGTGGTTTAAACAACATAAATGTATTTTCTCACAGTTCTGGAAGCTAGAAGTCTAAGATAAGTTGTCAACAAGGTTGGTTCCTTCTGAAGGCTGTGAGGAAAACATCTGTTCAACGCCTCTTCAATCTTAGCTTCCCTGGTTTGCTGGCAAACATCTCTTGGCTTGTGGAAGCATTACCCTGGCAACTTACTGGGTAGCACAGCTCACAGCTGTGGGCATGATATGCTGCCTTTTGGGTCTCTGTCAATATTGCTTCTGAAATTGCATATGTCTCCATGACACTCTACCATCCTTACAAGGATTGATTCTGAATGCCCTTTTCTACATTTCATTCTTCTTTGAATGATAGTCTTATGCATGTGCAGCTCCTTCCTAGGAAATAGGTCACATACCTGAATCTAACGGAAAAGGATGCTGAGAAAAATTTCTGACTTCTAACTTGGGGAGACAGGACTCAGATAGTGAGAGTCCTTCAAATATAGGAAGGATATATTAAATGAGCTGAGGTTATCAGAAACCTTGTAAAAATGTTCATTTCATATTCAATCATATGCAACTACCATTCATTCCTCACTTTTTTCCCTTAATAATCGTCATCTTTGTTGACTCCCAATTCCTTGTTCCAATAAATTACTCAGTAACAGACAATATCTTTCTCTGAAATATATGTGAGTTATAAGGTAGTTACCATACAGATTCCATTTTATGAGATACTACTAAGTTTCTGTTAGAGAAGATCACCGAATAAGTGTCCTATCTTTCTGCTTTTAGAAGTTTTATCTTTGGGGATCCCAGGGTGGCTCAGCAGTTTAGCGCTTGCCTTTGGCCCAGGGCGTGATCCTGGAGTCCCGGGATCAAGTCCCATGTTGGGCTCCCAGCATGGAGCCTGCTTCTCCCTCCTCCTGTGTCTCTGCGCCTGCCTCTCTCTCTCTCTCTGTGTCTATCATAAATAAATAAATCTTTTTTTTAAAAAAGAAGTTTTATCTTTAATCTTCTTTAGAGTTTTAACCTTCGCCTTTATTTACTTATTTAATCCATCAGATGTTTCATTATATATGGAGTGAGAAAGGATGCCAGATTATTTTTCTCCATATTGAGTCAGGTATTTTTTTACCTCCATCTACTAAATCACCACCCCCTAATTTGTGATGCTACCATTTACTTTCCATACTTAGATGGATCTATTTCCACACTTTCTAGTGTGTTCAATTTCTTCTCTGTGTAAACCTGCCTTTGTTTTACAATATTATTATTTTAAAAACTATTCCTAGAATTCTGTAGAATTTTTTTTGTTTGTTTAAAGATTTAATTTACTTATTCATGAGAGACACCGAGACAGGCAGAGGGAGAAGCAGGCTCCATTCCATGCAGGGAGCCTGACATGGGACTTGATATCAGGTCTCCAGGATCACATCCTGGGCTGAAGGCAGCGCTAAACTGCTAAGCCACCCGGGCTCCCCAAATTCTGTAGCATTTCTTGATCTCTTATTAGATGAACTCTTCATTTTTTCTCTCTCTCTTTTTTTTTTTTTTTTAGAACTGACTCAGCTCTTCATGAGTCTTTATTTTTCCATATACATTTTAATAATATGTTAGTTTTCTTAGAAATTCCCTATACAGTTTAATTAGTATTGTGTTTATAGGTTAATTCAGGTGGAATTTTCATTCCATTCATGAATATATGAATATATTTCTTTTTTTCTTTGGGTCTTTTACGTTTTAAAAGTTTCATTCTAAAGGTCATGGATTTTTTTTTTTTTTTTTTTTTTGGTCATGGACATTTTCATCAGGATAATTCCTCTATATTTAATGGTTTTGTTTAATTGTGAATAATGTCTAATTTTTCAATTTGGTTATGTTGATATAAAGGAATGATGGTGAATTTTACTGAATTTTATCTGGTAACTATTGCTTTTATAGAACTCTTCTCAGTAGATGATCAGATTACCTGAAAATGATAATTTTGTCTCCCTAGCCACATTTGGGAATTGAAAAAAATTGATATTAAAAATATTTGTCTTGTTTTAATGTAAAAGGAGAAATTTAAATTTCTCTATTTTATATGATATTTGCTATAAATTTTGGCAGGTGGTTTTTTTTTCAAGTTAAATAAGTTCCTTTCTATTCGTAGTATATCATAAATATATTTTGATATAGTTTGATACTTATTCTTAATTTATTGACATAATCATGTGAATATTTTTCATCTTTTAGTTCGTTCATATGAGAAATTATATTTTTATGTTTGCTGATAGCAAACCATCCTTGAATTCTTAGAATAAGCCATACCCGAGCATGATGTATAATTTTAATGCATATTTTTGACTAAGCTAATATTCAATTCAGAGTTTTTGTTCTATCACGTAAGATAAATAAGACTACTATTTCCTTTTATTATATTGCCTACACAATTTTGAAATTAAGCTAATATTAACCTTTTCAAAGTTTTTTATCTGTCTTCTGCCTGGATCAACTGGTATAACACAGATTATCGACAGTATGGAAGAATGGTTTTGTAATGCCATCTGACTTTGAAGATTTTGAAGATCTTTGATTAGCATTTTAATTCCTTTGGAGGGAGGTATTATCCTTATTGAAATAATAAGAAAAATTGCTATATTATCCACTCATACTTACCTCTTGCATCTCTTGTGCTACTTGCATTTATTTCATTTTTTTTAAAGATTTGTATTTACTTATCCATTCATGAGAGACACAGAGAGAAAGGCAGAGATATAGGCAGAGGGAGAAGCAGGCTCCCCGCAGGGAGCCTGATGAGGGACTTGATCCCATGATCCTGGGATCATGATCTGAGCTGAAGGCAGACATTCAACCACTGAAACACCCAGGTATCCTGCATTTTTTGACCAAGTATTTCTATTAAAAAAGTTTTCAAAAACATTTTAAGGGCAAATTTTCTGAGGCCTTATATGGCTGAAGATAGCTTTAATTTTCAATTTTAAATAAAAGCTTGGCAAAACATTAAATTCTAGGTTCAAAGTGCTATTCCTTAATTATTAAAATATTGTTTTTTATACTCAGTATTCCTGTTAGAAGCAAAAGTTTTTCTCATTTTTTCTTTTAAGCTCTTCTGTTCTTTCAGGAAGCTTTTTGTATTTTTTCCCTATCTTTGAAATTATTAAATTTTACTCTATTGTAGTCAGAATATTTCTTAGCTTTTTCTATTTATTTTGGTTTGCTACCCTCAGTGATTTCATTTGAGATCTTTTATTTTCCTTTGATTGTGGAGAATTGACAATTGTTATTTCTTCAAATATTTCCTTTCCTCCACATAATTCTTTTCTTTGCTGTTATATGGATGTTGATACTTTCTCCTCTTTTATACTTTTTAATTTTTTAAAATTTCTTTTTTATTTTTACTTCCTTTTGATGGCTTCTGTGAGTGTTCTTTGACCTCTCTTATTGCTAACTCTTCATTCTTTGAGTGTAACTTTCCTTCTCTTCAACCTATTTAGTAAGTTCTGTCTATCAGTTGTTACAGTTTTCATTTCTAGTGTTTCCTATTGGCTTTTCTTTATAATTGCTTTTCATTCTTCATGTAATTACTATTATCCCTTATCTTTTTGAAAACATCTCTTATTAATTTGACATTCCTTTCTATTTTAGATTATTAATTCAGTTTCATCTAATACAGTTTGTCAATTAAGTATGTGTGTGTGTGTGTGTGTGTGTGTGTGTATGTGTGTGTGTGTTTGATAATGATTGGGCTTTCTCCATGGCTTTTTTTTTTTTCAAAAGTTCATTGTCTCTAGAGATGAGCAGTAACTTTGGCTGACTATATGTATTTTCCTTTGCGGGTGGGGATGAGGAATGCTAAAGACCAAACCTTTGCATGCTCTTCTACTTGTGAATTTAGAAATAGGGGGTAGGTGGGACCTGGCTTGGACAGAGTGCCTCTGCCTTTAAAGTAGGTCTAGATAACCTTCCATTTTGCCACATCCCAGTAGACTTCTCTGGGCCTCAGGGAATTTCCTTGAACATTCCTATGGACACTGTTATTTACTTGCATGACCTATAAGTCATGATATGAAGGGAGTGAGGGCTGAATGTCTTCCTGTGAATGTTGGATGTTATCTACCTCCTACCTTAGCCAGATAGAGTTCCAACCTGATATTGCCATACCATCTAGCCTGGGTGAGGCAGTTGACACTGCTGCTGGTCTACTTTGCATGGGACATGGTGGGCACTGATCCACCCAAGTAATTTGAAAAGAAAAAATATTCAGTTAAAAAATTGCCCCTCCCAACCATTCCCCAAAGCCCTCAAATGCTCTTGTACTTCAAAGTCTTCTATTTTCTTAGAGGCTTCCTGCCATTTAAAAATATTATATTCTCAGAACTACCAATATTCCCCTTGATTTTGTGCATCTTTAGTTTGGGTACAAAGGAGAGTGCCCACTCCCTGTGTTTGCTATCTGGTCAAAGACCTTGATTTCATTTTCTTCATTTAATTTTGGAAGGATGGTGATGATGGTCACTGGTTGTTGACTCTTCTATTTCTTTGGACCTGCTAGTCTATCCCTCATTTTTTCTTTTGGCAACATTGTTACTATTTATAACTATTTTCCTTATTACATATTTGTATTCCTGTGTTGTATTCCCCAAACTCGCCAAAGAAAATCCTTTCTCAGATTTTAGATTGATTTTGTATTTCATGACAATGATTTCAGGGTTCACAGACTGAATCATAATTTCAGCTGTTTCGAATTCATAAATCAGTATTACTAAGGTGTATCTGAAGAACTAAAATACTTTTATTGCAAATCTGAGTGATAATACGGGCCTCAGGATTGCCCTGGAATATGGATGAGAACCGACCATTTAGGAACAAATATTCTGGCTGATAACAGACAGCCAGCCAAACGCAGCCCCTGATAAAGATAAATAACCTGTACTCAGGGAAATTTTTTGCATCATTAAACATGGTGAGCATATTAGCTAGCAGGGGGTGGAGCCGAGTCCCCAAAGAGATAAATCTAAATTATGTGCGCTGCAGTGATCATAACAGTAATGCACCATCTTGGCTAACTAGCTGACATCAATGGGGAAGGGAATTTCAGATTTAAATGAACCAAACTAAAAAGCATTTCAGTGCACATACAGATTAATTGGAGCATATTCATGAACTTTTCAGCCCTATTATGCCTCTTTTTTTTTTTTTTTTTTTGACTGGTGCCAAATACAAAGAGCTTAGAATTTTCCTGTCAAACCTTGCATCTTTGTTTCTTCTTTTCACTTTCTTATGCAGCTTGATTAATTACTCTCCAATTTGCTCTGCATTAATCTCCCTCCTACACAGTTGTATCAGTACTTGCCAAAGTCTCTTTGTGCGTGTATGTGCAACTAAGATGGATAGTATAAGTTCAGTGACATTTTCCTTACATTAATCAATAAAATAGTCATTTGTTAATACTGTACTTTTGAAACACAAAATATCCCAAATTCAAAGTTAAGAATCACTGCTAATTCCTTCAGAGGACACACCCTGTTGGTAATATAACCAATTTGAAAAATTTAAGAAAGCTTTCTTATAATCAAATTTGATTTTGTTATTCGCTGTTATTTGTGTTAGATAGTCTTTTGATGCTAAGGTACCTGCCCATACTAAAAAAATCACAATATCTGATTTTCTTTCATTCAGTTCCCTTTGTACCTCTGGGAAGTTATAGTACTATTACTAGAAAATGAAGAGGAAAAACACTATTGGTTTATGGGGATGAAGTAGCCAATATTTAATTATTTTTATCTGAAATATGGTAAAATATATCTTTAAGTGAGCTCCAGCTAGACTGTAAGATATACATGATGACATCTGTCTTAATTCATAGTCATTGTCCTAATGCACAGCACAGTTGTGCAATAGGTGCTCAGTAAATATTTGTTGACAAAATGAATGAGTACTTTTCAAAAAGGATTATTTTCTATGATAAGAAACAAGTTATGTAAACTTGGGATAGTGAGGGGAGTAGCAGTCAAAGTTGACTTACTATTTTAACCAGAGAGAAAACTTCTTGAAATAGGTACCACCAAACCATTTCTTTTTGATTGATATTGACTTCTCACATGTTTGTGACTATTCCATTCATTTTCATTATTAAGTTTATTTGTTAAAGAAAAATTAACAAGAGTCAATCATGGAAAGATATCTAGATAATCTGGGTTTGAATTACATTTCAACTGCTTATTGTAAAATAATCTCAATCAATCCTTCAACTTCTTTCTTTCAGCTTCTTCAAGAGTGACAGGACATTTGACAACTGGGGCTGTTGCAATGGTCATATGAATGAAGCATCAGGTGCGCTGGTACCTCACACAATATGCAGAAGGTAAGCACTGCACACCAGTTTCCTTTCCTCCTGCTTCCCTGCTCTTCTGGGTGCAAAATGATATTTTCTAAATAATGATAATTTTATTTAGAATATTCAGAAATTCCATAGATAATGAATATGCCTTTAATTGTTCTTAATTTTAAAAGATGACTATAAAGAGGCTAAAGCATAAATCAGGAGCCTGTCATATTGAAAATAAATAAGATTTAAAATCTAACTTTTCTATATAATCTTTTTCTTCTAAAAATGACAACTTAACCTAATCTTATTTCTCCTTCATTACTGAGTAAACTGCTTCTTTCAGTTCTCCTGGAATCTGTTACAAATCAATTGCTGATTCCAGTTTCTTGGCCTCTGGGAGGTTCTTTTTTTTTTTTTTTTTTTTTTTTGCCTTTCTGATCCCTAGTAATTTTTGTATCTCCAACAGCAGAGAGTGCATTTACTTTTCTGGTCTGTATTGGAAGGTAGAGTTATGCTCTTCAGCCCCCTTGTTTGCATCTACAAAATGAAGAATATTAACAACATCTATGCCTTTTGTTCTTGACTTTCTTTTAATAAAGAAAATCCTATTTACTGTTTCTCTGCCCTTGATTCTCTTTTTCTGAGTCAAACATGCAATTTCCTTGGTGAAGGAAATTCACCAAGTTGTCTGCCTTCATTTTAAGACCTCTTTCTCCTCTTTCAGACCTGAATTTCTTCTACCAGATTTGCCTCTAGGGTAATCAGATTGAATATTTTTTTTCAATATTTTTATCTATCTAGATTGTTCAATAGAAGGATAAAGAGGCTTTATCTTTACAAGATATGCAAATGGAAGGGTTTAGCTTGAGGAAAGAGGAACAAAAAGTTAGCAAAAGAAATTATTGTGACTCAAGTTACTTTGCTTTATCCAGATGTACTCTGAATAAAAGATCTAGTTTGGCTTTTTATTTATCCAAAAAAGATTGGAAAGAAGTTAGATTTATTAGAATCTTTTTTTTTTCCCTTTAACTTTGGTATCAAGAGACAGCCCACGTGTAATAAGACTTTAGGATTCAGCACAGGAAATAATAACAAGGCAAACTTCATGGGGGATGGGAGTAATATTTAGATCAGTCCAACTTAGGCTATCTTAGGGCAACCTACTTAATATCTAGCACAAAAGTCATATGAGAGAGATACTATCTTTCTTAGTTCAGAGCCAAGTTCTTAGATTTGCTCATTGCATCTAATTATTACTACTTTGAAACATCCTTATTCCCTAGAGCTATTCTTATCTTAGTCCCACCTATATGAAAGACTTGCCTTCAATGTCCATTGATGGCAGGCGTTGGTTCTTCTCTACTTCCTTGCCTACCCCCTAGTGTCCCTGAACATAAAGACCTTCACAGAGCTCAGTTTGGGATTTATTTTAATTCTCTTGATTGAAGAATGAGAACTAGACAGGTGATTCATAAAGAGATTTGCCCGTTCTCTGTAGCAAAGCTATAAGTAAAAATTTCTTCTCTACAGAATGTCATTTATAAATTAGGAATTAATGTGATGTACTGGTGAGTTACATTTAGTCTTTTTATGCATATTGGTTAATATCCTAGTTTTAAGTGATAACTTGCGAAACTTATTTCTTGTCATTTTGCTAAGAAAACCTCTGATAGAACCACAAAGTGCGTTACATTCTATGAGGTAACTTCTTGCATATTAGGAATCATTGACTATGTCTGCTATCATTGGTTTGATTATTTGTTGACAATTTTTTTAATCATAATATTGTTTTGTTTATACCATCCTTAATTGGTCCCTTGTTATCATTAAACTCCTTCCCCCTTTTTTCCAGTAGAAGCTACAAAGAACTTTTTTTATTGACATATAGTTGACACACAATGTTACATAGTTTCTGGTGTAAAACATACTGATTTGATAACTCTATACCTTATGCTATGCTCACCACTATTGTAGCTGCCATTTGTCACCATACTGTAATACGATTCACTATATTCACTATGCTGTATTTTTTATCTCCATGACTTATTCATTCTATAGCTGAAAGCCTATATCTCCCAGTCCCCTTCACCCATTTTATCCATCCCCCATTTTCTTCCCTCTGGCAATCATTAGTTTGTTCTCTGATATAGGCCTATATCACATTGTGTTTGTTTGTTCATTTGCATTTTAGATTCCACATATAAGTAAATCGTGATATTTATCTTTCTCTGTCTGACTTACTTATTGAGTATAATACTGTCCTCTAGGTCTGTCCATATTGTCACAAAAGGCAAGATCTCATTCTTTTTATGACTAGTATTTTATTGTGTGTGTGTGTGTGTATCCATTGACATATATATATCCATTGGTATAAAAATAAATATATATATTTATATGGATGCTTGGGTTGCTTTTATACCTTTGGTATTGTAAATAATGTAATGCTGTAATAAACGTAAACATAGAGGTGTTTATGTCTTTTTGAGTTAGTGCTCGTGAAGAATCTTTTTAAAATCAAATTACTTTAAGAAAAGAAAGTACACTACAATAGCAAACTTAGATATTTACATAGTTTATTGCAGAACTCTGGGGCAAAGTATGTATAGTTAAGTTTGGGTTTAAATCTTGCCACATAAAGAGATTAAATAATATGATAATGATAGTTGGTTTGCTTGAATTAGGTACCAAACATTATCCATATATTGCATTTGATTTTGGTTTTCTCTTAAATTTTTTTCAGTTTATGATCTTTAAGCTATAAGGCAGTTCCATATGCCATCCTCTTTTTAAAAAGTTATTTATTAAGGTAATCCGTTAAATATGATTAGTATAATATCTGGAACAGACTTAAGCATTCAACATGGTAGCTATTATTATTATTGTTATTGTTATTATGACATCTCAGAATATCTATCCTTTCAACAATCTCTGCTTGAAATTTGTTATTTAATTAATAACTATTTTTAGTTATTTTTATATATATTTTATATATTTTATAACTATTATTAGTAATTTTAGTTATTTTTATTATTTTAATTAATTAATCCTCATGGGTCTGAGGATTGGTGTCTTTTGTTCATTATGGAAAAATTTCAGCCATTATTTCTTCAAATATTACTTAGCTTTCATTCTTTCTATTGCTTCCCTCTAAAATTTTGATGGATGTGTATTAGACATTCTCATTTTATCTTTTATTAGTGTGAAGCTGTATTTCATGTTTTCCAACTCAATCTCTCTGTGCTGCATTGAGTATATAATTTTATCTGCTCTAGCTTCCAGTGTACTATAATTGTTCATTTCCGTGTCATCTCCTATTATCTCATATAAGTTTCTAATTTCAATAAAATTTCTAATTTTTAGAAGTTTAATTTAGTTCTTCAATAAATCTTTCCAGTGATTTTTTTTGGCAATTATTATATAATTATGTTTTCAATTCTCTCTTAGTTTTTAAAATATATTGATATACTATGGTTTATATTTGATTATTGTTATATTTATATATCTTTTGTACTTGGCTTTATGGACTTGTGTAATTATGTATTTGTTATTTTCTTCATTTTTAAAAGATTTTATTTATTTATTCATAAATATATAGAGACACAGAAAAAGAGAAAGGCAGAGACATAGGCAGAGGGAGAAGTAGGCTTGATGCAGGGAGCCAACACAGGACTTGATCCTGGGACTCTGGGATCACACCATGAGCTGAAGGCCGACAGACACATAACCATTGAGCCGCCCAGATGTCCCTGTTTGTTTATTTTCTGAGAACTTCTGTTTAATGGAACTTTATCTGTGGAAAAATGAAAACTTCATTTTTGGTTACTTTTTGAAGGTGTTTTTACTTGTTAGTTGTTACTACCAAAATATGTCTGCTTTTAATTACAATATTAACTTGAATTTCATTTCTTTGGGACCTTATAAACAGAATTAATACAGATAAGAATGGATAACTTTCCTTAATGCCTCTCTGCTGATTAGTTTATATTTATTCCTCCTTTCTATGGTTTCCAGGTTTATTTTCTTACTTTTCTCTTCCATGGCACCCTCAGTACTTGTCAGATCAGTAGCTCTAGATCAGTAGTTTCAGCCAGGGGTGACTTTTCCCCCACAGGGGACATTCGGCAAAGTCTGGAAACATTTTTTGGTTATTAGAACTGGGGGAAAGGTATCAGTGGCCTCTAGTGTGTGAGGCCAGGAATGCTTCTAAATGTCCTACAGGGTACGGGACACTTCCAACGCAGAGTTATCTGGCTCTTAATGTCACTAGTTGCTAATCAGATGCTAAGAAACCATGTTCTAGGTCAAACAGGATTGGTAGGTGCCACAGGGCATCCAATGTCTTTAACTTACTTCCCTGAACCTTTCTGCCTTGTTCTAGCCTTGGGGATTTCCTTACTTCTGCAAAGTTCATCTATGTACTTAAAATGACTTCAAAACCATTTTAATAACTTTATAAATATTTAGTATTTATATTATCTTATATATATTTTTTTGTTTGACCTGGTTGTCTTCTTTTTCAAAGACTGCAAAATGTTTTGCTGTTTGCCTGGATGATAGTTTGACTAGTCTTTAGTTATGGATTTTAAGGTAGTTTTTAATCACTTGCTATTACAAACAATGCTCCAATACATATTTGTATATATTAGAATATATCTATAAAATATACACTGAAGAAAATAAATGCTAGATATGTGCATTTTAAATTTTGATAAATGTTGCCATATTCTCCACTTAGGATTTTTCAGTTTACCCTCCCTCCAGCATTTTATCAGAGCAACTTTTTTCTTACATAGGTTTAAATTCAAACTGATAGATTAAAAAATGATCTCATGATACACAGATATAGAAAAAAATGAACCTTCATTTAACCATCAGTCAAATTCTACAATTATCAGGATTTTGTCACATTTATTTCAGTGCTGTTTTTTTTTTCTTTTTTATTTCTGAAGCATTTAAAAAAAAGATCCAGGTATCATTTTTATTTCATCCTTATACTTCAATAAGCATCTCTAAAACATGTGGACATTTTATTATATAACCACAATGCCATAATTATAATGCAAGAAATTTCTCCAAATGCAAGAAAAGATTCTTCTTTTATAACTGGTTTGTTTGAATCAAGATCTATACAAGGTCCACTTGTGACCTTTGGTTTTTATGCCTGCTAACCTTCCTTCAAATTAGAACAATATCCTTTTCTTTTGACCCACTGACATTGGTATATAGAAACCACATTGATTATCCTTTGCAGAGTCCTACATTTTAGATGTGCATTTGTTTCCTTGTGGTGTAATTTAACTTGCTCATCTAGCCACTGTGAGAAAAATGAATATTGGACACTTGATTAGATTTGAACTCAACATGTTGGGCATACTGTATATGTATTACCGTTTCATTTTGCATCCAAACAGTAGGCATTCAATACCTGCTTTTGTCACTTTCTGTGATATTGGACTAATGACCATTAGATTCAGGTGGTCACAACCTGATCCCTTCATTTTAAAGTTCTCCATTTTCATTTTACCAAGTGGCTTCATTAATTTGATCATTGCTTGAATTGCTCTTTTTATGAGGGATTGCAGAAAGGTGGTTAAAAAAAAATTCTACCTCTTTTTTCACAACTTTTAGTTGGAATTCTTCATTAAAGAATAACTTTTCCCCACCAATTAGGGCTAATTAATTTCCCTCAAGTATACTTCATAGAAGAAAGGCAGAATGAATTATTTCCTTTTTAACTGCCTATTTTCAGAGTAAAAATTTGGGGCTCTAGTTATTTCTAGTGGTGTTCTATTAGTTTTGTTTAAATTTGCAGGTTCTCTTTCTCCTTTTCTTTCACTGAAGGGGCTATCAATAAGAACTCTTGAATTTATATATTTCAAGTGATTTAATTATTTGATTTAACTATGCTCTTTCAAGCTCAAGTTGTTGCATATTAGTTAAAAGTAGTCCTTTCATATTGTCTCCTATGCCCCTCTGATATGGCCCATTTAATACTTGATAGTTACATTGCTTTCTGGCATAACCAGATATCCCAAGTACATCTTATATATTTTTTACTTCAGATTTGGAATCAGCTATCATTCATTGCAATTTTTATTTTATTGTTTTTTTTTTTTTGTTGTTGTTGTTGTTGTTGTTGTTGTTGAGGACAGCAAATTTTCATAGATTTAGGAGTGGTTTGTATTTTCTTTTTTTCTAAAATGAATATTTATGTTTTCCCTAAAGGGTTGTTGGTCTTTCTCTTTTTTTTTTCTTTTTTTAAAAAGATTTTATTTATTTATTTATGAGAGACACACAGAGAGAGGCAGAGACATAGGCAGAGGGAGAAGCAGGTGCCCTATGGGGAGCCGGATGTGGGACTCCATCCCAGGACCCTGGGATCATGCCCTGAGCCAAAGGCAGATGCCCAACCACTGAGCCACCCAGGCATCCCTGTTGATCTTTTTCAAATAGATTTATAGGAATTAATTTTTTAGTAGAAAATTAGCCTTTGTCTATGATAAGAATTAATTAAAGTATTAGCTATATTTGCTATTTGTCATTTAGATATTCATGATGTTCTTATACCTTCTTTTTTTTTAAGATTTTATTTATTTATTCATGATAGACATAGAGAGAGAGAGGCAGAGACATAGGCAGAGGGAGAAGCTGGCTCCCTGTGGGGAGCCTGATGCAGGACTTGATCCCAGGACCCTGGGATCAGCACCTGAGCCAAAGGCAGATGCTCAACCACTGAGCCACCCAGGTGTCACTGTTCAAGAATATTTTAAAAGATTCTCCATATGGAGCATGTACAACTTTCACCTTTTTTGGGGGGATGTTAGTTCTCGTATGGACTCAGCTACTCAAACAAACTAACAAAACAACTAGCACTCATAATAAGATAGGTTTATTTTAATGTAACATTTCAGAGATAAGTTATTTGATGCTCAGCTGATCATTCAGAGACCCAGATTTCTCCTTTCGTTCTTGCTCCACTATCCTAAAAGGTGTTACTTTTGTTCTAGTGGCAAATGTCACTTTCCTGGCATTAATCCACCTTCCAGATAATTGGGAGGGGAAACAAAATGCTAGTATATTTAAGGAGAATTATTAGGAAGTTACCCATACTATTTTGTTCGCTTTTATTTGCCCCTCCGCCTTCAATAGGCATATAGCTTACTTAGCTACAAAAAAAAAAAAAAAGAAAAAAAAAAAGGGTTGAAGATGGAGTGCCCAAGTGGGCAGCATACATACAACTAAAATTCAGGAAGTTCTATTATTCAAAGTAGAAGAGGAGAATGAATAAGGAGGAGTGCAATTAGTAACCTCTTTGTAAATTTTATCTTTTTAACTGTTATTAAAACAGATTCTTTTCTTCTATTATATTTTGTAAATGATTGTTTTAAATACCAAGATAATATTCTGACAATTACTATTTCTTTTGCCATCCCCTCACTGAATTATTGTATATTTTACAGAGTTGATTTTCTTGAATTACTCAAATTAAAAATATCTTTAAGTATAATAATTAAATAATTTTAAATAATTATTAATATAAACAATTATAATTTTTAGAATTATAATTTGATATATCCTTTTATAATTCTTATTCTTATATATTTATATTATCTAATTGCTTTGGCTAGTAACTCCAGACCAGTATTAAATAATAGTGGAAATGAAAGGTGTTGCTGTATTTCTGGCTTTAATGTTTAAATACTGACTTAAATATATCCCTACAGAACATGATATTTGCTTTTAGGTCACATCTGATATACACATTATCATAATAAGATATTTATTATAATATCAGGAAAAATATAGTTACTACTATTTTATTAAGGCTTTGCTCTTATCAAGATTAAATGTTGAATTTTACATTGACTCTGAGGCTTTCATAAAGATAATAATGTAAGTTTTCATTTTATATCTGTTATTATGGAAAATAAATTTAACACTAAACTTCCTTGTATTTCTATAAAGGGAACCTTCTTGCACTGTTGGTGGGAATGTAAATTGGTGCAGCCATTCTGGAGAACAGTATCAAAGTTCCCCCAAAAGTTAAAAACAGAATTATCCTATAATCCAGCAATTGCACTATTAGGTATCTACTCAAATGATATAAAAATACAGTTTCGAAGGGGT
Source organism: Canis lupus familiaris (assembly GCF_011100685.1). Taxonomy (NCBI): domain Eukaryota; kingdom Metazoa; phylum Chordata; class Mammalia; order Carnivora; family Canidae; genus Canis; species Canis lupus. The sequence goes on from NC_049233.1 coordinate 50,410,179, forward strand.
ACATACACCTGAATGTTCATAGCAGCATTATCAACACTAGCCAAATTATGAAGAGAGCCCAAATGTCCATCAACTGATGAATGAATAAAGAAGAGGTAGTATATACACACACAATGGAATATTATTCAGCCATCTCTGAATTCTACTTCTGAAGCAGGTACTGCACTGTACGTTAACAAACTAGAATTTAAATAAAAATTAAAAAATAAATAAAATACACCATATCTTGTCATGGGAATTATTTTTTATCTCCTGTTGTTTAATTTGTTCAGATTTTTTTTTGTTCAGATTTTTTTTAAAAAGATTTTATTTACTTATTCATGGTATACACAGACAAAGAGAGAGAGAGAGAGAGGCGGAGACACAGGCAGAGGGAGAAGCAGGCTCCATGCAGGGAGCCCTATGCGGGACTAGATCCCGAGACTCCAAAGGCAGGTGCCAAACCGTGAGCCACCCAGGGATCCTCCCAATTTGTTCAGATTTTATTTAGCATTTTTGCATCCACACTCAGAAGTGAGATTGATTTGAAATATTCTTTAATCATTTTCTTCTAAAATGATTTTAGAAGTTTCCATTGTTTTTTCATGCCCTGGATAATTTTAAATCACATTATAATTATCTGTTTCTCTGATCTTTTTTGTGAATCTATCTGAACGCAGTACATTGAGAATGTTTTGAGCTTCACTGATGTTTTCTATTTCTAGCAGATACTTTCTGTTTTGTACTATTTTCCTAATTTGTATCTTCCAGTAAATGATCTAGTTTACCCTGGGTCTTAAGTTTATTTATAACAACTAAGCAACTAGATATTGTAAGATTCTTTTCATTTCTTTTCTCTGAGGTTATTTTTGTATAATTTTCCCCCATTTTTTGTTTGTGTTTCCTCACTTTTTTTTTAAGTAGATATGTAGTGATGTATCTATTTTGTGTGTGTGTGTGTTTGCAGTCAGTTCTGGAATTTATTAGTTTTATCATTTTTTTTGAGTCACTTTGTTTTGGGTATTTTTCTCAAATGTATCATGTAATTGAGATTTGCTTTCTAGTCGGATCTGAGAATGTATTTTAATAACTAACTATATCTCATTTGGATTTTTAATGAAGTATATATGTCCTGCCTTAGGTTTGTTGCTTTCTCAATAATGACAGATTTCTGTTCTTTTCTTTCTTTTTCTATGTTTACCTTCATAACTTCAAATAAACTTAAGCTCTATTATTTGATTTATCAGCTAAAATATCTTGACTTCCCCTGGTTCTGAACTTGCTACTTCTACCTTCCTCTTCTCGTTTCTGCTCTGTCAGCATATATTAAATTTTAATTCTCTTCTTGAACCATAATCTTCATGTTTGTTTGATCTAGTCTTACTCTTAAATGGCTCAATGTTCACTGCCAGACATTTTGACATAGTTTTTCCATTCATCACTTGGCTGAAATTTGTTTTCTATTTAATTCTGTTTTCAAAAGCACATTTGTAAATGCTTGTGTCTTTACATTTCACTTGAAAAAACTATTTGCCTAGAAATATGATTATCACCCAAACATTTTTTGAGTATTTTGCAGAAATTTTTTTCTGAGTATTTGCAGGAATTAGTCACTGTCAGTAGTAATATGGAGGAAGAAATCTGTTATCTGGGTGGCTAAGTGGTTGAGCATCTGCCTTTGGCTTAAGGCATGATTCTGGGGTCATGGAATTGAGTCCGGCATTGGGCTCCCCTTAGAGAGCCTACTTCTCCCTCTGCCTATGTCTCTGGCTTTTTCTCTATCTCTTGTGAATAAATAGATAAAATATTTAAATAAAATAAATCTGTTACAAGTCAGATTTTTTGTTTTTGTGGGTTTTTTTAATCTATGTATTTATCTGTTTATTGGTTTTTTACATGATTTTTTCCTGACAAAGAATTTTCTCATCTTTGAAATCCAATAACTTTATTAAGATGTGCCTTTCAGTTGATCTATATCAGTTTTTATTTTCTTGAGGTATAATATGCCCTTATATTTTATAGGTTCTGATCCTTTGTATTTCTGAAAAGTTTCTTGAACTATATCTTTAAATAGTTATTCTGCTATGCTATTTTGGTTTTCTTATTCACCAACATCATTTACTTGTGTCTTAATGCTCTTTGCCCATCTTCTATATCTACAATTTTTGTTCCAGATTCCCTTGGTCTCTTTGTTTTCATTTTACTTTGTCTGCTATCTCAGTCATGCCCTCTTATTTTCCTTACAGTGTTTCCACCAATTCTGTGTTTCCCTTGTGTTTCCTACTGTCAGATATCCATTGTTATAATTGTTCACACTATATTTGTTCATTGCTCCCACCTCCCAATAGGTGTATTAACATTTTTTCTCTAATTACTTATTTTCTTCTTTGTGCTCTTTTATAAAGCAAACTGTTTCATTAAACTTTGAAAATTCAGGGTGATATAGTTTTCATTCGCTGGTTGCTGTGTTGTGTGTGTGTGTGTGTGTGTGCACGTGTGTGTTTGTGGGCATTTTCCATTTGCTATTCATAGCCCTAGTGCTCTCCTAATTTTTTTTTTAAGGATTTTATTTATTTATTCATGAGAATACACAGAGAGGAGAGAGGGAGAGAGGCAGGCAGAGGGAGAAGCAGGCTCCACACAGGGAGCCCGACGGGACTCGATCCCGGGTCTCCAGGATCAGGCCATGGGCTGAAGGCAGTGCTAAACTGCTGAGCCACCCCTAATTTTTGAGCTGCTCCTAATTTTTTCTTTGTGGCATTGTTGCGTAGGCCCTTTGTTGGTTCCTTTTTAATTACTTATGTTTTACTTTGACCATCTCTTATAGGAAGTTCATGTTGGGAAGGGGCTGGGGTTAGCAGGAATTCTGCCTATGAATCTGTGCATGTGTGTGAAGGAGAGAAACAGTGCACAATAGGGAGGGAAAAAGAAAGAGAAAGAGAGATAAAGGGAAGAGATTTGATATTCACTCTAGGTCTATTCCCATTGCTGAATCTTTCCTTTTCTACCACTATTACCCCCAGATATATCCCCACAGGCTAAGCTAACTTACTCTACTCTTCACTTTCTCAAGACCTCGTGCCAAATGGGATCAAGTAAAGCACTGCCTCTAGTCCCCCAGATCTGGTCCATTGTTGCAAATAAATTATTGTTTTTCGTTTGTTTGCTTTATTTTAAACTTTAGGGTATGCCACTCTCTTAGATGTGTACTTGGTTAGCTTTTTTCTGGTATCTGTAGCCACAAACATACTTTCTCTTGATTTTCCCACACTTTTCTTTGATCATCATCGCTTTTGTAAGAGCCTCCCATTTTGTGACATGGAATTACAAGCAACTGAGTTTTATTGGAGACTGTTTCTATTCTCCTCTCTTCTTCCCCTTGCTGTTTTAAGATGAGTTCCTAGAGAAGAATGGAAGAAAACTAACTTGATACCCTTATTTTTAAATTATAATCCTACTTAAATATTTTGCTTATTTTCTCATTAGCATTTGCCAGATATATGGATATTTTCTTTGTTTTTTCCCTTAAGTGGGCATGAGAGAAATCCTTGATATTGTTGTTCTCTTAGCTTTTTCTTCTTTCTGATACATAATTATAGTTCTCTTGGCTGCCTGTCATGGTGACAAGTTAAAAATTCCATAGGTTTTGATTTTACTGTGGAAGCACTTATATAGCACATATTTAGTTTCAATAAACGTTAGCCTCATCTAAATCTCATTACAGTTTCTTGTTCTTGTTCCTAAAGAAGAAAAAACTGAAATATAAATTAAAATTTAAAATTACTTTCTAATTACAAGCTATGTATTTTGAGATTTTGCACTGAAGTTTACTGATAGAAACATGATGGATTATTTCTTTGTATCTAAAGTATTATGCATTGACTGAGAGAGAATGTGAACTACTAAAACGTACCTGAAGTGAAAAATACATCTAGAATTCCATACAGTAAATCATAAAAAATATTAATTTTGGAGTCTTTCATTTACTAAAAAAATATATATTGAGTTCCTACTAATGCTTGCTAAGTGTTGAAATAAAATCATGTGGCCCTGTTATTTTCCCAAAGACCAAATACAGTTTAAATTGTATACTTTTTTTTTGACTCACGCTTCAGTGTGAAGCAATGGAAAATAAAACATGCTGTGGTAATGAAACTGCATTATATTGAATATACAAGATACATATGATCATAATCTTATAGTCATATTCCATAATAATGTTATAATTGAGCTAACTTTTGAAAAACCATCTTTTCTGTTTTACTAGTTGCTACTTTTATGTTTTTTTCCACATGTCTTTCTCTTTATGAATTTGCTCTTGAATAACTTTTTTTCTCTTTTTACCTGGGTTTTCCCTCAAGTGACATCTTGGATGTTAAATTCCCAGGAGGCAAGAACCATAGCTATGTTGTACTTTGCCTGATGCTGTGTTTAATATTTTGTGATGGCGATAATCTGTTGCCTTCTGCCCCTTCTCTTCCATTTTTTTCCCTCCTCTTTTTAGAACTGCACATAGTCTTTGCTAGATTTCTGTGCTGCTCACTTTTTCTGTCCTGTCTAGGTCTGCTGGTGGCAATGGAATTTTTCTAAAGCAATGGTTCTATTTTCAGGGGGAAAAAAGGTTAGCAATTCAGTTGATGCATTTTCAAACAGCATCTCTTTGGCTGCCTGGAGTAATCTGGAGAACTATGGAAGTTCCAGCATCATTCAAATCTCTTAATTTGGAAAGTTACCATGATCATGTTATTCTGAGGGCAAATCAACTGCTTTCCTCCTGGTATCCTTTGTGAAGGCAGGAGCCTTGGAGCTATCTGAGGCAGAGAGCTACCTCATTTATAATTTAAGTCCTAGAAAATACCATTCACATCCATGGTATCATACAAATAAAAAAATAAAGAATGCCACTAGACAGCACAAATAATCAACTGTTATCAACCGTGAAACTCTGAAGGGGTGAGGAGGAGGACGGGAAGTAAAATCTAATAAAAAATTATGTGTAAACTGTTCCATGAAAGTCATTTTTTATTACAAAAGCAATAACACCCTTCCATCAACTTTGTACAACAATTTTAATAACCTTTAGTGAATGTTAGTAAATCATATTGACCCTTAAGGTCTCTGGATAGCTAGAAATAAACACGCACAGATTAACCATGTTGCTGTTCTTCAACTCTGTTATGCAAACAGTTTTATACAAGGTCAGACTGGGGCACCATTGATATTGTTTGCCAACCAATTTATTCCTAAGACCCTTGACCCCATTTTAATGTGTGCATTCGGAAGAATACTCCATGTGGTGTTGCTAGTTGCAGCCACCAAAAATTGGGAAGTTGGCATTTTTTTCCAACAACAGGGTGCTGGAAATTCTGTTAGAAACTCATTTAATGCAGCTTAAAGTTCATGTATCATTTAAAAAATTCTGATTCAACCAGAATGCTTTTATTCGTCATGTAAATGTAATATGTCAGATCTGGTAAGAAACAGTATGGAAGAGCTAAAAGTGGACCTAGTAAATTAAGTTTTTCTTTCTTTTCTTTCCTTCTTCTTCTTCTTCTTCTTTTTTTTTTTTGTTTTTGTTTTTAGTTTATAGTGACATCAACTAACTTCCCAATTGCTTTCTGCTCTGGTTTTTTAACAATGTGCCTTTGTCAGATTTCAAATACTGTTGACGGCTTTTTCTAAGTATTACTTAATTTGAAAGTTTAATCTTTTCATTTTAAAACACAACATTTTAAATGGAAATGGGACATTTTAGAACTAGCTGGATTTAACGAAAATAAGCAAATTCATATGGTAGTTCATTTGAATTATGGATACCTTATTCAGAAAGCAGGAAATGACCTGAAAGGTGAATACAAAGAAGGGAGAATGAATCATAGGAAAAAAATTTAATCTAATGTGCTTTAAAACCAATTATATTTTTAATACTGTCTATCCTCAGTGGGCCCTCAAGAGGCATACACATATTGCTAGAGCTGTCATTAGGATTTCAAGAATGACTTTAAATCTTTCTGTAGCAAATATTTCCAATCATTTGTAAATTTAATTATCAAGTTAGCAAGCACCCAGATTTGATTAACATGTTTGCAAACATGATTGCAAAACAGAAATGGCATCTATGCTTCTCTCAGATATCCCTTTAATCTCTTCACAGTACAAAGCTTGTCTGGGCTCAAATTAAGAATCTGAATTGGAAGCCACAGATGCAATATCTGTATATTACAGTACTAGAAAAGGCGAGGTTTGTTCTCAATTCCCCTTGCTGTTATTTTCTACCTTTGTAAATTATTGAAGGCAACGCATTCTCTCAACTTATATTTTATGTAAGTCTCAAATGGTATCATAAATAGTGTATGCACAGACATATATTCCTGTATTAGCCAAAAAAATGATGCTGCTACTGAAGTTCAGTTTAATGAATTTCTAAAGCTCCCTCTTAATTCTATTTCATGGTAGCTTTGCATTTTTATGGAATTTGAAAGCACAAGTTGTAATTGCTAATATCTGAAATTAATATAAGTAAACTAGAAAGCTCAGCGGTGCTCTTTGCTTTATGATTCATTCATATAAAGACAGTACTGTCTACATTTTATGTGTTTTCCTAGTATACCCTTACTGGCACATTTTTTTAATTAATTTGAGATACTGGGTTTCCAGTACATTAATTTATTATTTTACAGTAGCTATTAATAATATAATCCTTAGTTCATTTTATTTCTTATATGGTTTTCTAAAGATGTATATACCCCAGAGTATTGTGTCACATATCTTAACCAATTTCATTGTGTTCAATAATTTTTTAGTCCCATACAGGGCACGCTAGATTTATTTTTCTTTCCAGGTGGCTCCCTGGAGACTCCATCAAGACCTAACCTGCTACCTAAGGTGGTTGATGGGCCTCCATAGACTATCTTAAAGATGGGAGATACGGGATGCAGATACTTATCGGTGGTATGCTCTCTATTAAGAGAGCAGCTTAGGTCAGAAAGAAGTTCCAAGGGAACTATTATCAGAGTTGTTTTCTTCTGTCACTGGTCCCTAAGCATTTTGAAAGGAACTTATAGAAGAGAGTGATACTTTAATTTTCCCCCCAAAGCCTTGAGATCATGATGTTAAGAATAGGGAGAAATGGCTGATAAGAGTGAATCTCCAATGTATGTGTCTGTAGGGGAGGGATTTTGAGAAGCTTGCTGACAATCCTTTGATCTATTACCCAGGGTAAGACATGATGCAGTGTCTTGCTGAGGAAATAAAAACTCATCTTTCCAAGAGACCTGAATAAAGTTATCTAGGCCTCCTCTCTTACCCCTAAAATAAAGAAAATAGTCTGCTTCTTCACTGAATAATCTCACTCTTCAACTTTAGTGAATTAATTTTCATTTGACAAATATTTATTAGCAGATAAAATTTAGAAAGATACAGCAAAACAAAACAAAACAAAGTTGTTTTTTATGGAACATAGCCCTTAGGAAATCATAGTGAAAGAACCTTTAAAATTTTGTAGAGAATTTCTACACAAGAAGTTCCCACTGGGTTTCACCTTCCCTAAGAGATCATTTCAGTATGTTATTGAAGGATGATCTTCCCTACTTCCACCCCCCCGAAAAGCTGATTCGGAGGAAAGACAAAAGCCAAGGTTAGAATTTCCAGCAGGAATTTATTTAGAGAGAGTCATAAAGGTGATTTTACTTTGACATTTGTGTTTTACCAAGTAAAATCTTTGCCCCTCTTTAAAAAAAAAAAAATTGTCTGTGGATATCACCTCCTTGATCATCTTCCTTGGTTTTATTTATCATACAACTAGGAAGTAAGTCTTTTCCTATCTTGTTTCATTACCACAGCCCAACTTGAGTTTAGCAGCCTGGATGCTTGCTTTTCTTTAAGGGTCATTGGGTATCATTCTCTGGAACTCTGGTTTTCTGGGACTTATCACTGTAAGGGTTCCCAAAGTACAGATATCTTCTGTAAGCATCCAGAGTACAAGTTACATGAGAGGGTTTCACTCCTGAAAATCCCTTCAAAAGTTGTTATAGACCAGAGGCAGCTAGCCCAAGGTAGAAGATAAGCTCAAGAGGTTATCAGTCCCCTCATCTGTAAAATGGAGACAATAACTCAACCTACCTCAGAGTATACGCTTGTACAGAATGGAGCATGGGATACTGAGGCAATTGCAGTTCTCACATGGGGGAGGTAACTATCCAGATCCTTAGGTTACATATCCTTATCCTCAGCCTGTCACTTACAGACTGATGCCTAAAACAGAGCACATCAACCAGATAGATGAGAGGTACTGCTGCTAATATGATCCATTACTCTAACATGCTGCAAAATAATTTATATGTATAAATTCACTGTAACTCACAGGTAGGATATCATCATTAGTAGTTTCTACTTCTCATACTTACTCTGGTGTGTTGATATTCTAACATCATCAGTATGGAGGAGGCTTCAGGCCACTCATATTGACTCTTAGTCTACCTTCTGGATCATCAGGAGTTATACAAGAATTATGCTCATTTGCATAAGTCCTACAGGAAGGCAAATGAAATCAAAGTATTTTGGGCTCTCCTCTTATCACCCTTTGCCCATACTAGAAATTTAAGGAGTATTTCTTGGAATTCTTTGAGTCTATAATGTGTGAACCCTATTGTTTTCTGAGGATAGCTTGCCCCCTTTATGCTTTTTCATTGATGTTTCTACTGCAACAAATTCCATCCAGTTCATTTTATCTCTACTCTGCTAGCCTAGATTACTCTGTGCAGGAAACAGAAATATTTATTCTTAACTTTTATCAACACTGTGACCAACATCAATATTGAGACTTCTGGTAAAATAATATGCTTCAGAAACCACATTCTGCTTCCAAAATAAGTTATATTAATCCATCAATTGCACAAAGAAATCAAAGACTGTGAGGACCAAATGATGGCCCTGAGAGAAGCAATGATGCCCTATCTCTATGTATAAGTACATCTCTCGCCTTTTCAGATTTATTACCCAGATGAATGGTGTATAAGTCAGAATATTATAATTTATCCTATAGTAATAAATGATCCCAAATCTCAGTGACTTGACATCAGCAAAGGTTTATTTCCTGTTCAACTGCATGTCCATTGTAGGTTGTCTACAGCTCTCTGGAATTCTGCTGGTCTTATGGCAGAGATTGAAAGATGAACATGCCCACAATCTTAAAATTTCTACCTAAAAATGATACATATAATTTCTGATCATGTTTTATTTGCCAGAATTTGTCACAAGGCCAAGTCTGACATTAAATAGGTGAGAGAGCATAAGCCTTCTGCAAAAAGAGGCAGCTAATATTTTGCAAATTAGCGTAATCAACTTATCATTAGCCTGATTTTTTGCTTTAGGATTTTCTTTTAGAAGCTGATTGAATGGGCACCCAATTTTCATGTACTCTGCCGCAAAAGACAAGTTTTAATGCATTGCAATTCTTTTTTTGGAAAAAAAATACCCTCTATTAATCTGTTTGAGTGGCCATAACACAATACCATAAACTGAATGGTTTAAACAACAGAAATTTATTTTCCCACACTTCTGGAGCCTGATAGTCTGATATTTGGATGTTGGCAGGGTTGATTTCTGGTGAGAGCTCTGCCCTTGGGTTGCCTATGGCTGCCTTTTTACAACTTACATAGCTTCTTTGTGTGACCCCTGGAGGGAGAGAGCAAGAGAGCAAGCTCTCTGGTGTCTCTTATAAGGGCACTATCCCATCATGAGGGCCCTACTCTTAAGAACTTCTCTAACCTAATTCCCTCACAAAGTCCTCACCTCAAAATGGCATCACTTTGGGGGTTAGGGCTTTAGCATGTGAATTTAGGGGAAACACAAAGTCCATAACATACCACTCCCACCTCCTACAATCAACTTGGCCTCAGAGGCAGCAACACTCAATGTTCTATTTCTTATTTGGACAGGCATGAATCATTAGGATATTCTGGTTCACTGCTCAGGCTCCCAATGTTTCCATTGCTAACCATATGGAGAGCTATCCCTTCCCAGGCTGCGTTGGCTGTTTCTTCTTTGAAATGAACAGAAGTTTGCTCTTTCCCCAAAGCCGAGCCTCTCACACCAACATACTTCAATGATAGACCTGAAAGAAAATATTTTCTTATTTGCCCCAGAAAATTTCCTGTTTCTTGACCCTCCTTCATGTGCCCTACAATGATCACTTATTGCTTTCCCTGGTTCTTTCTTTTGTCTCCATATCACAGAGCCCCTATAAATTCCACCAGGTAGGAATTAGCTCGATTATTTTTGAGGATAGCTGCCATATTTCTCTACTGTTTCCTACTGACTCTGTTATCTTCATTCATTCTTTTCCTTTTATGTTCATACGAGAAAGTCATTTACAGTTATTTATGTTCTCCAATTCTCCTGCTGGTCTTCTATTATTCTTTTCCTGTTACACATTTCGATTATTTCAGCCCTCTGCTTGAATCTCATCAGAGCCAATCCCAATGCTCTTGGGATAAAATCCAAACTCCTCATCATAGCCCACAAGGCTCTGCAGGATCTGGCTCCTGCCTTCCTCTCTGACCGTATCTTACCATTCTCACCCAGTGCACTCCACTTGAGCTACATGGGCCTTCTCTCTGTGCCTTGGATAAGCCAAACTATTTATGCTTCTGGCCTTTTGTCAGTCTTCTCTTAACTCTCTACATGGCTGACTGATTCTATCCTCTTCTTAGTGAAAACCTCACCGGCCCTCCTAATGAAGAAAGGCCTTTTTCATTACAGATTCACACAGCTCCTTGATCACATTCTTTTTCTTTTTTTTTTTTTTAAGATTTATTTATTTATTTGAGAGAGAGAGAGAGAGCAAGCATGAGCGGGAGAGGCAGAGGGAGAAGGAGAGAGAATCCCAGGAAGACTCCAAGCTGAGCGCAGAACCCAAAGCAGGGCTTGATCTCATGACACTGAGATCACCACCTGAGCCAAAATCAAGAGTCAGGCACTTAACTGACTGCACCACTCATTTGCCCCTTGATCACATTCTTTATAATAATAACAAGTGCTTATATTTGTTTATAAATTTGTTTGTTTCTCCCATTAGAATGTTAGGGCAGTTTTGTCTTCAGTATTGTTGTATCCCAGCAGTTCCTATAATGCCAGAAACTATGGTGCATCTTATGAGTGAATGATTAAATCACTACAACATCGTTATATTATACAAAGTCAAAATTTATTTTCTTATAAGCTTTATCTGGAAGACCTAGTTTGACCCTCTTATAGAACACATCTATTCTGCCTTCCACCTGACAATTTACCAAATATTGTACGATTTTTTTGGTCTCTGTGTACCTTTTTTTCCATAGGCTTAACATCTTTAGTTGCCTCAAATATTGTTCAGGTAAAATGTGCTTGTGACCTTTCAGTGCTCTGTTCATTTCCTCTTGGATTTATGTTAATCCTTTAAAATTTGTCTTTGTTGACATTTGATCCATCACCACAGCCAGACTACCCATTTTGCCATTCACTGGAGGATGAAAGAACAATGTAGATGTTGAGAAATGGCTTTAGTAAGTAGGACCCATTGTCCCCAGACACACTGATGGAGTCCTTCCTGGAAATGATTATCTATATATATTTTTTAAAATTATAGACTTATTTACTATGTTAAGGGGCCAAGAAAGAAAAATAAGAGATACTATAAGAAGAGGAATGCCCTTGTCACTCCTCTAGGGCCACCTCTGATCATCCTCTTTAGGCCTCCTTTCATTGGAGGGGATAATTTTTGTTCTGCTTGTTCAGCAGTAAGACATCATTTAGCTTGAAGTTATTAGTAGATATAGTCTTTGTGCTTTAAAAAGCACAAATCCAGACTTTACCTTCTCTCTTGAACTGTTTTTTTTTGTTTTTGTTTTTTTTTCCTATCCAGGTAGACTCCTCCTTTGTATCTTCCTCTACATCTTTTCTTTCTTCTGTCTAGTTGCATTCGGGTATATTTGTTGAGTCAGATACATTCTTGGGACCTAGTGAATTCTTACTTTATGTTGGATGGAGGAGCAGATGGTCCCATGTGGATCCCAATTCTCCTTATTCTTCTTTTGGCCTCTGCATTTGAGTAGGGGACACTTCTATGGCCATCAGTAAGGTCTTCAAACAAAAATAGCCCATTAGCACAATATGCTAAAATATTTTTTCTTATTAATCTTGATTATTTTATCTAACACAGTAACTAATATTCTGATTTTATATGATTTTTAAATTTTATAAGCAGATTATCAATGTCCTTAACAAAACTTGTTCAATTGAGTATGGAGCCTCTTGTTATTAGACTCACCAGTGTGCCAAAATTCTTAACACATATCTCTGTGTCAAATATTTTGCTAATTCAGATTTGCCATATGAAGAGCATTTCTCATGTCTATTTATCTTGAGTCTACACTAAAGTCTCTGTGTTGAATGAACCATTCACTGTGAACCTATTTATTTCAGTATAGATTCACCTTCTTACAAATCCATAATATATAGATTGCATCAAATACATTACGCAACAATCTCTTAGCTATTTGGAATCAATTTGTGAGACTTTGAGTATATCCTCAAAGCCCTTTCTGATAATGAGATCTATATCATCTTCTCTTGATTGTTAGGTTAGGAAACTGGAGCAAATATGAGGTTAAGGCCCAAAGTTTGTTCATTATTTGATAGATAGTTTATTTGATTCTTCCTATTTTTTTGTCTTATATTTTATTACTGATGAAATGATGTTGTCAATGTCCCAAATCTGTTTTGGACAGAGAAAAGGATAAGTAATACATATGTGTGCGTGTGTATGTCCACAGAAATAACAATTAGCTTCTATGCTGATAATTCTGGGCACTTTTAATATCCAACCAAATATTAGAACACCCTCTCAAATTGCTTTATCACTGCATTCTTTTAGGACAAATGGCAGTTTTATGAATAAATTTAGAAGAAAACAGATATAGGTGAATACTTTGAACTATGGTGCTAATATATTGAATATCTAATCATAAGTCTCCCTATTCTTTAGCTTTATGACAGATTGTTAGTAAATCACATTTCCTGCTGTTATTCTATCGTATAGTCTCGTTCTTAAAGAGGTGATGTTTTTGCATATGAAGGAAAAGATTGAGTGGGAGTACCTCAGATTTTATTGTCAGTTTATTAAGACATAAGGAATGAAATCATTTATGTTATCTTCTTTCTTAACTCTATGCCAAACAATCAATAAACATTTATGGGCACCTATTATGTGATGGCATGGTTTTAGGCCTGAAGATACATAGATGAGTAAGATAGAATTGTAGAGAGATGAAATTTAGTTTTGATTGCCCCTTATTGAAAGAAATGGATGAATCTTATGTCAGCTGATATTTCCCTGATGTTTAAGAATGGTCGAGGCCCCAAGGACTATAGCCTCCAGAAGTTAAATAACTGCATGTTTTCAGAAAATTCTCCAGTGAGTTTGTTTTCATGGTTACCACTACTCTCTATTTCCACGTATGTTTTTATGTTTACTTTTATCCTGGATGTGAAATTCAGCCACTTCCATAATTTCCATGTTTTCATTAACCATCTTCCTCATGCCAAACACACACGCGCACACACACACATACAGATAGAAGATATTCCTAAACATTTATTTGTGGGGAAACAGGTGAGAGTTTCAATGTAGCAATATCAACAACCTCAAAGTGAACGCTAATCAGGGCACCTGAGTGTTTCAGTAGCTAAGTATCCAATTCTTGACTGTGGCTTAGGTTATGATTTCAGGGTCCTGGGATCAAGCCTCGTGTCTGACTCCATGCTCAGTGAGAAGTCTGCTTAAGATTCTTTCCCTCTGTCCCCCACCCTGCTCACACACACACTCTCTCTCTAAAATAAATAAATAAATCTATATTTTAAAAAAGTGAACACTAAGCACCTCTTCCTATTGATCACCTCAAAACTTAGTGGCTGACAAGATTTATTATTATTTCTCAGTTCTGTGTGTTGACTGGGGTCAGCTAGGAGGGTCTTGCATGGTCTACTTGCATGTGGTTGCAAGTAGAGTCAGCTGAGGTGCAGTTCTCTAAAGTTCCATGTGGACTGGACATCCAAGGTGGGTCACTCACATGGCAGACAGTTAATGCTGGGCTGTTGGCTGGGATTTTAACCCAGGCTGTCAACTGGACCATCTATAAGTGGCTGTCATGTTGCTTGAGCTTTTCACAGCATTGATGATGAGGTTCTAAGAGGGAGTCTTCCATGAGAGAAAATTTCAATAGAACCAGGTGGAAGCCAACAACCTTTCCTGAAATCTAAGGCTACAACTGTTGTGTCATTTTTGTCATGGTCTATCTATCAGAGAACTGCAGGCCAATCCAAATTTGAATGTGGGGAACTCCCCACTCCCCTATAGTCTCCAGCCATTCCTGCCATTCCCTCTTTCTTTTCTCCTCTCTTTGGAGGTAAACAAAATTGCTTCTGTTCTCAAGCAATAAGTTGTGTTTCCTCACATTGCTTTGGCCCCTGATGATATCTATATGCACAGAATTCACGTTCTACTCCAGAGCTTTATCAAGATCATTTCTCTATGCGTTTTCAATCTTAAGAAAAATTGAATGCACTAAGGAAAGGCATGTGGAGACACAGCAAGAAGGCACCCTTCTGCAAGCCAGGAAGAGGGAGATCACACCAGAAACTGATGAGGCTGGTACCCTGATCTTACATTTTTGCTTCTAAAACTGTGAGACAATAAATTTCTGTTATTTAAACCACCCAGTCTATGGTATTTTGTTATGATAGGCACCCAAGCTAACATAAGCACTGATCTTCCCTCCTCCCATTGACTCAAATTAATTTCTTCAAATTTCATATAAATCATAGTCAATCTCATTTGTAAAACCATACTTTACTATCTCTGATAGAAAGACCAATCATTTTATTAAACATTGTTTAGGAATATATGCTACCTGTTTCCCTCAATAGTCTAAATTGCCGGGCTGGGTTTCTCAAAAAAATCTTCTATATAAAAAATGGTTATATTGATCACGAATGTTCCCTGAGCCATTTTATTGATAAAATTATCAGACTAGCTTAAGGATGTTTCAGTGCTCATTAAATCGTTATCCATTGATAAGACAGATAAAAGTCATCTATGTGGCCAGATTATAGAACTTGATATATTATATTGTATAATACATATATATTTCTCTATATACATTTTATTATATATTAATTATATATATGGTATATGTGTATTTCTAAATATGTCCCCAAATACTACTGCTAAAATCAAAACAGGCAGATATGGTTCAGAAGACATGATTCCAAATTATATCAAGCAGGTAGCATCTTACTGCCATGCTTTATTTTTTTCTTAAGATTAGTTACTCCTTTGATACATAGAGAGAGCACAAGCAGGAGGGGTGGCAGGCAGAGGGAGAGGGAGAAGCAGGTTCCCCACTGAGCAGAGAAACTGATGTGGGGCTCAATCCCAGGACCCAGGGATCATGACCTGAGCCAAAGGCAGATGCTTAACTGACAAGCCACCCAGGCACCCCTACTGCTGTACTTTTAAGACTTTCTTTCTTTTTTTTTTTTTTTTTTTTTTTGAGATAAAGGGTAAACAATTCAGAGAACTGGGTCTACTTACTATATGCTCTTGGATAATGATTTTGAAATTTAAAAATGATTGTAAACTCACATAATGTTTTTGTACCAAGTTAGAGCTATGTTTTCAAAATTTCCACCATACTTTGATAGCATAAGAACAAAAAGAAACTGAATATATAAAGGATATTGGGTAGGTAAAGCTGCATAATTATCTTAAGGAAATTCCCTAAGATTAGTATTCTCTGAGGGCATATTTTACTTTTTAAAGTTAGGCCTTTTTTTAAAAGATTTTATTTATTTATTCATGAGAGACACAGAGAGGTAGAGACATAGATAGACACAGAAGCAGGTTCCCCACAGGGAGACTGATGTAGGATTTGATCTCAGGACCTGGGGATCACGACCTGAGCCAAAGGCAGAAGCTCAACCACTGAGCCACCCAGTGTCCCTTAGTTAACAGATTAGCTTATTTAGTTACTCAGGGGTATATTTTGGATGGCCCAGTGGTATGCCGTGCTGAAAACAGAAGTAAGAGCAAAGACTCACTGATGTTCTTCTATGCCTTTGAAGGGAGGGGATAGGTGGATTAAATGAATCTAAAATATCTTCAGGGTCAGATTATATTGTTCTATACTGTATAGTGTCAAATTTTGAGGTCGCAATGAATTACTAGTAAGGAAATGTGAAAAACTATATATATGTATTCTCTGCCTAAAAGCACATGTCCTCTGGCCTAAAGTAGATGGTGGTCACCATTTGTTTATAATTAAGGAGAAAAGTAGATATGACACTGTGCATGTTATAATCTTGTTTCAGTGAAAATATATAATACATGTAATGAAATAAATATATAGTAAATAATAATCTTGAAGGAGAGGTATAATTTCATTTTACATGTAGCTGACTCTGTGTGTGTGTGTGTGTGTGTGTGTGTGTGTGTGTGTATTGAGTTGATGTGGAAGTGTGTTCCACAAGAAGTCCTCTTGGAGTGGCAGGATTTCAGGTGATTTGTGTGTACATTATTTTATTTCCAAAGTTTGAACAATATGATAAAATTATTTTTAAGAAGTGTAATGCACCTATGTGTTTAAATGTGTCTCTTAAACTTCTCCAATAGAATGTTAATTTGCCTTTATTCTTATTTAAATCAACAAAGATCATCTTTCTCTGCATTGTTAGACTATCTAAAGCAGAGTGTCTGGACTCGATTTTATCAGACGTTTACAAAAATGCCTTTGCTGAGTTGTGATAAAATGGAATGCCTTCTGTTGACGTGAGACCTGTCCTCTTGCCCATTATATTTATGCCCTTGGTAAAAAAAAAAAAAAAAAAAAAGAAAAGAAAAAGTAATGTTTTGATATTATCCATTGTAAGACTCCATGTACTTTATACGAGGAGTGTTGCCATAAATTCCTACATGAGAACAGTTGCAAGAACAGTTTTGACTCTGCAGATGAAAGTTTTATCTTTTTTGTTGTTAGAGAAATAAAAACAATGTAATATATGGGTGCCCACTTTACCTACTGAAAAAATTAATGCTTAATCTATTGCCTAAAAATTGTAATATCCTCAAATATAATTACTGGAGGAATTAATTAGCTCTGCTACTTTTGGGTGGACTCTCTTCATTTGAAATGTAAATGAGTTAGGTTGCAGTGTGCTTGAATATATCAGTTATTTTACATATTTTTCAGATGTGTATGGGGTAAAAATAACATAAAATTCCTAATTACTGGGGGATACCTGGGTGGCGCAGCGGTTTAGCGCCTGCCTTTGGCCCAGGGCGCGATCCTGGAGACCCGGGATCGAATCCCACATCAGGCTCCCGGTGCATGGAGCCTGCTACTCCCTCTGCCTCTCTCTCTCTCTCTCTCTCTCTCTCTCTGTGTGACTATCATAAAAAAAAAAAATTCCTAATTACTGAAAAGAACATGTAGAAACACTACTCATATACTTCATTCTCTCCTTTATTTATTTATGTTACAGCACATAATTATATGGGAAGGATCAATGAGTGAACAGAAAAGGGTCTTTCCCCTCATAGAGCTTACATTCTAGAGAAGGAGTTCTGATAGTAAGCACGATGAACAAATAAATTATCCATATTTTAGAATATGAAATGTGTTCTAAAAAGATTAATGTAAGAAGGATTAGAAGTCATTGAAAATGTTTTAAACCACAGTACCAATAGATAAAGTACTCTTCAAGAATCTCAAATAATATTGAATCAAGTTCTCGTGTGATTAAATGAATGTTTTCATTGGGCTTTTCCTTAAAATGACAATTTGTTATTTAGGAACATGTTTTTATTGAGCAACTTCATGTCAGGCAGTGTACCACTTTCTGGAGGTAGGATGGCTCTAAGACAGATATGATCTCTGTTCTCATGGAGTTTAAATGTACAGTGAAAGAGGCAGACATAGCTGTAGGGGACTATGTGAAAGAAGCTTTGATAAGGAAGTGCAGATGCTCTGGGGGTACCGAGGCAGGACCCTTGATGTTGTTTGCAGAACAGGAAAAGCTTCCTTCAAGGAAGCAATTGCAAAACGAGAGGCAGTTTATGTGTTGGCCAGGCAATAATGGAGATACAGTTTCTGGGAGATGGAAGAAACTTCATATCACACCAAAGCCATGGGGGTGAGAGAAAGCAGGACAAACATTCAGAGAACTAAAAGGTGTTCTGTGTGGCTGGAGCAAGGAGTTGGGTGGGGGGGAAGCGTGGTGACTTCCTAGGGGAGAGCCAGGAAGGCATCAGGTTGGCAAGGGGCTTAAATCCACAGTAAAGAATTTGAGCAAATGCTAACAGCAAAAGAAATGACATGACTGAAGGATTTAAAGTGTAAAGCCTTTTTGAACACGCAGAACTTTATTGACACACGCAGGAAACAATTACATCTTTCTCACCATTACACTCTCCACTTGAGCTGTGTGGACTATTTCTTCCTCTGTCTTTGGATGAAATCTCGGACAGTTTTTGTAGACTTTCCAGTCACTCTTAAATACTTAAAAAGTAGGTTTTTAATACTATCCAGCATCTGTCTCAAGCCCGTTTTTTCCTCCCACTACCTTCCTGGCCAAACTTCTTGTCTGAAATGATTACACTCTTCCCTAATTCCTAACCTCCTTTTTACACTTAAACCTGATGAAATCTGGCATCTGCACCCATTTTCCCACTAAAACTTCCTTCTCCACAGTCATCAGTAACATCTCTGTTTAAGCCTTGAGGGCAAGTCCTTAGTATTTATTTGCCTAATCAGTAATATTTGACATTTTTACTGACCCTCCTTCTTGAAATAATCTCTTCACTTGGTGAAGAGATTCACCATGCTTCTTTTTTTTCCTGCCTCCATTTTTGGCCATTCCTTGTTAGTTTCCTTTGAAAATAACTTTTCCCTTTTTTGGAACATCTGCCACATTACTAGTGTTAGTTACTCAGGATTCTTTTCTAGGCCCGTTTTCTTCTCATTCCTCACATTCTCTCTGCCAGTTGCATCCACTCTCATGGGTTCACTTACTATCTATATGCCAATCACCCCCATATCTGTATCTCAAGCACGTGTTGTCTGCTCAGTTTCAGAATGTTTGAAATAAGTATGGTAGAGAATTGGAGAGAGTGCTAACCAGAGAAATATAGTGTAATATCTGAACCATAGGGAGATTAGTGACTATTATTCAATGTTGCCAACAACCTGCACAGTTTGGCAGACACTGGATTTTCTGGATTTTGCCAAGTGGGTATAGGCATTAGGAAAGGCATTAGGAAAAGGAAATTGATGATATGGTCTACAGCCTTTTGGGGTGGCAAAGTAACCTGGATAGGAAAATGAAACCTTTAGGGGATTATTAAAGGCAGAGAGAAGATTGACCTGCTGTTTGGAGATCCTGGAGAACAGTTTATTTGTATGATGCTTAAGAATTCTGGAAAGTTGCAAAGTTGTGGTAAGAGAGTAGGATGTCTAAAATTATCATTCCAGAAGTGGAGGAGTCAGTGTCTATAACATGGGCATAAAGTGGATGGCTGCATGCAAGTGAAAAAGAATGTCCTTGGTGGTTGAGATGACAAGGAAGCAAAAAGCCAAGTTACTGAATGAGCTATCATGTGCTTATTGGATCTTGCTTGTAAGATAATGCTGGAGTTGGAGAAAGAGAGAGAGTAAAACTCAGAGTTGGGAACAGAGACTCGAATGGATGAAGAGTGACCTAGAGGTCCAGAGATGACATGATGAATTTTTTGCATTACTGATACATAAAAACAAATGTATTGTGTTACGCGATATACAACCAAGTTTTCAATTTACACATGTTCCATCTTTTTGCTCTATTTTATAATAGTTAGAGGCTAAAAGCAGAGGACTGTGATATTTTCTGACCATCTTAAAATAGCTGTCACATAATTAAGCATTGCAATTTCAAGGGTCCTTGCACAATACACAAGAGAGTGTAAATAGCTTACTCTGGAACCTATTTAGAATGGGCATTTAAAAATATTGACAGCACAGTATCACTCACCTGTGTTTACTTTCCCAGACTTCTGAAGTGACTAGCAAATGATTTCTGTTTCATACTTGAACCCCTGGGGTTAAAAAGCGACAATGTGGAGGAAGAGAAAAAGTTTTAGGGTATGTTGTAAGAAGCCACTGAGATTTGATTTTTCTTTTTTTTGAGAAATTTATTAACAATGCTGCCTCAAAAATTATATGTGTAACTTATGAGATTTTAGGGTGAAGAGAGTGAGGTAAGAACCTCCATTTAGAAGACCGCTGAAGGAAACATCCAAGGTCGGCGTGTTTTTCCTATTGATTACATATGCCTGGGCATTCTGGCAAGGAGCCAAGCTCATTTTAAATTCCAGCCACTTGTATCTTAGGCTTGTGAAGGAGGGAGCAGTGTGCCTGGGGAAGCAGGGCAGTATTTCCAGCAGGTGGTAATAGCAGGCATCACATTATAGTTTTAGGAGACTCTGATACAGAGGCAACCACATTCACCTCTTCAAGTACTGTGCTTTCAATAGACTGCAGTGAGGTGTTATGACGTCTCATTCTCCAGTAAAGGTTTTATGTGAACTGAAATGTCTTCCTGTGTATCCATTCACCTAACACTGCCAAGAGAGAGAAAAGGATTGAAACATAAATCTCACCTTATTACCAAACCTAAATTGTTCCTTCTGATTTTGTCTCAATGCCTTGCTCTTGCCTTGTTCCCTTGGCATAATGAATTTCTTAACCTAGAGTCTCGATAAAATCCTCCATAATTTATTTTTATCTTAGAAGTTGTCATAAAAATTCACTGACAAGGCACAGCCCAAGGTGGTGTAGAATAAGCTACCTTGATCTGTTTGTGTAGATAGAGATACACTATTGCTCTCAGATGGAAACAGTGACTTTTCTCTTTGTTCCCATAAAAGAACATCTATCAGTTCCAGTGAAGGTCCAGAGTAGGAAAATATGTGAACGTCCTTTCACACACAGGAGTCGGCTGGATGAAAAACTACTTATCTCTGTTAGCATGGTTGTTTATTACATTTTGTACAAGCCTGATTAACATTTAAACACCTAAGGAAATCTTGTAGAAATGTGATCTTCATGTATATATTTGCTAAGACGGTGTAGCTAGGATACTATTTTTAGAATAATAAGCTTAGTGGTTAAAGTGTCATGCACTGAAGATTAAGTACTGGAAGGAAATTAATCGGGAGACAAGCATGGGGTTATGAGGAAGAAATCTCAGGCTCTCATTAGTGGAGTCAATCAAGAATTTTCAAGGCACAGATTTTATCCCTGGCATAATCTTGGGGTCCCTATCTTAAGCTTCAGGGAATTCTTCTACATTTGTTATATTTATATCCTTTCTTAATTAAAGGTCTCAAGACTTGAAGGATACAAAATTAGAAAGCATCTTTGAGGTTCTTAGCACCCATGGGATGTTTCTGTATTTCAACTGAGTCTTGTGTGCTTTCATTTCCCTACACCTCAACTCCAAGTGTCAAGAGACAAGTGAGTACTATTGTTGAGTTGGATAAGTACCTTGAAAGACAAATAAATAAATAAAGATAAAGAAAAGAAAAGAAAAAAGAACAAACAACAATCAAGCTAACATTTATTTCCCTTTATCTCGGGGGGGGGGGGGGTGTCAAGACAAAAACTTCAGAGAACTAAAGCAGAGAGAGCTGATGGAGTTGGGTGGAGATAAGAGATTTCCATTTCTTTTCTTAGGAGTCTAAAGCAGTACTTCTCCCTGCCTCCCTCACTTTACAAATGAAGTACCTGGCAAGTTCTTGGGAGTTTCATTGGGGTTTCAAAGCCAATTACACTTTTTTTTGGCCCTGAGAAAGGAATGGGTAATTGGGAGGAAATCGCTGAATTGTCTTCAAATATGTGGCTCTTTATGAACAAGTTCTTCTTTTCCAAAGTCATTGATGGAGCTCAGAGTGTGAAAACTAGGAAATGATGAAAAGAAATAGACCTATGTGGCTTCCTGGCAGGGAGTGGGACAGGAGGAGAGGAGTGGCAGGGAAGCAGGTGCGGCCTGGCTGGCTGGCGGGGCCATTAGAGGCTGTCCAGGGAGATGGAGGAAGCCTGCTGCTTCCTTCCTTTGGTCCCAGGGGACTTGGTGACAGTTCTCCTCCAGCTAAGCCACCCAAGGCAGCTGATAAACCATGCCCATGCCCTCTGTTGTCAAGGAGGAAAACAGTGAGCTGCAAGGGAGCTGGTCAGGGGAGAGCGTCCTTAGGAAACGACATCTCTCCCCAATGTGTTATCACAGTCTTGGACCACTTTTCTGACCTCCGTAATCACCCGTTTATCTTATGACCACATGAGTCTCCTAACCGGTCTCCCTATATCTGTTCCCTTCCCATTTAAATCCATTCTTCATCCTACCCCCAGAGACTCAGGCAAACCATTCTATTCTTCAGCTTAAAATCCTACAATAGCTTCCTTTGCCTACAAAATGAAGGAATCTTCTCAGCAAAGCAGAGAAACCCCTAACTTATCTCCCTCCTGCTGGCTCCCCAACTGCATTTCTTATTGCTACTTCATCCTTGCTTCTTGCTTTCTGACACAGAACAGTCTGAAATTAGGGTGAGGGTTAGGGTTAGGGGTTAAGGGTTAGGGTTAGGGTTAGGGTTAGGGTTAGTCCCCAGAGGACTCCCCTTCTTTCTCCTGGAGAACTTTTATATTTCCTTCAAACCACCTCTCAAGGACTGGTCACTTGCACCAGGAAGGCTTTTCTCATCCCTTCACCTCTTTTCCCAAATGGAGTCCTCCACCTGTGCTTGCACGGGGGCTTGCCTCTTACAACCAGGTTATTCCTGAAGAATGAGCTTCTCCTCTGTACAGGGAGCACCTGGGGGAAGGCAAGAACTTTCTCTTTTTAAATTTTTTTTATTTTATTTTATCTGAGCACTGTTTTGCTCAGCACAAAGCAGAAAACCTGGGAAATAGTAAATGAAAATGGATTCATAAAGACAAACTTTTGGTTTATGGCTGTAGCTGTTATTTTCCAAGCCTAGCATTATTTGCAATTCTTCCTTTTAGGCAGACACTCTTGATTCCCTCACTGAAAATTAATAGCTACTATTCCTAATGCCTTCAGGCCAAGTTTGCTCTGTACTATAATTTCTCAACATTTCATAGCCAATTTCCCATTATTTGAAAATTCACAGTAATGTGTCTTTAAGTTTTCTTCTGTCTATGGTAAAGCAGCTATAAAATAATGTCAGAAAAGTTATTTGAAACGTAGAATAAGCAAAAGAAAATATAGGGTGTTCTTTCTGAACAGAGGTGAGCATGACCTTTTATTTTGGGGGCTATTTTAAAAGCATATTTCAGCAATAGTTAACTTGTAGATTTTTGTCTGGAAGAGATGTAAATGTCTTTGTTGTGATGAAAAAGATAACCCCACAAATTTTGAGTTTTGACCATGTCAGACATTAGCCAGTTTTGTATCTAACTTGGAAATTTGTTAAATAGCCTCTATATACCTAGCTTCTTAAATGATGTGGCACCTAAGAAATTCAGAAAATGTCTCCCACCCCTGGCCCCTAGATAAGTAACAACTGCAGCCTCTAGCCCTAGTCAGTTCCAAGAAAAACTGCAGAGCACTCCCTTAATGGAAAGTTCCATATCGGAATGAGGAACTAAGAGCTTGAGAAATTCCCCCACCCCTTCTGGAGGTCCTCTAGACCAGCCCATAAAAACCCAGCTGGAACCCACCTCGGGTTCCAAGTCCCTGCTCTGCTGTGTCAGGTATACTTGGACCCAAGCTCGAGCTTGCTAATAAACCCTTGTGTGCTTGCATCGGTGTTGGCTCCTTGATGGTTTCTTGGATTCGCAATCTTGGGCACAACAATGATCTTTGGACTGGTTTTAACATCTTACTGTTGACTTCATGAATTAATGAATTATATTAAACCTTTGACATATGTTTGTTTCCTATTTGCTGGAGGGTCATGATTTTACCCTTTTGAAAACTATTCTTTAACATACGTAGTAGAAAAGCACTTGTCTTTCTGGGAATAAAAAAATTTCATCCTGAGTCTCCTGTAACTGGCTGTTTTATGTCAGCCACACTGAAGAGTCTTAGTTTCTTTTTCTGCAAAATAGGGATGCTTGCTGCTAAGGATTGGTAAAGGATTAAATATCAGGTGAAATAAATTTGTAAGCTATAAAGTGAAATACAAATCATACATTATTACTTGCTATAGAGTTACTATTTATGTATCTTGACATTGAGTTTTTGTGTACTTTTGGCGCAGTGTGACTATATTTCAGTGACAATCCCAGGGAACCAAACAAAATTAGAAGAGTCAAAATTAGAAGAATAATTGAACACATTAATTTTCAATCACTGCTTAATTTTCTCATTTTTACCTTTTATAGACACAGGGGAAGCAATGTCTATTTTCATCATCATGGAAGTATAGGAGTTATTTAAATAAACTAATTAGAGTGAATAAACTTTTCCTGGTTGTTTGCTTTAGGTATAAATGTCTATGACACTGGGCTTGATGTTTATTTACTGGAAGATATCCTGAAAGCTTCATTTCTTATTAGGAATCAATTTGGTCTTTAGGACAACAGCTTTCAATTCCACAATGAGCCCTAGCAGCAGCCCTGGGAAGTGGAGAAGTGAGCAATTTTTTTTAAGATTTTATTTTTATTTATTTATGGAAGACACACACATAGAGAGAGAGAGGCAGAGACACAGGCAGAGGGAGAAGCAGGCTACACGCAGCGAGCCCGATGTGGGACTTGATCCTCCGTCTCCAGGATCACATCTTGAGCTGAAGGAGGCTCTAAACTGCTGAGCCAACCAGGCTGCCCCAATTTTTTGTTTTTAATGATTATGGTAAGATTTGGTCTGAAGTAAAGGTTTTGAGGCTCTATCTAAGACATTTGAAGAACAATGACCTTCAAGGATTTATGTTCAGGTGGAGAGAGACAGGACGTGAACTAATTTGTGACTATATAGGAGATGAGGCAGGATATTTAATGTAATTTTGTGAATAAACATTTTGCTTCTGTCTTTAAAAAAATCTAAAATGAAGAATGTAAAATGGATGGAGATAAATAACAACAAATAATGTGATAATTTTTGTTTTTTAAAATATATTACTAAGAATCTCAATTAAATGAAAATGTCTAATTTGTACAGTTAATCCTTTTATTTTTTCCAGTTTATTTTCTCTCATATTTAACATTTACCTTGCACAGTTGATAAATGGCTTAGATGAGTATCTTTCTTTCATTCTTTTTTACTTAGTACGTAATAAGTGATCAATAAGTGTAATCATTCATGTTGTTCTGACACCCCCCATGAATGTGAAAAACCAGAGTCACTGACACAAACTTATCCTCTAAGAATCTAGTAAGGGGGAGAGATTTATATTTTAGTCTATCAGCAAATCAAATTTGAGATGACTTGTCTATCATAAATAAAGACTTTATAGTTGTTATGTCAGTTGTTAGAAGTTTAACTTCTTAGTATTTCCCTTCAAATATAAAATATATGTAAAATAAATTTATAATATAAATATAAAATAGTAAATTTTATAGTAAATAAATAAAATATATGTAAAATAAATTTATAGTAAATAAATAATAAATTTTATTGAGCATTGTTGATATGTCAGGAATTGTGCTAGCTGTCAAGGCTATGAAGCCTAGTGTGTGCTTTGTAGGGTCTTATAGGAAGGGAGAAAGACATAAGCTTAAACCCCCATACTTTACTGTTGTAAGTACTGTATATAACAGAACTGGACACTGCCTCCTGGAAGCACGGAGGAACAAGTCATCCCACTTAAGGGTGATGTGGAGAGCAATTTAAGCAACACAGTGAGAATGACATAGGTTTTAAACTCTGCTTTTACTTATTTTTTGCAGAAGTGTTTGTTGTATCCATTCCTATGTACAGAGCACTATGCCTTTCTATTTCACTAATTGTTTATTGATATGTCTTAAGACATATATTCACATGTCAGTGGAGAGGAGGATTTGGCAAAAATATTAGCCTTTGAAGTCATGCAGGATGGGATTTTGAACAATTACTTGGTAATATTACATTTGGGGAAAATGTAATCCTTAAAGACTAGAAAACGTGAGGACACATGGATAAGCAAAAAATCCCCCAGAGCCCTTTAAATGAGTTTTAAGGTGTGCTAATTGCCCTTTTATTTTTATTTTTTAAAGCACTTGTTACTCCTGTTATTACTGTCTCAGGTCCTGAAAAATGGAGGCTCTTCAGGGGAGAAAAAAGCAGATAGATTTGATTTTTTTCCCCCTCTGTTTTGGCACTCTGAAGTCATAATATCAGATCATCTATTGGAATCCACTTAGTGAATATTTAGGGCTCTGATCTTCCTACAGTAATCCTAAACACACGAATGTTCTATATAGCAAGGATTTGATGTGGATTTTGAAGCTGGCAAGGGTGACAGAAATTTCAGCTTATCCGTGACAACAACAGAAGCTTCCTTCTTTTCCAGCTCGGATCTGCCACAACTGAAACTACCTGCTGTCCGTATTTGACTTTCTAGAAGCTATATATTAAGACCTGAGGCCAGATGATTCCAAACCAATAAGCTAATACCCCAGTCTTGTTTCTTGAGGTTTTCTGGTTGATTTATCTCAAAGATGTGACTGAAAACCTCCCACCTAAGACAGTTTTTTACTTTGGCTGCTAAGTGTTTTTAGTCTCACAGGAGAGCCTGAGATATAACCGATGAGCTTCTATTTCACTTGGTTAAAAAAAAATAATTAAGGAAGTCATACCATTGAAACATTGCTTTCTTCATTTTAATTTTACAAGCAAATCTCAAGTTTCTATAGAGTATTTACTCTCCGCATGTGAATAGGAAATACAAGTAATTTAGAAACCCCTTTAAACCCAAATTAGGATATTCTCAGCAGTTAAAAGGAAATCTTCCTGTGAGTGATTCAAGTCCTCAGGATGACTGGCAGGATAAGCAGGGAAATTTTCCATCAACATCAGAGATTATATTTTCTCTACCCAACGATGTGCTTTAAAATTTGTCAGTTGATTTTCAAAGTCACACAATATTCTGATTTTAAAATGTTGTGGGACATTAGTAGATACTCCTGCTGATGTATAAATAGAGATACTATGAACGTGAGAAGGAGATCACCTAGTGGAACATTTAGAAGCCAGCTTCTTTCATTACTTTAGAGATTCATATCACAGGACAAGAGTGTCCAGAGCTTCTGTGAAAAAAGACAAATGCATCCCACATTTTGGACACCCATCCATTGAAGTGACACACCCACAAAATTCATTCATATGGCTGCTTCCATTTTTACCTTCTCTAAGAAATAGAATTCACAGCAAGGATTTGGCGATATGTGTCTTGAGGGACAAGGTCAAAAACACCAAATTTTATTTCTAGTTGTGAACTGGTAAACCAGTATTTCCAATCAATTAACACTGGAATGATTTGATTCACACATGCAAGCTGAGTGAAAAATTGAGTGAGGTGAAAGTCTCCATGGAGTTAGATTTTTGCTATCTCCTACAAAGTCTAAAGGGACAGAAAAGTCATAACTCTGCTTTTAAGATAGGAAAAAAATGCTGATAACAAGAGAAGGCTGAAAATAAATGAGAAACTGCTAATGTAATAAAAGAGGAAAGGTACTAAGACACTCCCCTAACAAAGGAATTGGAAAATATTCCTAAGGAGATAAATGAAGAAAGCAAATAGGAAAAGATTTTTGTCTCTCCTCACAAGTGGTCTCTTTTGTTTCTGAAACAGATTGCTTAAAGAGAGACTGGGAATGAAGCTTCCACCTTACCGTTGGGTTTAGCAAACCTTTTATTTTATTTTTTTTTCTTAAAGATTTTATTTATTTATTCATGATAGACAGAGAGAGAGAGAGAGAGAGAGAGGCAGAGACACAGGCAGAGGGAGAAGCAGGCTCCGTGCCGGGAACCCAATGGGGGACTTGATCCCAGGACCCCAGGATCGTGCCCTGGGCCAAAAGCAGGCACCAAACTGCTGAGCCATCCAGGGATCCCCCTTAGCAAACCTTTTAAAATCTCAAGAACATTTTTTAGAATATGTAGGGCCCAGAAAAGTGGTAAAAGGAGAAAAGCTGATTTTAATAAAAGATGTTGAAAGAAGAAAAAAAATATTTTTGGTGTAACTTCTAGAAAATAGAGTATAAATTAGAGAAGATTTCCAGGCCATAATTTCTGTGGTGCCCAGTCTGAAGCTTGAGTAAGCTCATCCTTGGGAAAGGGGGGGTGAGAAGGCACAGAGGGGATCCAACAGTGATGGACACACAGAGCACCAATGTGCATGAATTTGGGCAGACAGGATTTCCAGTCTCCTCACTGCCAGTCACCAGCTGTGGGGCCTCTGCTGGTTTGTTTAAACTCTTAGACCATATTGCCGATGCCTTTTAGAGGGAGAAATAACACTTCTCATTTGAAAAGTTTGTTGAAGATTAATTAATATGATGTTGAAAATGCCCTTAGCATAATGCCTAGGAAGCTCTCAACAAGTGGAAGATATTACTGTTAGCACTGTGTTTACTACGATTCTGACTGCAGAAAAGAAGGCACCTGTCCAAATGAAATCAAATCCTTGTCATTGCTTTAGTTGCATATTTGAAGTAAACTGTTTGTAAATATCTGATCAATGAAATATCACTAGAATCAGTTTAGATTTGGTATCTGTGGTGGCTGTGGATACATGAGAGAATTTGTGACAGATTGAAATTTTGCCTCACTTAACTAAACTTTTTGCAAATCCTTTGCTTCGGCTTGCTCACTGCATTGGGCTACTCACTAAAATAATTACGTACCCAACAAAAGAGCCTTTCAGTTCTTTCTGGCAGAGTATATCTTTTTCCTAGCTGTCCTTAGCTTTCTACACTGGGGAAGTTGCCTTGTTTAGCCACTTTATTGAAAAGACAGGGCTGTGGAGCCAACAGACTCAAACTCTGCTTGAGTCAGGTTCTTCCACTCTTAGATGGATTATCTTTAGCAAGTCATATTGCCTTTGGGATATCAACTTCCCAAATGTAAAATGGGAACACTAACACCAGTCTGCCCAGGTTGCCAGGGCGTGTTATATGTCGCCAGACGTGCCAGGATAAAATGTTATAATGTTTGTAAAGTGTGTAGAGGAGTAAGTGCTCGGCAAGTGCCAGCTTCCTCTCTGCTCTTCTTGATCCAGAAACAAAACCGCAACGAAAGCTTTACAAACTCAGACCAAGCAAATTCCCAGGGAATGATAACATTTCAGATGCTGTCCACACAAGTGGCTTAAGAGAGAGGTCATTGCTGCTTTCCCTCAAAAATTCATAATACTTGCTGGGCTTATGTGTAAGTATCTTCTCTGATAATAAGTCCCTGGTTCTCAGCATGAAAGGTGCTTAAAACTCAGTGAAGAATAATAGCAAATTGGGCCAGAAAGTCTCTGTTTTATTATGATTGAATTGGAGTAAGAACCAGATTATTTTATTAAATGCTACTTTCAGAAGGATAGGAAAATATAAATCCTAAAAGCAATTTATAGTTTTCACGGCACTTTTTTCTTGGCTCTTTTTAGTACACTTCATGGTGACAGTGAAAACACTGTTACTTGATTTTCAGTTGACAGGTTGGATATTTTTAAGTGTATCTACTGCTTTGAAGGAATGCTTGACCTAATTCAAAATTCTTTTTTTTTTTCCAGTAAATTCAACCTTTTGTGATTATCTTTAGTCATGAATCCTCCTTGAGACAATTCCTTAAAGATAAAATGTATCTTTACAGGCTTCATTTACTATACTCAGTTATCTATTTTTTTCTTTTTAGAATTATATCAATTAAAGCAAACAAAAATGTAATGATTTTGGAAAGTTAGGTCAGCTTTTTTTGTTCATGTTTTATTCTGAGTTTGTATTTTTAAGGAACCAGGTCACATTGTATTATATATGTATTATGTGACCTCCATAGCTCTGTTATTTTCAGATCTTCCGCTTAGATTTTTGTACTAGACCACCAAACTATGACAAGTCAGAAAACATAATCAAATAAATGCTTTACTTTATGTTTATTTTTGTTTTTACATATGTATATATACGTAAAAACACGTATATATATATGTACACATATATACATATGTAAAAACAAAAATATGCCTATGATTGACAGAGACCAGTATTTAACATTCTTTTTTAAGGGCTTTGTTCATTATTTGGGCTCCTTTTGATGACTTTAATGTTAATACATTTGCACATAACAATCTACCAAAGTGAGATTTGGCCTAAAAATTTGTAGACCTCAGATTTCTAGTGCCTTCTTTTACATACTATGGGCATCAAACAACCCTATCCAAGGAGAACATTCAGAAGCACAGATTCTTTCAAAAGTTATCTTGGAGACAACTGGGTAATTGGCCAAATTTTCTATGGCAATACAGAATTTAATTGAAAACAGAAGAAAAGTGACCATTATTGATAATTTATTATGTGTTCAGATACTATAATCTGTGTTTTCACAAGCTTTAACTTAATTAAATTCTTTGCAAGTTTAGAAAATACCCAATTTTACATCTTAAAGGTCAGCAAGATCAGATCAATCTCTCAAGGCCACAAATTTAACAAGTGGGGAACCTGTGATATCAATTCAGATTTGTGTGATGTTATAGCTCATGGTTCTTTTTTTTTACATTCATTTCATGAAAGGTGGAAGATGAAGACACTGCTTTTAAACTGTTTTTATGCTTTTGCAATGTATAAAAGAGTTTTGGTGAACTTGTACTACCGCTAACATTTTACATGCTTTTTTACGTATGTATGCATTTACTCATTCTTTAAACAAATATTTATTGAGTGTTTACTATATTTCAAGAACTGTTTCACAATCTGGATTTAGGTAAACAACACAGACAAAAATTCCTGATCTCATGGCACTTATGTTTTACTGTGAGTGTATATGCCAATGTTATATCAAAGATTTAGTTTCTACTCCCATATGCCTACTTTCCCTCTTAGGACTTTCAACTTTTGGGTGATACATAGCTTCCTAGAATAAAAACTGCAAGCCCAGCATGCCTTGCAGTTGAATATGGCTCAGAGAGGAAGTGGAAGTCTAGTCTACTGTGACTGCTTCCAAGAAATTTCTGTCAAAAGTAACTGTTGAGTCCCACTGCCACCATTCTTCCTTCCTCCTTCCTGCTGCTTGGAACTTGGGTATATTGGCTAGGACTCCATCCTGGAAAATGAGGAAAAGGCCACACTATAAGGATGACAGAGCAGAAATCTGGAAGTATCTTGACACCCCCCCTCCCACCCAATGATGGAGAAGTTTCCAAGACAGATTAGGATTGCTTACATCTGTATTGCTTAGAAAAAGAGAAATTAATTTCTATCTTATTTGGATCCCTGTTACTAGCAGCTGAACTTAATCCATATTAAAGCATTTATGTTTAAATGTGCAGTTGATTTAGTTGTTTTTTTTCTTGGCCATTATGTATTTATGTCTTCCCCCTTTGTCAGCACTACCCTACTTCCACCCCAATCTCTATACCCATGCAGAGTTTTCTTAAGGAAACATCATTTGAGCTTCTAGATCCAACTGTGCCTGAATTTACTCTCTAGATTTTTCAATTACAAGAGAATGCTTTCCCCTTTTCACTTAAACTTGTTCCAGTTTGCTAGGTAAATAGTTTTGACTGAACAGTATGCATATATGTATTTATTAATGCATGCATTTATCACTTACTTTGTTATAATCATGTTATGTTTATAAATGTGTTATAAACATAGATCAGAGCTTGATTAATGTGTAAACATGCTTTTTAGAAATTTCCCCTAGTACTCCCATTTTTACAGTTGAAATATCAGAACCACAAAAAGGCTAAATAATTTGCCTCAAGTCTCAGTAAAAACTCATGATTCCTTAAGATCTAGTCAATTGAAAGATGCATCTATTTCTTTGAAGTTGTCTTACCCACTGCACATCTAAAATTCCAATGCTATAATACAAGTTATATTTTCACTTTTATTAGTTGTACTAGTATAGTTATTCTTGAGAGAAAAAAGAGTTCTGTATATGTGAAGATAAAAAGAATTATGAATAACACCCCTCCCCCATTCTTTAAAGTTTTATTGAACAGTAGAAAAGTGTAAGGATGAAATATGTCATGGAGTTCAGTTTCTTCCCAGTGCAGAACTGATTTCTTGAAAATCCTTCCTAATATGTTCTTCGGTCTGAGTTTAAAAGTCCCAAATGCTGAGGCTTTTATCAATTCTCTTTGAAGATTGTATCTCACATAGTAGATTGGAGCATACCAAACAGTTCTAAAACCCAGGGTAAGCTTGTTTATTGCTGTCACTGGTGAGATTTGGCTGCTCAAACACAGTCCCCTCCTTTTTTCAGTAATGTCCTCAGTGATTCTGGGGTCTTGCTCTTGTCTTTGAACATTCTGTAGGCTGCATATTTGTATAGTCTAAGTCCTTTTTTCCGTAGTAAACCCATTCTACTTGTACTGAATTCTGAACCCTTTCCAAATAATTGTGAAATATAACATAGTGAAAATTATTTCACATTTTAGGGGTAAAAACATTTAGGTTTCTTTGTATAAGTATGAATTTGACATAGAAGATCTAATTCAACTAATTATCATTGCCATTTACCTAACATATATAGGTTTAAATGTGTAGTTTTAAAATGTTGCATTCAAATCAGTAAATTGAAATGTTTTCTCTTCCCAGTGTTCCAGTTGAATAAAACTATTTTTCTATTCTCCTTGTGAAGGCCAAAA
Organism: Canis lupus familiaris; assembly: GCF_011100685.1. NCBI lineage: Eukaryota > Metazoa > Chordata > Mammalia > Carnivora > Canidae > Canis > Canis lupus. The sequence continues at coordinate 50,443,018 of NC_049233.1, forward strand.
ATTAATTTTCTGGTCAATAGTCATTTATTAAAGGTTTTGAATAGCTCCCCATTCCACTAAAATTTAACTCAGACTCCTTACTATGAACTCTGAGGTCCAAATTGACATAGACTTGCTGACCTTTCCAACCTCCCCTCCTTCTCTCAGTGACTAGCCAGCTACCTCTAAGCTTAAATACATGACCATTTTCTTCTTCTAGTCTTACCAACTACCTCTTTCTCCAAGTCCGTTTCATTCTTTTTTATTCACCCTCCTCATTTCCTACTTACCTCTATCTGTCATTGCTAATATCACTTTCTATTTCTGTTAGTCGATTGTAAGTCACTTGTTATAGGAGCAGTAATTGCATACTGACTTCCATGTACCATTTTTTGTTTTGTTTTTCTTTGCTTTTGTTTCTTTACACCACTGTATTTCTTCTCTATCATACACTGCTGACCTCACAATATGTGTTCTAATATTCAATAAATGAGTAAACATATAAAAAGTGTATAAGCTTGGAGTAGGAGAAAATAATTATTTTGAAAAAGATCCAGGTCATATATAATTTAATTCTATTATGACAGTTGATTATTCTAACAGTTGATTATGGATTCGAAGAATCATAAAATGTTATTGTTAAAAAAATGAAGTTGCCTAGTTTAATACCTTACTTTCTAGATGAGGAAGCTGAGATTCAGAAGAAGAAATAACTTGTCAAAGGTCATATAACTAATGACTAGCAGATTTAAGATTAAATCTTGGATTTCCTGGGTGTTTTTGAAAATGAGTATGTCTTACTATACTTGTTTTTGAATCCTTAATATTTGTCATTGTGTTCCCCTTTGCACTAAAAGAATTATTATAGAATTAACAAGAATCATTGATACCCTCCCCACCCCAGCTTTTCTTTATTATGCTTTGTACTCAAAGGAGAATGTGACAATATACAGATCATTTTTATTAAATACCATTTGCTTACAATACTTTTTTTTTTTCTCACAATAGGGATCTGGTTGGATTTCTAAAATTGTTTTAGGTGCTGAAAGAGCTCTGGGTTGTTATATGCTACCCCTAGACCTCTCTCCATGCCTTATACTCCTACCTCCCTTAGCCTTGCTGTAGTTCCATTAATCAAACTGAAGAAGGAAATGAACCAAAAAAAGGGCCAGGGAAGCTTTGTGCATCTCTGAATGAAATGAAGCATTTCAGGTATAGCAAGTAAAAGAAGTGGCAGTGCTGTAGGCTGTATACTGTCTGGGAACTGCTTGTAAGGGATATGTAACATTTTGTGTTGTAGACAACTTATGACACCATTTAGAGTTTAAAACCACTTTCAACCAGGGAGAGTAACTTGTAAAATAAATAAAGTGATTGGATTTATTCTGTAAGGTGAAGGAAAGAGAGGGCTAAGGGAAAATTGGAGGGAGAATTGGGATTGTACTCCTAAGGACACAGAACCCTATCCTTTTTGATCCCTTTTGTTGATTTAAAAGTTGTATATAAGATGTATAAATATTAAAATGTCTAGAGATGTTTAATGGCTTTTAAGGTAACTTTTAATAAGGTACATTCTAGTTTTATTTGATCACCAGTTAGGGAAGCCACTCTTGCTGAACCATTAGGACACAGACTAATAAAATAAAATACAAAGCTTCTTGGTAGATGTAGCAATATTGTAAAGCTTGATGAGAGTGAAAAGAGTCTAAATTAAGCAATAACAATTGGGAAGCAGGATATTTCCTGGGGATTAATGACAGCTTGGGTGCAGCTGATGGACCATGGCTAGTCTGTGGGCCATTAACCTCAGTTGATCATTAATTCCCAAGAAATACCTGATGGTGAGGTCATTACTATAATTATCACCTTAAAGAGGGAGAAGGATGGGAGATTCCAGAGTGGTGAATTTAAAAGAATGATGATGATTATTTCATATAAAGCACAGTGCCTTACAGGCCAAAGGACTGTAAGGTTCTTTGAGTCATTTCTTGGTTGTCAGTTTTGTTTGTAAATGGAAAGAAACAGAAATTGCTCCTCTTTTTAGAGAGGATTGTACAGAAGAGGAGGACAAAGATGCTTGTTAGAAATACACGGTAAAGGATGTGACTTTTTCTCAAACTAGCTTTTGAAAAATGACTGGTGAAGCATTGAGAGCATTTCTGGTAATGCAAGATTTCCAGCAATGCTGGAGTTAGGTAGTGTTTAGGGTGTGATACTTATATTGCCTCATTTGAATTGGATTTATTTGACTCTAAAAATGGTGAAGATGTTGAAGGGGACTAGCTGAGAAATGAAAGACCTGGCTTCACAGTTAGTGTGATTTGGGGTACTTACATTTTCTAGATTTTAGTTTCTTCATCCATAAAAATGAAGGGGTAGGTCTAGGGATCTCCAAAGACCAATCTAGCTTTCAGAAGTCTCTGATATGTTTTTAAGGAGCCAAAGGTCTTCCTGGAATAAGGCCTATAGAACTTTGAAATAATGAAGTAAACCACTGGGAAAGGAACCCATGAACTCCTAGAGGAATAAGCAGCTTTATGTGGGTGGGAGTGAAGCTGCCTAATTTAAATTATTGATGGTATTTATTTGTTTTTGAGATTGACTCATTCCAGGTTTCAGGCTTCTAACAAAGAAAAATTATTTAAATGGAAATTTCCTACTGTTTTAATTGAAAATTGAATTTGAAAAAAATCCTACAGGCAGCTGGTTCCCTGCTCTCCTGTTGTGCGATCCAGTAGTGCCAGAGGGCAGCTTTACTGGTGGTAATATTTCAAAGCCAAAGACTTCCATACATAATGGAATTAGAATTGGGAGATTAAAGCTTAGACACAGGGGGTGGAATAAACCTACATAGGTTGCCATTGACTCACTGCCTTGCCCTTAAAATTCTGCTCATTTCCATTCTCTCATCCACAAGAACCTTCTGACATGTTCATTAATCCAAAAATCTGTTCTTTTAACATTTATTAAACACTTTCTGTTTGTGTCTGTTTGTGCTATGTGTCGAGGAGCTAAAGGAATATAAGAATAGCTCCTGACCTCTTAGGGATGACAATTTGATAAGGATTAATGCGGTTAAAAGAAAGAAAGAAATATATTAGGTCTTTTTTTAAATACACAAAAGACCCCACCAAAAAGGAGAATTATAGACCAATATTCCTGATGAACACAGATGCAAAAATTCTCAACAAGATACTAGCCAATAGGATCCAACAATACATTAAGAAGATTATTCACCATGACAAAGTGGAATTTATCCCCAGGATGCAAGGTTGGTTCAACACTCATAAAATAATCAATGTGATAGATCATATCAACAACAGAAAAAACAAGAACCATATAATCCTCTCAATAGATGCAGAGAAAGCATTTGACAAGATACAGCATCCATCCCTGATCAAAACTCTTCATAGTGTAGGGATAGACGGGACATTACTCAGCATCTTAAAAGCCATCTACAAAAAGCCCACAGCAAATCTCATTCTCAATGGAGAAACACTGGGAGCCTTTCCCCTAAGATCAAGAACACAACAGCGATGTCCACACTCACCACTGCTATTCAACATAGTACTAGAAGTCCTAGCCTCAGCAATCAGGCAACAAAAAGAAATAAAAAGGCATTCAAATTGACAAAGAAGTCAAACTCTCCCTTTTTGCAGATGACATGATATTGTACATAGAAAACCCAAAAGACTGCACCCCAAGATTGCTAGAACTCATACAGCAATTCAGCAGTGTGGCCGGATACAAAATCAATGCCCAGAAATCAGTGGTATTTCTATACCCTAACAATGAGTCTGAAGAAAGAGAAATTAAGGAGTCAATCTCATTTACAATTGCACCCAAAAGCATAAGATACCTAGGAATAAACCTAACCAAAGAGGTAAAAGATCTATACCCTAAAAACCACAGAACACTTCTGAAAGAAATTGAGGAAGACAAAAATACTCCATGCTCATGGATTGGAAGAATTAATATTGTGAAGATGTGTATGCTACACAAGGCAATTTGCACATTCAATGCAATCCCTATCAAAATACCATGGGCTTTCTTCAGAGAGTTGGAACAAAAAATCTTAAGATTTGTGTGGAATCAGAAAAGACCCCAAATAACCAGGGGAATATTGAAAAAGAAAACCAAAGCCGGGGGGCATCATAATACTAGATTTCAAGTTGTACTACAAAGCTGTGATCATCAAGATAGTGTGGTACTGGCACAAAAACAGACACATAGAGAACCTGGAAATGGGCACTCAACTCTGTGGTCAACTCATATTTGACAAAGCAGGAAAGAATATCCACTGGAAAAAGGACAGTCTCTTCAATAAATGGTGCTGGGAAAATTAGACAGCCACGTGCAGAAGAATGAAACTAGACCATTCTCTTACACCAGACACAAAGATAAACTCCAAATGGATGAAAGAACTAAATGTGAGACAAGAATCCATCAAAATCCTAGAGGAGAACACAGGCAACACCCTTTTTGAACTTGGTCACAGCAACTTCTTGCAAGATACACCTATGGAGGCAGGGAAACAAAAGCAGAAATGAACTATTGGGGCTTAATCAAGATAAGAAGCTTCTACACAGGGGATCCCTGGGTGGCTCAGCAGTTTAGCTCCTGCCTTTGGCCCAGGGTGTGATCCTGGAGTCCCGGGATCAAGTCCCACATCGTGCTCCCCGCATGGAGCCTGCTTCTCCCTCTGCCTGTGTCTCTGCCTCTCTCTCTCTCTTTATCATGAATAAATAAATAAAATCTTAAAAAAAAAAGAAGAAGCTTCTGCACAGCAAAAGAAACAGTCAACAAAACTAAAAGACAACCTACAGAATGGGAGAAGATATTTGCAAATGACATAGTAGATAAAGGACTAGTATCCAAGATCTATAAAGAACTTATTAAACTCAACATCCAAGAAAGAAACAATCCAGTGATTAAATGGGCAGAAGACATGAACAGAAATTTCTCCGAAGAAGACATAGACATGGCCAGCAAGCACATGAGAAAATGCTCTGCATCATTTGCCATCAAGGAAATACAAATCAAAACTACAATGAGATACCATCTTACTCCAGTGAGAATGGTGAAAATTAACAAGACAGGAAGCAACAAATGTTGGAAAGGATGTGGAGAAAGAGGAACCCTGTTGCACTGTTAGTGGGAATGTGAACTGGTGCAGCCACTCTGGAAAACTGTGTGGAGGTTCCTCAAAGAATGAAAAATAGGACTACTCTATGACCCAGCAATTGCAGTGCTGGGGATTTACCCCAAAGATACAGATGCAGTGAAACGCCGGGACACCTGCACCCCGATGTTTAAAGCCAAACTGTGGAAGGAACCTCAGTGTCCATCGACAGATGAATGGATAAAGAAGAGTGGTATACAATGGAATATTACTCAGCCATTAGAAATGACGAATACCCACCATTTGCTTTGATGTGGATGGAACTGGAGGGTATTATGCTGAGTGAAATAAGTCAATGGGAGAAGGACAATCATTGTATGGTTTCACTCATATGAGAAATATAAGAAATAGTGAAAGGGATTATAGGGGAAAGGAGAGAAAATCAGTGGGAAAAATTAGAGAGGGTGACAAAACATGAGAGACTCCTAACTCTGGGAAGTGAACAAGGGGTAGTGGAAGAGGAGGTGGGTGGGGGGATGGAGTGACTGGGTGATGGGCACTGAGGGGATGAGCACTTGATGGGATGAGCACTGGGTGTTATATGTTGGCAAATCAAACTTCAATAAAACATATATTTTTTTATTAGATAGATAGATAGATAGATAGATAGATAGATAGATAAATACACAAAAGAAGATGTGGTCTGTTCTTCCTAGAGATATCATGGAGCTCAGGCAAGATATCACAGAAAAACTTCTATTTGAATCTTAAAGAATAAATAGAGATTATTCAGTGACTCCAATGGACATGATTTTTTCCACAAAAACACAAAAGATGTAGACATATGCAGAATTGACAAGTAATTCAAGATGACTGGAACAGAAGGAAGATGACTAGATATGAATCTAAAAGGGCAAGGAGTTTCAGATTATGAAAGGCGTTTTGTATATTATAATCATAGGCTTAGACTTTATCCTTTAAGGTAAGGGTAGAATGGTTATATATTATACATGTGATTTATATGTGATACGTACGTAGCAAAAGGAAGTATTATTGCTAATTATACCAGAACTAGTATAACACATAGTAAGCTAGCCATAAGGAATAAAAGAATTTTAATCAGGAACATGTTGAAATTAGACTTGCATTTGAAAAAGATCACCCTGGAAGCTGAGTAGAGAATGGATGGAAGTTGTACTTATAGAAAGCACTAGAACAAGAGGCTGGTCTAACCTGAGTAGCAGTGCACATAGGAGAAAGAAGAGAAGATGTGAACAATATTTAACAAATGGAAAATGAAAGATGAAACAATAGCTTGAATATGTAAGGGTGTTTGGATAACTAGATAGTGCTACTAGACAACATGGAAAAGAGAGGAGAAGGAATGGAAACAGGAATGAAATTATAGACAGAATTTTTGTGCTCCCTTAAAGTCATATGTTGAAACAAAATCCCTAATGTGATGGTCAGGCCTTTGGAAGTGATTATGTCATGAGGATGGAGCCCTTATGAATGAGTTTAGTGCCTTTACAAGAGACTCCCTCTCTACGTTTGTTCTCCTCAGAGAAATGTCTCTCCTCATTTGTCATGTGAGGACACAACAAGCAGGTGACTATAAATCAGGAAGTGAACCCTCACTGGAAACTGAATCTGTCAGAGCTTTGATCTTGGGATTCCCAGCTTCCAGAACTAGGAGAAGTAAGTGTTTGTTGTTTCAACTGCCCAACCATAGTATTTTTGTTATAGCAGCCTGAATGAACTAAAACAAGTAGGGAGGGAGCAAAGACAAAAGTAATAAATTTGGTTCTGGCCATGTTGTTTCTCAGATTCAAGCGACTGAGAGATATGTACATGGAGATATTTAGTAGGTGGTTGGACATACGGGCCTGAGTTTAAGGGAGATATCTAAGCTAAGTTAGAAATAAAGTATGTGAAACAATGTGGTTGAAATTTGGGAGATTTTACAGAATGAGAAAGGGAGTGGAGTACAGAATCCTTAAGGATGCCTATGTTTGGAGGGTGGCCAGGAGAAGAATCCTCCCCCTTTCTACCATCGCCAAAACTGAAAAAGAGTGTCCAGGGAGGAAATAGTAACAGAGAAGCAGCAGAGAGCTTAGAGGAATAAGGGTACAAATGGCAGGAGAGCAAGAATGTGAACTATACAAAGTGTGAAAAGTGTTCACTGCTTTTGGGAGTTGGGGTTACTTGTGACATTAATATGTAGTAGGTATAAAATAGCAGTGGGTCAAGAAATTGCTTAGTCCACCCTGTTGGTTAATAACAAGGTTATAACTCAAACCGAATGTTTCTAATTCCAAATCCAATGCTTTTCCTGTTGTTCCAGTTTTTTTTTTTTCTCCTTAGTTTATCCTTGCTGCTTGTGTCACACACAGGATATTCTGTGTGCCATGGATAAATTCTCATGACCCAGTGAAACCACTGAGTCATAGAATAAACTCTTACCTCTCTTGCTCTTGGATGCTTTGGCTCTGTTTACTGTACCAGATATTGAAGTTTCTTTTTCTTTGTATTTATACCTGCTAGATTAAACCTTCCGGCAGGACTCAGTGCCTAGATGAACCAAGCTGGGGCTTGCCTTTATTTTGAACACCAAGCATATCTCCTAGGAGGATAAACTGTCTCCACCTGTCTCACTTTGTGAATTCATTCAATATTTTTGAGTACTTATTGTATGGTTGATACTGTTCTAAGTGCTAAGTAATACAAAGCAGGCATGGTTCTTGAATTCAAGGAATATATAATCTCATTTCCCATTTGAGAATTGTTTTCTGCTCTTTTGTTGCTATAGTCCCGGAATGTCTAGACCAAACCAACTCCTGAATACAGCATTTACCTTATAATTAGGAATTAGAATTTGGAAAAATCTAATAAAATAGCATTATCTAAAATAATTATGAATTTTCCGTTATCAATGTAAAAAGAACAGTATTAGAGCTGGAATAAGTGTGCTACGGTAAATAATGTCTAATTTATTATCTTGAGTCTAAAATTTACTTACGTTCCCTGAAGATAAGTGATGTGGCCAGTGCTAGTGTGTATTTTTAAACTCATAGTTAGAGCAGAGTTCCCCTAATGAAAGCCATTCCCCCAAACAATGCATATGTCTTGGGGTTTCCAGGTATAATGTAGAATATATTGCCTTAATGTTGATTAGGAAGTTTGAAAAATAAGCTTGGTGAGTAGCTAAGATACTTAATGGGAAACCACAGGATTTTGTTCTATCTCTGATGACCTCTCCATAAATCCCCAGACTTTTCTATATCTCTTTCCTCATCAATAAAGTGATAGTGTTGAACTTTATAACCCTTAAAATCTCTTCTGGCTTTAAGATGCTGTGATTCAATTGCAGGCTAATGTCCACAGCAAAGAATAGGAATCAATAAATGTATTTATTCTCCTACTGATTATATACTGTTAACCTTCATTGAAGATAATTGTTCTTGCATGCTCCACAACACAGGTCTATCAGATCCTAAGTAAACACTTTTTTTTTTTCAATGAATGGATGGATTTGTCAGAACTGAGGAAGCCACTTCAAATACACTTTAAGAAGCAACCACGTCCTGTTCCTTCTTGACCATTGGCTGTACTCACTGGCTAACCTCCAAATCTTGGTCAAACTAACCATGTGTTTTCTCTGAATAAACAAAATCGTATCTCTTTGTTTATTAACTTTATAGTAATTTGTGTTTTGTAGACTTGCTTGAGCCTTCAGTATGACCTGCCAATGTCTTGCCTCTAGGTGTTTCTACAGCAACTATTCTAAATTTCTAGGCCCCTTCTAAAGCTTTTAATACAACTTAGCTAATTATCTTGACCTTCTTTTTCACCAAGAAGATAGGAACTGTCATTATATGGACATGTGTCTTTACAAATTCTTCCCTAACACACTTCCAAGATTTCTATTAGTCTTCTTTCTCTTCTCAATGGAAGACAAGTGTTTTCTTTGTCCTGAAGTGTCCTGACCCACTTTTACTATAAATTCCATACTAATCTGTCAACTTAGAACTTTGTTTCATTTGTTGCTTCCTTCTTTTGTCAAGGAATCCAGTTTGTCTCTCTATAGGCTCCTTCTCAGCCTTAAGTGTACTGGAGTATCCCAGAAGACACTGCCTGAGGCTCCATTCCCCCTTAGTGTCCTTGACTTCCTGTTCTGGAATCTCATTCCTTTCATCCCTTATCAAAGTGCTCTGATAGTATATATTAGATGTACTATAGCATCCATTCTTTCAGTATTTTGAAAACTATGTCCTTTCTTGAATTTCTTTTTTCTTTTGGTATCCTGGAGAAGGTCAGAAATGGATTTCTCCTGTCTAAACTTGGGATTCATTTCTGATCTAGATTTTACCCTAACTGTTGAACTTACTTTTTGAAAGCCCTTTTCTCTCTTTTAAATAGCTTCATGGAAGTAAAATTGATATACAATAAACTACACATGCTTTATGTATACGGTTTGTTAAGTTGGCCATTTATAGACTTGTGAAATTAGATAATGAACATATCAATCCCCAGAAATTTCCTTACCCTCTTCCACCTTTTTCCCTGGCCCATCTTCATTCTTAGGCAATCAATAATCTGCTTTGTGTCACTATAGTTACTTTGCATTTTCCGGAATTCTATATAAATCCATGCATATGCAGTATGTATTCTTTTTTTGGTCTTGCTTCTTTTACTCAGCTTAATTATTTTGAGATTGGTTCATATTGTTGTGTGTGTTAATAGTTCATTACCTTTTATGTTTGAGTAGTATTCCATTTTATGGAAAAATCACAATTTTAAAAAATACATTTACCTGTTAATAGACATTTGGATTGTTTGCAATTTTTGGAAATTACAAGTAAAGCAACTGTAAACAGTTGCATACAAGCCTTTATGGGGACATTTGTTTTTATTCCTTTTGGTAGGTACTTAGAAGTGAAATGGCTGAGTTGTGTGATAAGTGTATGTATAACTCTTTAAAGAAACTACCAAGTCATTTTCCATAGTGGCTGTCCAATTTTGTATTCCCACTGGCAGTGTATGAGAAGTTCCAGTTGCTTTACATTCTTTTTAACACTTTTTATGTGCTTGTCATCCATATATCTTCTTTGGTGAGGTATTTTTTAAAATATTTTGCAGATTTTTTTAATGGGCTATTTTTGTTGTTATTGAATTTTGAGGGCTTGTGTATTCTGGATATAAGTCTTTTGTCAGATTTAAGATTTGTAAATATTATTTCCAGTCTGCTGTGGCTTGTAGTTTCATTCCCTTATCATTATTTTGAAAAGCAAAAGTTTTTTATTTAAATAAAGTGCAATTTATCACTTTTCTTTTCTAATGGAAGGTTTTTGTTTTTTGTATTTTATCTAAAAAAATCTAACTCAAGGTCACAAAATTTTCTTCTATGCATTCTTTAAGAAGTTGTGTTGTAAATTTGTGTGTGTGTGTGTGTACGTGTGTTTTAAATTTTAAACTAAGGTCTGTAATATAGAGTATGGATCAAAGTTCACCTTTTATATATGGATATCTGATTGTTCTGGCATCATTTGTTGAATAGTTCGTCCTTCTCCCCTGAATTGTCTTTGCCCCTTTAATGAAAATCAATTGACGGTGTATGTGTAGATCTATTTCTGTACTCTCTATTTCTGTTCCATTGACCTATTTGTCTATCTCAATGCCAGTACTGTGCTATCTTGATTGCTCTAGCTTTGTAATGTCTTAAAGTCAGGTAGTGCAGTCCTCCAGCTATGTTCTTCTTTTCCACATTGGTTTGGCTATTCTAGTTCCTTCACATTTCTATATGAACTTTAGATCCTTTTGTCTGTTATGGATATGGTGTATTGCTTCATTTAATTAAGTCTTTAATTTATCTCAGCAACATTTTAGTTTTCAGTGTACACATGCTGCATATCCTTTGTCAGGTCTGTCTGTCAGCGTTTCAATTTTTTTTCTATTATAAATGGTGTTGTCTTTTTAATATCTCCCATTTGTTGTTAGCAGTATATAGAAAGACATTGATTTTTGTATGTTGGCCTCATAGTCTGCAACCTGTTAAAGTCACTTTTTAGTTCTGTCGCTTTTTTTTTGTAGATTCCATAAGATTTTCCTGGTAAATGTCATGTCATCTGTGAATAAAGGCAGTTTTATTCTTTCTTTCCAATGTGGAAAGCTTATATTTTCTTTTTCTTGCCTAGTGATTTGATCTTCCTTACAATGTTGAATAGAAATGGTGATGAAAGACATTATTGTCTTATTCCTGATCTTAAAGGGAAAGCATTCACAATTAAGAATCCAATTAGCTGTAGGTTTTTCACAGATACTTTTTATTGGGCTGAGGAAATTTATTTTCTCAATTTCATAAGAGATTTCATTTTATTTAAGATCAGGAATAGCTGTTGGATTTTGGATATTGTCAGAGCCTTTTTGCAATCTATAGAGATGATTATATTTTTTCTCCTTTTTAGTTTGTCAACACGGTGAATGACATTTATCAATTTTCAAATGGAAAACTAAATTTGCATTACTGGGATAAGCCCACATGACCATTTTATATTGTTTTCTTTATATGTTCTTGGATTGATTTGCTTAAATTTTATAAAGAATTTTTTCATCTATGTATAGAAATATGCAGTTTTCTTTCTCTTGTAATATCTTTGTCTGGTTTTGGTTTCAGATTAATGTCAGATAGAGTGAGTTGGAATAGTTCTTCCTCTTCAGTTTTTTTAAGAGTCTGTATAATTGGTATTTTTTTCTTAAGTGTTTGGCATAATTCACCAGTGATGCCATGTGTACCTGGAGTTTTCTCTGAGGGAATATTTTTAATGACAATTCCAATTTCTCTAATAGATGTTGGGCTATTTACCTTATCTATTTATTCTTGAGTGAACTTTGGTAGTTGTATTTTTCAAGGAATACATTCATTTTATCTAATAGGTCAAATTTATCATCATAAGGTTGTTTATAACATTCTTTTACTATATTTTCAATAAGTGTAGAATCAGTATTGATTGTACTTTTCTCATTTTTGATATTGGTAAATTTTGTCCTCTTCTTTGATAAAAAGAATTATTATTATTATTATTCCTAGAAGTTTATAAATTTTATTGATCTAAAAAAAGCAAGCTTTTGTTTTATTCATTTTTTTCTGTTAGTTTTCTGTTTTCCATTTCATTGATTTCTGGTCTTTTATTATTTCTTTTATTCTCTTTACTTAGAATGTAATTTCCCTTATTTGTTTTCTGATTTCTGAATATAGAAACTTAAAGTAGAATTAAGTTCTACAAATTCCCTTCTAAGCACTATTTTAGCACAAAATTTGATACTATAAATATAAAACTCCTCTAAAAAATAAAGTCTTAATTTTCAAAAAGATCCTTAATTTATTTTTGCTTTTGAAAAATAGTTTGTAAATAGAAAATTTTAGGTTCACTTTTTGAAAATACTTGAGATGTTTCTCTATTGTCTTCTTGCTTTCATTGCTTTCAACAAATCTGCTGTCATTCATATATTTGTGCTTCTGCATATAATGTTTTTCTCTAGCAGCTTTAATATTTCCTTATTGATTTTAAGTAGTTGGCTTACATGTATCAAGTAGAGTTTTCTTTATATATATTTTGTGCTTAGATTTTGTTAAGCTTCTTTGATATGTGTGTTCATAGTTTTCATGAAATTTGGAAAATTTTCAGCTAACATATTTTTAAAAAATATTTTTTCTGTCACTTTTCTTCAGGAACTCCAATTGCTAATGTACTTGGTCATTTATAATTGTCTTATATTTCCCTGAGTTTCTGTCCTTTTTTTTTTTTTTTTGTTAGTCTTTTTTCTCTGTGTGTTTGACTGTAGTTTTGATTACTATGTCTTCAAGTTTACTATCTTTTCTACTGAGAAAATGTCATCTCTTGTATTTCCAGCCTGTGTATTCTACAAAGCAGACATTGTAATTTTCACTTCTAGAAATTCAAATTAGGTCTTTTTTATATCTCCCATTTAAATGTTCAATCATTCCTCTAGCCTCTTGAATACACAGAATTCAGTTATAATAACTTTTTAAATGTCATCTATGTCATATCTGGGTTAGTTTTGATTGGTTGACATTTTTTCTTCTCAATATAGGTTGTATTTTCCTTCTCTGCATAGTTGCTAATTTTTTTATGGATGCCAGGCATTGTGATTGCTGGGTGATGCATTTCTAAAAAATGTTCTTGAGCTTTATACTTGAATGTGGTTGAAGTACTTAGTGATGGTTTAATCCTTTGAGTTGTCCTTTAAGCTTTGTTATGTAGGACTAGAGCAGTATTTATTTGTTCCCACTCTTTACTTAGCTCATGAGATTTTCCATTTTGGTTATTGGGGGTAGGCATTAGTCCTGACTCTGTGTGGTCCCTAGGTACTGTCACCTTTAATCCTTTTGGATAGTTCTTTCCCTGGCCTCAGGTAGTTTCCTCCCATGAATGCACTGCTTGCTACTTAACTGAATACTCAGGAGGGACCATCTGCAGATCTTTGGAGTTCTCTTTCTGTGAATCTCTCTCCTTCAGTATTCTGCCCCATAAACACCAGGTATCTTGACTTCCCTGAACTAACTCTGTCTTCTCAATTCAGGATGTTCATTGGGCTCAGCCAGGATTTCCTCATGTCCTAGAAATTTTCTTCAGAAAGTAAGTTGGGGCAGTGATAGGGCTCCCCTCATTTCATGTTTCTTGGAGATCTCTTCCCTTCACTTCCAGTGAATTGACAACCATAGTTTTACATATTTTGTGTGGTATTTAGTTCTTTCAAACAGAAGGATACATTTGGTCCCTGTTACTACATTTTGTTGAAAAATCTTGTTTTTCTCCCTAATTTTTTTTTTTGAGGCCAACAATTTATTTTTTGTAGAGCAGTTATGTAACTAAATTATAGATATTTAAATTTGCCTTCTCAGACAACCTGGGTGGCTCAGGGGTTTAGCGCCACCTTTGGCCCAGGGCGTGATTCTGGAGACCTGGGATCCAATCCCATGTCCGGCTCCCTGCATGGAGCCTGCTTCTCCCTCTGCCTGTGTCTCTGCCTTTCTCCCTCTCTGTGTGTCTATCATGAATAAATAAATAAAATCTTAAAAAAAATAAAATAAATTTGCCTTCTCTCTTCAATCATTAACTTCGTAAGGACACAACATCCTTATTGTTTGCTAATATAGTGCCTAATGCATAATAGGGGTTCTATAAATGCTTGTTGAATGAATAAAACTGAAATAGAGGTAAGTGCATGTTTCTGTGGTGGTCTGTAACATATTCTACATGCTTCTGTGATGGCCTGTTACATATTGTATATACATACATATACATACAATGTATGTATTTTATATAATATATGCAAGTGTGTATGTATGAATATATATCAGTGTGCAAGTGTATATCTTGCATTGCACTTATAGTTCTATAATTCTTTTTTTTAATACAGCAAGAGATACTTAGTAAAAGCTTTTTTGCAGCAAAGAAAGGTTGATTAGGTTTTACTTCAGCAAAATGAACAACAAGATTGATGCTTAAAATGTAAAGGTGTCCAGCCTTTACTCACTCTGAATATTAATAAGTATGCAAGTATGATTGCTGAATATTTAAAAAGAAATACCATTTCCAAGGCCCAAAAGGAAAAATTTATATTAAATGTTAAAGTTAAATATCTCACCTATGTCTCTGTATTATTTCTTTGTAAGAATAAAATCTTTTGCAATTACTTTGCAAAATAAGTATGTAGAAACACATACCTGTATCTGTTACCATCACAGTTGGAAAGAAGTCTTTAGAATAGTTATGTCTGCTCCTCCTGGCTTCATTCAGAGTTCCAAGGGAGTAAGGCCTGAGAGAGAGCAGAGCCTTCTCTAGTGAGCATGAAATTTGGTAACCTTAGCCCTGACCTTAAATCTGCTAAAGTGGTGAGACAGAGGCATTTCTCTGGGACACCTGAGAGGATACAAACCATTAAAGTTAACAGTGAATGAACTCGTTCCATTACTTTTAATAACATTATATCTGTTTGTCTGCTTGATGTAATGATAACTTAGTGAAGGAGAATTAATTCCACATATTATCTACATAAAGGATAATGAGGGAAATCAGTTTCCTCCAAGGAAGTTTCATTAAATTTGGGTATAAGCCAATCTACTTTAGATTGGTCCCTGGCTTTTGGATGACTTTCAAGCCTTGAGGCTCTGAGAGAACATACAAAGCCATTTTTGAATCTCAGGGAAGCAGACGCAGAAGGTTTCAGAAGACCCTTGTCACTGAAATTCCCTTCCCTTCTGGAAAAGCAAACTGCTAGTTTGTTGACCATCAGGTGCAAAATATAATTTTTTCCTACATACCAACATTGTGTCTGCTGAGATAGTTTTAATTCATACGATTTGTGCCTAAATTATTTGATCTGTGGATATGATGGCTCCTTGAGGCATTTCAAATAATGAAAAGAACAAACAAGCCAATAAATAGTGAATTAATAAATATTCAGTGTCAATAAGGAGAAATATTTTGCATCTTTTTTTAATGCAGGAAGGTTAAAGCAATGTCTTCCAAGTTGGTTATCAGCTTTGAAAGTCTGTCCTCATTGAACTCACATTAAGTATTAACATTACATGTAATGCTAATGTTTCTTGCAGGGAAATATAGAATATTTACGATATAATAGAATATATAGAATATTATTAATTTTGTATTAACAAAGTTAACTAAGCAAACAAATAGATGTCTCCAATGCACCAAAGCAAATTCACTAAAATGTTCTTGCTTTAAATTGAAAACAAAATTTCATCAAGAGTAAATGCAACTGAATGTATTTTTCAAAAAAATGTTAGCAATCCTTAAAATGTTTCTTGGGCACATACAGCATTCTTATGTACTAAAACATTACTCAGATTAGATGAGGAAGAGCTCGTCTAAAATATCAAGCATGTTGAATTATAGGATTTATTTTAATAGAAATTCAGTTAATTACTTCTCTTTTTTTTTTTTTTTCCCTAGAGAGTAACCGGGGGGTGAATTTGGGGGGTGGGGGTGGGGGCAGAATAAGAGGGAGAGAGAGAATCTTGAGCAGGCTCCATGCCCACCACAGAGCCCAAGGAGGCTCAATTTCACAACCCTGAGATCATGACCTGAGCTGAAATCCAGTCAGTGCTTAAATGACTGAGCCACCCAGTGGCCCCCAGATAATAACTTTTAAACTACAGTGTAGCACAGGCTACAGTGTTAGTGCCTACTGGTTAGTGCAAATACTTATAGACTAAAATAATAAAATCAAAGAGTTGAGGTTACCATTCATTCAGAGTTGAAAGGATCCTGCTATTAGTTTGGATACTTTATTAAATGATGCTAAAGTAACTGAATAGACATTTAAGTGCTTTTTGCCTTAAAAACAAAACAAAATCTTATTCCTAATATTTCTGGGAGTTCTGCAAAATTGTTTATTCTCAAGTATTTTTGTTTCTTTTATGTTTGGTTACAAAATTATTCAACCAGTTAAGAAGAGCATCATAATAAAAAATAACCTTCAGCTTTTACCTTGTCTGCATTTCTTCAAATTCCAGTTTGGTGGAACTCACATGAATGAAGTGTTACTATATTTACAATTCCAGAATAAATAACACAGCAATGGAATGTAAGTTCCTTTGGGGACTTGAATTATTCACAAAATGAGTAATTGAGCTAATCCCATACATAGATTTTCAATTTACAATTATTATGTGCTTAATCGTTATGGTTATTTGGGATCATGAAGAATTTATTAATAGGGCTTTATGAAAATCAAGCAAATGTGGAGATGACATAATACAACTAGAAAAGGGTTGTGGTCCAGTAAATCATGAATAAAATAATTATTAATTAATGGTAAAAGGTTTGCATTGTCTCTCACATTGGGTTTGTATGGCGGGAAGCATTCGAACAGGAGGCAAAACAGAGAAGATATTAATTATTTTTTATGTGCACTGTAATTTTTGTTAAGGACCATATTAAAAAGATGCCATCATATTAGAAAATTTTATTAGGACCAAATGGTTAGTTTCAGTATTTTTAGGCCAGAGTAACTACTATAGATTATCTAAAGGAAGAAAAAAACATTTCCATGTGCTGTTCAATGTGTACTATTGTGCTTTTTTTTGCTTTAAAAAATCTTCATAATCCTCCTCCTCCTCTATAACTGTTAAGTGGGGAGGGGGTCTTTTATTGCTATGAAATTTACTCTGCACTGACTTCTGTATCAACCATGGGATTACAAATCTAGGAACAATTAGAAGGAAGCAGAAATTTATGTTTATCACCATGCATTCATGACGTGTATGCCATCAATAATGAACCATCATGTACATCTCCTGGGCAAGGCCCTGGAGTGTGGTTTTGAAGGACAAGGGTGATGATGGCAAGAATGAAAGTTACAGAATACCTGCTATTCATTCATTCATTCATTCATTCATTCATTCAATAAACATTTTAATGAGGAGATACAGAAACCATGAATGTGTTAAGTATATCCTATGTCAGATGAGATAAAGTCTTTTGGGAAACAAGGAAAGGGTGATGCAGAATGTGGAGGGGTGTTTTTCATATGGGAGAATTAGCAGAGACCTCCCTGGTTATGAGGTAAATAAAATGGCTATTGTTGATAAAGTGAAAAAGAAAATCATGAAGAAATTTGAGAGAAGACATTTTCAGGCAGAGAGAAGAGGGAGCACAAAGTGCCAAGGGAAGAATATTCTGGGCTTGCCAAAATGGCAGGAGGGCCAGTGCAATTGGAGAGAGGTGAATAAGGGGACATGAGGTTAGAGAAACTGGGTGAAGGGGTTATGGGGTCAGATTATAGGGCCTCATGGGTCACTGATAGGATTTTAGGCTGTTTGAACAGAGCTTTGACAAGGTCAGATTTAGCTTTTAATAGGATCATCTTGCTTCCTGTGTAGAGAAATGATTCTATGGAGGCCAGGGAGAAGCAGAGAAACCAGTCAGAAGGCTTTACAACAACCTAAGATAGAATTGATGATAGGATGAGAAAGATCAAGCTCAGGAGAAGCAGGATTCTGAAGTAAAAGCCAACAGAACTTGCTGATAAATTGGACATGGGTGTGGGAGAAAGAGAAATGTCAAGTCAAGGATGACTCCAAGGTCTTTTGGCCCAGGCAGCTGGAAAAATAAAGTTGCTGTATACTGACATAAGGATAGTAAAGATGATGAGAAGTTTGACTTTTATGCATGCTAAATTTGAGATACTTTCTAGCCATCTAAAAGAAGATGTCAAGGCAGATGGAAGAAATGAGCCTGGATTTAAGGCAGTAGATCCAGCTGGAGATGTAAATTAGGAGGGCTTATCAGCATATCAGTGTCTACTTGAAGAGAGGTGATATGATGATAAGATCACCTGGACAGTGAGTGAAGGTAGAGGGGAGCTGTGAGGTCTGAACCCTGCTGCCCTAACATGTAACATAGAGGAAAGAGGAAAAAATCAGCCAAGGATCTGGAGAAGGAGTGGCCAGTCAGGTAGAAAGGACAGTCTTAAATGTGTGGTGACCCTGAAGCCAAGTGGATGAAGCATCTCAAGAAAGGAAAAGTGAAAGTTGAGCCCTTAGAAGGAGAAAGTGAGATGGTATTTACCAGGAATGGGGGCATGTGGGAAGTGGGGAAATATTGGTTAAAGGATATAAAGTTTCAGCTCTGTAGGATAAATAAGTCTGGATATCTACTGTACAGTATGGTGAGTATTATTGATACTGAAATTGTGTACTAGAAATACGCCTAGAGAGTATATCTTTTTTTTTTTTTTTTTTGTATTTTGGAGTTTGATTTGCCAACATATAGTATAACACCCAGTGCTCATCTCATCAAGTGCCCCCTTCAGTGCCCGTCACCCAGTCACCCCATCCCCCCCACCTCCCCTTCTACTACCCCTTGTTTGTTTCCCAGAGTTAGGAGTCAGGAGAGTAACTCTTAATTGCTCTCATCAAAAAAGGTAACTATGTGAAATGATAGGCACATTGAATAGCTTGATTTTGGTAATCATTTCACAAAGTATATGCACATCAAAACATCACATTGTATACCTTCAATATATACAATTTTTATTTACCAATTATACCTCAGTGAAGCTGGGAGAAAAAAAAAAGAAATGACAAGTGATCAACTATATCAAGTGTTCTTGATAATTCTAAAAGCTGAGAATTAGAATGAGAATTAACTATTTAGCATTGAGGACCACAGAAGAGTTTGGAGAGAGCTATCTTTCAGAGTGCTGGGGTAAAAAAGACTGAGCAAATGGCCTCAAGATGAGGAGGCAAAGCATTAGAGGCAGGAGTATAGATAATTCTTTTGAGTATTTTTCTTGTAAATGAGAGCAGAAAAATGGAGCTGGATGTGGAATCCAATGAGGGTTTATTGATATTATTCACTGGAATCAAAGCTACAACATGGAAAATTTTTGGCAAATTTATGTAATTGATAGGGAGGGAAGAAACTGATGATTAAGGAAGAGGGTGGTGATTGCAGTGATGTGCTTGTGTAGGCGAGAGGTGATTGGGATCTGGGGATCATGTGGAGAGCATAGACTTATCACCAGAGTAACAAGATGGTAGCCAGATGCTAGGTGTTCAGATGCAACTAGAGCAGTAGACGTAGTGGTTTTGTGGGCAGAAGTTGTTTTATGCTACTCCTACTTTCTCAGTGAACAGGGAAGCAAGTTCATCTGCTAAGATTAAGAAGAGAAAAAGATGTTGGATATTGGGGAACAGATGGGAAGGTGTAACATAGTCATCTCATAGAAAGAGAGTAAACTCTATGGAATGAGTGGCTAATTGTTTAAACTTATTATCTCAGTTGTATCTACACAGTGTCTCTGAAAGACAAATATTTTTATCATTGTCTAAAGATAAGAAAACATGACAAACTGACCTAAGTCTATGTGTATATGCTGAATACTTAGGTTCTTTTGGTGGATAATGGCACAGGATTAGTATGTAAACCAGTGAAAGATCTGTCATGGATAAAGATATCAAAAAGAGAAGGACCTGCAGGGGCTACTTCTAGAGCGTGGCCCTTTGGGTTAGAATGGAAATGGACCACACTTGCACCATACATTTTTGACAGCAAGTTAGCTGCCCCTGCTTTGAATTAGAACTTAAACTATTTGGCATTCTGATAACCTGAGGTCTTTAATGAAAATTATAGACATTTTGATATTAAGCAGTGTCAGAGAAGTGCAAGGAAGTTTCCATGGCTGTGAAGGGGAGATACTAGGATTTGAATCTAGAATATGGTTGACTTCAGAGTCCATGAAGAGGATACATTGTTCCACCCATAGGATATAGCTCCTGCACTTGAAAGGTTACACTCAAAATAGGCAGGTAACTCTCTCTGTGTTTTTCATGAATAAATAAATAAAATATTTAAAAAAAAGACCAACCAAAATAGGCAGGCAAGCCCCATGGCTGACATGACTAATAATCACACAAGGCATGATATCATGATCATGTATGGCCAATATTCCTGCCATCTAAATTTGAGGGAAAGAATATTCACTTCTGACTGGTGTGCAGACAAGGCTTAAGGAGGAGGAGGGACTTACATTGGATTCTGAGTGATGAATATGACTTGAGAGAGAGAGACGTTGCATTTTAAGATTAGAGAATAAAACTCTTCACAGCCATAATACTCTGGAAAATGACACTGCATGAATTCTTGAATTCTTTATTTACTATTCACCTCTGTACATTTTCCTGCAAAATTTGAATTTCCTCCGGTGGGATTAGGGAGATACCGTTAACATATCTCCTTCTTAATTAAGTATAGCATTGACCTCCCTCTATGAAGGAAACACAGTATCTCTTTCACTTGTTACCCCTGAGATGTTGGGCAGAGCTCTGGGAATTGAGTTTCTTCATCTATAACACAGGGATATTAATACATTTACCACAGAGATACTCTGAGCATTAACTAAAATAGTAGGTGACTGTGCTTTTGTAAAGTGTAAACACTATAAAGATATATCTTAGATGTTATTCAATTTCATCAAGTGCGATAATGCTAGAGGGAAAGGAAAAAAACACAATAAACAACATTTTTTTTTTAAATCTTTGGTTGTGGTCCTATGACAGCTTGGCTGAATGATCTTTTGCATGTTAATATAATAGCTTTGAAAAGATTTGAGCCCTATCATTCATGTTAGACGTTTCTATCCATTTACGGAAGCACTGTGCTTGTATCCAGCTTGGCCGCCAGCTGGCCTGATAGAATGCATAATAGTGATAGGACCCTTGAGCTGTTCTTGATTGACCCAAGGACTTCAACAATCAAATCAAATAAAAAATAATAAAATAAAGTAAAATAAAATAAAATTCTGTTATTTTTCATTTCCTACAAAACGTGACCTGGTAAGTTTTGGGCTTTCTTGCTATTGTAAGGGAACAGTCAAGTTGAAT
This sequence comes from Canis lupus familiaris, assembly GCF_011100685.1. Taxonomy (NCBI): domain Eukaryota; kingdom Metazoa; phylum Chordata; class Mammalia; order Carnivora; family Canidae; genus Canis; species Canis lupus. The sequence continues at coordinate 50,464,551 of NC_049233.1, forward strand.
AGTCCCTTTACCAACGATAGAACAATTCAGTAGTTTCTATTCCAGAAGCCTGCTACTTAGAGATTAAAGATTCCTTCTTCAGCAAAGGGTTCTATCTTTTGTGTGAGTGGGCTTTCCAGAAACAACTCCCTGCATGGGGCTGACCAATTTGATCTCTAGCGTTGTGCACGTGACACTCCGCTTGGTTTTTAGGGGAGGCTGATAGGCAGCATGCTATTTATACTGGTTATTGATCTTTTAAAATTGTCTAAAGAAGTTCCTTTGACAGCTCAAAAACTCCACATTCAGTCAGTTAAGCGGCCTTCAAAGTCATAATTAATCTCCAAAGAGGACACACATGCTAATGGATCTTGCATTCTCTATAACTTATAAATGCATCCGAATTCAGAATCTAAATAATATTTTATTCTTTTTTTGGTTTCTCTTTGCTTTAAATATATCACACTAGCCTTTTGTATGTAAAAACTCATTCTTTTAGTCGGGATATTCTCTAAGAGGCTGGAGAAGCCTTTTAAGAGTGGATTGAATCATGGTAGATTAAAGTTTGAGTATTAGAGGTATATTTGAAAGGCTGGCAGACTTTGGAGTATGTGGAGTTCTGCTCTGCCCACACCACCCTCACTAAACAGCTGTAAGTGAATTTAAGGATTTTCAGCCTAGTATTCTTTGACCGGTTTCTCTAAAAGTGCCTTCTCTTCCTTTTTTTCATGACCTCACTGTGTATTTACTGGCTCGCAAATAATTTGTGACCCAGTCGAACCATTTCAAATCTAGGTCTTAGACTGCTAGCCAATGTCAAACTAGCATGGAAAGGATGCTAGAGGGAAGAGAGGTAAAAGAAACTGGTTACTGGGTGGCCCCATCCCTTTCTCTCCTGTTGCTCACTGACTTCAGTGAGTGCTTGCAACTTGCTCTAAGATGCAATAGAGGAGTGCTTCTCAAGTTTAGTACTTATAGGAACATCCGGGGATCTGGTTACCATTCAGCTTCTGCTCCAGTAAATCTGGGTAGGACCCGAGAGTCTGCATTTCTAACAGATTCCCTGCTGATGCTGATGCTGCTGCTGGGGTCGGAAGCTCTTAAACATTCCAGTTAGGCTCAGGCTCCAGGAACAGTACAGGGCCTAATATGATGTATAACAAAGAAACACTGTTTTTTAACAGCGTTTCCCTGACCTGTCCCCTGGGATCTAGCATAAAATGATTTCATTATATTTATCAAATACTCTCTGCAAAACATATTGCTACAAAAATCAGTTAAGCCTTTGTGACCAAATAAAATGACGAAAGTGCTATAATTGTCTAAAGAGTGATATACGAGAAATTCACCAGAGCTATCTGGGTGCACAGGATCTTATAGCCTCTTTCATCCATCAAAGGTTTTCCTCCACAGATGTCAGCCAGGAGGTTATCTGTATCGTAAACACTATGCAAAGCTTTTTGGATCCTTTCTCTGGGACAGGTTGCCTCCATTGACTATGTTATCAATCAGGGCATAAACCACAGCCGTAATGTTATCTGAGACTCAGAAGTTCACCCTAGCACACTAACTGCTGGGGAATTAGGAGTCGTGGGATTGCTCTAACATAGAGAGTATTGTGCTGTGAAGATTATGAAATCTTATTAGAAAAGGCTCTGCCCCAGATCTGTAGCAGTTAACATCAGAGTTTTTCTTTCAGATACCTTAGGGAAGAAGAAAAATGTTGGAATGTGTTTGTATTTACTCATATGTACTCCCAGGATGCAGAGCGGCAGCCGGAGCTGCTGTAGTCCTCACTTATTAGTACGAATTTCCCCTTTAGGGGGTTATTTAAAAATATTTGTACATATTTCAAATCCCTCAATCTGGTTTGTAGCAAATGGTTGCTTAAGCAGCTTCTTAATTATTTCATTTGAGTTTTTGCAGAAAGACTGTTGCAGATATTTGGCACAAAGCTTAGTTTTTTGCGGCCTTTTACTACCTCCTGAATAGATTTCAGGAAAAAGAAAAAAAAAATCAAGGAGTGTTAAATTATTACTCTCTTTGCGTAGCATGCACAAATAGAATTGATTGTGGACCTCAGGACAGGAAAGAAATACTTGCACAGCTGCATGGTAATAATTTTTATGTGTGTTAAAATTATGTTCTTGGTATTTTGTCATAATATTCCAGGGTGAAGCTTTGGAAGAATGACATGGTTATAATAATAGTAAGTAGAGTCACTTTGTAGATATCAGGTAATAAATTATCTCATGAACTGGGGGATAAAATGTAAGCAAAATCATTTAAAATCTCTGGTAGTTAAATTGAAACAAATAAAAACAAATGTTATGTTGCAGAAATATCAGGTGGAATCATTCATTGAAGGGGACAAATGAAGTCAGGTGCCAAACCTGGACTTAAGTAAATTGTCATTAGCAAATCTCTACCCAGTCTTTGTTCCTGCCTTTATATTTGAACTACCACAAGCAGCTAGAGAGATGTGCATCGAGTGTGGAGGCAAGCAGGCTAGTAGAATTTATGGACCGAGGATGTTTGAGACCCTAGGTTATCCTGGATTGTCATGTGGTCAATTTACCCCTTGCAGCCATGGGGAAGATCAGATGGTGTCATTCCCTAACTGGTCCTATGGCCACCAATTTGAAACAGCTGGGCCTGGTACTGAGCAACAACCTCAATTCTGTTTCCCTGCTTTTCCACTGATCTAATTATGCAGGCTATTGCATTTCATTCTAAATATTTATGCATATCTATATGCTTTTAAGAGTAGGAAAGACCAGTAATATGTGGTGGGAACGACATTCAGCATTGCCGAGCTGCCCTCCTATACTGGATTGTGCAGGGAACAGCCAATTATGAAATATAATGATCTGAGCTGCACTCACACGGTCTGTCTTCTTTCACTTCACGTTGTGTATTTTGGGTAGATGTGGCTGGTCATGAAGACACTTGAATATTAGGACTTAGGAAGAAATCCAAAGTTTGAGTGATTGCAGTGTCAGAATTTGGATCCTTCTGATTGTAATTATGTCGAGTGGTGCTCTCAACAGATTGATAGTGCTTTCTGGTAAATAAAGTTGTCAGGGCAAAATAAGTTGAGATTATGCACACGTGTGTGTGTGTGTGTGTGTATGTACGTTTTCAAATATAGGTATACGTGTGTGTGTGTATGCACACACAGATATATATCTGTATCTATATCATACCACAGGAACATTTTGGAAAGTATCCTATTCAGAATGATGATCTATATTCCCATTTTTGAGTTTGAAGAGAAAAGGAAGATTAGGGAAGGCAAAGATAATAGATGCAAAAATAATTTCTGCAAAAATAAATCTGTTATCTCCATAGTATCAAGATCATATTGTAGTCACTGCTTTGAAAATAAAAGTAATAGTTATATGCCAAAACGGTTTATTTTTTCAAAAAAGATTTATTTATTCATAAGAGAGAGAGAGAGAGGCAGAGACATAGGCAGAGGGAGAAGTGGGCTCTTTGCAGGAGCCTGATGTGAGACTCGATGCCGATCCCGGGATCACAATCTGCACCAAAGGCGGCAAGCAACACAACCACTGAGCCACCCAGGCGTCCCCAAAACAGTTACAAAGATCCCCATAGACATCAGCTTCATACAGAGCATTGAATTCATACTGACATTTCAAAGGACTGAAATAAGCTCCACAACTCTAAACCATGGACAGAGAACTCTGTGAGGCCCGGCAAGACATACAAGCTTATCCCAAGCACGTCATGTCTTCAGGTAGCCTACCATCTGGCTGAAAGTTCAAACACAAAACAAAACAAAACACAAACCAAAAACAAATAGCAGAGCTTAGAGCTTACATGGTGCAGATAGTTCATTTTTACAAAGAAGGATTCTGAAAAAAGACAGGCTGTGCGAATTTCTCCAAATCACACAATTGTTACGTGGCAGAGCTGAGATGACGGTCCAGGCAGTCCGACTCCAGAATTTGTGTTCTTGATCCTATGAAGTATCATCTCTCTGTAGAAGGTGTGGCCTGAGGGAGGTTTCTTTCACATTTGTTTTAGGGCTCCGATGTTCCTTTCTTCTTTCATTTCAGAATTTGGCTGTCTTTATTTGCAATTGTTTCTGCTGGCATGGAGGGGAGAGGCAGGCACAAATCAGTCCATTATCTAATTAATTACTTACTTTTCCTTATGAAAAGCACTAGGAGGCAAGGGGGGCTATGAAAGTATATGGTGGCAGGAAGTGGGGTTCAATCAATGTCAGGGGTTGGAGAAGGAGTCCTTGAGGAGGTGACATTTGAGCTGGGCACTGATGAGTGAGTAACCCTTCATTGGGTGAAAGACTGCTGTGGACAGTTGTAGAGGAGTAAGTGAATTTTAGGCAGAGGGAACGGCTGTGCAAAGACCCTGGGGCAGGAAGTAACACGGTGCCTGGGAGGGTCTGAAAGAGGATGTAACACAAGGATTGGGAAGCCAGTAATATGTATAGGGTCCTATAGGGCCCTGAAGACCATGTTAAAGAATTTGATGTTTATTCCAAAGGACAACGAACTTTGAAATTCATTGAAAGATATTTTGTCTGTGTCCACATAATACATACTACGGTAGGAGAGAAAAAGATTAAGGTTTAAGTATCTAATTTTCTTTTGGAATTTAGACTAGAGCTTTTCCCCCCGATGATCTAAGGCAGTCAGCAACCTTTCAAAGCAAGGTATGAAGCTGGCAATTGCTATTATCCTGATGTACAGAGGAAGGACCAAATCTTGTACAGGGCAAGATTGTAGTTACCTGGGATGTCAGAGGTCAACTTCTGTACCTCCGGTATGGGGCTCTCTGCTGCCTATGGCCTGGGAACTGCAGTTTGCCTCTCCTTCTCCCATCTCACATTTGAAGTCCTCTATAACAAAGTTTCCTTTCAGGCTGTCTTTAATCTTTTATTTTCACTGGGTGTAGAGAATCATTCAATCAGTGCCTAAATAAAAGAAGTCCCCAACTCATACACTTTGATTTTGAAAGTTTATACATCAGAAGGCAGCGTGACCCTTGCGGTTATCCCTTTAATCACTAATAGGTGTACTTTCTCCGGGTGCCTGAATCCGTGTTCTAGGCATTGCCATTTCTCCTAGGAGTGGGTTATAAATGGCAGTTCTGGAAATGGCTGGCTGACTCTTGATTTCGGCTCATATCATGATCTTAGGGTCATGGGACTGAGCCCCATGTCAGGCTCCATAGTAAGCAGGAAGTCTGCTTGAGATTCTCTCTGTCAAATAAATACATCTTTAAATATGGTTTTTTTTTAATTTTTTATTTATTTATGATAGTCACAGAGAGAGAGAGAAAGAGGCAGAGACACAGGCAGAGGGAGAAGCAGGCTCCATGCACTGGGAGCCTGATGTGGGATTCGATCCCGGGTCTCCAGGATCACGGCCTGGGCCAAAGGCAGGCGCCAAACCGCTGCGCCACCCAGGGATCCCCTAAATACATCTTTAATTAATAAATAAATGGCCATTTGGTTCCTGGGCAAGCCCGCAATTACATTAACAACCTGTCTTCTGAGTCCAGGGGAAACACACTGTGTAGCTCAGAAGGGAGGAAAGGAAAAATGAAATTTTCTTCCTTCTCTCCTTCCCAGGTTTGACCTTGAAAGAGGCACATCTTTGTCAAATTAGTGTGATAAAGAAAATCCTGTCTAGGTGGGGAGGAGAGCTGCAAGTGCAAGGATAAGCATGAACTCTGTGATTGAAAAGGGTGTCCGGAGTAGGAGCTAGGTGCTGTGGTGGGGTGGCAGGGCTGTGAGGACACTGCCTCCTCGGGCTGCGGTCAGGATGGCACTGCAGCTGCTCTCCGAGTCTGGGCAGGGGCCCCTTGTGGAACAGGGGGACTGGGCGACAGCTCCTTGGTTTCCTGACTTTCCAAAACTGAAGAGAAAACCAACACTTGCCAGTGACTGGTGTCTCTACCCCTGTCTCTCCCTGCCCCCCATCTGGCGCCTGTTTCTGCAAAATAGTACAAAAGTAGCAGTCTTTCCCATTACCAAGGAAAGAGCAGCTAATGCCATGAGGATGCAACAGCAAACAAGAAAAATCACCAGCGAAGCTCCCACAGTGGCCCTGGCTCAGCTCAGCATGAAAGCAAGGGCAGAGGTGATAGTTGGGAGTGTGCTGGGAAACCATGGGAAAATCCAGGGCGGAGCTGCCGTAGGGCCCCTTGCAGTGGTGGAGGGGGTAAGAGGGGCGGGAGAAGAGGCAGAGGAACCCCACTAACGATCCGCAGTCCTCAGAGCCAGACAAGCCAGCAGCTGAGCAGGTAAGAACAATCCCAGAGGTAAAAATTTAGGCTCCTCGGGAGCAGAGACCAAGTCTTAGGTCTCCTTGAACTCCCAGAGCCTCTGTCCGCCTGGCCACCAAATGTATCCTTGATTGCTGAAGGGAAGTATCAGACCTCAGAGAGATGGGAAGGGGACCTCTAGAACTAGGGAGGGGCCTGAGGGCACTACACCCAGACATGTGTGCCAAGGAGGAGACGGAAAATGATGGTTCTTTTTTTGTCTATAAAGGCCTAACAGAGACCTCATTTCCCTGGACTGGTGAAGCTGGCCAATAAGAAGGAACTGTCTCCAATTATACTAGAAAATTACAATGGATATTTAGCTCTCCTCAGAGACATGTTATTTTGGATATCTTAAATACTGGTTACTGAAGTTGCCACACTGACCCAAACAGCCTGCTTTGGGTTCATTAGTTTAGGACGTGAATTAAGAGAGAAGGGTTGTGAGAAGCACAGCACTTGCTCCAGGTTAAGGTTTCCTGTTGTGTGTTCCACCGATTGCCAGTGCTACTAGGTACTCTGGCAAAAAAAAGAATGAAATGATCTGTGGCCAAATACCTGAGCAAACAGAGTGGAGCAGCTCCTTCCTTTGGAGCTTCTTCACCTCAATGGCCAGTTCTGGATTCAGTCGAATGGCCTTGTGTTCTTAAATCCAGGGCCTCTCCTAAGCTTGAAGAAACATAGAACCCCATTACCATACAGCAAATAGTTTCTTTACTTTGGAAAGCGCTGCTGCTGTGGGTGGCTTGGAAAAGCGGATTGGAATTTTATCTATTGGGGGCAGATCATGGGATAACAGGAATTTGCAGTTTTACCTGCAGAATCTGAACAACTTCTGGAGCATACGCCAGAAGCAATGGCTCCCTTTCCTGGTAAGCTCTGGATCTGTAGTCAGATTAAACCTGGTAAAATCTGCCACTTTAATTTTCCTGTCACAAAACGCACTAAGGCAAATTGCTTCACTGTCCTGCGTTGCATGTCTTTATCTGCATCTTATACTTTTCTTAGCAGAGTGTGCAGAGGATGAAAGGTGTCTTCTTCAATGAAGCCTAACTGGGGTTTGTTGTAGCTCGGCAGAATTAGCATTTTCTATTTACACGCATAATCCTTCTTTACTATCCTTACAGTGAGACCCACAGAAAAAGTCGGATGGCATTCTCCGCATTTACAGAGAGTTTGGGGGGATAACAGGATTCCTAGCTGGGCGTGTCCTTTCTTGTGTTCCTCCAAACTGGGCTGTTGCACAGGCAGCTCACAGAGCAGGGTCATGACCCAAGAGGAATACAGCTGAGCTCGCTTCTTGAACCAACTCTCCGCTCCTAGCTGGGTTGGCTAGCTTTGTAGTGATTTGTCGGGAGTAGCTTCTATTTTCATTACGGTGCTCTTTGCACGACTGAAAGGCCTTTCTAAATAAATGGAGACATTTACCCACTAGGTGGAGCTACATCCTTTGTTCTCTGATGGATGCTGTTCCCTAAATTGAACTGTAAAAGTACTTGGTTTGTGTGGGAGCTCAGCAAAGAGGGTGTACATCCTTCTTTTCTCTCACCTTGTTGTGGGAGCTACGGTCTTTTCATTGAACAATGTATGGGGAATGGGCATGTTTTCATACTGGGAATGAGAGCTCTTGAGGCATTGGGGTGTCTTGTGAACTACAGGGAGATGGCGAAGAGGAATCAGGCTGCCTCACTTTGATTTAGTTCCATGACCTGTTCGATGCATGGACAATGGGAAGTTATTTAACTTCTCAGTTATTTTAGTTCTCCCCAGTTTCTTTATCTGTTAAGCAGCTGCTCTATTAGGTTGTCTTGTGGAGTAAATGAACCTGTGTGAAGTACTTAGCCATTCCCTGGGGACAAAGCAAGTGCTCAGAAGTGTTAGTTGTGCTTTGTATTTCTATTTTTCCCTTCTTATTTGTATTTCTATAGTTCTGTTATTTGTATTTCTATTTTTCTATTATTTGCATTTCTATTTCAGCCGGTGCCCAATAAAAGCTCATATATTCATATAACAAATGGGGAATTTAATAAGATTTGTATCTCTGACTGGAGCATCCTTCCCCCCCAACCCACTTTGCGTTCCAGTACTCCTCTAACCTTCTTAATTCCCAGCAGGATTTCTCCTTTTCCCTAAAATAGTGCTCCTCAACCTGTTGTGCCAGCAAATCTCTTGAGGGGCTTGGAAAACTCAGACTGCTGGGCCGCACCCCAAGAGTTTCTGATTCAGCAGGTTTGGGGTTGGGCCTGAGGATGTGCATTTCTAAAAGAATACCAAGGTGATGCTGATGCTGCTGGTCCAAAGCCTACATCCCACTACCCTAGAGAGGATTGTTTCCATCTCCAGCTTTACTGGCCCATCCCATGACAGGTTTTCTTCAGGCAGGGTATGCTGTGACTATAAGGCAGGACTGGATGGTCTTCTTGAAAGCTGTGCCTGCCCAGACTGGCCTGCCTTTCTCTGCTCCTTATGACATCTAAAATGCACAAGTGTTTTGAGTTTTTTTATTTTGTTTTGTTGGTTTGTTTTAGATTTTATTTATTTGAAAGAGAGTGAGAGTGAGAGAGAGCATGAGCAGTGGGAGGGGCACAGGGAGAGGGAGAAGCAGGCTCCCAGCTAAGCAGGGAGCCTGACGCGGGGTTCAATCCCAGGACCCTGGGATCATGACCTGAGCTGAAGGCAGACCCTTAATGACTGAGCCACCCAGGCACCCTGAAAATCACGTGTTTTCTTGAAAAAAATGGACAAATCTCATTATGAGGTCTGCACGACCTCTTTGTCATTTCTTATCAGCATTTGTCCCCCCTACAAGTTTGATCTGACTCCCACTGGACAAACTCAGGTCTTTCCAATTGATTGTTCTTTGGGGCCAACAATTGGATAAAAAAATAGCAAGTGATTCTTCAATATGAAACAATGCGCTTCAGCACCAGGCATGGCACACGGTAAATGTTCAAATATTGTCTATTTGCTGAATGAATAAACACTGTAGGGAAAGCGCTTATGGTTTATTAAAAGGAGAGTTTACTAGTCAGAAAACTTTCCATTTGCCAGTTGTATGACCATTAGAAAGTCACTTTATAACAAGCACAACTTCAAATATTAGGTAATATGATTTATAGCTGTATATTGATTAGTATGACATTCTTTTAGGTTGAACCACGTGATATTGCCTCTATTTGACCTTTTTTTTTTTTTTTGGTTTACAAAAATGGCAGTATTATATGGCTCAACCTAATAAAACTTCTGTATTTTAAGTTAGTTGCTTAATGGAACTATTTTTACAATATGCTTTTAATTCCGAGGAACTGCCTTCCTGCTCCTCATTTTCTCGCCGCACATACAAATGTTGAGGGGATGTTTTAAAAATAAGCATAATGTTGGCACTGTAAAAATTCAATTTTATTCCCAGGCCAAGATGATCCTTCATCACTGTTTTCTCATTGGAAGAATGATTCTCCTTCATTTGGAAGCAACTGGCAGATGTTCCCTGCTGAGCTGGCTCTTGGGTTTCATGGAATGCTGTGGTGTTGAAATTCCATTGTGTAGAATGTCTTTCCTCACTCTTTCCACCCCCTGCCCCAGAAATTGCCTCTACTTCCCCACTCCCATTCAAAAGGTACATTAGCCTTTGTTTTAATCTTCTGCAATACTATCCATGTCTTTTTCCCATCTCTGTCTCTCATTACAACAGACTTGAGCACAGGCAAGTGAGATTAGCTTTGCAAACTGTACTACATAACAGTAAAGTTATTTTTTCAGTTATGCAAGGACCAATGTAAATTTTTTTTTTTAAGATTTCATTTATTTTTTGAAGGGTGGGAGAGGAAGAGAGAAACCAAAGCAGACTCTGTGCTGAGTGTGAGCCTGCCATGGGGCTCCATCTCAGGACCCAGAGATCACGACCTCAGCTAAAATAAAGAGTCAGCTGCCGAACCCACTGAGCCACCCAGGTGCCCTGTGAAGGTTTTAAGCCCATCTACACAGAATTTTAGAACTTCTGATGCTCAAAAGTCAATAAAATATTTTGGGAAGAAGAACTGCCTTACTATTATTATTGCCTACCATCATTAAACACCAACTAGACAGTAGAAAGTCATGATCACTTTTCCTTCATTGTTTATTAAATTATTTTTACACCTAATAGGTTTTGTTATGAAGAAAGTTAAAAAAAAAAAATGAAGATTCTAGTTGGCAAGGAGAGTGGGAGGAGCTTTCTAAGGAGAGACTGGTCTCAAAAGATGAACAGCAAAAGGTGCAGAGTAGATAAATTTTAAGTGTTTCATAATTTTGCCTCATTTGGTCATGCAAAAGGATAACAATTGCCGAAGGATGAATTTGGCTGTATAATATAACTTGATATTTTAAACCAAGATATTGATTTTGTACATCTCCACACAAGAGTACACATGCCATTTTCCAGTTTGAATCTTTCCACTGTTCAGTTGCTGGTGTGACTTTTGGCAAATTACTTAGCTTCTCGGTACCTCAGTTTCTCATTTGTAAAAATGAACAAAATAATAGTAATTACTGTGAGGAAAATATAAGTTAATGTATCTCAAGTGCTTAGAGCACTGACTGGCAAATTGTAAGAATTGTGCAAATATTAGGGATTTTTAGTGTTAAAGAAGATCCAGAAAATGCTAAGTCATAAAACTATGTGTATAATTAAGAGCTACATTCTCCGCTAGGAGCTACTGGAGCCTTGGCCCTTTTAAAAGTATCTGTGGTTGGGCAGGCCCCGGGTGGCTCAGCGGTTTAGCGCTGCCTTCAGCCCAGAGTGTGATCCTGGAGACCTGGGATTGAGTCCCACATTGGGTTCCCTGCATGGAGCCTGCTTCTCCCTCTACCTGTGTCTCTGCATCTCTCTCTCTGTATCTCTCATGAATAAATAAGTAAATAAAATCTTTAAAAGGAAAAGAAAAAGTATCTGTACTTTTTCATAAACATTTAGTTTTAAATGGTTTTGAGATTATTATGTCTTTTAGAAATCACTCAGTACTCTAATCCTGTGGGTTTATTATCAGTAAGTCATTTTTTCCCCCTTGATATTTAGACTAAAACTTTTCTTTTCCTAATTCCAATCTATTTTTCCTCATTAGCATACTTTTCCTATGCTGGTGACTTTCTTTTTTTCTTTCTTTCTTCGTGTTTACCTCTTCCTGGTATTTACGGAAATATGAGAGAGAATAAGTGACCTTAGGCAAACCCTGGGACAGTACTCCCAAGGGGTCTCAGAGGCATCAGAGTTCTCTAGCTCCACAGTCTGCAAGCAGCGTCTGTGCCTCTTGCAATTTCTCCTGACTAAAAGCAGACAAAAAGCAAAATCCACCCATTCGTGCGTTAGGAAGAATGGGGTTCTAGCCTTTCTTTTGAATCTCCTCAAGGGCTTTAAATTATGAGGTAAACCTAGGAAGCATTTCTATTGTTGTGTTCAGAATTGGGGCGAGGAGTAATTGCAGCCACGATTCACTGGGATTTCCATAGTGAGATCAGGGGATCTCAGAGATCCTACTTTCATTTATATTATTGAAGCGTGCTGGAACTGTATTTCATGCTTTGACAAATCATGATTATTTCATTTAGTGATTGTATCACTCATATTTAAAACAAAACAGAACACTTAAAAGGTTTATTTATACTTGCCTTGCATTTTATACCGTTATTCAATTCTGGAGTCTTTTAAACTGTGAAAGGATGTCCAGACCTCAGCATTGAGCTTTATGGGGCAAATTATTTTTATGTCTACAGAGTTTTTTAATGCATCATATTGCTTTATTTATTTCAAGATGTCATGTTCAGAGTCTAGTTAGGTTTAGTTTTAGCATCTGTTAAGGGGGTGTTTTGAGGCACCTGGGTAGCTCAGTGGTTGAGTGTCTGCCTTTGGCTCAGGTTATGATCCCAGGGTCCTGGGATCAAGTTCTGCATCAGGCTCCCTGCAGGGAGCCTGCTTGTCCTTCTGCCTGTGTCTCTGCCTCTCTCTCTGTGTCACTCATGATTCAATAAGTAAAATCTTAAGAAGTTATGTTTCAATGACTTTTCTTAAAAACAAAACTTCTTTTTTATCTTTGATGCCATCAATGGAGAGAAAAAGCACCATTTTTATGCTATTACAAATTTGACCATTTCAATATTAAGGATTTGAAGAAATCCAGTATCTGAGAGATTATGCAAGAGTTGTACAACTGGATTCAAACACCACATGTTGATTTATTCATGCAAAAAAGTCAGAGTAAGCAAAGGAATGAATTTTTTAAAAGAAAATTTTATTTATTTATTTATTTATTTATTATTTATTTATTTATGTATTTATTTATTTATTTATGAAAGACACACAGAGAGAGGCAGAGACATAGGCAGAGGGAGCAGCAGGATCCTAGCGGGAAACCTAATGTGAGACTTGATCCCAGGACCCCAGGATCACACCCCGAGCCAAAGGCAGAAAGCACCCAGGTGCCCCAGAAATGGATTTCTTTGATGGTTTACAGCATTCGTTCTAGGTTCCCAATAAAGTTTTATTCTTAATATCCATCTGAAGTGGTGTCTAGGATATGACACCAAAATTCAAAAGTATAGGTTCTCATTTTCTGCTCCCTATTTCCTCATTTTTCTGCTCTGTGTTTAAGACCAATTGTGGGTGTAGGTGTAAGTGAATGAAAATTAGTGCAGAGAGGACACAAAATGAATATCACTTTGGTCCAGCTGACACCTCTAAGTCAAAGGTTACCAGACTCTCTGCTCTTGTCCTGAAGCTTTGTGATCCACTAGACTCTAAAGAGAAGACTAGAATGATATGGAGTGATGAGAATAGTGGTTGGTAGTGATAGAGGCAGGATAATGGACATAGGGGCTGAGGATACCAAAGCCTGCTGGGATTGCTGATGAGGTGATATTTTTTGGCATTTTCCTCCTCTGTCAGAGCAGGGGGTCCAGCAGTCACCAGATGTTCTTCCTCAGCTCTATATATCCACTGTTGGCATGAGTATTTGGAAAGTAGGTGGGTAGGTCACCTTTCTATTGTTTTGTCCTCCACTGAAATCCTCCTGGTTAGGGCCTAAATTCAAAGATGGTTCAATAAGGTGCCAACCGAATTGACATATCCTGGCTGGTGAGATGTTGAGAGTTTTGTAGTAAATCTGAAAGCAAGGAAAGAGGTGTTCAGTCTTACTTAACCACACCCAGGATCTCCTGGCCTAAAAAAATGGGATTAGGCCATCAGGCAAAGATATGCAGATGGTTGAAGAGGTTATTGTGGCCTTGGCCTAGTGATACGGTTTGTTCATTGAATTGCTTTTTATAAAACATTAAACAACTTTTAATCAAGATTAATGGGAAAAACAAAAAGAGAGAGAGAGAGAGCCACATCATTATTCATGTACAAAAAGGAACTGAAATTCGGAGAGGTTCATAATGTTGCTCAATGACACAAACAGTATAATGGACAAGATCAAATTTAGAAATCCTTCTTGCCTTGTTTTCTATTCTATTCTTTTAGGCTGCATATATTCCTTTTAGTATATGGCAAAAAGAATAAGCTATTGTCAGAATTTACTATAAGATTGAAATAGACTTGATTGTCTAAAATATTTTTTTCCTAGAAGATATGCAACATTAGGACAAATGCTGAATTTTTCTGAATTCTAATTGTGAAGCACTAATGTTGTGCATTAGTGCTTGGCCTCAGGAAATTCTTACTTTGACACCAAATTAACCTAATTTACACTTACTGACTAAACATTTTCTTAGCATGGTACAATGGTCACATTTCTACCATAATATTATACTTTTCCTACTATTTCATAAAATTACACTTTTCCCACTATTTTACAAAATCATGTGTGGAGTAAAATATTTTCGGCTTTGAACCATGATTCTTCATGGCCTCCTGGAGGATTGTGATGCAGAGGCCCTAAAGATACTAATGTTAACTGTCAGATGGTATTATAAGCTGTCCCTTGGATGGCATAACCTGCTGTGTAGAATGTCATTACTATGAGGCACATCCTAAAACATGACAATACAGTAACAATTTTTCCTGAGCATTCTTCTATGTCTATTATTTCTAATTCTTCAACCCAGCTAGATGCCCTATGCAATATTGTTTAAACAAAATATCTCAGAAAAAATTAAGAACCTTATGTATGCTATGGGGAGAAGTCTTTTATAAATTAGTTTGGGAAGATAACCCAAAGTCTATATTTAATTGAATTCTCATTTAGGTTCAGTATTTTACCCAATAATCTTATTTACTGTCAGAATAAAGCACAACCAGAATGCTTCTACTTGAATTTGAGCATCCAGGGTTCATCTATATTCTTTAGTTGGTGACCCAGATGGACTAATAGATGATGACATTCATTCTGAGTTGGTACATGGCCCTTCCCCTGGAAAGCCCAAATCTTGATCATGATTCAGGGAAGAGTAGTCTTGATCATGAGTCAGGAAAGTGTTTTAGGATGACGATTTACCTGGCTGAGCATTAGTCATTCCACGCTGGACTTGGAACACAGGATATTTCATTAGCTGCGGGAAGTATAGCATGTTTTCTGACAAATATCCCCTAGAAATCAGATTCCAAAGTTCCCTTTATCCTTGGGTGGTTTAAGGCTCCACACATTCTCTGCCTTGCTTTGTTAGAGCCTGGACCCCTGCCATTCCTATGATAAAGGCAGTGGGGAATGTCTCACCTATCTTGGTAATTTGAGCTTTTGTCCCATATTCCAGGCAAGATTTCAAACTTTTAATTACCCACTTAGTAAAACCCAGATGTCCCATTTCAAAGGCCTATTCCCATTAGGGAATTTTCATTTCCAAGCAATAGTTGGATGAAATCCTAGAGTTTTACTGCATCCCATTTCCAGTACTTTAGCTTCACTTTTCTTTTTCCCTGAGTAAATAGGACCCTAAACTTTTAATTCTGAAAACCTATTTTAGATAGAATTGGGAGTATACCACAATCCACTACACTGAAGCTTTCCATCTAAGTCCTAACTGGTTCTTTTCAAAATATCTCTTAGCATGCATTTGGTTCATAAACCTTCTTGGGATGCTAAGAGGATAAGTGACTTTCAATTTGAAAACACATTACAAAGTGTTCCATCTCTTAAAGTTTAAGGAATACCCTGGTCAAGGTCTTACAACATTTACCTGCCAGTGATTTTGATAAACGGATTCATCACTGAATTGGAAAAGGGCCAGAGTGAGATGGCTCTTAGACCAATTTACTGTGGCCATGTGTATTGGCAGAAGAGTATGGGTCTTGTGTGACCTTGTTTACACAGGATATTTCCACAGCTGTGCTAGATGAAAGTCTCAACTTCAATTGCTTATCTCCATCGACCAATTGACCAGTCTAATCACCTGTTGATGGTGTTCCACATGAAATAGCCATTTTCCCATTTCAAGAGAAGATACTTGGGAATCTAAAGTGGTTGTATTGATGTGTAGGTAAAATAACAATGAAAGGATTTAACTTTGATAATCACATTAAGACTTAAATGAAAGCACAGATGATTGAAACTGCTACTTCAAGGTAGCCTTTATATGACCTAAGGATGAGGTACTGTGCTTGATAAGGGCAATTTTAGGTTAGGATGTAAATTGTGACCCTTTCTGATTAAGAAGTGATATTTTATTTACATTTTACACTCTTCATAGTGCCTCTACAGTCATACAGAAACACAATAACTTTATTTGCATCAACTGGAAAATGCACAAATATGAAGTTCTCCCAATGGCTAGCAGAACCACAGGTTTCTAAAGTCTGGAGTCATAATTCATGTTGAATTGAATATGAGTGGTCCTGGGAAGCACAAATGTGTAGGAGGCTGGAGTGACAATGCAGAGACTTCTACAGCTTCAGAATATTTCCTCCTTATAACTCAACATTTCTGGCTTCTTTACCTGTTCCTCTCCTCAGCAACAGCCACTTGGGACTTTCTTGCTGGTCCCTGAACACACCAACATGCTCTGACCTCAAGGAGTAAACACTTGCTGTTTCCCTGGCTGTCCTATTTAACATTACAACTCTTTCCCTTTCCATTTAGTTTTCATTATTTCATTATATTTATTTCACTGTTCTCACCATTTCACATTTTACCCATGCAGTTCATCTTGTATATTGTCTGGTGTTGCTCCCAACTCTCCCAAAATCTGACTATGGTGATTTTTCCTTTTTTTTCCCCCAATGCTGTAACATCAGCACCTAGATTAGTGTCTGGCACATAGTAAGTGCTTCATGAATATTTCATGAATAAATAAATGAAATAAATTGTTTGAAATATGTTATTAAAAGTAGCTTAGAGTTACTAGCACAATAAGGGTGTCTTGACCTTTGTAAACACTATGTCTTAAAGAACCAGAAAATTTGGTCATTTTGCCCATTTCAATAGGGGGACATATAATATGTTCCATGTATGACTAGGTAGGTCTCTGATTTGAAATGGAAGACTCTATCTTTGTAGATAGAACCTAAAAGACCCTTACAGAGACAAGTTCTTCTGCTACTTCTCAAAGGACACGAATTTTGATATGGAGGCTTGAAACAAAAGTAACCTCAGTTGGTATGGCAGCCTAAGAGTCAACAACCTAATGTCATGGCTTTTATGAAAAATAAGATTTAACGTTAGAGGAACAATATCAATTTCTCATTTATGTCCCAGATCTAGTCATCTTGATTCCTCTGATCCCAGGCTTTGCCTGTCTTCCTGCTACTGCACATGGATTTATACCAACTCAATTTACGGTATTCATTTGTTCTCTCCTAGAATATTGCTTTTGTGAAAACAATGTCAATCTTTCCATTCAGTCCATTTGATAATTTAGCATCATTTGGTTAGATTTTAAGGGAATTCATCATTTGTAAAAACAAATGTAGCTATTCAGAAACATGTTTGCATTCATGGCATTTTATTTGCAGTATGTTTTCTGTTAAGTATACTTCAAATAATTGATAACATATGTGGGAAGTTATACATAACATTATATGAATCTTCTGTGTGTCTCAGTTGTGAGTAGCCAAATGTTCCTTCTAAAGGAACGACTCTTTTATTGATAATTAGTCATCAGGGACATATATGTGCTCTGAAATTGGTAATGCATATGTATATAGAAAAATGCAAATAATGTTAACAGTCACTTTTGTTAGGATATACCAGTTTCTGAGTTTGATACTGGGCACTATTTCCTTTATCTTGCTATAGAAATTGAACACTACTTGTATGATTAGGTGTTACCATGATGGATGCTAATAAGGAACATGGCATTTGATTCTCACTAGCAGATTCCCCCAACACATAGGCAGAGGAGATGGACCATCTTTAGGTTGCATGTGCTCTGGTCTTAATGCATACGAGTTTGTAGCATTTCTTTAATTGTTCAATTTGTTTTATATTACCAGGTGGTTTTGACTAATGAACCAAAACAAGTGAATTTGTGTATAGAAGACAGAAAGAATTATAACTCAGATGGTTGCTTTTAGGTCAGTACAAGTTATAATAGAAATACATAATCTTGTTACTGATGCAACATTAATTCCTTCCATATTGAGGGGGATGAAGTACCTAATTAAAATTCCAACATTTCCTTCCCCCATTTTAATCTTCCTGCAGACTAGCAAAAATCTACAGAACCATGAATGAAATATTTTAGCTTTCCAGACACTGTGGATATTTATCAAAAACAGCTTCGATGCTACTGAGTAGTGAGAGGTGCAAGGAGCAGTCCTCAACTCTACTCATTTTTCTGCAGCCTTTTGAGAATTGGAAAGCTACTAGTTCTGCCCTGCCCTGCTCTGCCCTGCAATTTGGGAACGTAAAATATGTGTTTCCCATTTCTATGGCTTTAAAAATACTTTTACTTGGGTCTCCTGGGTAGCTCAGTGAGTTAAATGGTCACTCTTGATTTCAGTTCAGGGCATGATCTCAGAGTCCTGGGATCAAGTCCCATATCAGGCTCCATGCTCACTGGGAAGTCTGCTTGAAGATTCTCTCTCTTTCTATTCCTCTGCCCTTCGTCTAGCTCTCCCCTTCCCTCTCTCTTTAAAATAAAAATAAATCCAAAAAAAAGGCCTTTTAACTCAAACAGTTTTTCTTTGCTTTACTTATTTAATAAACATGAATATAGTACTTACTATGTGACCAGAACATTCTGAGTGTTTTACAAATATTTACTCTTTTCTTTTCCTTCTTTCTCTTATGTGTCCTTTTGTCTCTTTTTATCTCTCTGTTCAGTTGCATTTATGTATTACCAAATTCTGAACAATAATCTTTCTCTCATCATTAGGTAAATTCAAACAGCACATAGATTTCTCTTGGGTGCATATAAACTTCAAGCAATGAAAAGGTATCTCTGTGTAAGGATGGTATGAAGTTTTGTGGGGTATCTGGATGGCAAGATACACACTATTATATGTACATACTTTATATTTTGGTAAGATTGTGTTTTTTTTCTTTTTCCAACTGCATTTCTCTATGCACTTTTACATGCAAGTTGAAAAGACTTCATAGTCAAATAAAGTTGGTTAAACAGTGCTCCTAGTAAGCTTACCTCCTGGAAAACCATAATATATGTTTGCTTATTGAAAGATCCTACAATCAAAAAAACCTGTTTATAGTATGGTGGTACCTCAAAAAATTAAACAGAATTATCATAAGATCCAACAATTTCACTTCTGGGTAAATACAAAAAAAAAAAAAAAGAAAGAAAGAAAGTAAAGACTCATGCAAATATTTACACACCAATTTTTATAGCAGTCTTATTTATAATAGCCAAAAGGTGGAAGCGACCTAGTGTCCATCAATAGATGGACGGATAAGTAAAATGTGGCAAATACATACAGGGGAATATTATTCAGCCTTAAAAAGGAAGGAAATCCTGATCCATGCCATAAAATGAATCAAACCTAAAGACCTTAAATAAGCCAGTCACAAAAGAACAAATACCATACAATTCTGTTTATGTGAGGTACTTAGAATTGTCAGATTCATAGAGACAGAAAAAAAAAAAATGGTGGCTGCCAAAGGCTAGGAGGAGGGAGAATTGGGAATTATTACTTAATGGGTACAGAGTTGCAGTTTGGAAAGATGAAAAAGTGATGGAAATGGTTGGTAAAGATCAGTGACAGCAATATGAATGTACTTAGTGCCACTGAACTGGAACTTAAAGTGATTAAGATGGTAAATTTTATGTTACATTTATTTTACCACAATAAGAAAAAGAAAGAAATCTGTTTTTAGCCTAGCATTTCCTAGTTTATTTGATCTTGAAACACTTTCATCAAGAAACAGTTATGAATATTTGGAGGGATAACTGGAACCCAGTTATGAAAAACCTGATCTATACACTCAGCATTGAATTCAGGAAATGTGAGCTGCAGTAAATTCACTTCCATGTCTAAAACTCTTCTGTGTCTCCCTTGTTCACATGACAGCTAAAACTCCTTGCTTGTGTACAAGCCTTCTCAATATTTGAACCACACCTGTATAATTACATCCTCAACTTGAATGGTGGCCCTAATTAAGAGAAGTGACTGTTAAATCTATAAAAATTGATAATGATGAAATAAGGAAGGGAAATAGGTAAGGATAATGCAGAAACTTTAAAGGGGATTGCTGGTGGGTGGGGACTGCCACCAAACCAAAGGGATCATAAGGGGGCAAGAGTTTAAGGAAGCAGGGGTTAGGGACACCTGGGTGGCTCACTCAGTTAAGCGCCTGCCTTTGGTTCAGGTCATGATCTCAGCATCTTGGGATAGAGACTCTATTTGGGGTCCCTGTTCAGCGGGGAATCTGCTTCTCAGTCTCCCTCTGCCTTTCCCCTCTGCTTGTGCTCCCTCTTTCTCTCTCGCTCACTCTCTTTCATAAATAAATACATAATAAATCTTTTAAAAAAAAGAAAGTAGGGGATAATAAAATTGGTTTCAATAAAATGATGATTTCTCACCTTTTTAGTGATGCTAGAACGACAGGAGAAGGGTCAGGTCACAGAGGACAAGGAACTTTGGGGTCAAGAGAAAAACTGAAGGAGTTCCTTTTGAAGGGGTCTTCTTGCATTCGGATGCGAGTTATCAAAGTCTCCTTTTCTCAGGTGAATTTACAACTAATGAAATGAAGGATCTGGAGGTAGCAGAGAAAATAATACATTGATAAGGATGCCTGGACTGTGTCCTCTTATTCGGATTCATTTTCTATATTTTGGGAACTGTTTTGTGTGTGTGTGTGTGTGTGTGTGTGTGTGTGTGTATGTGTGTTTTAATATCACTTGGAGAAATTCAGTTTAAAGAACACATTTTAAAGGCTTTAATTACATCCATTATAAAAGCAGTCAAAGAAATTAGGATGGTGATTTACAAAGAATTCCTCTGATTTTCTGTTTTCTCATAATGAAAACTATGTTCAGTAATTAGTCTTTATATGTTAGGAGTAAAGAATGCAGCAGTTTATAGCTGGACAAGAGAACAAAAGGTATTTCTAACCTCTGGAATAAAGTAGTCAAAAGGTCTTAGTCTTGTACCAAATAATGAAAATTGGTTTTCATTGAGATATTCAATTTGAGATGTAATACTTGCTATATGAAGACATTATCAAGTTGTCAGCAAAGGAAAAAATCATACTCATGCTGAGCCTATTACTACAAGTGATGTGGAATATAACAATAATGTATTTTGAAGAGTGTAAATTAGGGTAGATGACAGGCCTATGTCCCTTAGGTTCAGTGCTAAGCACAATGCTGAGTACACAGTAGGTGCTCAAAAAATATTTGTTGAACAAATGGATCAATGATCGAATTGGTTTCTGAAGGTTAAGAACAGTTATCATCAAAGAGCTGAGCTGTACTGAAATGTGTATCTTGATTCCACTTTAATATTTTCACTGACATCTAAGAGTTAGGGGAGGGATCACGGGGTGTAAAGAGTGTTAGCACTCAGGAGAAAAAGGGATGGTTTATTGTACTTTCAACAAAGGTCAGTCCTGGGGAGTATTAATTGTGAGTGAGACTAAAGAACATTTGGGCTGAATGTCAGGGGAAATTTTTGAAGAGTAAAGTGTGTTAAACTACATAACAGAGCCAGAGGTAGAGACCCAAGGGAACAGATAGAAGTTTCAATGGCTGGACAATTTACAAAGGGTCTGGACCCAGTCTTGACGAAGTGGTAAGGGAATCTTGCACCTTGACGGTATGTACTAGCAGAGCTTTCAGGCTTTTATCTTGTTCTCTGTCATGTACAGTTGCACTGGAGTTTCCTAAGACACAAAGAAAAATATTCATGAGTGTGGTTTGGTAGAGGGGCTTTTGCAACTTGGAGAATATCACAGTGATACAACACTAAATGGAGTTTGGTATTTGGAAAATGCTGCTGTGATTAGGTAAGATTCTGGGAGAGCAAGCAAGAAGCAAACGATTCATTCTGCAGTGTTTTGAAATGGTGTATTTATCAACTATTCATATGATTAAATATAAATGTCTACAACAAAGGAGTAGAGTCCAACTCTAATTAGAAAAAGTGAATTAATGCATTCCTTTTAGGTCTATGATTCTTGGTAAATTAGATTTGAGGACAGTGATGCCACATAGCTTAAATGTAGTCAAAATCTCTGATGTCCCCTGGAGCTAAAAATCCTCTAAAATCAGCCTACATAATGAAGCCTTCGTTATAGTTCAAATTTACTTATATTATATAGAAAGAGTGCTTTATGCTGCATTTTTTGTATGTTAATTTTAAAAGTTGAGCTATTCTCATCCAGGAAGTGAAATTACAGGTCATTCATGGAACCCAATAAGAAACTTGGTTATACAATGAAAATAGTTTTAACCAAAAAAAATTTCAATTCAACCCTAATACAAATTTGCTGCCTTCAATTTCCTAGCATTACTATCTAAATTGACTTATCATTTTAAGAGGATCCACTCTAAAAGAAACTGTATCTGTCTTCCCAACTTAGTATTTTAACAATTTAACAATAAAACATAAAGCACATGATGGATTTCATAGAATAATAGTATTTGTGAAAATAAATTTGGATGTCATCAGTTATCTATAGATAAATAGACATATAGATAAGAAAGAGAAGGGGAGCTAAAAAAGAGAAAGCAGAAGAACTGAGATCCTCTAATGTCAAAAAATAGTCATTTTGAATACAATAGGACCTTTCTGCTGGTGATTCATGATTTAACTGTTGGTTTTTCCAGTGGTTGACAAATATTTCACATGAAGAATCTTTTTAAAGAGTAACTTTGCAGTAATATAATACAAATAATGTTTAAATGGAATCATATGAAAAAAAAAAGAGATGGATTTTCAGCAATTATAGGCTATGTTGTAAATGGTGTGACTTGAAGTATAGGGTACATGGAATGCTCAAAATTAATTCTATAGAATTGTACATTTCAGGGATGGGTCATGAGTGAAGAGCCAGAAGAGAGGGCCTCAGAAGGAGAAATTCTAGTGATATAAGGAGAATCAGGATGGTTCAACCTTTTGCAGTGCCAACTGCCTACTGGACATGTCCCTGTGGATGTCTCAGTGGCAACCCCAAATCAAGCATATCTCCTCTCTCAACTGTGCTCCTTCTCTTCTAGTCCCTATTGTAGTTGATAATAACCCCAACTACTGGGTGCCCAGCTAAAAGCTTAAAAGCTAAGGCAGATGTGCTCTGAGAGGCCTGTTCCAGACCTCTAGGAGGAACCTGCCACGCATCTCCGTGAGATGCCACAGAGAGGACACTGATTTCTAGCATGGCCCCGGTGCACAATCACTTCAGTTTGTACATGATGGTATGAACACAACTGCTTTGAGCAGAGATGCAAATGGTGTTTACAAAGTATCTACAGGATAAAAATAGCTGTCTTCTTATTGACCAAGTATATCTTATGTTGGGCAATTTAAGAATTGTGATTATGGAAAGGCAATGGTAAATTATATAGATTTTTACTGATTTTTGCCCCCCTTTTCCTTCTTCGCTATATCACATTCCATTAGTACTAAAATTTTATGAGTGGAAGAATGGCAGTATCTCTGCCAGGTACCTATTTTTTGACTGGCTTTGACTTTGGATACCAAGCAACCTTCTTGAGAATGCAAGTGACAGGTCTCTGTTGAGATTCCCCCCGCAGGCCTGTCTGTGGCAAAGCGCTGGCTCCTGTGATTTAATCATGCCCATTCTTAATTGCATCAACAGTTCTACCAATGATTTCTTATATCATTACACTAGAGATGATCAGTTATTTCCAACACTGCTTAGACTTGCCCATTTTAAAGGGTGGGCTCACCTGTTTTTTTTTCTGAGTCATGACTTCAGATTTTAGATATTTTAAGTGCTCAAGAGATTGCCAAATTCCCCTTTGAGATTGTTTTGTATAGGATAAGATGGGGATACTTAGGTGTAAATAAATCTAAAAAGTTTGGTTCCATTAGGAAAATAAATTGAAATTGCCTAACTCCCATAATACTCCCATAATATGTGATAGTAATAATAATCAGAACACTATATGTAGATTTTCTTGTTGCACAAATGCAAAAAAGAAATAGGTCTCATGGTACGGTTCCCTTTTTAGCTTTCTCCACAGAATAAATCAAGATGAGGCTCGAGGGTATATCAAATATCCAGTGACACCAATGATCTTTTGTGAACAAAGAGGAAAACTTGCCTGTGATTTACATTCTTACATAAATATATGGGCTGTAAGAATAAACAGAGGTTGTAAGGATGGCTCCAGAAGCCTCATCTTACCCAAAGTTGTGAAATGATAATGGCATCCTTCCCAACTTGCTGGGCAACCTATTTTTTTTTTTTAACAGCAGAATCACCAAGCAAGTCCTGAGGTAAGCCACCGGTTCCCAACCCTACCCCCTACTGAAATTAATTTCATTCTGAGAACAAAAGCAAGAAGATAGAAAGGATGAAATTGCAACAAAAATGTGAAATGCAGAGTGACTTTCCATTGTCTACTTGTCAGACTGGATAATATGTTTAGGGAGTTTATGTATAACCTGATTCTGGTCCAGAACATATGGATTTTCTACAGCTACAAAACAAGTTTCAGGAGCAGGCTCGCTGCCCTATTGCAATAGGTGCCAGTGCAAGCTGGGAGCAGCCATTCGATCTTTCTTAAAGCCAACACAAATCATTAGAGGAAAATCAAACTGAAAAATCCCTTTTCGAGACATCTGACAGTCACCGAGGCTCTCCTCCTGCTTTCATGTGGGAAGCCCTGGATTTCATTCCAGTGCTATGTGGTATCCCATCTTACAGAGCTCACAGGAAGATGGTTTGGTTTCATGAAGGACAATGACAGGACGGCCCACTGGCTGCAAGTCCAGGCCTATCTTCACTGAAGGCCTCTACCCCACTGCCCATCTGCAGTTAGCGTTCGGCGGTTCCATGGGATTTCTGTCCCCAGATCTTCTAGGTGTAATTGTAGTTTCGCATTTACAATGGAACAGAGCACTCTTTTTGGAGCTACTTCATATACTTGGCAGCTGACTAAGGTGATCATATGTCCTGTTTTTCTTTCTTTCTGTCTTTCTTTTAAAACCGGGACAGGTCTTTGTTTTTGCTGAAGTTTGCCGTTTCTCCTTGTTACTGATGTGCAGCCTCCTTTGTGCTGACGGCCAAGAAAATTCTGGACTGCTGCCCTGTTTGCCTCCAGAGACTGATGCAAAGTCTTCAAAGTAAATTCAGTGGGCCTTTTTTTTTCCCCCCAAAATAGAGTTTACCAGAAACAAGACATCTTCATGCTTGTGAGGACCTTGCTGTCTACTGCAAAACTTTCAAAGACTGACAGCCTGGACTTGGCCTCTCTGAGGTTTACAAATGCACTTGAAAACACTTGAAAAAAAAATGGTTTCAGCAAGGACAACAATGAAGTTAAGCCTCAATTTTATTTTATTGTATTTTTTTAGGTTTTCATTTGGCATCAATAGAAAGTGTTTAAAAATATTTTTGGTTGGATGTTCTTTGGGCAGATCCTGAAGAGGCCTTTCTGTCAGTTCTCAGTGAAAGTATGATCGTGAAACAATTTGTTTAACCCAAGTTTTCCTAAACCTATGTGTTTTGCTGCTGTCTTGGAAAAGAGTATCAAATTCTGTGTGATAGGCTTTAGTTAAATGAAGCATTTACAGCCTTTTCTCTTACGCGTGCTGCAAAGAAGGGTGTGTTGTTTCCTGAAGCCTGTGCACCTACAGCTCTTTTATTTACCTAAGACCTGATCTACCTAATTACCGAGATAGAAACAAACATAACATCCATTCCTCTCCTCCAGACCATTTGAATACATTATCCACTTATTTGGTATTTGGCTCAGGTTTAAATGAGTCATTTAATAACCCCGGTTCACAGCAAGTTAAGTTGCAACCAGCTGGCAGCCACAACTCACGGGGTTGTTAACCATTCCAACCAGGATTGGACCCCATGCTCCACAACTTCCTGAAGGGCATTGTGCAGCTTTGCTCCAGCTCTCATGGCAGGAGTTTCCAGCAAATCTGGGCCTCAGGTAATGAAATGGCCGTGAGAACTATAAGAGTTTCAGAAAATAGATGTCAGTGTCTGTTCTAATGACTGGAAGGGCTATTGATAGAGCTGTTTGAGACTGATTGTTATCATAGACTGAGGAGCCCCGTTCAACACATGATGCCCTCAGAGGCTCAGCCAAAAAAGCGCAACTGCCTGAATCCACAGAAAGGTCATTTTGTTTGAAAGGTCAGTGGCACTCAGGAATGGAGAATGGAAGACAGAGTGGTTGTGAAAGATGACAGAATGCTTCCAAATCCGTCCTGCACTCTCTATTTTTTTTTCAAAGATTTATTTATTTATTTATCATAGAGAGAGAGAGAGAGGCAGAGACACAGGAGGAGGGAGAAGCAGGCTCCATGCCGACGGCCTGATGTGGGACTCGATCCCGGGACTCCAGGATCGCGCCCTGGGCCAAAGGCAGGCGCTAAACCGCTGAGCCACCCAGGGATCCCCATGCACTCTATATTTTTAAGAATGAATTTTATTTAATGACGTTGCCTCTCAACTCATTTCTTAAATGGAATTTACCACTTTCTAACTTACATACTTGATTATTTACTATGCTTATTGTTTATGGTCCACCTACCACTTTGCCCTCTGCCTGGAATTGCCAACCCCAATCTCTACCCTCACTAGTCTGCCTGGCACATAGGAGGCACTAAAAAACATAGTTAAATGAATATATGTAGTGCATGTTCATTTTTGAAAACTGAAACATGTAGAAATATGTAAAAACAATATAAAGGAATGTATAAGATAATAAAAATCATCCATTTATCCTTACCCACCAGACAACATCATGAACATTCTTGGAAGGCCCATATGCTTGCCTGTAGATCTATGCATAAATGCGTATACATCGGGATCCCTGCGTGGCGCAGCGGTTTGGCGCCTGCCTTTGGCTCAGGGCACGATCCTGGAGACCCGGAATCGAATCCCACGTCAGGCTCCCGGTGCATGGAGCCTGCTTCTCCTTCTGCTTATGTCTCTGCCTCTCTCTCTCTCTGTGTGTGACTATCGTAAATAAATTAAAAAAAAATGCGTACACATCGAAGTTAGTATTTATCAAGCCCCCCTTCCCACTGCCACCACCATTTATTTCTGAGAATCCCCAAAGAGATACACAGCCATCCCAGTGTTTCAGTCTGATTCCTAATCAATCAGTCTTCATCAGTGGTTCTTCGCTGGGTTGGTTCTGATCACACCCACCCTCACTCACCTAGGGACACTTGACAATGTCTTGAGACATCTTCGGCTGTCACTGCTGGGGTGGAGGGTGGACATGCTACTGGCATCTAATGTGCAGAAGCCACTGATATTGTTAAATTTTTGACAGTGCAGAAGACAATCCCTGCTGCTCCCCTACCCCAGCCCCAAATGTCAATGGTGCTGGGGTCAGAAACCCTAATCTATAGTTTTCCTTTCTTGATCTGTCTTCTTTCAGTCATGCTTTTCTGGTTATAAAGTGTCCTACATTTCTGGAGCTACTCGATATAGAAATAGCAGGTCTTGTCAAGGGTGCCATTTCCATTCCTGTCAGCATTTCCAGATGGCCAGTGCTAAGCAGGCACCTGTGCAAAGAAAGACAATGCAAAGTGTCTCCTCACCACCTCTGTGCTCTATGTATGGTCACCATGATCCATAGGCAGCTGTGTTTGTGCCAGAGTCTCAAAGTGATTAACTTCTGACCATCATTTATTGCTCAGATGTTCATGAAATTGGTCATAAAAAACAGTTTTGGTTCTCATTTCTCTAAATGTAAGAGTTCAAATTGAGTTCAAGGGGCCAGCTGAGAAACCGTTATCTTCATCAACATTTTTCTTTGCCTGGCCCTGTTCAAACCTGAAACTCCTGACCCTTCCCAGCTCCAATGTGTAACCGTGGGTGTCAGGAGACACTGGGAGAGAAGGACAGAAGAAGATGGATAGTTGTCTGCAAAGCAGCATTTGGCCTTGGGCTCTCAAAAATGCCCTTTATGTTTGTTTTACTTTTACTCTCATTTCCCATTAAATTTTTCAAACAGTTTTTTTTTTCCAGAAATATAGGAAAGCTATTATTTTTTAATTAACTCACATCCTCTTTCATATTTTCAGTAGCCTTATACAATTTGATTTACTTAAGTTCCTCATGTTCTTTATTAAATATATTCCTGGGAATTCTGTGCTTTGGGTTGCTATTGTGAATTATTTTTTAAAATAATACATATGAACATTTTGCTGACTATAATATAGATCTCTATACAAATGTAAATAGCTATATATCTTGTTTCCAATGATTTTTAAACTCATTGTATTAATGAATGGTTTTTCAATTAATTCTCTTAGATTTTCTAGGTACTCTATATCATCCAAAAATAGTGACAATTTGTTTTCTCATTTTCAGGACTGTACTAGTCTAGTCATAAGTAACCTTTATGCAAAAATAAAATAATAAGGGCCTTATCTAAAAAAACAAAAAAAAATAAGGGCCTTATCTAGGTGATATCTCTACATAGGTCGCTGGTTTAGTGTATGGATAAAGCCCTTATGAAAAGTAGTGCTTCTTTTTCAAGGCATATGCAACCCCACGCCAGAGGATATAGTGCACTGAGCAGAACAATGGCTATATTTCAGCCACTCTTCACCTTTGTCTTGGAGCACTAATAGGAATCAACCTATTCACATGTAGGAGGGGTTCTCGCCCAGACTCTTTCATTTGAATTTTGCTTTTTCCCCCATTCCATGTTTTATTGCTTTGATTGGAACTTGAGGGACAAAATTTAATAGTAATGGTGCTAGCATTTTGGTAGTTCTTTCTTTAATATTATTAAGACTGTATCTAGTATTTTGATACTAATTATGCTGACTTGAGATAGATAGATATTCACTGATTTGAGGTAGATATGGGTTAGTATTTATCTGCATACATAAATCAATGTTTTTAAAATCTTCCAATAGTGACCACTTAGAAAATGGAAAATAGATTCCATTAATGACAGCAAAAAAAATATATTAACTAGAAATAAACTTAATAAGAAACATGAATGATATTTATGAAGAGGACACAAAACTTTAGTGCAAGCCATTAAAAAAAAAGTTAAATTAGTGATAAGACATATTAATTCCTAGTTGAAAGAACTCAAAGTTGCAAAGATAATCAATTCCTCGTAACTTAATATATAAATTCAATGCATTACAAATAAAAATCCCAGGTCTTTTACATAAACTGATAAGCTCATCCTGTAGCTCATTTGTCAGAGTAAGTGCTTCATTGTACTTTATAGTTGAGACACTTCAAAGGGGATGCTCGCCCTGTGAAGATCCAGTGCATATAATACTATAATAATTTTGAAAGTGTACACTGGTGCAAGAAAAGCAAATATATTAGTGTTACTGAAAAAAGCCTAGAAATATATGTGTGTGTTTATAAAAATTCATATGTATACATATATATGTTGGCTTTCCAAATCAATGAATAAACCATATTAAAATAATTCACTATAAATTTATCATGAAATAGGCATTTCTATGTCATATCATACACATATAATACAAAATGGATTTAAGACTTAAAGATAAACTAAAATATAAAAGAATTAGAATAAACATGAGTGCCTTATATATATATATATAATGTAGGATAGGCTAAAGTTTTTTTAAGAAGACTTGAGGTCTAGAAACAATGTAGAAAAAAGCAGAGCTTTATAAAAAAAAAGTTAAAATTGCTACTTGGTAAATGACTTAAAACAAAGATATGTGGCAAGTTACAGATAGGAATTTTAAAAATGAACATACATAGTGTACCAAAGGGTTAACATTCTATGTATATGTATATGAAACATATATGTATATGTATATGTATATGTATATGTATATGTATATGAAACTCTCCCACAAATTATATTTAAAGCACAATGATAAGAAGTTTTATGACTTTTTAGGAATGATTCCTTAATCATTAATAATCATAACATATTAGGAACTGGGGTACAGAGAGGTTAAGTGACATGTTCAAGTTCACACACAGCTCAAAAGTAGTGGAGACTGGATGCCAAACCAGGCAGTCTCTGTACAGCTGTACTCTGAAATACTGTAATTTCCTGCTCCTAAGACTGGGGCTAACCAGGAATGGTAAATTTCGAGGACAAAGGAATTTATCATATACTGCCCATGGGAATTTAAATTTACACAAACTTTTCGTAAGGAGATTTGGTAATAGAAACATTTAATATCTAACATACGTTTACCTTTCAAATCACTAATTCTCCTTATTCTATTAGCACGCAAGGACATTTTTAGGCTGTGGCATTATTTATAATGTATTTCGTGTGTGATCTGATAATTTTCTGTCTCTCTGGAACTATTTAAAGTTTTATATACAAAAAGGAATCATATTATAGACATAATTATGTATATTTACATACTAGCCCATTTATTTTTTCATTAAAGAGTTCTGGAAGGATACACACCAACCTGTTGCTAGAGCTCATGTCTTGGGAGGTGACAAATGGGAGATGCAGGTGTGGTCAGGGATGGTAACTTTGACTTATTAATATGTAGATTTCTCCATTGGTAAATTTTTGTAGTGAGACCGTGATATTTAGGAAATAACTAAAAGTTCTTCTAGTCATAAATTTTAATTTTAAGGAGTCTTTTTTAAAAGAAAAATAGAGGAATGAATTTTGCATATTATCTATTGTTTTTTTCCTTATTATTAGGATGATGACTTTTCTTATTTGGTTGATTGATTTGAATGTAATGTTAATAGATTTTCCTAATATTAAATAATCCTTACACTCATAAGATAAAGTCTTTTTTTTTTTTTCCTTTAGAGCTTGATGTTTTATCAACATTTGTTTAAATTTTATGGCTAGTATTTATTTAGAATTTTTAGATCTATCCATACACAAAGTGGGTCTATAATTATCTTTTTTTGTAATATTCCTGTTAGGTTGTTAGAGCATTATGCTGGCTTTATAAAATGACCTTGGTAGCTTTCCATTTTTTTCATATACTATGCCAAATTTTGTATGGTGATGAAATTAGATGTTAGTTTAAACTTTGAGGGAACTTACCAGTAAAATTAATATTTATAATTAGTCTCTCTTAAGACAAAATTGTTTTCTTACTTCCAATTTCTAGTTCTGCACATAAGGAGCTTAGATGTCCTCACTCTGTCCTAAGAAGAAGTCAAAAGCTGAACAGACTAAAAAAATAAAAAATAAAAAACTCATGCCCCTGGGTGACTCAATGGTTGAGCATCTACCTTTGGCTCAGGTCATGGTTCTGGGATCCAGTCTCACATAAGGCTCCCCGGTCTCCCTCTGCCTATGTTTCTGCCTCTCCTTCTGTATCTCTCATGATTAAATAAATAAAATCTTAAAAAAAAAAATCAATAGGGATCCCTAGGTGGCTCAGCAGTTGAGTGCCTGCCTTCGGCCCAGGGTATTATTCTGGAATCCCGGGATCGAGTCCCACATTGGGATCCCTGCATGGAACCTGCTTCTCTCTCTGCCTATGTCTCTGCCTCTCTGTGTGTGTGTCTCTCGTGAATAAATAAATAAAATCGTTTTTTTAAAAAATCAACAACTCTTTGGCTTCATACAAAGAGAGGGACACAAGGAACTACTGCCGCCACGCCTAGAGATACGGATAGGGGAATAAAGGGAGTTATGGCCTACTAGAGCAAAGACACATGAGCAGAAACTGTTGAGGAACCAGTGCCAAGGAAGAAAAACCTGACAAATTTCTGAAAGCTCAGTGCAGAAAATTCTGAGTTAAAAACTCCAGGGGGACCCCCTCATAGGGAGGCCCCCACAATATCGTGAGCTTTACCTCCAGGAGCTCAGATACTCAGAGTAAATATTGGAGAAATCCCCTGAGGTTTCTGGCAGGGGGAGGGAAAAAGAACCACTTGAAATATGCCAGAGTACTTAACTCTGTTCTTAAACAAGGCCTGCCTTCATTGTAAACTAGTTAACCAGAGCTTAACCCACTGGGATATTGTCGGAGCCTAACTTACTTAGGGAAGGGCAATATCCAATTCTAGTCCACTCTAACTGTCCATGTTGGAGAAGGGAAATTCCTGTCCCACTTGAGGAAGAAGAAGGAATCAAGAAACACTTGTGAAGAGCATAGTCTAGAACCATAGGCCCTGGGACACCTGGGTGGCTCAGCGGTTTAGTGCCTGCCTTTGGCAGAGGACCTGATCCTGGGGTCCCGGGACTGAGTCCCATATTGGGCTCCCTGCGTGGAGCCTGCTTCTCCCTCTGCCTGTGTCTCTGCCTCTCTCTCTCTCTCTTTCTCTCTCTCTCGCTGTTCTCTCATGATTTTATTTATTTATTTATTTATTTATTTATTTATTTATTTATTTATTTATTCATGAGAGACACAGCGAGAGAGAGAGGCAGAGACACAGGCAGAGGGAGAAGCAAGTTCCACGCAGGGAGCCTGACGTGGGACTCAATTGGGGTCTCCAGGATCACACCCTGGGCTGAAGGCGGCGCTTAAACCACTGAGCCAGCGGGGCTGCCCGAATATACAAATAAAATCTTAAAAAAAAAAAAAATAGAACCATAGGCCCAATAAAAGACTGAGACCTAGTCATAGGGCAATAGAATGCTTCCCCCATCCCATAATCCACCACATTACTAGAGAACTATTTACAGCAGTTTCTTGTCCAGCTAACAAGAAGAAAAAGAAAATTACAAGGCATACACAAGGCAAAAAACACAATTGGAAGAGACAGTGCAGGCTTCAGAACCAGACAAACCTGAGATGTTGGAATACCAGACCAGAAATTTAAAACAGCTATGATGAATATGCTAAGGGCTCTAATGGACAAAGACATCATGAAGAACAGATGGGCAATGTAAGCAGAGAGAAGGAAATCCCAAGGAAGAACCCAAAAAAAAAAAAAACAGGTACTACAAGTCAAAAACACTGTTACAGAAATGAAGAATACTTTCGATGGGTTTATTAGTAGACTGGACACAGCTGAGGAAAGAATCTCTGAGCCAGAAGAACATATATCAGTAAAATCTTCAAAAACAGAAAAACAGAACAAAGACTGAAAAAATATCCAAGGACTGTGTGACAACTATAAAAAGTGTAATATATACGTAGTGGAAATACAAGAAGAAGAAAAAAGGAGAGAAAAGACCAGAAGACATATTTGAAACAATAATGACTGAGAATTTTCTCAAATTAATGTCAAACACCAAACTGCGGATCCAGGAAGCAAAGGCAAAGCCAAGCAGGATATATGCCCCCCAAAATTACACCTAGGAATATTATTTTCAAATACAGAGAAAAAAGCCTACTAGGAGCCAGAGGAAAAACCACTTTACCTATAGAGGAAGAAAGATAAGAATTACATCTAACTTGTCTCTGAAATCAAGCAAGCAAAAAGAGAGTGGAGTGAAATACTTAAAGTGTTGAGAGAAAACCCCCCACCAACCCAGGATTCTGTACCCTGTGAAATGGTGCTGCAAAAGTGAAGGAGCAGTAGATTTTATCAGACACATACACAAAACATTTTGTGGGAACTTGGGACACCTGGGTGGCTCAGTGGTTGAGTGTCTGCCTTTGGCTCAGAGTGTGATCCGGGAATGGGATCAAGTCCCGCAACAGGCTCCCTGTGAGAAGCCTGCTTCTCCCTCTGTCGATGTCTCTGTCTCAGTCTTTGTGTCTCTGATGAATAAATAAAATCTTTAAAAAAATTGTGGGAGCTTGTCACCAACAGACATGACCTGCAAAACATGTTAAATTCTTTAGAAAGAAGGAAAAGAATATAGGTCAGAAACTCAACTCTACATAGAGAAAGGAAGACCATTAGAATAGGAATAAGTGAAAATAAAATAGAAACTTATATTTTTCTTCACTTTAATTTATGTAACAGATAACAATTTATTCAAAGTAATAAATAGCAATAATGTTTTCAGATATATATGCTTAACTGTATTTAAGTATATATATATATATATACACACACACACAAACAATATATATATGCTCATATATACTTGTATATAAGTGAAATAATTGACATCAAGGATACAAGGGATAGGAGGAAGGGATTAGAATTATTTTTTTATGAAGTACTCAAACTACATATCAAGTGGTATGTTGTTATGTGAAATGAACTTTCACTAGTTGTAAATGTATATTGGAAACTCAAAGGCAATCACTAAAAATGTAAAAAAAAAAAAGTGTAACTGATATGCCAGGAAAAGAGAGAAAATGGAAATTTGATAGCCTAAATAAAATGAACCAGTTCCTCAAAAGACACAATCTGACAAAACTCACACAAGAAGAAATAGACAATCTGAATAGGCCTGTATCTATTTTAAAAATTGGGTCAATAATTAATAACCTTCTCAAACAGAAAACAACCAACCCAAATGGGTTCATTGGTGAATTCTACCAGATATTTTATTTTTAAGAAATTACGTCAGTGGCCTACAACTACTCTCAGATGGCAGAAGTAGAGGGAATATTTCCTAACTCGTTCTATGAGGCCAACAATAGCCAAATACCAAAACGAGACAAAAATATTACGAGAGAACTACAGGCCATACAAACCAGTATCTGTCATGAACATAGATGTAAAAAATCCTGAGCAAAATATTAGCAAATCAAATTCCAAAAAGCATAGAAAGAATTATGCATCACAACAAAATAGGATTTATCCCAGGTATGAGTGGCTGCTGAAACATTTAAAAATCAATGTAATCCATCAGGTCAACAGATTTAAAAAGAAGAATCAAATGCTCATATAAATAAACACAGAAAAAGCTTTTGACAAAATCCAGCATCCCTTCATGATAAACACCAGGAATAAAAACTCAGTAAAGTAGGTACAGAGGGGAACTTTCTCAACTTGATAAAAATAAGCTAACATCTTTATCTACAAAAAAATCTAGAGCTAACATCATAGCTAGTGATGAGAAACTTCAAATTTTCCTACTAAGATCAGGTACAAAACAAGGATTCTCAATATTTCTTTTCAATACTGTACTTGAAATCCTTTCCAGCACAACAAGTCAAGAAAAGGAAGTAAAAGGTATATAGATTGAGAACGAAGACATAAAACTGCCTTTGTTCACAGATGACACGATCGTTAATGTGGAAAATCCAAAGGAATGCCCCCAAACTCCTAGAACTAATAAACAATTATAGAAAACTTGAAGGATACAAGGTTAATACATAAGTCAATTGTTTTTCTATAACCAAAAAGGAACAAGTGGAAATCGAACTTAAAAACACAATACCATTTACATTAGCACCTCAAAATTGAAATACTTAGGTACAAATCTAATAAAGTATGTTCACGATCTATATAAGGAAAACTATAAAACTCTGATAAATGAAATTAAAGAACTAAGTAAAAAAAATTCCATGGTCATAGATAGGAAGATGTAATATTTTCAAGATGTCAGTTCTTCCCAAGTTGATCTATAGATTCAATGCAATCCCAATCAAGATCCCTAGCAAATTATTTTATGGACAACCACAAACTAATTCTAAAGTTTATATGGAAAGGCAGAAGACCCAGAATAACTAACACTGTATTGAGTGGAAGTACAATAATTGGAGGACTGATACTGCCTAACTTCAAGACTTACTATAAAGCTACTAATCAAGATAATGTCATATTGTTGAAATAATAGATAAATAGATCAATTGAACAGAATAGAGAGACCAAATGTAGATTCCAGCAAATGTAGTCAACTGATTTTTGACAAAGGAGAAAGGGCAATAAAATGGACAGAAGATAGTCTTTTAAACAAAAAGTGCTGAAATAACTGGACATTCACATGGAAAAAAAAAAGGAATCTAGATATAGATTTCTACCCTTCATAGATCATAGATCTAAATTTAGAAGGCAAAACTATAGAAGTCCTAGAAGATAACAGGAAACCCTAGGTGATCTTGGGTATGGTGATGCCCTTTTATCTACAATACCAAAGACATGATCCATGAAAGAAATATTGATAGGCTGTGCTTAATTAAAATTAAAAAGTTCTTCCCAGTGAAATACAATATCAAGAAAATTAGAAGACAAGCCACAGACTGGGAGAAAATATTTGCAAAAGTTATATCTAATAAAGGATTATTATCCAAAATTCATAAAGAATTCTTAAAGCTCAATTTTAAGAAAACAAACAACATAGTTAAAAAAAATATGCATCAAAGATCTTTAATAGATGCCTGACTAAAGAATATATACAGATGGCAAATGAGCTTATGCAAAGATACTTCATATTATTTCCTCTCAGAGAAATGCAAATTAAAACAACGAGATAACATTTCACACCTTTTAGAATGGCTTCAAATCCAGAACATTGACAATATCAAATCCTGACAAGGATGTGGAGCAACAGGTATTTTCATACATTGCTGGTGGGAACGCAAAGTAGTGCAGCCATTTTGGAAGACAGTTTGGAAGGTTCTTAAAAAACCTAAAGACATTTTTACCATACAATCTAGTTAATCACTGTCCTTGATGTTATCCCCGCTGAGCTGAAATCGTATGTCCACACAAAACCTTACATAGGGATATATGGATGTAGCAGATTTATTCATAATTGCCAAAAACTTGGAAACAACCAAGATGTACTTCAGTAGGTAAATGCATAAATTGTGGTATAGCCAGATGGTAAAATCTTATTCAATTCTAAAAGAAATGAGCTATCAAGCCATGAAAATGTCACGTGGAGGAACATTAAATTTATATTATGAAGTAAAGGAAGCCAGTCTGAAAAGCTAGGATTTCAACTATATGACAAAACTATGGCGACAATAAAAAGATTAGTGCTTTCCAAAGGTTGTAAAGTAGAGAAATGAATAAGCAGAACACAGAGGATTTTTAGGTCAGTGAAAATACTCTGTATGATATTCTAATAATGAATTCTACTTTTGTTTCAAGCCCATAGAATGTACAATAGCAAGACTGAGCCCTAAGCTAAGCTTTGGAGTTGGGTGGTTATGATGTGTCAGTGTAGGTTCATCCTTGGTAACAGTGGTGAGAGATCGTGACAATGAAGGAGGCTATGTGTGTGTGTGTGTGTGTGTGTGTGTGTGTGCGCGGGGCGGAGGGGGCATCAGGGTTTATGGGGAGTCTTTGTACCTTCCTCTCAGTTTTGTAAACCTAAAACTGCTCTAAAAGCTAAAGTCTTGATTTCTTTTGTCTCTTCAGAGTTTCTCCTTTTTCCTGAATTATTGGTTACATCTATTTCTAGACATTTAAGTGTAATCCAATTTTTAAACTTTTGGACATAGTAGTCTCTCATGATTTATAATTCTCTCTATATACTGTATCCCCTTAGTAATTTAATTGTTATTTCTATTCTTTTATTAACTAGATTTTTCTAGAAATTTGACTATTTTCTTTTTTTTTTTTCTCAAGAACCAGCTGTTTTTTTTTTTAAGGATTCAAATTAGAATATTCGCTTTGATTTACATTTTTTGAATATTTACTTTTTGGTATGACTTATCTGTTTTCTTAAAGAAACTTTTTAAGGAAATATGCCTGTTTTATTTTTCCTCCTTAGATTTGCTGTACAGACTGTGTTAATAATCTCATTTTGCTTATGCAAAACTGGTCATCCACAAAGTTAAAATTATGCCATTAGCTACTGTCCCCATTTCATTTAGAGTGGCAATTCTAATGAATATGTAAATATGGTGATTACTTTTAGAACAAAATATATACATGTTTACAAATAAATAGCTCCCTTTTTTCTTGTTGTTCTTACAGAATCATGGAGGCATTAAATGGAACTGATTTATGAAGTTGGTTTATGAAATAAAATAGACAGTTTACTTAGAGGAAAAAGGCATATCAATATCTTAATAGAAATGGCTAGACTGGAAGAAGGGATTCTTATCCCCAACTAACACCTATACAGTGAGGAAGGCAAAGGACATGCATTCCCACAGGGTAAACAGGCACTTTCTGAGCTAGAAATTGCATATTTCCTCATTTCTGAGGCAACTCTCCACCTCGTTTCTCACATGAGGGCTGCTGAACCATTTCTGAGTATTCAGTTCTATTAAATAGCTGAAGTTCTCCATAGCGGTAATTCAGAACAACCATCCCAGCATTTTTAATACATTCATTTATGCAGTTGGATGGAAAGATTTAAAGTGTAATTTGAAAAGTGCTGCCCTATTGGAAACAGCCTGAATTCTGGATAAGAGAAATGACATGTGATGCTACAAGAAAACACTGAATGGGCCCAGGGCTGTGGGGAGGTTCTCAGCTTGGGAGCCAATGAGAGCTCGACCTCATCTTGACTCCACGACTCTAGGACTGTGACTGTGTGTGCAGTGTGGTTAACTTGAATTTCACCATTTAAAACTGATAACAAGAACGACACTACTTACCTTTTAGAGTCTTTGGGAAGATTGAATGTAAACTATGTGTAAAACATTTTTAGAACTCTGTATAAAATGCTTTTAAGACACTGTTGAATAAGTGATAAATCTATTTTTAGTATGATGATGTGACTATTATTTCCAAAAAGAGATCAGGTATCTTTTGTGATTTTCAACTGAAGGCATCTCTGACACTCCTCAGTCACATCCTCAGCACGTTTCTATCATTCAGCACTGTAATTACTTTTACGACACAGGCAATTCTGTTCCACAAACATTTACCAAGTGTCTGTTCTGCTCAAGACTAGAGATGAGGTGGTGGAGATAAAAGAATGAGAGAAATGAAGCTCCTTTCTTAACAAATGTAGAGTCTCATCCGTAGGTCCACAACCTGATGATTTGATCCAAACAATTCTGATTAGCAAACACCGTATGTCCAACCCTGTCCTCTGAGTTCAATTTGCCTGAGGCATTATTCCTCTGAGTACCATGGAATTTTACTGCTCTCATCCATTTAACTTGTCTTACTTTTATGTGACATCAGTTGTGAGAACAGGAAGAACCGAGGAAGAACTTTTGGCCCTTCAATGGTCCAAAGTGGAAACAGTGACATTTTATTAAAAATGAAGGAGTTCAGCAAAGTGTTTAAAAATAGAGTGATATGGGAGCTGAGCAGGTCATGGAAATACTTTCGGAGGAATTTGCAGAAGAACTCTCTTAGAGGGTAAAGATCAAAGATCAGCCATCCACAGTGTAAAGGGTGCAGTGTTTTTCATCCTAACCTGTTCAGTATCGTAAATATACAGGGATATTGTGTGCATAGATTATCTTGGCTCTCAGGATTTGAGAGGTAAGGAAACATATACTTTCTATATATGAAAGGAATGTGATGGGAATGTAATAAACTTTCAGATTTCAGGAGTGTAGAAAGCGGGCTTACATTCAATATTTATGTGTAATCCTCCAGGATTCTGTGAATTAGTCTTCTCTTTCTGTTGTGACATGTTTGATTTAAAAGGAATTCAAATTCATCCATTTGAAACAAAAGTTAACTTCTCTCTCTGTTTTTCTTTTCTTTGTCAGAAAATATGAGAACCGGACTTTAAAATGAGTTTATAAAAATCATGATTTCCACACATTCATTTTACAGCCCCACACAACATAACATACAGTGATAATACAAAATAAATATGTAAAGGTCAGAGTTTAGGTTAGAAAATTTTAGTTTTCTTCCGTGAATGAGTAAGGAAGGAATAGTTGATGAGGTATATAAAATCTCTGGTACTCCTTCTGAACTGTGCTGTAGAAAGTATCCTCCTGACAAGCAAGAAAAATCCGGATTAAATAATTTTCAGTGACCAGTGGAGATGTGTCTGCTTAAGTGGTACGATCTTAACAGAGGCAGCAAATGGGTGGACACAAAGTTTAGAATACCTGTTTACTCTGTCTATATTATGCAGATATTGAGTGCGCTACTATTGTGCAGTTTTCTATGAAACAGAATTTCTGAGATATTAATTGGTTTTAAATACCTCTAAAGGATCTAACTATTAAATTAGTTTTATTTTATTATTTTTAAAAGATTTATTTATTTATTTGAGAGTGAGGTGGGGGAAGGGCAGAGGGAAAGGGCAAGAGAGAATCCCAAGTAGACTCCCCACTGAGCACAGAGCCCAATGTGGACTCCATCCCATGAACCTGAGACTGTGACCTGAGCTGAAATCAAGAGTTGGCCACTTAACCAACTGAGCCACCTAGGTGAGTGGCTTAAATGAGTTTTAAGAGTTAAACAGTTTTGCTGTAAGCACTTAGTATGCGATAAACTTTGTAAATTTCCAAAAATTAAATACAATATCCATTATTTCCTAAATTTGTTAATGGAATTATCTCTAAGTTTTCTAGATTGTTTTTTCCCAAGAATATATTACTACAACACACAATATTATATTCTTCAAAATTGATTTATTAGAATTTCTCCTTTTTTTCTAAAGGTTTGACCTCAATTTTGTCCTTGATAAAATCACAGAGTGGAGTCATAGAGAATTTGTTAGCATTACTTCATGAGAGTGATTAAGTAAAATATTAAGATGGACTCACCCAGGAAAATTTGAAATATAGTGTTTTGTAGAGGGAATATATGGGATTACTCTATTCTACTCAGACAACTACAGTTATATATATTTTGAGGAATGGATTTTAAGAGATTTACCTCAAAAGAGTAAGTTCATAGCAAACAACATGATAGTGAAGGACATTCAAATCCTTCTAATATAAAAATATGGAAGGAATTGGAAGCCTTTAACTGGGACACAGGAAAATTACTTAAAAAATGACTACAGTCTTTGAACATTTGAAGGAATGACATTTAGAAGAGTGATTACGTATGTGTCACAACGGGTAAGACTTGATCTAATGTATAGACATAGCTAGGTTGCACATTTTTTGACTCTACATAGACTTTCTTGTAGTCAGAATTATTCAAGAATGACTGTGTGCCTTCAGAAGGCAGTGGGTTCATACTTATACTGAATGAGTGCCCAGCAGGAACACTGTAAAGGGACACAACAGGCCTTTGTTAATAAGCTGCAGGATGAGATGACAAGCGTAAGCTGAGGTGGTGTATGGTCAGTCTAATGGGAAGCTCTTTTCTTAGTGGGTGTAAATATGAGACATGAAAAGAAATAATCAGCAAACACTAAAGCAACAGTTGCTGAGGGATTCATAGAAGCAAAGGAGTAAGTGAGATTCTGATGTGGAAAAGAGTAGAATTGTGGTAAGTG
Organism: Canis lupus familiaris; assembly: GCF_011100685.1. Lineage (NCBI taxonomy): Eukaryota > Metazoa > Chordata > Mammalia > Carnivora > Canidae > Canis > Canis lupus. The sequence continues at coordinate 50,505,492 of NC_049233.1, forward strand.
TTGTTATGACTATTAAGTTGTTATGGCAGAAAAGTTGTTGTCCTTCCTTGTATTCTCATGTTATTTATATTTAAGCTCCCTACCCATTTATCAAGTATATTAGTTTTCTATTGCTGCTGCATTAAATTACCACAAACTTAGTGGCTTAAAACAATAAAAATATATTATCTTACAGTTCTAAAGGTCAGAAGTTTGAAATGGGTCTCACTGGGCTAAAGTCATTGTGTCAGCAGGACTATGTTCCCATCTGGAAGCTTTGTAGGGACCTTACCTTCCCCTTTTTGGTTCTAGAAGCTGTCAGTCTTCTTTGGCTCATGGTCTCCTTCCCTTTTCAAAGCCAGCAATAGCTAGTCAAATCTTTCTCATGATACCATCTCTCTGGCTCTGCTTCTTCTGCCCCCATTTAAGGAACCTTGTGATTACATTGGGCTCACTCAGGTAATCCAGATAATCCTTATTTTAAAGTCAGATGATTAGCAACCTTAATTCCCTTTGTCATATAAGATAACATATTCACAGGTCCTGGTGATTAGGGTGTGGGCATCTTTGGGGATCATTATTCTGTCAACTGTACCAAGTATAAAATAAGTGTTATTTTTTTGCAAATATTAAATTCAAAATGTTGTTGCCTTGTTAACTTTCTACCACTTATACTTAGTAAGGAGGTTTAAGACTCTATGATGTGGGTGGGTTGTTAACCTATTTAGCAACCACAGATAGAGCATGGTTATTTAAGTAAGGGGTCCTGAAGCAGGAAAAGACAGTGGAGCAATCCTGTCATATATGCTCCAATATGTGCCAATTTGGGGCATATTAGATGATAATTTGGCAAGTACTCAGAACCAAGGAGTGTTTTAATAATCTGAGCATCATTCAGATCAGAGTGATAAATAGGGTGTTATAGTTTTTTGATGACTATTTCATATGCTGGTGTTTGTAAGAAAGCAAACACAAATAAGAGTATTCTAGTGCACACTCAGGAGCACATACTTGTTTAACAATATCATACTGAGAGTCTGATCGACTAAATAAGTCTCTACTATAATTTCCCAGGTGAGGCACCAAAGATATGGCTAATTGAACATATGCATTTATCTCCGTTCCACTCCTAAAATTACAGATATGGAAACAAAAACAAAAAATACAATCCACAAGGACAAAGAAATGAAGAAACAGTAGGTAAGAGAGGAAACACAATTTTGGAAGGCAATGAATGGGAGGAATGGTAACTGACTTAGAAGAAACTAAATCATAAGTGCCTACAGAAGATGGTGAGGATGAGGAATAAGGTGAAGAGTCCTGCAGAACTCCAGAAAAGCATAGGACTCCATGACCTCTGGTATGATGGCAGGTGTATGAGTCTACCTCATGACAGTTGAATGGCTGAAAACAGACTTTCTGATCCTCATCCTGTGTTGAGTCTCTGGTCCCAGTGACACCAGGCAGAATGAAGTGTCCTGCCAATGAACCCTACCCAAAATTCTAAAGTTAACATGCTCTGTTCACACAGAGCATGGTTTTTAGTGTGCTACTCTTGATTATGAACAGATAGCCAAAAATATATTTGAGAACAGGCTCCAACATAAAACATAGAGACCAAAACTAACAAAAGAATTGAGCACAGAAGAAAGAAAAGGAATAGAGAGATGAGAAAATAAAACAAAACTTAAAAAATACCATTAATCTCAAAAAGAAAATAATGTATCATGAAACAAAAAGAACAATTAAAAATAGAAAAAAATCATAGAAATTATTAAAGGAACAAAACATTGATATATTCTAGATGACAGGGACAGGACAGGAGTCTTTGGATTAAAAGAGCTCACCAAATGCCCAGCATAGTGAATAATAAATTAAAAAAAAAAAACAAAACAAATCTAGAAACAGCATAGCATTTCAAAATAGCAGGGTTCAAAAGATGATCCTAGGACCTTCCCAAGGGGGGCGGGGGAAGTTTTGAAACAGTACATATACATGAAAATGGAAATCAGAATTGTAATAGTAATACTGAATATTTATTTATTTTTAATATTTTATTTATTTATTCATGAGAGACACAGAGAGAGAGGCAGAAACATAGGCAGGGGGAAAAGCAGGCTCCCTGCAGGGAGCTCAGTGTGGAACTCAATCCCAGGACCCTGGGATTATGACCTGAGCCAAAAGCAGATGCTCAACCACTGAGCCACCCAGGCATCCCAACAGTGAAGATTTAAAGAGTGGAACAATGCCTAGAAAGTTTTAAGTAAAAATTATTTCTAACCTAGAGTTTTATACATAATATAGCAAATGGACACTCAGTGTGACCATTATTGCCCTGATTCCTGATCTTTGTATGATGCCTTTCCCTTCAGAATGGGTAGGGCCTGGGACCTGCTTCTAACCAACAGAATATGATAAAAGTGACAGGATGTACACGATTGCTTGATTATGTAATACACAATTGTAAAGGCCATCTTATTGGGGTATCTTTCTTTTTTGCTAGTTTTGAGAAACCAAGCAACCACATGGGGAAACCCCACTTGACAAAGAAGTTCTTGGGGCTAAGTAAGGGTGGTCTCTTGTTAAAGCCAGCAAGGCACCAAAGCTGTCAGTCTTATAACTGTAAGAAACCAAATTCTACCAATAACCTATGTGAGCTTGGAAACCAGTCCTTCCCTAATTGAGCCTCAGATGAAACTGCAGCCCCAGTCGATACCTGGATTACAGCTTCAGGAGGACCCAGTTAGGTTGTGCCCAGATTCGTGACCTACAGAAGCTGTGTGTTGTTTTAAGCTGCTAAACTGGTGGTAATATTGTTTCAGAGTAATAAATAACTAATACACCCAGCAGGATTATTTAACTGTGAAAGTAGAATGAAGATATTTTCAGACATATTAGTCCTATTTCAGAGTATTGTGCTATGCAAACAATGTACAAATAGATGAGTGAGAGAATTATTGAAATAGAACTATAAGAAACTCAAGTCAACTGAGCACATATTGCATTTATTGTCAGATTTGTAAATGCGACTAGTCCTAGCATGAGCAGGGTAACTTCAACTGCAAAGAAGGGTATGTGGGTATTTGTATAAATTCCTTTTGCTCCACTTACATCCTGATTCCCAAAGGATTAGTTGCTGCCAGCAGGCAAAGTGATGCTTCTTTGAACACATGGATTAGATCAAATCATTCTTCTGCTCTTAAACTTCCCAATGGCTTCCACATCCCCTTTAATCAGCTTGTGCCCTCCTTAGGGCCTTTGCTTTTACTGTACCCTTTGCCTTGTTTAGATATTTACATCACTCACTCACTCTTGTCACTCAGCTTTGCTTAAGCATCACCACCCCAAAGAAACTCCCCTTGTTGTCCTATCTTCGGGCACTAGCCCCTTACTCTCATTTTTCTTTGTTGCTCTTATCATTATGTATTGATCATATCTTCCCTGATCCTCATTAGATTGTAAGATTCTTGAGGGAGAGATGGTTTTACTTATTGTTTTATAACCAGATTCATTCTTTTGGAGATCAATTAATATTTAATAAATGAATGAATTAATTAAATTTCACAGCAAAACACTCAGGTTTCTCCAAGTAAAGAATGAGATATAACAAGACAATAATCTAAACCAGATTTCATTCTGCACTATTTAAAGTTCTTCTAAATGTGCACATTTGCTTCAAAAAATTAAATGCAAGAAAGCTGTTCATCAGTTATAGACAGATACAGTTCTGAAAAATTCAAGATAATTAGAATAAGATATATGCTTTCTATTGTCTCCATAATTACGAATTTATATTATTTTAATCATCAATATACTATGCCAACAATGTGATCTTATAGCCACAAAACATAAAGGTAAATGTAGGGGTAAGGATTGACACTACGCTATTTGTTTTTTTTTTGCATTCTGGGAGTTAGTGACTAAAAAAGAGGTAATGTTCTCTTTAACATATTGAAGTGCTAAGCAGAACATAAGAAAACATTTACCCTTCTCTTGACCATCATGCTAAAATGAAGGTATTGCACTGTGTATCAGGGGAAGTAGATGGAGTCTCTGAAGTGATTCCATTCCCCTGCTAGCTAATTCTTTAAATTTTCTTTTAAGTTGGATCTCTACTTCATTGCCTGGCATTAATGACTTTTTAGTAATAGAAAAAGCACATGAAAAATGAAGAACTAGCTTTAAGTGAGTTGAGAAAGCCAGCAGGCCACGAAGGAGAAGAGATGGGTTTGCAAGCTCTTATCAATAGTTATACTTAATAAGATGCAGCGAAGTGAGAGGAGGGCTGGCTTTTCAAGAGCCTTTGTTACCGCAGTGTAGATTCTAGATGGGCTCTAAGGCAGGGCAGGCAGCGTTGCTGCCTCTACTGGTAAAACTATGGTCCTAATTCATTTTTTTCAATTCACCTGTGTAGTTCTGTAATTTATAAAATGTGAGCAATTATATCTGACTCTCTTCAGTCTTCCAGTAGAGAAAATGTTAAAGAAAGCATAATGATGAATACTATTATCACAACACACACAAACACACACACACACACACACACACACACACACACACACGAGTACCCCAGGCCACAGTCAAACCTTTGGAATCAGAATTTCTGAGTGGGAGGCTCTGAGTATGTGTTGACATGGCTCTATGATATTCACAACAATTCTGATATTCATTCCACTATAATAGCTGTGGTTGTAGCCTAGAATTCAAGTGCTTGTTAAAACATAAATACCTTTGGAAAGATGGAACTTTGAAACTATTACTAATACTCAGCATCTTAGTTAAATTGATTTTGTCTGGTATATGCTTGAAAGCAGATTTTGATATAGAGGGAAAGAACATGAAGATCCTGGTACATGAGGGAGAATGGGGAAGGACTTAAAAAAAGTAGCCATCAAAAGCGGGTTTTGGAGGTCCTGGAGACTGACCAACTTCTAACCTCATTATTTTGCACTGGCTAGTCCTTGGCACTGCAAGGGTGTTTTTACCAACTCCAAAAAATAATTAGGTGCAATTGGTGAGTAAAGTTTAAAAGTTAAATTGCTCACGTTTTAACAATAGCTAAATAGTCAATGCAGCAGAAAGCAGTCATTTCATTAGCACTTTTTGCAAGACCAGTAAGTGGTTCATTATCAATTATGCAGCACTTATGCAGATTTGCTTTAGACTTACACCTCCAAGGCCACACTTTTCACATTCCTTAATTTTCTCCTGGATTTAAATGGCTGGTCTTCAAATCCTTGCCTCTGATGTGTTCTCATTCCAATAAGGTGGGTCAGTTCAGAAGGGAGAGGCAATTTCTGCCACAAAAACTATTTTTTTTTAATGGAGTACATTTTAACTTCTTACCTGCTAGGTTCCAAAGCTTGCTCACTCTTTTGAAGAATGAGGTGAGAAATAGATAAGTTTTCTAATGCCTGAGGTAGAGGTCACAGGAGCTTTTCATCAGAGAATAATGGTTGCCTCAGAACTGGCTTGGTATCCCCTTGAAGACTCAAGAAATACTGCAGAAGCTCTGCATGTATGTCAGGGAACAGAGAATGGTTTGGGCAACTGTAATTTGTGCTGGGACCATTCTGTATTCAGAAACTTAATCCACTTTCTCGACTTCAGTTTACCAAAGAATGGGAAGGAACTTTTTTTTTATATATAAAGTTGTTATAAAACTGAGTCACTTAAATGTAAAAAAGACAGAGAAGGCTAATTATTCCATAGAATGTGTTCATTCGTAAAAGGAATCGGAGTAATGAGAATAGGAAAAGGTCAGTTGGAAAGATAGTGCATGATTAAGTAAAGAATTATTCAGTTCTATTCAAACTCTCCCCTTTCACCTTCCTGGTGTAGAGTGGGAAGTGACTTGTGTTAATGGAGCTAGTTAACAAAGGCAAGATCAGTGGAGAAAGTCAGAAAATCATTAAGTTGAGCTATATCTGAGTTATTTTAAGAAGATCCAACCCTCATCTGAATAGATTTTGGTTATTCATGTATGTACCTGACCCTGAACCAAGGGGCATGTCATCCAGAACACCACACTTTGGGCTGCTCGCATTGCAGGAGGCCCCTACCTTCTGTCTTTTCTTAATATTTGGAGTGTTCGTGTCAGAACACTCCCTCTGTGGTCTCTCTTTTCTAGTCTGGATCTACACCTACCCTACAAACACTGCATAACCTGAATGTAGGCTCTAGATAAGAATGTATTGAATGAAAGAGCAATTCTACTAAGATTTTTGAGGCAATTACTTCTGTGGGAGACTAGCACAAATAAGCCATTCATGAGGAACCTAACATTTTGCAGATGACTGACACAGTGGTCTAGAATGTTAGAGCTGGAAAGGAACTCCTGTGATCCTTCTGTTGCTGGGACCATTTTATAGATGAGAAATCTGAGGCCTGGCCTGAGAAGTAAGGTTAATAAAAACAACCCAGAAATTTAATGCAACTTAAAATAGATATATACTTGGCTGGAGAATTACTCATGTTATCATTTACCCATAACGATGTCCTGAGTGGGGTAAGAATATAATTGCCATTTTATAAATTAAAAACTGGGGCTCAGAGAGGTTGGGTAACTTTTTAAAAGGAGCTAGGATATGGCCATGCCAGAACTTTAACCTCAACTGCTTAGATCCCAGAGTATTCTTTTCCTTATATCTAGGTGTTTCTCAAAGCTAGCTCATGTTCAAAAGCACGAGAGTGTATAGCTGGTTTTGGAAACACTAGTTTCTACTGTACCTTCTACCTGGGATCCTGCCTGAGGTCTGGAGTCATTTAGGAAGCCAGATGGGGCTTGCATAAAGACATACCAGTTACTGGACCTACTCCATTTCACTCACACTTTGGTTTTATGCTATGCATCTGAATTTATCTGTCTGTAGACCCAAAGCCTATAGTCTACCTTCCATCTTTAGTGCTATTTCCCACTAGCCCCACTGTGAACCCTAACCCCAGACAAACATTGATCTGTTTTATGTCTCTCAGGATTTGTCTTTTCTTGAAATGTCATAAAAATGAAATCATGGGGCAGCCTGGGTGGCTCAGCATTTTAGCACTCCCTTCAGCCCAGGACATGATCCTGGAGACCTGGGATCGAGTCCCACGTCGGGCTTCCTGCATGGAGCCTGCTTCTCCCTCTGCCTGTGTCTCTGCCTCTCTCTCTCTCTCTCTCTTTCTCTCTCTTTCTCATGAATGAATACATAAAATCTTTTAAAAAATGAAATCATGGAATATTCTGGACTTTTATAATTAGTGTAACTTTTTGGACACTCATTTGTATTGTGGCATATTTCAGAGGTTGTCCCTATTCATTGCTGGCTAGTAGTTCAGTGTGTCAGTGTACTTCAGGGAAGAAAGCCCAAACTCTTAGCTAAGCATAAGAATCTTTAATAACCTGGCTACCACCTCCATATCTAAATCTTCCTATTGCCGTTCCCCCACCTGCCTCTGCCTAACATTTTACTCTAGCAATACTGAACTACTTACGGATTCCAAGTGTACTTTCTCTTTTTCAATTGCCTTTTATAACATAATATAATTTTGTAACAATAGTAATATAAGTAATAATGCTCTATGTGCTTTGAACACCCTGATGCTGCATTTGCTCAACCCTGATCATATCTTGAACCACAGTTCTTTACTTAACTTACTTTTTTTCCAAAAAACTCAGAAGCTATCTGCTCTAAGAAAGCTCCCTAACATATAGCCATCCCCACACATGCCACACCCCTGTCCTGGCTTAAGAAACAATTGTTGGGTGCCTTCATGGTCCATAGATTCCTCTTCATATCATATCATATTACAAATGCCTGTTCACTGGTTTGCTTTCCTAGGCATCAGATTATAAGGTTACTGACGTGGGATGCCTGGGTGGCTCAGTAGTTGAGGATCTGCCTTTGGCTCAGGACATGATCCCAGAGTCCTGGGATCGAGTCCCACATAGGGCTCCCTCGCATGGAACCTGCTTCTCCCTCTGCCTATGTCTCTGCCTCTCTCTCTGTGTGTCTCGTGAATAAATAAATAAAATCTTAAAAAAAAAAAAAAGGTCCCTGAAGGAAGGAACCATGTCTTTCTATCTTTAGCATCTAGCATAATATGGCACATGTTTGAATATACAAAATTTCTGTCTATTGCTTGTCTGTCTTGTGGCTTGCCATTCTATATGCTCCTGAACTCAATGGAGGAAGAGTCTGAGTACTATCAACAAGTGTAAAAGGGCAATTACTTCCAAGTGCAGTTGTTCTTTTTTAAAAATTTTTTAAAATTTAATTTTATTTTTATTCTTTTTTTTTTCTTTTTTTTTTTTTTTTCAAGTGCAGTTGTTCTGTGTAATATTGGTAAGCTAGAGTTAACTACAATCCACCATAAATTATTTGTAAGCATTTCTGGGATTAGATTTTTTCATGAGCTGGTTATTATTTCTTTTTAGGGATTATTAAACTCAAAGAAATCTTAGGTATTACCTAATTCAGTCCTGTTTCAATAATGGATATTTCTGAGGTCTGGAGAGTGAAAGAGGTTACTGAAATTCACACACTTTGTGGCTTAGCTAGTGATAGAAACTGGCTTCTGTGGATTCTGTTCTCCTTCCAAAAAATGGAAACAATGACCCTAGCTCCAGGGATGAGGGAAAGGACTCTAGAGTCAGACTACCTGTGTATGCTAGCTCTCCAGCACTTCCATCCTGTGAGAACCTGTGCAAGATGTTTCACCATTCTGGTACCTCGGCTGCCTCATCCATCAAGTATGGGTAGTTCACCTCCTGTGTCAGGGATCTAGCTATTGTCAGTTGGCCTCACACTAATCTTTCTATACTCTGCTTTGAGATATTGGGGCTGGGACATGCCTTCTTGACCCTAACAAGGGGGCAGTTAGTAGGAGCCACTAGATAGGTTTTGAGGGACTGGAAATAAAAGAAGGGACACTTCCTTGTTTGACTTTCTGTTTTTATTAACTTCACATGAGCAATACTCTTCGCCCAAAACAGCAGTTCATCCTAATAGTTCATTCTATATATATAATTTTTCCAGCATAAGCCCCATTGAGCCTCATCAGAAATCCTAGTATTGGCCAAGCAGTGTCCTCCTCCTCAGAAGTCTCAGTTTTAGCTCCACAAGGGTCCCTCCCTTCAAGCTTCTAAATTTAAATAATTGTAAACTCATCAATCTGCCCCTTTAGCCTTTGTGGTGATAGCTGATTTGAGTACTTACTACTTCCCTGTTTCCTTTCTGTCTTTTCAGTTTTCAGTCCCTAGTTAGCAATTCCTCTTATTAAATCCTCTCTGTTAAAATACATGATGTGGTTTCTGTCTCCTGATTAGATAGACCCTGACTGATGTGACTTCCTCATATAGTTGTTGTGAACATTAAAACAATCGTCTGCTAAAAGGGCTCAACGGTGCCTGGCACACTGAAAGGGCTTAAAAAAAAAAAAGGTTAACTGTGGTTTACTAAGTAACTGTTCCACTGATTAAGAAGAACTGTGTATCTGTTCTTAATATTTCCTTTCTTCCTCAAGAACAATAAAGGGAAGGGTAATGACACAGGCCTGGTACTTTTGTTTTGGATTTTTCTATATTCATGAATCCATTTGGAGTTGTTTCAAGGTCTGTGGGAGGCATAGGAATCTTGGTTCCTAGATCAACATTATGGGGGTTACTTATCCCTCACAACAGAAACTCTTATGCTACTATTTATTTATTGCAAAAAAAAAAAAAAAATCTCTGGAGGGAGGAAGCATTTTGCCTGTGAGTCATCCACACTAATTTCCAAGAAAGCCAACTGAACAGAAAGCTTAACGTATATGGAGAATTGACTTACCCTCTTTGAAGTTAGCTTTTTACTGAATTCATTCTCAACCAGTATTATAGTTTCCACATGCTCTCTTCTTGCATCTTTGTAGTTTGTATACATTCTCTTTTAAAAATTTTTATTTCACACATTTTTTTGCTAAATATCCCAAGATATTCTTCTGATTATACATAGATGGTTTCTTCTTATTATTTCAGGTCCTTTCTCTGGTTGGATGAGAACTCCAGATTTTATTTCTTCATTCAGTGATCCCAGTGGATTGTCCCACAAATTTTTGCTGTAAACTGTTCAATGCTCTACTTAAACCAAACTGTTGGGAGAAAACAAGGATAAATTTGTTGATTATTGGTCTTCTGAGAAGTACTTAAATTATCCTTTCTGTTACGGAACTGTGGGAAAATAGCTATCAGAGGGTTTGCTTCTATTTCTAGGTATAGTTATTATTTACGAGACTGATCTGGGTTACTAAGATATGTAAGTTGGCTCTGCCCTTATTTACTAGTCAACATATTAACATGTTAGCTAGAGGCCAAATAAAGATGGTGTGTGTGTGTGTGTGTGTGTGTGTGTGTGTGTGTGTGTAAAAGAGAAAAACAGCACATGTGCATACAAGTTTCAAAGTAAAAGTAGGGCTTGCGGGAGCAGTCGATAACTGACAACAGCAATAATCGTCCTGTACTTAATTCAGATAGTCTGCTTTGGTCATACTTAGTAGCCCAAAGAGGCTGCTTCAGCAGTATTAGTAAACATGCTGGTGAGGCCCCTTGAAATGTTACACTTGAAGAGTTTCATCATACTTTGTTTAGCCTTAAGAGGTCCACCCATAGCTATGAATTTAAGCAATTTCATTATAGAAGGAAATAGACTTTTTTTCATTGATTCTGTTTCAAATCTTCCCCCATAACTGAACTAAATCTAAACTAAAAGAATATTAATAAAGTAGAACAACTTGAACCAACCCAACCCAACAGAAAGAAAGAAAACATTCTCTCCATCATCATTTCTACTCCATAAGGAATAGTAATATTTAAATAGAGATGGAGATAGAAATATGTGGTGAAATGTTCTCCTTTTTCTTTTTTTTTTTTTTTGTTACAGAATAAAAAGACCCCAGTTCTCACAGGATCTTTTTTGTACTCTTTACATATAGAAAATACTTCATAGTCAGGGAAATGGGAGACTGGCAAAAGATAATTCACATTCCTTAACATGTCTTCTTTTCTCTTTTGGTTTCCCTTTGGTTTCCTTTGGGAAAACTTCTTCCCATGGGATTCTTCCCTTTTATCTTCTCTACGTTAAAGGGTCTTCCCTCATTGTCTAGCCATGTGCTGTTTTGGCTCTATTTATAAGCTTGCCAATTTACTCCCACTGTCTGTTAGCATTTAATTATCCAACTACCTCATAATTAAAACTCATTCCAACTGCTGAAGAATTGCTGTTTAGCACTTACTTAGCTCTTTCCGTATGTATATATTACATATGATTAACCTCTAGGGCTTTCTTGATGTATATCTTTTTAATTCCCTAGTTTTCCAATACTAATTGGTGACAGAGGGGGAAAAATGTAGCTAAATCATTAGTGAATGATTTTCAAAGGTTGAAAGTAATCAGGAAAGAAGAGAGATATTTAGGAAACTAAAATTCAAGTAGTCTGCTAGACATTTGGGAAGAATCCACTGTTAATTGTTATATTAGTAAAACTTTAAGTATCTCATTATTACACAGTGGAAAAATGAACTCTGTGGCCATTGGTATTTAAAACTAAGTTATCTTACTTTTTTCTTGATAATCATGCCTGCACAACTAAAGTCTGGGGACACTCTGCTCTTGAACTGGTTTACATCCTCAATATCTCTGAGATATCATGGTGATAGCCACCATCCATCTAAAAACTTGATGATATTCTCTCTGGAGCCAATCTGTGAACCATCGTGTCAGATGAGACAGTCACAACCGAACAACATGTTAAATTAGATTTGCATAAAACCTTTCATCTTCTCCAGGTTGAGCTCACAGTCTTTATTTGTTTTCATCTGATCTGTACTGGTTTCAGCATCATTTCTATGTAATATCATTTGCTCACATGTGAGCTGATGGCACATCTTTAGATTTTCTTCTCCTGCTCCACCCAGAGAGTTGAGTGTTCCTTCCAAGAATTGTACTGTCCCCTCAGAGCAGAGAATTCTAAGGCAGAGTGTTCTCTGCCCCTCACATCCTCCCTGGGGTAAAGAAATGCCTGGTATTCCAAATATTTATTACTGAAGAAGTCTAATCCTGGTTGACATTTACCAGACTAGGGAGATCAAGTAGCCAACAGACTGTATTCTCCTCCGAGGGGCTAGTGGAGAGTGGAGAAGTCTCTATTCTTCACTGTGTCCTCAGATAGAGACATTTCAATGATTTTCTCCAAATTAAAATTCTTTCCTTAGACTACTTCATGTTTCAAGAAAAGGATCTTCTGTTCTCTAAGCTGAAGACTTAACTGTTAACTGTTAAGTACTGTAAATTGTGAGGCAGAAATAAAAACTCTGTTTTCCTTATTTACATAAAACAGTGAGATTTAAATATTTGTCTAAATTGTGTATAGATGATAGTCTAATGTATTTCTAGGATTGTCATTTGTTCTGTTATAGTGACATTTTCTAATGATGACTACATTTTCAGTATTCAAAAGCTGGGATAAATGTGCCTTTCATTGGTCATTTATTGTGTGAAAATAATTTGTACTTTGTCGGAGATAAAATGGAGTGTCATGCACTGTCAATTCCATGCCTTTTTTTCATAGAAATTATTTTGGTGGTGGAAAGTCAATGTTTTAGTAGCTAGAGGAGACATTCGAGAAATGAGGAACTATGAAGGATAGTTAAATAAGATGATATTAAGTGAACTTGGGGTAGTAGCCTTTGAATTTTGATAGATCAGAGGTAAGACCCAAAGAAACATGTAAGGAATATTTTTTGCATATTAGTATAATTTAGAAATTCAAACATTTTATTAAAAAACCATTTATTTATTTTCTGTTGCTCTTGAGGATATCATTTCCTTCCCCCACCCTTGCTCCCATACCTAATGCTGATATGTATTAATTTTATTTATTCAGTTTTATAAGACACATACTAATACCATTTTTAAATAAAAATACTGGAATATCAGCTTTTCTATCTTCTTACTTTAGCCAAATAAGCACTACTTGGTAGCTGTTCTACTGATGGTTTAGAAATTTCCTCTCCTAGGTGCATATTTCCAATTCATCACCTCCATAATCATTCTTTACATTTCATGTTATGGGTTTTGTGACTTAGACATTCTATTGAATATCTTTTCTTAATTTTGAATATATTAAATAGTATTTTATGCATCCCAAGGCCACTGCAGCTTTCCTTCTTCAAGATTGTGCATAACACAAAATCTTATTCAGATGTCAGCAATTTTTGGTTCATTAATAGCAGGCACCCTTTAAACAATGATTCATCAAGTGGATAGACATTAATCCCTGGGATATAGTGTAGGGGAGAATCTGTGAATCTGTGTGTGTGTATGTGTGTGTATGTATTCATGCTCATGCTAGTGTATACATACATGGGGTGGGTTGTATATTTTGAAAAAATATAAATATATCTTTATCTCTATCTTCTTCATAATATAAAGACAATGATAAATATAATTTATCAGTTTAAGATATTCAAAAGATAAGGTAGAAAGCACTGGAGAGAATATACCTAAAAAAGAAAAAGCAACTGGTTTAGGGGTAAGAAGTCAATTATTAGCTGAAAAGGAGATAATGATTTATGTAAGCTACATATTGTTATTTTATGACAATAAATTGTTATCTTCGTAACTACTATAAATAGGATGTTTTTATAAATATGTATCTGCTGGCATGTCATTAGGGAACTGAAATATGGTCCAAATGAGTTAGGCTGTCATATTTAGTCTGTGACTAAAGGGACAATTAATTCTCCATATGCAGATTTTTAGTTTCTCTTGGCTAACATCATATTCCTGGGTCATCTCATACTAGCTACTGTGTATTCAGAGACTATAAATCTAAGGTTCCAAGAAGAGCAGAGTAAGAAGATAAATCTTCTTTAAGAATTCAGAATAAAGAACCATTTGATCACTTAAAAGTAAAAAACAAAACATTTAAGTTTATGTATTCACATTACTTTTCCAAAATACCAGAGAGAAAACTGTAATCCAATGTTAGAAGCTCTCTCTTTACCTCTCTTTTATCCAAGAATTGACTATTACAGCCCATTGCATCTTTTCCTTCCAAGAGGCCTCATTTAGGGTTTACACACTTCTAAGCCTCTTTAGCTAGCACTGGTCTGAGGTCATAGGAAGAAGTGATGAGATCTGAAACTTAAATGGTTATTAGTAAGAAGCTATGGTAAACAAAACAAGAAACAAGAAAACAAAACAACTGTTTGTGGGAAAAAATTTGAAAGGGTTTAAGAAGTTGTAATTTGTGAATTATCTTTGACTTCTATTCACCACCTTACCGTATCACCACAATACACCAAAAATTAAGTTGATTTAAACCTAAGTGAAAGATTATTTTACAGATACTATTGGATAGAAATACAGTTGACCCTTGAACAACATGGGTTGGAGCTGTGCGATTCACTTACATGTGGATTTTTTTTTATAAATACAGTACAATACTGTAAATGTATTTTCTTTTCCTTATGATTTTCTTAACATTTTCTTTCTATGGCTTACTTTATGATAAGAATATAGTATATAATACATATAACATACAAAATGTGTTGACTGTTTATGTTATTGGTAAGGAGCCAATCAACAAAAGTTATTAGAAGTTAATTTTGGAGGAGTCAAAATTTATATGTGTAATTTTGACTGCACAGTGCGTTGATGTCCCTTACACCCCCATTGTTCAAGGGTCAGCTGTGTAATTTATACAGAAATACATACAACACAGCACATATAAATATGTATTTAGATACATTTTATACACAGTATATGTAAATATGTTCCTGATATTTTGCCTGGGTTTGGCATTTTCCACGAATATGTGTCTGAATTATCTGATTTTATGTTCACATGATTGTCCCACTGGAAATTTATGTAGATGTAATATTAAGGTATACTTTAAAATCATAGTAAAAGACTTTAGCAGGAATACATCTTTTGCATTAAGATAATTTATTTGCTATTCTATCCTTTAGGGAGCTGTCTTAAAGAATATAATGACTAGTAAATGAGCAAATGATGATCATTTGGTCATACTAACTTTGTTATTCAAATGGAAATTATAGATGAAATCATTGTTCTAAAAGATTAGATGTACAGACCTCTATAATCAACACATTCGAATTTCTCACCATAGAGATCTGACCAATTGAAGATTATAAATATTTCCGCAAAAGGAAATTTTTAGTGTAAACTTGAATGAAAAAGGAGAAGCAGGAAAGTAACTGACAGCCTGGCTTAAAGGTTTAGAAGAATTTCTCCTCTATGACCTTTTAAGGACATTTTTCTTCTAATCTTAATGTTCTGATAAACTAAAAATAGAAACAGTAATTCATACTCATGAAATAAACCAACTCTCTCCTTTTAGAAGTGAATCACTGAGCCCACATATAGTTTAACTGCTCTGGAAGGGTCTGTGTTTTAGGTACTTCTGGTGTCCAATGTGCCCTCCCTATGGGCATTGAGGCTGGAAGAGGGACTTCTACTTCAGCTTTATCTGAGAAACAAGCCAACCATTTGGTCACTGAAACCTCCAGCTTGCATTAAAAAATGAGGCTGTCTCACAGCTAAAACTGTGGGTTGGAAGCTTACTCCGGACATGTGGGCTCTTAGGAACCTTTGGCTTTCAGACTTTGTTCAAGGAAGGAAGGGGCTGTGGATTAAACACCAATCTGTCTCTTATTGGGATCATATCTCAACGAAGCAATTCTTTTCAAATTAAATGAAGGGTAATCAATTAGACATATCTATGTTGAAGACACAGAGCTGACAAGTTACTATTTTAAATGAGAATTGAGTAACAATGGAAATGCACTGCCTTGCCTCAGCCACTTTGACATGGCCATGCTCTATTCCCAGCTCCCAATGAAAGGGAATTAGTTAGGCTGCTATGTTTTTTTTTGTATCACCGGGCCTCGGTCTCTCAGCCAGAGTTGAGGGATAATGCATGATCATTCCTCCCAAGCCCAGCCAATTCTTAGACTGGACAGCCACCTCTGATGTTACCTGGTGTATACACGTACACAATAAACCAAGTTAGTTGTTAAAAAAAAATTGTGTGAATTTAAACCAAGGAATACCCAGGCAAAAAGCCACTAGCAATGAAGGCTGGAGTTAAACCATCCTGTATAAAAGTAGGCAGGTGAAGCTACTCTGAGAGTGTTAGTTCCCTGTTGTGGCTACAATGAATCACAGCACCTTTAGTGACTTAAAACAGCACAATCTATTCTCACTCAGTTTGGAGGTCAAAAGTCCACAGTGAGTTTCACTGGGCTAACATCAGGGTGTCCACAGAAATGAGTAGCCTTTGGAAGCTCTGGGAGATAATCTGTTCCTTGCCTTTTCCATATTCCAGAGCTGCATACCTGACATGCCTTGGTTCATTGGCATATTTGAAACCAATACTGTACATATCTTCACATCTCTTCTTCCATTGTCAGGGCACCTTCTGTGTCTCTGATCTTATAAAGATCCCTATGATTATGTGGAACCCACTTGAGTAATCGAGGTTAATCTCCCCATTGCCAAGTCCTCACCTAATCACATCTGTGAAGTCTCTTTTGCCATATAAAGTAACATTTTTAGGTTACTGGGATTTGGATATAAGTATCCAGGGGGACCATTAGGCAAGCCCATTACCCCTGGTAATATGCACCTACAAGTCATAAGGAAGCTAAAATTATGAGTCAGCAAAACATGTGAGATGTAAGACACAGGGACTACAGAGAAAGGAGAGCAGCTGTGTCAAAGGGAATGCAGGGCTAGCTTTCAGTGAAGGCTGCTGGCCTCCCATGGCTACAGTCCCTATAGCCATGGAAACATACTTTTTCTTACTTTTTCTGAGATCTGCAGTTCAGCTTTATCTATGTGTGAATATCCTGAAAATAAACTACTGCCACTGGAGGTAACTTGACATTGTCTCTGATCCTTATAAGCAAAAGGGCTGGCTAGAGGAAGAGGCTTATTTGTGATAATTTTTTCTAAAAGTGGGTAGAGGGGAATAAATGTTAATTGTCTAAGTATATTGCTGAATAATTATTTTACTAATTTTCCAAGAAAACTAATAATTTTGTTTTTTCTTTTGAATTTTATTTTTTAAAAGATTTTATTTATTGATTTTTATTTTATTTTACTTGAGAGAGAGAGAGAGAGACAGTAAGAGAGAACATGAGCAGGAAGGAGAGGAAGAAGCAGGCTCCCTTCAAGGAGCCGGTGGGGCTCAATCCCAGGACTCTGGGACCATGACCTGAGCTGAAGACAGACACTTAACCAACTAAGTCACCCAGCTGCCCCTCTTGAATTTTAAACGGTAACAGTTATCATTTAATGCGAAGAGCCCTGGCTCTGGCAAAGAAAACTGGCTATCACCTGGATTCAGGCCCTTAGAGGCTGTAATACTTGGAAAAAGTCAACTGGCTTAAATCTGTTTCTTGCTTTCCTTGTAGGTATAATGGGGCAATGATATCTATATTACTATGTTGTTATGAAAATTATGTGTTGATAAACAGGAGAGTCCTTTGAAACCGTAATGAACTGGTTGCTCTTTATTATGACTGACAGAAACCTGACTGATGGATTTCTCATAATTGCAGAGTATGGCAAGATCCCCCAGAATGTTCCATACGTTTTTGGTAAATAATAAGAGGCCCTATTAGGAAACTGCAATTTTGCAAAAAGAATAAGGTCTGCGGACAAACCAACTTAAAATCGGAATGGGAAAGAAGATGAGAAAGTCAAGTTTGATTTATGGTATGTGATTGTCAGAAAATTGTATACGGGACAGGTATATGGTAAAGGCCTGTGTTCAGGTGTCAGGCTTAAGACTTTTTACTAGAGATTCACATAATGGTTATTTCCAGTTGTCTCCTGTGAAAATGTTGGAGGTTACTTAAACTATGATTTTACATCAAACAAAATATCTAAATTTCCCATGACTCTTATAAGCCTATATTTTGAACTTGAAAAGAAAATGAGAAACATCAAGGAAATAAGATAAATGTGCCTTATCCAAACTGAAAAGGGGAGAAGCACTTGGAAATGAATGGAACAATCCTGTTCTATTCTGAAAGAAATGAAAAGCATTTTGTCTTTCTCTGTTTGAGAGAATAGGCATCGAAGATTTTCTCTATGAGCATAACAAACTATAGGCACTACCTAAAATGGGGCTTAGCACATAAAATCTGTGATGAAAATTCCAGAATTTACATAAAAACTCCTGACATAAGCTTGGCATTGAACAAAAAGTCCAGCTGAGTGAAGGCAGCAGGCTTAGAATTTCTCAGGAAAGGTCTGACGAAAGCATAGCCTACAATTCCCTTATTTTTAGAGCAGTCATACCAATCCAAGGTTACCTCTGAGAGATGAATCTTCACTATATTGATGCTAAGGTGATCTCAGGGTGGAAATCTATTTTGAAAGCAGTAGAACTCTGGTTTATATAAATTGCTTATCTTTTGAAATACTAATAATGGAACATTCACTGAAAAATCATTCCAATATCCTGCCTTTTAGAAAAATTGTTGTTTTTCCAGAAAGGTGTATGATATAAAGAATCTTAAAAAAAGGTATGTCTTCCCGTTTTCACAGTGGATATAATGGACCACATATATGTGTCCCTCCAAAGTTGCATGTGGAAGCCCTAACTTCCATGTCACTGTATTTGGAGATGAGACCTCTAAGGAGGTACTTAAGGTTAAATGAGGTAGAAAGGGTGGGGCTCTGATCCCATAGGGTAGTATCCTTAGAAGAAGAGACACTAGAGAGCTCCCTCTCACTTTTACTCTGCACATGCACAGAGACAGGGTGTTAGGAGCACACAGTGACAAGGTAGCCATTTGCAGCCCCAAGAAAGAGCTCTCACCAGTCACCAATCCTGCTGACACCTTAATCTTGAATTTTCAGTCTCCAGAATTTGAGAAAATAAATTTCTCTTGTTCAAGTCATCCAGTCTGTGGTATTTTATTATGGCAGGGAGTGACCCAGCTTGCATTTTAGATGGTGGGTTATAAAAATACACAGAAAGTGACCTGGAACCTAACTTTAAGTTGGAAATCTTAATGTATCCCTCTTCCTTTGGTGACTTGTGTTTATTAATAGAATCTGCAGAGGACTTCTTGACTTAAAATAGATGAAAATACTCTGGTAAATATCAGAGACATTGAGAAATATAATCGGTATGGACTTGGATGTTTTTGTTTGCTTATGATTTATTTATGCTTAAAAATTTACATAGTTATTCTCTGACCCATTTTTCTCATCAAGGAAACAGAGAGAAGGAGGTGCCTATGAAACATGTCAGACCTCCTACAGAAAATTCATGTGAAGTGTCTAAAAATGAGTAAAGGGACACTAGGAAATTCTATATCATTTGGGATCTTTCAGGGAATGGAGATATCATCATATGACCTCGAGTCACCCAGGCAATATTTATGCATTGTAAGGGAGGTAAGGACACATGCAAAGCCTTGTAACAAAAAAACCACCTGGAGAACTGGAACATTCTTCTAAATCCCTTAGCAGCTCTCAGAGCTGTTATTCCTGTACCTGGTATCTTCCTCTGTCTCTCCCTTTTCACTCTCATGGCTCACGCATACCCCCTTCTATTCAAGAGTATTTCTGCTCTTGTCTTCCTCTTTTATGTGAATGCCTCTGTTTGCCTTGTATCCTAACTTCCCAAGAAAAGATCTGATTAGAATGTTTGTCCATTGTACACTTCTCCTGCTAGTTAGAGTGCTTGTACTGGGTCATGTGACGACCACTCGTATCAAGCTTTGGGACAGGCTCATTCATTGTGGCCAGACTTGCGTGTGTCTACATGACGCAGACCTTGACCGTCTAATTGGCATGGGTGAATATTTAAGATTTGCTGTTACATGAATTTGTGTATGTAAATAAGAAGAAAATAACAGAAGTACATACAAACCAAAGTTTGTCTTTCATAGCTCAATAAAAATCGTGTTTATATCACTCTCTGTTTGGGGGCTCTGCATCCTTGACTGTTGTGAAGACATATTTATTTCTTGTTATGTTTTCCATTTAATCTACTTCCCTCTTATCTCTGACACCATGGCCAGGTATGAGCTATTTCACTTTAGTTGGTCAAGCAGGTTGGAGAGGGCTTGAGGTAGGAGCCAGTGTTGGGTCAGGAACAGGCATGGCAAAGGCAGAAAGAGATGTGGGTGTGAGTGCCAGGAACAATCAGTTTCTGGCAAGCTGAGCAAAGTCTCTTGGTCCCATACCAGAAAACAGTTGGTTGTTTAATAACTAAATGGGGCTCCATCTCAAATTCACTATGTGACCTCAGGCAGTACCTAACTTCGTTAAACTAGGCTAAGGAGTTTGGATTTTATTCTAAGCATATTTGGGAAGTCAGGGGAGATTTAAGCCAAAGAGATACATGACATGGATTATGTTTAGAAAAATCATCCATGCTGCAGGGTGGCCTGTGGACTGAAAGTAGAAAGGGTGGAAGCAGGGAGAACAGGTAGGAGGCTAATGTATCTGAGAGGAGGTCTGCCAGGGCAATGCAACACTTCCAACATCAAAGAGGTGTTGTCTTGGAACTGGGTAGGTGACAGGTAGAGATACAGCAATCTAGATGGAGAGAAGAGAATAGATTGGACCTACACTTTGAGGGTAGAAGAAAAGGGACTTTCTCGTGGATTAGAATAGCAACAGCCACACAACAGTAACAAGGGATCCAACAACATTTTAAAATCCCGGGCAATCTGTGCTGTTGGAGAATGCTGTCTTTCCATTCATTTCCCTTTCACTCCTCCCTTTGCCACCAGGACCCCTATACAGTTCCTAGGGGTTAAGGAGCTCTTCAGCAGCATCTCAATTTCTTTCTGAATTCACTTCCTATAATCACTTATTATATCTTAAAAGCTCCCTTGGCCTTATGGAGTGACTACAATTTATTTTGAAAAGGTATTTTTCACTAGATATGAATTATTTCCCACACAATGCCCCCAAGAAATAAAACATCTGCATCTCAATATGAGATAATTTTTGTTGGAAGGTCAGCCCTGGTGGCTAGGTCAGTAGACCTTCATGTGAATATAAAAGGACCCTTTAATGTCTCCAGAATGATACTAGTTTATTTAAACCATCAACTTTTACTCAAAGTAGTTTTAGGCTGGTATTGGGTGTTTCTTTTCTGTGAGTTCTGTACATCAGAATTTTTTTCTGGAGCTTCTAAGAAAACATTTACCTGAAACACTGCACACACACACAAACACATACATTCACACTCATGCCTGCATCCCACTCCTGAATCAGAACCTCAGGGTGGGCTTGGGCAGTGCTATTTTCACAAGCTCCGTAGGTGAGGAATCAGCCAACTTCTTCATTAAAGGGACACATAGTAAATATTTTAGGCTTTTTGGGCCAGCTACTCAACTCTGTGGTGATCCTCAAAAAAAGGTAAATAAGTGAGTATGGCTGTATATCCATAAAAATTATTTACAAACCAGGCAGGGGGCCAGATATGGCTGTATTGTGGTGAGTCCTGTCATAGGGGACGGCTCCACGTGATTCTCTGGCCTCACAGGTAGCCTTGCTGGTGTGATCCTGTTTTTGAGTATTTGCATCAATCCTTGATCATTTGTTGAGGTCACAATTTACTTCTTGAGTGTTTACTATGTGCCAGATACTTAGAATATAAGTACTAGCTCCTACCTTCAAGGAGTCACAGTTGCTAGAGAAGTAAGACAAAAATAGACACAATTAACGATGACAAGATAAGGGTAGGCACTGATTTCTATGAGTGGAAGCAGGAGAATCAAAGTGAATGCTGGTGGAAAAGGAGGCTTTTTCAGAGGAGTTGACTTGAATTCCTACTTGTAGGCTGGGCCCTGGCCCAAGGTCCCAGGACCAACTGTAGCCTGAAGTAACAGTTTCCTTAGAAGTCCTAGCCTCTGGCTATTGGGCTCCTTCCTCAGTCCCAGGCTGTAGCCCTACTCTGTGACCGGTTCATGGAACTATACTCTCCGACTCCCTCCTTCCTGCTACCATCAGTGGTTTTATGTACTACCAGTTTCCTTACCACTCTGCTCGCTCTGATAATGCAGTCCACTGGGTCTGTCTCTCTATGGTTCCAGGGATTATTCTGGTACTTAGTTTCTAAAGACTGATGCCAGCCTTCCTCACTCCAGGCTGCTAGGGTCTGAATTGTTGCTTTCCCCTGACAGACCTCCTTCCAGATCCAGATTGTTCGGACATTACTCATTTGATATAATGTGTTTCTATTCCTTTCAGCCCACGTCTGGACTGGCCTTTATTAACGTTTAACTTGTCAAACTTCCTTAATTTATCTATTTTTCCTTTTTACCCAGCCAGCTAGGTCATTTTTAAGAACTGTTCTATACTCTTGCTTCAGCATGGTTTTACAGCGGTTGCTTTTTTTCTAGAACTGCTCAGGGGAAAGCAGTTTACCTTCCAGAAGTAGGAGTGCCAGTATAGACCTAAATCCCAGTTTACAAGCTTGAGAACTATATTCTTTGGTGATTATTTCTGTATGTTCTACTTGGTTATGAATGCTTTAATGCTCTTATAACTCAGTGGTGGGCAGTTGTTCTGTCCCCTGTGATGCCCCTTGGTGTCTTTATGCAGCTTAGTAACACCACACACAGTACGGCCTCATTAGCTCTGGGTTGAAGCGCATCCAGGAAACAGGCCCCTTACTCTCTCTTTGGGCCTGGAAGCCGTCATGGTGCACTGGCATGGTCAGCCTGGGGGTATTTCCTCTAATGATATTCAGAAGTTGTCCGAGCCGAGTGAAACATGGCTTTGGTGCTGGCTAAAGCATCCTTCCTGACCAACGTGTCAGTTAATTTCCAGAAAGATTAAACAACCCCTGCATACACAAATGTTCAAAATTCACAGGCCATCTGGGGTTCCTGTATCCTCACATGAGAGACCCCAGATGGATTGTAAATTCATCCCTGTGGGTAATATAGTGCAGTTGCTCCTCAGTCCTCCTGCTTTTCCCTGTGGCATCTGATACTATGGCCATGATGAGGTTAATTTATGTGGCTTGATACACTTTATCATCTGTCACTTGTACAGCTCTTGCTGTGCCATCTGGTGTCTCAGAGGCGGTTTCAGGAAGCAGCATGCATAACAAGGTATCTGCATTTGTGAATTCTTTCAAGCATTTATAGGTAATAGCTAAAAGATATTTTGAGAAGCCAGTGCCCGTCTCTGCTGCAGATCAACACTAACGTGGATAATCTGACATGAGGTTCAAACAAAGCCCACTATATTTTGCAGGAAAACACATCTGAATTAGTCCACAATCACCAATATTGATGGAACCTATTTATTTCAAGACCCTGAATATCTCTATCAGGCTGAGAATATCTTACTAGGCTCTTGTGCAAATCAGTAAAAGGCAGAGGCAATGGCTTACTATCAAACATGATGGATGATGAGACAAAAAAGCACATACTAGCACAAAAAATTGTTTAAATCAAAAATCCTGCAGCAAAATGCCTAAGTGCCCCTATTATAATGATTTCATATCCATGTTTCATTTTCAGCAATGTGTTAGGACCTCAAGAGAGCATAACAAAACATTAAATAGATAAAACCATGAGAAACAGATAGAAAATATACTTAGGGGAAGTGGGAAGGTAAATGATACAACATGACCCCTCCTGTCTGTCTGTCGGTCAGGCTGCAATTTGTGTGCCATTGTCAGGGGTGGGGGATTATGGATGCTAGGGCTCTTGCCCTTTAGACATTCTAATTTATTTTGGGGGAGTAAGATAATGAGAGTTATACATATTGAGTATATATTGAAAGGGACAATTCCAGAATATTGCGAAGTTCTTGAAAGAGGTTAGTGTTAAGTTCTGAAAGAGTGCAGAATGGTCTTTGGAAGAGAGGCTGGGACATGTGTAGGACAATGCAAAGATCAAGAGGTAGAGCTGAGCCTCTTTGTCCAAGGTATGGCTGCTACTGGCTTGAGCAAAGCACAGGGGTCCACGTGTGGGATGGGATCAGTGGAGCAGGAGGGGGCCAATTAGTGCAACGTATAATGCTAGGCTGAGATCTTGAAATTTAATTTTATAGGCCTCACAGATCCATCATATATTTTCAGGGAGGTAGTGAATGAAAGGCAGTAAATGAATTTGAGGGGAAAATTATTCCAGTAGCAGTATAAGTTGGTACTTCCCGCATGGGTGAGAGAATAGGAAAGCTCCATTAAAGAACCTCTCTACTTATTATAGCTGAATTGCAGTTGAAATACAATAATAAGATAACTCTAGTTCATGGAATATCAAGAGTGACCTACTGTTTGAAAACAATTTTCAGCCTAACAATGAATTTACAAATATCACAGACACTTATCCTTCTCTTCATCCTGTGTCTTCCAACCTTCCATTATTTCTCTGTATATTAGAAGGCTAAGAAAACATGAGGCAACAGATACTTCTCCTAGAGTTAATGATTGTCTGGAGAGCTGTAATATAAGGACAGGAATAAAATTAGTGAGTTCAACTGAAAAGTCAATTGATTTTTAAAAAGTATCCATTTAAAACCTATTCTGTGTAGGATCATCTCTTGGCACTTTCTGACTATAAACTTCTAGAAAGGAAAATCTAGATTTCAAGCTTGAGTGATGCCTCTCATTATGAAAGCCTAGCTGAGCCAGGACTATGTTTCTGACAGTGTAAAGAAGAAAGACTTTTGTCTTTTGTCAGACGAGGAAGGGTTACTCTTTGCATTGACTTCTAAAAGTTTGAAGAAGTGGCCTGGCCAGCTTTGTGTTTCATTTTAATCTATTCCGTAACTATTCCCCAGCTCTGCTGGACCAGAAATTTGTTATAGTCACTCAGATCCCTGATGCCTACCCAGCCCAGGGTCTGGCAGACAGTAGGGGTTCAACAAATGTTTTTGAAATGGACTATGTTTTTGTACTGTATGACATCCTGGGGAAAACCTTTTCTTTCCTATCCTGAACTGTCTTTATTCAATCTGAGAGTGCAGTCTGGTAATCTTGGACTGATTTTTAGTGGGGGGGATCTTCTTCACCATCTGATGGTTCCGCTCTGTGTGTTCTGCTGATTAGACATGGTATATTTTCTTTTTGTTTTATGGTTCTAGATAGAGTAACTCATTACTTTCTTTGGCAACCTTAACCATTCATTCTTCTTCTATTTAGTTCAGGGGTCAGCACATTTTTCTGTAAGCTTACATAGTGAATATTTTAGCCTTTGCCAATTTACAGTGTCTCACAACTATCCAGTTGTGAGACAATCTCACAAATATCCACTGCTATTGTAGTGTGAATGCAGCCATGGACAACACTGAAGTGAGTGGGCATGGCTTCATTCCAGTGCAGCTTTATTTACAAAACAGCCTTTGGGTTATAGTTTTTAATTTATTTTATTTTTTTTTTTACCCAATTTGATCTCTATGGTAGGTGGTCCTTAATTCATTGTTTTGAGTATTCTGGTATTTCTACTTTCCAACATTTGGTCAGGATCTAGTTTTTTCTTTCTTTTTTAGACCAGCCATAACTTTTGCACTCACGGTTTTGCCATCCAGCACCATTGTACTCATGATCAAATCATTGGAGTGGATTTTGCCAAACTTTGTTGTCTATGTATTCTAGGCAGTCAATTCTTTTAACACACCTTCGACTCTGTCCTCTGAGAGTCAATTTTTCTACAATGGCAAGTGATTCTGGTGTGTAATGATACAGAAGAATACAATGAAGTTTGGCTACTTCTTTCACTGAAGCTGTCACTGATCTTTTGAATTGTTTTAGCAGAATATTATCTTGCATTTCTATTACAGTCAGTAATTAAGTTTTGCTTGGCTCTCCTGATGCTGTGGAGCCTTAGAATATTCATTCCTTCATTTTTTGACCCTCCCTGTGACTGGCAATTTATCTTCTCCTAGTTGCCTTTGTCTAAACTGGGCCCTATGTTTTATGCTTTCTGAGAGAAGAGAAAATCATGTAGAATTAGTGGTCATTAAACTATCTTCCATGAGACACCAAGTTTCTATGAATCATCTCCAGAAGATTCTTTGAATGCTATTTTACTTAAGGAAAAGCTGTTCCTTTCATTACCATGAAGGAATGTAAGAATGGGAACAATATACACTGTATAATGGAAACTTCACAGCTTAGAAGACAATTAAGGTAAAAGATTCCTTTAGATTATATCAGTCTTTGGACAGAGGATCATAACAGATGTCACCTCAGGAATCTTGTGTTTGCCAGCTTTCCTTTGGTCCTGTTTAACTACTCTCACTTGTAAATGTAGAATTGTTGCAGAAACCAATGTACACTTTGCCACAGGCTCCTTTTAAATGTTAGCTGTACTATTACTTTCTGTTTTTCTCAGGCAATCATGGTTGATCCACCTCCCCCAGGAATAAGAGGTCTGTTTATAATGCTGCCTAACTAATATGTTAAAAGAAAGCTTATTAAAATGCAAAATGCTCTTCCCAAAGTAATGGTAGTTTTATTGCTTTGGATATATAAAACAGGTTGATTAAAGAATAAAGAAATGAAATGTGAGGAGAAATTATAATCTGTCCTTCATGATAGGAAAAAAAAAACTTTTGCTTTTAATTGCTGAGATTCTCAGTGAATGGTTGTTTTGGCTAAAACAAATTAACAAATAAATTGCAAAAAATATCTTCAGTGAATACAGTTCTGTAAAAATATTAGAGCTCCGTGGTCATTGAGTTAAATTCTGGACAAAGGACTTAGCTTTGTGTATTTTGATGCCCAACTCGGTAATGTGCATTTCCTGGCTCTCACCTTTTAGAACCCCTTGACCTTCTCATTTGAAGCTTATTTATCAGCAATGGGAACTGCATACATTCACTGTTGAAGGAATCAATAATTTGAAGTCCTAGGTCTTTCCACATTTGACCATGTTGTCTTGCAAAGCTGGCAAGTTCTGCCAATTCTGAGAAACTTGTCTGAAATACAAGATTTAGAGATGGCTGAGGGCATTTCCCATTTTATTAACATTTAAAACACATTAAGGACTAGTAATAAATATAGCACAGTCAATGGATTTCTGTTCTAAGTTGGAGGGTGGGAGACTCGTGGGGGACTTCCTGCTCTTAAAGAGTGATAAGGTAAGAGAAGATCCCTACAAACCCTAGATCTCAAAATACGAGCATTACACCAGGAAGAAAGTAGAAAAAAAGCATGTTAAAAAAAAAATGTCTTACAGCTGATGTAGATGCTATTGTGAAAAATTTAGAGCTGACTTTTGGGCGTGGGAGAGTGGGGAAGGAGAAATGTAGTAATCAGCCTGCTGTTTCTCTTGGCCCTTGAGGGAACGGCAAAATAAACATACCAGGGGCTATACACAGAGGCTGTCAGCAGTCTGGGCACTGTGCAGATCACATGTGAAGAGAATCCTAGAACATAGAAGTGAATGAGTCTTTGTTTCCATAATTCTTTCAGAGATGGAAAGAAAGGAGAAAAATTGTATTCTTGTATCAGAGAACAAATGTTAAAGCTAACAGTAGATATAGGAGTAGACTATATGGAGACCATAATTAGGATTTAAATTTAGTCTTATCTCCTTTTCTTAGCTATTTGCTCCCATTTTTTAAACATTATGAGGCAAAGGGACAGAGCACATACATTTAGTTGATGGAGCAAGAAAAGGTTCCTGTATTTTGTAGTAACATTAAATACAGGGCAATGGCTCTACAAGTATCAAGTAATCTAAGTCAGAATCAGGCTGTGTGAGCAAGATGGCAGGGATTGGAATTTAGTATTCTGAGTTGTATGCAGCCCAAGAAGGAGGAGGCTCTTCTCACAACTGCTACCATGGAGTATGATTGGAAATGACAGGCAGTGAAATTCAGATGACCTGAATTACATGGTCTGATCTGATTTGACTAAGCCCATATTCCATATACTCAGCAAGGATATACACATTTCAGGGAAGAAAATGCCTAGCTAATTAATGATAACTCACTCAAAATGCATTTCCAATGAAAATACTTTTATTGAACCCTCACTATAGCACTATATTTCTGGTCTTTGATTGGTAAGAGTTATCAGAAATAAGACTAAAAACTTGATATTCACTTAATGAAACCCTTCAATGAGTTTGATTCCATTTTTTAATTTTATAAATTAAGCACACACAGCCATTAAATACAGGAGGTGGAATTGGAAACCAAATCTGCCTAACTTCAAAACTCCTCCTTCCAACCACTCTGCAATAGGGTCTCTCTTCTGAAATACCACTTGCTTTTTTCTCCACCATCTTTAATGTTGCATTTGAAGTTTCTACACAGTAGGTGAACAAAAGACCAGCTCTATAGGTGTTCCTGGAGAAATACCCCACCCTCCTCAGTGTGCTAATAAAAAGGGCCCTCTACCAGGTAAGTGTAAGAATGAGTCCTGCTCTCTAAATTCTCCTTCCTCCCATAATAAGAGGTGTTTTTTTTTTTTTTTTTCTTTTCTTTTCCTACTTCTGAAACTGGAAAAGTGAGTTTGGCGAAATAGTGAGTGAGTTCTTAGGGGAGGATGGTGAACAAGAATGGAAGGTGGATGCTTCAAGGCCCTAGGCAATGCTGTTACTGTAGTGATGCTGTCATTGTCATTTCCATCAAAACCCTGAGGTTTCTTTACTCCTAGCTTGATGTCACAGATAGAATATGTATATATACTGACATGTGAGAAGAGCTGTCTTTCCTTTCCCTTGCCTGCTTCTTACTTCCTCCCCCTCTTTTTGACAGGAGGTGTGGGGAGACGTGTTGAGGAGGAAGTTGCTGCAGAGCTCTGGTTGCTCGTAGAGAACCTTCAGCTTGTGGCCTCTCATTGCAGACTGCTCTGAGCACACTCTTTAGAGGCCTGGGCCAACGTAGTCAGAAGGCTGTAGGAATGAGTTCCACCAACACTTCCAATTACTTCCCAGACCGATTGTGGAATGACTTAGACTTGGGAAAATATGAGGGAATTCAATAGCCCATGAGTGGTTGTATGGAGTTTACAACTTTCAGAAAGATAACCTGAGGAAAGAAGACGAAGCAATAGAAAATGATCTTTATTCCTATAGGTAGATGGTGAATGGGTCACTGGTTCAGGCAAGGAAGTAATTCTGGACAGAACTTACCCAGTGTGTGATTTATCACTGTCAGAAATAAAAAATTGCCTTTGCATTTATCATTCTACCTCCTTATTCTATCGGCTAAATTCACACTCTCTTTTTTGCACTTTCCACTGCTTGCTTTATACAAACTATAGTGGCTAAGCATTTTCCTCTATGCTGACCTCCAGTAAGTTGAGAATATACATGGCAGTTGGGATAGAAAAACACACAATTCCATATAAGCTAGCAATATCTGCGTATCTCAGCATCTTTGCAGTGACATTGAGCTACTGAAGTACTTGTCTTTGTTCACAAAGCTGTTGATTCCTTGCCAGAAGGACATTCCACCACATTAATCCCACTGATGACCTGTCTGTGTAGATGGATTTTTAATCCATTGATTTTTTTTTAAAAAAACTACCCAATAGCTCTATTGATAACCATTATATAATTCTATATTTCCTAGCTTTTAGCAACAGAGTTCACATTCTTTAAGATGTACTAAAACCAGAAAAAAACCTAATATTCTTTATTATAATTTCCAATATATCTAGTTTCCTAATAATTTTATAAGTTAAGAACACTCATATGTGTAACAACTTTCAAGATCTAAACACATTAATTAAGCAATGAAAATAATCGCATTTAATAAACTGTTCATGGTAAGTATTTAGATCCTTGTAAAGCTCAGATTAACTGCTGAAACAAGTTTATGCTTTATCAAACAAGATTATCCTTAAGCAGTACACTCTAACTGTCAGACATTATGAAACATTTACTCTTAACTATGTCTGTTTGATGGATGTTGCTTATGGCCTATGTATGATTCTACATTACTAGACAGTAGAAATGCATGTACTAAAAGCCAAAGTCTATATACAGGACTCTGACTTCTTTTAGTAAAAAGCTATGGAGAATAAATAATAGTAATAGAAAATGCATTCTGAGTCATTGTTGTAACTGTGAACAATAGACTATTTTGAGTGCCAATACATTTTCTTTCAGTTGTGGTAAAGAATGTCACAGTTGGACTGAAGTCTTTTTAGCTATTATGTCATACTGGAATAATGTTTTTATCAGAACTTGTCTCATTTTTTAAATATGCATTTTAACTGTAAATGTTGGCAGATCCATATCTCAAATTGAGCAACAAACTAGTTTTTACAACTAAAGAATTACAGGATTCTTTAGAAGCAAATTTATTTACTTTAGTTTCTAGATCAAGTAAAAAAAAAAAAAGTGAAGAACCCTGAGTTCTTTTAATGGGTTGAGTTTGTTTAGTTAGCATTCCTTTTTTTTTCAATTAAGCAGGAAAAATAAATACTTCAACACATATCTGGCTCAAACTGATGATAGATGACCTAGTAGGTGAAACATAAAGTATATGCTAGATGACGGGAAATAAGAATTATTTATTTTGGGGCAGCCAGGTGGCTCAGTCGGTTAAGTGTCTGACTCTTGGTTTGGGCGTGGGTCATGATCTCAGAGCCCTGGGATTGAACCCCAAGATGAGTTCTGTGCTCATCAGGAGGTCTGCTTGGGGATTCTCAATCCCTCTCCCTCTGCCCCTAACCCCACTCATATTCTCTTTCCCTCTCC
Source organism: Canis lupus familiaris (assembly GCF_011100685.1). Classification (NCBI taxonomy): domain Eukaryota; kingdom Metazoa; phylum Chordata; class Mammalia; order Carnivora; family Canidae; genus Canis; species Canis lupus. The sequence goes on from NC_049233.1 coordinate 50,536,171, forward strand.
GAATAAATAAATAAATCTTTAAAAAAATTATTTATTCTGCCACCAGCTCCATATGCTTAGAAATTTATTTTATTAAACTTTGATCTAAAGACCAAAAATTAGAGTTATGAGCTGATTCTACTTTAAGTTTTGGAAGAAGGCAGATAAAAAGGGGAAAATGTGGACTTGTTAATTACTTACTAAGAACCATGAGATGTTCAGTGAGTCATGAGTATGCTTTCTCCCAATAAAGTATCAGGTGATTGATCTATATGTTGTCACCAAACACATATGTACATATTGGTGATAAACCAAATACAAACACATATCTCAATGAATCACCTATAACCCTCTTGCTAAACCTTTTTTGTTGTTGTTATATCAGTTCTGTGTGAAATTTATCATTAATTTAAGTTTGGTTTCCCTTCTAGTCCTGGGTCAGTTTTTTATTTTTTATTTTTTATTTTTTTCTAATTGTGACTAACAACATGGCAATTTGAGTCTTTATAAAGGATACTCCTTTATACCCAAAGAAATAAAAAATTTCAAAGTACTTTTGAACATGAAATCAGGAATCAAGAATTCCTAGGGGACATAGCTATAGTTTTCTCCTACTGCTCCTGAGTTATCAGCAGAGAACTGGTGGGGGGTTATTTTCCTCACCCCTTTTTCTAAGCTGAAAAAGATTTTATAGAGTGTTTAACTAGACCATGATCAGTTGATCCTGAATGTAGTAGCTGCAGTGCCTTTCATTGCTTCTTCAAAATTCCTTTGCTTGCCTCTGCTGACCACAAAGCTGATAATGCAACCTTCTTTCCATTCTAGTAATAAGGAGGTGATGATGGCACACTGTGTATTACCATGGTAATTGTTCATCATCCAGTTCTTAAGACCATTTTCTACTTTCCCTCCTTCCTTCCTTTCCCTCTTTCTCCCTCCCTCCTTTCTTTCCTTCCTTCCTTTCTTCCAGTCTCTTTCCCTCCTTTTCTCTTTCTTTCTCTCTCTCTTTCTTTCTTTGCTTTTTCTTCTCTTCCTTTCTTAAAACAGCAAATTGTGAAAAATATAGATTTTGGTGCTAAAAGATTGATTTTTCAATAGAAAGTCCAAAGATTTATTATAACTGCTCTTAAAATTACTTTCTGATGTTTTGAGCCATTAACTCTGTGTCTTCTTTACCATATAAAATATACGGTTGCTTTATTTAGAAACATAAGCTGAGTTGATATTATGGAACTCTCTTTTTTTCTCAACTCAGGATATTTGATAGATTACTATGAAATAGAAATGTTACCTGAGTGTGTAGTCTGAAGGTTCCTAGTTTTCATTTGACAATGAAAGAACTTAAAGAAGGTATTTAACTTTACGTTTGCCTATCTGTCCAAGTAGAGATAATACAGATGTCTAATGATTATAAAAAAAAGCTTTGATGCCTCCATACAAAAGAAGACAGCTACATATTTTAGAATTAAATACTTAAAATGGATATAATTCCATGGCTCTTCATTATTTCTTTGTGAAGTAAATGTGTTTCGGGACGTATGAGGCTGTCTTGCAGGTAATATAATAAAGCATAGTGTTGTTAATGGATTTAGAAATTAATAAGAGGCCCAAACTTCAACCTAGGTTTGCTGACTTTTAAATCCTTTCATCAATTTCTTTGCATAATTTGTGATATTCCTTATTTTGTGCTTCACAAAGGAGAATAATGAACAGTATTATTATTTGGAAAAGTAAAGTGTGTTTATTGCAGTGTTTGGTCAAAATCCTCTCATCAAATCTGTCTATTTCTGTTTCAGAAATGCTTATATAACTTAAGAAATATTCAAATCTCTTTGATCCTTAGTTTCCCCATGTGTAGCACTTTCATGACTTATGAATAACATAGGACTTTTATTTTATTATAATATCTATCATAAGACATTTTATGAGTGTTAGATTAAATAAGATGATAGATGTAAAAATGCTTTTCAAATTCCAAAGAATTTTATAGATGGAAGACCTTATTTTTGAAGGTAGTGTGTGGCCAGAGTACAAAGGGCTTTAAATATTAGGCTTGCCAGTGTTGACTACTTTGTTGAGCAATGAAGAACCCTTAAAGTTTTTAGAAAGGTAGTACAAAGCCTAAGTAGAGCTTGAGGAGCATGGATCTAGCAGTAGCCTGTGTGATGAATCAAGAGATAAAAAGACTGAGTGAGTGGTGTGCTGTGGGGATAGTTAGAAGACTAGTATAATAGTTCAAATGAGAGGTAAAGAAGAGTCTGAACCAGGCTAATGGCGATAATAATAATCAAAATATTATGTAGAGATAGAATCCATGGAATCAGATAAGAATGAGGAGGGTGGGTTAAGTAAAGAAAGAATAACATATGGCTTTGAGGGTTTAGTCTCAGGTATATGAGATGAAAATTTAACAATTTAGTACATGGGGCTTGGTGTTTATACAAGATGGAATACTAATTTCAGCATGTGTTGACTTTGTGGACTTGTTTGGGTACCCCTTTGGTGATGACAAATATACATTAAGAAGCATTGAGTGAAATCAGGAAAGCAGTAAGAGGATAAAGTAATCAAAAAGTAAAGAATCATTTACACACACACACACACAAAATAATAATAGGAGCCATGAGAATGAGGAGCTTCAATGAGAAAGTTAATACAGGGACAGAGAGCTATATATTCTCACGATAAAGCACTGTGAGAAATTGAGGTTCCAGAAAAAGGTTAGATGGCAGAATCAGAAAAATAGAACCAAAAGAATATGGCAACATGGATGTCAATGAATGGGAAAAGTTGATATATTTTTTAAGTTACAGCAAAGCAGAGTTTTTAAAAAAGATTTTATTTTATTCATTCATGAGAGACACACAGAGAGAGAGAGGCAGAGACAGGCAGAGGGAGAAGTTGGCTCCATGCAGGAAGCCCAACACAGGACTTGATCTCAGGTCTCCAGGATCAGGCCCTGGGCTGAAGGTGGCACCAAACCACTGAGCCACCCAGGCTGCCCAAATGTTGATATTTTCATAAAAATAGACTGTCTGGGGGCACCTGGGTGGCTAAGTTCAGTCAGCTAAGCATCTGCCTTTGGCTCACGTCATGATCCTAGAATCCCAGGATCAAGCCCCACATTGGGCTCCCTGCTGAGCAGGAAGCCTGATTCTCCTTTTCCCTCTGCCCCTCCTCTGCTTGTGCTCTCTCTCTCTTGCTTACTCTCTCTCTCAAATAAATAAAATCTTTAAAGAATCTGTCCAATATTTTAAAATATTTAATTAGAGACCAAGAAGGAAGGGACTGTGAATAATCATTAGGAATGCCAATTTTGAGGAGATACTTGGCAAGAAATGGGAGGGCAGAATTTGTGTTAGTCTTCTTTTTTTTTTTTTTTTTTTTTTTTTTTTTTTTTTTTTACAGTTTTTTTTTTTAATTTAATTTTATTTATTTATGATAGGCACACAGTGAAAGAGAGAGAGAGAGAGGCAGAGACATAGGCAGAGGGAGAAGCAGGCTCCATGCACCGGGAGCCCGATGTGGGATTCGATCCCGGGTCTCCAGGATCGCGCCCTGGGCCAAAGGCGGGCGCCAAACCGCTGCGCCACCCAGGGATCCCTGTGTTAGTCTTCTTTACTGCATCACCATCACCTGGTAGAGGCCTTATACTTATTAGGGGTTTAGCAAATATTTCTGTGAATGAATGAAAGATGAAAAACAGGTTTCTAGAGCTTGATAAGTGAACTGGTAACAGAATTTAAACAATTAGAGAATATGGACAGCTTTTCTTAGTTGCAGTGCTACAAAAGAGTGTATCATGGACACAGGTTACTACTAATAACTAATATTTATTTGAAGCTCACTATTATCTCATATTTTTAGCAATCCTTCTTAGGGAGGTATTATTTTTATGTCCATTTTAAAGTTGAGGAAACTGAGTCATAGAGAAATTAATGTTAGGCTGAAGATCATATAGCTGGTCATGGAAGGAGCTAGTATATACCTGATCGTATCAGTTCTCTACTTAAAATTCTATGATAGCTTCCATGTTGAATCATTAGTGTTTAATGGTGTCTGGCACACTGAAGTATCTATTACCTTTCTACTGATGGAGAGACTAAGACACAGAAATCAAGTCATTTGCCCAAATCACACACAGTTTATTTAGTGGTGGAGACAGTTTAGACTTAGATTCCCTGTTCCTAATCATCGTGCTACACCATCTTAAATGACTGTATGTTTGACATGAGTCCTATGGGATTGAACCTAGATAGGACACTAGCAAAAATAAGAATATGAATTGATAAATTGGGAGAAAAGAGAGCAAAGCATTTCATGATGAATAGTAAGTCTAATAGAATCAACAGAATGGGAGCAAAGGTAGATAATCCAAGTTCTAGGAAGAACAATGGCTCTGAGTGATGCTGAGATCCAGGGTGTGTTGTACTAGTAGATGAGCTTAAATGAGTGGAAATGGAGGTCACTAATCACTTGATTATCTTAAGACTTTATGAGACCAGGGTGTCCAAAATATAAGTGAGCAGAGCTTCAGGAAACAAATCTAGGAAGACCTCTTTTCCAGGCATGGTATCTCAGAGTTATTGGTGATATGCATGTTACATTATCAATGATGGGGTCTGATCCTCTTGGAGTTTAACTATGGAATATGTTAAATCCCATGTTTTGCTTCTTCTAATTCTACAGCTGTGAGCTAAAAGAAGTTCTAGATGTGAATTCATGGGATTTCCTTTTGAAAAAATCTGCAGAACTTGGTCCCAAACCTTGCATGTGGTCAACATTCGGTTTATATAGGGATAATGGAGATTGTGACTAAAGCAAAGACTCTTTTCTCTCCTGAGGAAAATATTATATCAGGTACCGTCCATTCATTCATACTTTCTTAAGGGATGCTGATGAATAGTTTTCCTAAGGGAAGTCATTTGAGGGACATATTTTCAGTTGAGATGTAATGGATTTGGTTTGAAATTTAACTGTTAATGTTGAAGATCTCAGGGGTAACAGTAGACATCATATGTTCTGGTATTTTATTCAAATGGGACTCCCCTAGAACTTATCATCATGTTGCAGCACTACTTAAAGGCCTGAGCTAGAAAAACCAGAAGTCCTTTCTACTGATCTGAAGTTTCTTTCAATGTTTTCTTGATGAAACAACTGCATTTACCTATAAGTATGGCCTCTGGATTTTGAACAGTGATTAAAGAATGTAGTAAGGATTGGTAAGAGCTATCGTTGAAAAGACATAGCCCTACTGCATTTGAGATTCATTATTCTTTCAAGCTGGGGATGTTCCACTTCAGATACACACATGCACCCACATACCTTCTCCTTGATGAAATTTCTCCTTAAAAACTGACATTTTTCAAAGGCAGACTGCACATCAGGGTACAGATAGGATCCACTGAGATATAAAACATAATTCCTCTCTAAACAGGAGACATTTCTTTAGGTTCTGATTCATTACTGGTTCAGTAAGTTAGGGAAAGAGAAATAAAAAGCAAAAAATGAGCCATATTTTCACATAACAGATAGTCAACTTCCATAGACTTTTGTGTCCTTCCTCAGAGATTTTTTTTTTCCTCTTTGAAACTTTTGCAGATACAGTTTTTAACTGTGCTGTATTAGCCTCGGTGATAACCCAGTGAGGGTCAGTCTACAACTGCCTCTTGGATTACAAGAGAACAGAAGTTAGAGTTGTACGAATAGCATGCAGGGAGTTCAGTGCTTTTGGCTTTGAAGCCTATCTGTCAATTTTTCTTAAAATACACACGTCCATACACTGCCTTCGGTCCTTTCGCTGCCTGATTAATGTGGCTGTGTTCCTCTAAGGCTGACACATGCTGCACTCGCCTTGTTTCTAGCAGCAAAGCCCCTCTGGTGTTGCCCGAATTATACCTGGTTCTTTCCGACAAATTATTGTGATGATTAAGAAAGTTTGATGATATATCATTTTTCGGATTCCAGACCTCCTGTCAGATAATAGAGTCAGAAGTGTGGGGCTGCTACAGTTATCCCATATCAATGCTCTGAGTTCAAATAAAGTGTCAGGATGACTAAGTACAAGGGATTTGTGGAATGCTTTAATGTTGCCTCATTTCAAATCACTTCATAAGCAGCCTAGTAATGAGCTCAATAAATTCTGTTGGAGGAGAGAGAAAAAAAAAAGCCCTGTATTCACTACAGAAAAAGTAGGTTGCTATTTTATAATTAGGCCTCTGGGCTGGTGGGAAGGAGTCTTATTTCCTGTTTGAAATCCACTTTGTTAGCTCTGTGATGTGGAGATGGCTAAATGAGTATGAAATATTATAATTAAGGACATCACAAGCTGTTTATCTTATCAGCAGTGTTTTTCCTTAAAGGCTGCCTCATTGACCACTTGTGTATTATAACCACTTTTTTTCTGTGCTTTGCCAGTTGTAACCAACAGAGGTTTATCTGGCACTGAGGGGAAAAGAGGAGATATGAGCAGCAGCTCAGCAACCAGAAGTTATACGAGAGACCTAAATTGCTTTCATTTTGCCTGGATCGGGCATTCTTTTCATTAGTTGCAATAAGCTGTTTGTTTATGAAAACTTGACTAAACCTGGTGACAAGCATGTTGGCCGGGGCCATGCTATGAGGTGCTATCTTGGATATCCTGCTAAGCGGCATGTTTTTGTTTTGAGGCTAACATAGAAAACCAACCCCATTTTGGAAGATGAGAACTGGTTTTATTACTGATTGGGTGGAAAGCAAGTGGCCAGATCTGTAATCTCCACTGTGATTTGAAAGGCTGTATATTATGATAATCTTTTGACCTGCCAACTTTCTTGTTTTCATTCAATAGTGGGAGGGTGAGTCCTGCTCCCCTGTAATAGACTAAAATGACAATTCTCCCCAGGTTCTGCTGCAAAGGTCTGGAGAGCAGTTATTTGCCTGAGAAGCCATTTGGCTGAGCTGAAAGATCAATTCATATATTCACAATACCTTGCCCTAGTGTTGATTTCTGCAAGGTCCTAGTTCTCAAAAAATACAGTACAAGTCTAGGGTGTTCCTAAGAATGGGCTTAGTATATCTGGACATTCAGTGTTGATTGGCCCTTGGCAAAATGGTGGGCAAGTTGTTGGGTCACAAGATTTCCTTCTGAATTTCATCCACAAACCTGCCTCGATCCTGGAATCTGAAAGTCCTTTCCATATTCATGCTGTCTCTGCAAATTCTCCATCAAAATCCTTGAAAGAAAATACATAACCGACAAGTCTACAAAAGAGTGGCAACTTAGTCACACTAGAAGCATTAAGACAGTCTGATACGGTTTTACATGATACCCAAAGCCACCGCTTATCTTTGTGCTCTTTGTGTCCTGTCCCCAAACATCAATCTAAGGGGTGAATGGAGAATGAAATCCCAGCATCACTCCATTTACCCAGCCCTGCATCTTGGACAGGTTTGGATTTTCCTGGAAGCATGGGTTGCTTTCTATAATTTATTGCCCATGGAGGGTGCCTGTGGCAAATTTGCACAAAAATGTCTCAAAAGGGCAGCCCGGTGGCTCAGCGGTTTAGCGCCGCCTTCAGCCCAGGCAGGGCCTGATCCTGGAGACCCGGGATCGAGTCCCACGTCAGGCTCTTGACATGGAGCCTGCTTCTCCCTCTGCCTCTCTCTCTCTCTCTCATGAATAAATAAATAAAATCTTTTTTTTAGAAAGTCTCAAAAAAGTTAGAGCTGGACGCCATATTATTTCTCCCAAAGAAAAAAGAAATAAATGTGTCATTACAGGATTTCTGTTATCATAGATGTTATTTGAATACTAGGGCTCCTAAAATAATCTCAGATTAATCTCCTGTTTAGGAGCTGACTTTGTGCATTTAATTATTAAACAAATATTTGCATGGATTGTGTGAAATGCCAACACTGAACTATAGCTGTGGTTTTAGAATGGGAATTGATAAACTTTTTTTTTTTTTTTTTTTTTTTTTTTTACAAAGTGTCAGACGTTAAACATTTTAGGACTTGTAGGCCACAAGGTGCCTATCACAACTACAATTCATAGTAGCAACCATAAACAATATGTAAGTGAATAGGTATGGCTTTGTTCCAATAGAACTTTATTTATGGATGCTGAAGTTTAAATTTCATGTAATAGTCATATGGCACCATTTAAAAATGTAAAAACGTAATTCTTAGGTCAAGGGCCATATAAAAATCGACTGTGTGGGCTGGATTTGGCCTATGGCCTCTAGTTAGCCAAGTTCTATCTCCCTATTCTAGGGTAGATTTCAAGTAAGGCCTCTTCCATTCCTGGGGCTGGGGCTGGGCTGGGGCTGGGCTGGGGTCAGGGCTCCCATGGTATGAACATTATAACCCCAGTGACATACTTCTAATACTGCTAGGTGATCAAAGAAGAGAATAATAAAGAGATGACATTTCTAAAAGCCTAATTTCTGTTAAGTTTTAAAAATATTGAGCTGTTTTTAGGTATTAAAGCACATTAAATATTACCATTGAAATGCAAGAAGAGATGACTACGAATTGAGAGCTACCCACTCAGGAATCATACTAAGTGCAATACAACTGCTGATTTTTCTTTGGTATCAGCAGAACTCTTTCACTCACTTATTTACTAATTGCTTGAGCAAATACATATTGAGTGCCTACTGTGTGGAGGGTCCATGAGGATGTCAAAATGGAGGAAAGTGCAAATCATGGGGGGGGCATGGATGAACTAAATCTTGAGAGTTTGCAGAAGCAAAGCATTCCAGAGGCGGAGTGGAACAGCTACAGAAGGCTGGGAAACAGCTGCCAACAGATGACCTGGCTTCTGAGTCTGCCCTGTGAGCAAATGTGGCATGTACCCTAGGAGGGGAAGAGGCGGAGCCCCGAGTGACAGCAGAATGTGAAGAGCAGCTCATAGCCACCCACCAAAGCATAGCTTTCAAGTGTGCACATGGGGCTTTTAGCCACAGAAAGCGAGATCTTAGCAGATCGATCTTCTAGGATGAAGGACAGTTATACTTTATATGCATATTTGGCGGTGAACATAGACTCAAATCTTTCTCTCTATCCTCCTGAGATTTCTATATTTTTAACAAATACCTCTTCCCATCTGTAGTTGATTCATTGCTTTTTCCGCTATGCTTGATGCATTCCTTCATTATTTCCAGGACAGCTACTTTGAAGTAACACCCTATCAACACCCCCACGCCATCATTACCACCACCTCACACATAGATAGAATTCCCCGAAAGAGAAATTATAATTGCATCTTGATTTTTGCAATGGCAACATTAATTGAACTGAAAAAGATAAGAATTAATGTGACTTATTAGAGTCATGCGGAATTCTGGCACAATTTCCTCGCAGAAATGAAATGCATCGGGAAGAAAAAATTATGCTGGTTCCAAAGTGCCTAAACATCTGGATGGAACCTGAAACATGAAAAATGAAGTCAACTTCCAGATATTTTGTCTTCTGAATGACAAGCATGTTATATTTACTGATTTAGCTGCCTTAAAACCAACATGAAAATCTATCTAGAATAAGGTAGTGACACAAATGTATTAACTCTGACATTTGTGGAGGTGTTCATATTTCCAAGGTTTTTTTTTTTTTTTCCACATGCTGTATTTTACTAAAACTTCATAACTACCCAGAGCAGTATTACCATCAATTCTGTTTTATAGGTGTAGTGACTTAGGGCTAAGGTGTGAAGGGACCTGCTCCAATATAGGCAGGGGCTTTGATTTCAGTCCATCCAAATCAGACACTCTTCCGGTCATACTGCATTATCTTTATGCCTGAAGAAATTGCACTAAGCTCCCTACGTGAGGGTGGTTAAAGAAACAAAGCAGCATAAGCCACAGTCTTTGATGGATTGCTGTTATTTGCAGTCTTTTGTCGAGAACCTCGCCTCAGTACCCTCACAAACTCTCTGCAACCCTCCACCCCAACATGTGAAAAGCAGGCCAAGATTTTCTACTTTTGCTGCTATCTCCCCTCTGCCAAGAACTTCAGTGATACTCATGCCGTTTCAAGTTTTTGAATATCAGAATGTTCAGCAAAGCCAGTGTCTCCTATAGTATTAGGCAGACCGATCCTTCGCATTTGATGTAATAATTTATCATTATGGGCAGATGTATAATTATTATCATTCTTAATGAGACAGAGATACAAATTTCATGTTTGATGTAGTCCTGCCAAATAATTTAACGCGGTGCGGTTTAAAAAGTGGCATGGGTCATATATTTGGTTAGTGGTCTGTGAGGGAAACTGAAGTCAATCTGGTTGCAGCCCCAGCAGGATGGGGTATCCTACAGCCTTGTGTGAGAGTGTTTATTTTTTCAAAATGGGAAAACATGTTCATGAGAATGTGGTGATGCTTAACTGCTTTCCAAATCTAGAATAAATATTTACCTAGAGAAAATTCTCCAAACATTGAGGTGACTGTCTCCCTCCTGAGCCAAAAAAACACATCACACCATGGGCTGTAGGCTGTTGGGGAAACTCAGCTAACCAGAGTTGGCCCTTTTATGCACCTTCTTGTATCTCTGCTGATACCTCCATATTGACATCCTGCAGGCTCTCTTCCCTCCCTTTCACAGGCTTAGACAAAGAAGATAAAAATCTTCATCAAAACAGGGGCAAATCAGGTCCAGGGAAGATGCAATGTAGGTTTTTTCCCCCCAGTCTTCTCCATTCCCAAATCCTGAATTCCACTCTCTCCTCTGAGAAGTCCAAAAGCTCATGGCTGGTAAAGACATGGAATTAGGTGGCCTACCTTCCTGTGTAAGTGGAGATGTTTTCTGGAACAAGTTGGGCTTTTGTTTGTTAAGTCATCGATTCACTCAACAAGCATCTGTCTACTATAGAGTGGCAGGTGTGCTAAGCACAGGTGTCTCCAGGTAGCACCCCTAACTTGAACAAGCAAAGTTAAACAATGGAGATATGTTAAACAATTAAGATAGAGTATGATGAGAGATGTTCTTGGCACTATTAAACAATATGGGAGGCAAATCCAACCCAGAGGAAGGAGAGTGGGCAAGGATCCTTGGACGAGGCAAAGGCATGCAGTATTAATGAGGGACTTCTGACTGCTGGTCCGCAAAGCCCCTGAACTGTCACTGCCCAAGTCGGTAGAGGGAGCTGTCACTATGGCTGTGCCTCCAGCGCTAGTGCTTTTACGTCTGGGACCCACAGAAGCCACCATCTCTCTCTGATCTAGAAGCTCACGGACACTGGGGTATTGAGTGAGCCTTGGCACCGAATAAAGGCTGCTCTGTGGAACCGGATTGCTGCTCCCACCAATCCTACCACTTTATTCTGTGCTCGCACCTGCTGCAAAGCTGATTTGCTGATTCTGAATGATGACTTCCCACCCCTGCTCACGCTGCCATCTGCTGCCTGTGCCACCATCAGAGAAGCTGTGTGCTGGGATTTCTCCCCAAGGAAAATCACTCTCTGAGTTTTCCAGTAGCTGTTTTCTATTTGGAATCTAGCAGTGTCTGGCCAGTGGAATCTCCTCCTGCTTGAAATCAGGAGAAAACCCAAGGGGTGTGGGAGGGAGGAAGCCTGACTTCTGATCCTGAAGCATTGTCTTTGGACATCATTTGTGTGGTTTGATGCTCCCTTTCCAAGGATAAATTTGTTCTCAACACTGTGTCTTGGTCTTTCATAGAGATGAAACTCTAACAGCTCTGTGAGCCAGTCCTCCAGATCGGTACAGACACAGTGGGAATCTTGTAAAGAACACACTCCAGAATGAAGGTGTCAGAGAAGAAAAAAAACGAGAAAAAATGCAGGACCACAGGGCACAAAATGTTAGCAGGGGAACAGGATCATCCCTCCCTAACTTAACCCTCCCATACCCTAACATTCCAGCTTCCCTGACTCAGTTTCTAGACAACGCTTTGCCCAAAGAGTTGGGAATGGAAACAAAGTGGAATGTCTGGAGGAAACCCATTTCACTCCTTGAGTCACTGTGGAAACTGATGAGAGGCTGCTTTTAGCCATATGAACAGAAAGAAGGGTGCACAAGATTCGGCAAACCGTGCACCTTTCGGGGTAATAAGAAAGAACAAACATGGCTAGCTAAGGGGATTTTTTCCTCAGGAGATTTATTTTTTTTGCTAGGAGAATCTCTGGTCCCCAGTGAAAGTTCAAAATAGTGTGGCATTTAGAAAATTTCTACATTTATCAATAATTTTTAATTTAATGCTAAAAGATGGCTTGTAATTAAAAATCAATGAATGCTTTTTAATAAAATATTTATATATTTTTGTTCCTGATGGTTCCTATTTCCAAATATCTGGAAGCCCTGGCTTGGGTGACTCCTCTCGTTTTAGAATTGATCTCTTTTAGATTCCTCTGAATATTTTAATTCCTCTGGCACATTTTAGATGCACGATAGGTATTTGTCGAATTATATTGAATAAAATTTGGAATTATATCCGTTAACAGCTTAAACCCCTGGACATTTAAGGAAGAGATCATAGTATCTCAGTGATGTTTCAGCTGCTAAATAGGAGCATCCAGCCTGGACACAATTGCTGTCTTTTTATTATTTCTCATTTTGATGCTTTTTATATGCTGTTGGCTATCTAATTAGTACCTCCTGTTGGGAAATATTTTTCTTTAGCATAGTATCTTAATAACCATCGACGTGGCTTACTCAGGGTTTCCTAATGCTCAGCATGACCAGGAATTGTAATGTGGTAAATATCATGTGAGTGAAGTGACTACATTAAAAAAAAAAAAAATCTATCATTGACTGAATTTTTTTTACCTGTTATTTAGACACATTGATTATATATAGTCTGTCTCCCTTGAGAAATATGATTTCTGATAGATGGTGACATCTTTTCTTTTTTTTTAAGATTACATTTATTTATTCATGAGAGACACAGAGAGAGAAAGGCAGAGACACAGGCAGAGGGAGAAGCAGGCTCCATGCAGGGAGCCCGATGCAGGACTCGATCCTGGGACTCCAGCATCGCACCCTGGGCCGAAGGCAGGCACTAAACCACTGAGCCATCCAGGGAATCTCCTCTTTTCTTAAAGATTAAAATTTGAAACAAAAATAAGACCCTTTAAAAAAATCCATATCTAAATTTGGAAGGCAGGGGTTTTTTCATTTTAAGCCCATTAGTCCATTTTCAGCAGTGCCTTGTTTGATTAAGTTCATTAGCCTAGGTATGCGGGTGAAAGTCATTGTAACTGAATTAATATTGTATAAAACAATTATTGTTTCTTATCAGTTTCTCTTTCAATTTGTTCACCTAGCTGAATATTTCACTATTAAAGAACAAATCCAAACACAGGTTTCATCTTCTTGGGCAGTGTTTAACATGAGAGACTATATATTTTTGGTGTATTTCAAGTTATGGGTTTTTCTTTATTTTTTTACAATATAATTTTTATTTATACAGCCATTATTTGAACAATGTATTGTTATATTTATTTGTTTTATCACCTTCCCTTCACCGTTTGAAGACTTAAAAGCTTCAAAGCAGCTCATAATAGCACACACAATGTTATGTGATGCATACTTCATCACTTGGCAAAGTCATTAAGAATCTGCCAAATTAATTCAATGCTGATAAGTTCTGGAAAGATAGTGAATGGCTTTTATATTTGGAAATTTCTGCCATTCGTAATTTTGAGCTTTTGGGTCACCATGCCATTTTTTCCCAGTAGGATAAGAAATCATAGTGGCAGGTAAGAGTTTGCAAATGGCTGATTATAGTCAATTCCTGATTATACTTGGGGGAGTCATTGCTGATTATCTTCTGCAAATCTTGCTTTCAAATTCTATTGACATTCAAACAGAATGGGCTATAAAGTCATTTGTGGTTATTACTCAATACCTTTTGTCTAATTTCCCTTCCCCATGTAGCCTATCACCCAGCAGGAGATCTTTTATGCCAAAACACTTAATTACTTCCCCCAAATCAGTGAAGGTTAAAAACAAGACAAACAAAAACAAAACCGACAGAAAAAAAACAAATATAGCATATTTATAGCCTTTTACCCTGATTCATGATTTATTTTTATCTGTTTGACTTTAGGCTACTTGCAGAACAGAAAGGACTCTGCAGCTGTTTTGAAGGTACAACAAAAATTTAAGATATTACCTCCTATCCTATTCTTAGGGCCCCACCATATTGGGGGTGGCTGGGGGGTGGTTTCTAAGACCACAATTTGAGGAAGAGAGATACTGTGCCTACCACACATGCTCCTAAGCCTTGACGTGTGTGAAGGTGCTGCTGTGTATGTGTGTGTATGTAAAGCTGTGATGCTACAAGGAAGCAAACATTTCTGTGTGTCTGTATGTGTATGAATATGCGAAGTTATATGCATATGTGAAAATAAATAAAAGACAAATAAAATAATGCAATTAAATGCAATCCATGCCCTCTGTGTGCAAATGATGAGGACCCATAACCTTCTATATTCTTACCCACTATCGAATGCTTGTTTTTTTGTAGATCTAGAGTAGATAAAGCCCACTGGATAAATGTAAATCTTTATTTTCCCGTACCAGAATATTTTTCCTCAAATGAATTCTATTTTTTTTCTTTGCAGCTGTGAAGCTTTTCTGGATAAAGTTCTGGGACATCCTCCTGACTCAAAGGTAAGCCTTTTATTTTTAAATGAAACTTTGTACCACCAGCCCCGCTCATTACAAAACCAAAGTGTTCTGTGTTTCTCTCCTTTGCGGTATTACACATCATGAATATCCCATGAATCTTCCTATGAGAGGGGGGAATTTCCCCACTTCTTTGTCACGGCTTTTGCTTGTGGAATTCATTGTTGGTTCGGATGCAGTTATTGCTGCTGACCTCCCCCGCTCCCTGTTTTTAGAAGCCCTGTGCCACCCGTAGAAGGCAATGCTTTAAGTGTGTTTCTACTTCACCTATGAGAAGATCTAATATATTTCATCATTAGACTCCTGTGGAAATATACAATGAAAGTAGGGGATCTGGTTAGTGCTGGAGGCAAAGTACTACTAACTCATCCCAAAAGATTGCTTTTTGATTAAGGGGCTCTTGCTGTAAGGTGCTCAGTCTTTCTTGCAGCTGATATGAGCTGCTATTCTTGGCTATATAACCTAAGTTGAACATTTGATTTTTTTTTTTTAAAGAAACAGCAATTATATTAAGGAGTCCTCATGTGAGATATAATTCCTTGAAAATTTCAAATAGAATTCAATAAGCAGACTCAACATTGTGCCGTAGAGTCAGGCAGAAATTCATAAGAGAGAGAGGGTAGTGGAGAAAGGCAGGGGTGGTGCTGCCCAAAATATTTTGTGGGTGAATGGGATCATGTCAAATTCAATTCAGACTAGAAATCGTCCTTGCTGTAAGAAAATGAAAGGTAGTCAAATGAATAGCTGAGCTTAGAAAACAGGGTAACTTTTTTCTTCCCCTTTCACATAACCTGAAGAGTTAAAATAGCTTGCCCTTAGTCTTATTTTTTAATTTTTAATTTTTTTTTTTTTTTTTTGAGAAGGAGAAGGAAGTGAAAGGGAGTACGGGTAAGCCTAGGACAACTATATAATTTATTGTCCAAAGTGGGACACTTGGAGTTAAAGGAGTTAAAGGTACTCTATTAATAATTACACTGGATAAAAGGTATAAATCGGGGCTCTTGCAGGCAAACAGAGATGTTTGGTGACCCCTGGGAAGTACAATTAATAGGGCTTTATGTCCCTGGTCTTGTAGCCTTGCTGTGACCATGAGCTCACAGTAGAAACATTATTTCTATTGATGGCTTTTTTCCCCAAGGTTTCTGATCATAAACTGTCTGTGGTGTAGGCAATCTCAATTACACTGTGTAGGGGAGGTTTTCTGTTCTTGACATTCTGTTATTAGATTAACACGCATTTTATTGTTTCTTTTGTATATGGGCTTTTCATATTTGGTACAACTGGAATGCACAAAAAGAGGAAGTACTTAATAGGAGAGCTAAAAAAGAACATCAAAGCCCACTGTTTGAATTATCTCTAACTGTTAGCTATCTTTTGTTCTTCAGAGCCAGTCTATCTATGAATCCTGCCTCTTGTCTTCCTCTAATGATACTGTTTCTCATTTTCACTGAGGGAGAAAGAAGGCAGGAGGAAATTTATTGTGATTGTTTTATAAAAATCCTACCGCTTTTTCCTCTCATAGTAGGGCTTTTTAAAGAATGGAATATACAATTAGTACAAAATCTTGGCCTAACATGATAGCCTTTGATACTTCTCAGGCAAAGTTTGAAACTGAAGGGAACAATTTTAAGCAAGAGCAATTATGTACTAACATTAGGAAAATGTCCTCTTTTTGTTCCATTCATCAGCTCTAAGAGCTTTAGGTGGCAGCTTCCTCTTTGCATTTATTAGAAATAAATTTGCCATGTAAATGACAAGAAAGTTTACTCGAGGAAACTAGAAATCAAACTAAGTTTACTGATTTAAAATATTGTACAGTCAGATTTCTTGCAGGCATTTTAGACACATTATGTTTTCCATAGAACAAGCAGACCAGCCAATAAACCGAAAGTTAGTCATGCCCACCAATTATTAAGAGCTCATTAAATGCTAGACCTTGTATGAAGGCTTTTGCATACTTTACCTCATTTAATCCTTACAGAAATCCTATTATAGGTATAATTTTCACGTAAGAGAAAAAAAGGGATCCCTGGGTGGCTCAGCAGTTTAGTGCCTGCCTTTGGCCCAGGGCGCGATCCTGGAGACCCGGGATCGAGTCCCACATGTCCGGCTCCCTGCATGGAGCCTGCTTCTCCCTCTGCCTGTGTCTCTGCCTCTCTCTCTCTCTCTCTCTGTGTGTGTGACTATCATAAATAAATAAAATTTTAAAAAAAGACTTATTAAAAAATAAGTAAAAAAAAAAGAGAGAGATGGAAAAAAAATCAAAACTCAAAGAGGGTAAATTACAGGACCAAATTCACTAAAGCTAGAAAGTAAGAAAATGACTTTCAGATTGAGGTTGTACAAACCTAGTGTAGGTATTTACTACTTATGAGTGAGAGAATTTAGGCAAAACTGTAAAAAAAAAAAAAGCTGAATTTAGCCAAAGTGTGCCTTTTGTAGTTAATTTTCTATTTGTATTCTTGAACACTGAATATATATTTGACACACCAGCATTTTTATACTTTAAAAAATCATTACAGAAGCAAAAGGTACGAGCAATGTTAGCATGCGCCTACATATTTCACTTTCTGCTCCTCCTTCAAACCTTGCTTGGACGTCTTCCTTACACATCATGTCTCCCTGAGAGAAAAAGAATGATATCCCAAGACAAGATGTAGCAGCTCTTAACACTTCTCAGTTCATTCTCTGCTCCTATATGACAATTCACTATTCATCTTTCCAGTCATCTTTTTCCATAAAGATCCTGAGAACACCTCCTCCTTCAAAGACCCATCAGTTGGGTAACTCCCATCAATAAGTGAGTGTTGAATTAAGTTGACTAAACTGAATCACCTCTCTCCAGACCCTAGTCTAGCAATAGGACTTCACCATGTCCTATATTTAATGTCTGTTCTGACTGAAAGGAAACTGGATATCAGAAAGAAAAGAAAATGTCTAATAAATTCCTACATCCCGTTCTAGAAAATAATACAAATGTATTGATGGCACTTGGGGCAATGGCTTTTAAGATGGTGACTTAGTGTGTATTGCAAAAAGGTGTCCCCTCTGATCAGGCTAAATGCAAAATGGTGCTTCCTCAGACGGGATGGGGCTCCAGGGTGTTTTGACCCCTCCCTTCACTCCACGGAAGGGCCAGGACTGAGTCACAGATGCCTTGATGAGCGCTCTCAAGGCCATGGTGTCTTGGAGTGCACTTTTGGGTTTTGTATATTTAGTAGGGAGAAAACAGAAGAAGCCATTTCGTTGGAGATCAAGGGATGTTAATTTGTAAGCCACGTTTCACATTACTTATATTTTGGAGAAAGATAGTGAACAGAATTAATTATAGCATTGCTAATGCTAACAGGATTAACCAATAAAATTTGGCTTCAGTCACATCTGTGGTCAAATCCTGCCTGTGACACTATTTGCTATGTGACTGGAATGTGTTACTTAATTCCTTGGTCTCATTTTACTTGTCTGGATATGGGACGATAAAGTTCAAGCCCCTGTGTTGGAGGGGAGGATCAGATGCATGAAGGTAAGCTTCTGGTGTGAAGAATGCATTCAGGTTCTGTTTGTTGGTGTAGAATCTAATTATGCCTGCTTCTGATTCTTAAAGATGTGCTTATGTCCTTAGCATATCAGCACAATTGAAATAAGTGAAGGAATGAAAAAAGTAGTACTGTATAATAAGATGGCCAAGAAAAAAAAAAAAACGGGCTAAATTGCAGCTTGATAGTGGTAGTCTATGTCACTTTCTGATTTGTATTTTTTTTTTTTGTCTCACAGAAATTGAAGAATGTGAGTACTAATATTTCTTGATGATGAATGTGGTTCATTGCCCTTCATCATGTTGAAGTAGAGATATGTAGGTGGGACGGTATTTCATGTATCAGAATTGAATCAGCATGTCAGTTATACTTAGTCAATAAAAAGAACACTTCTAATAAATAATTTTAATAGGCGTTGCACTTTAAAGCATAAAGTTATTAGAACGTTTGCCAGGCAATCTGTTTTTTATTTGTACAAGTTAAACATATTCATTTGTGATGAGCACTTTATTTGGTTTATGTCACATCTTTCTTACAGAAAAGCCTTGCTTGTGGAGCTAATGACACAACTGAATTACGCGCAGAGTTAAGTGATAGGAAATATTTCTAAAATACTGCCCTATGGAACTGCTAATAAGTTGATGCCTGTTTTCCATTAATACCTGAAAAACAAGTGTAGCCTGTGGCATTTCAAACCAAATTGTATTGATTACAGTATTTCTTCTATTTTATGCAGAAGAGAATTTTTTTTTCAGTTGTCACACATCTCTGATTAAAAACTGTGCAGACCCATTTCGAGGTGTACAAAATATTGTTAGAAATATCTTCTGGGCATTCTTTTGAAACTAAGAAACGGGGTAATGTAGTGAAACTATTTAAGGCAGATTGTGAAGAACGTGGAATATAAATGGAGATATTCCTAGCTCTGGTGCCTCACTCACACTAGCAGTGCCATCCTTTTTATTAAAATAATGGGGATAAATTTTATGGTCTTGTCCTGTAAGTTTATTAGCATCATTTGCTTATTGCACTGTGATTCTAGTATTTTTCTATAAATACTGTATTACTGTTCCGCATTTGACACTAGAGAAAATGTGGGTTGGATTTTTAATATCAGTGACATTTCTCACCTTCTACACATACATTTTCCTACCTTTGTGGTTCTGATATAACTGGTATGTGAACGCAAGAATAAAAGACAATGTCGGGTTTGCAGGAGATGGAATTAGACTTGCCTGGATGACTGGCCTGCGGATGCAGCGGCGGCTCTGCAGAGCTCGGCTTGCCACTCAGGGAAGCTCCATCATGGGATTACAGTGCTTTTTCAAGCTGTCTGATGAGGGACTTTTAACTCACAACATCTAGGTATTGCAATGCCTTCTTTTCGTCACGGTTGCTAGAAACACATAGCCTTTTGTCAGGCTACAGAATGTTTTAATTCCCAATGCAAATCTGGGTGACATGTTTGTTACACTAGCGGATATACCTGACAGATCCTATTCTGAGTTTTCCAGGAAAAAACACACGGCAGCACGTTTGTGGGATATCAATCCTTTTATGTGAGCGTAGCATGCCTTTTAGTGATTGAGGAAACCATGTCAAACTGGAGTTGATTTGATATAAAAATAACTTGCAAGTCGTGTTTGTATAATTCCTAGGGTAAGATCATTTTAACAGATCTCGTTGTTAGTTGTAAGAATGGTTTTATGGTTTGGGCGAAGCAGTAAATAATAGCAAAGGCAAATAAAAATAAAGCTTTCATCACACCTTTGTTAACCTAGAGAAATATATTCATTGAGTTTTTGAGTTACACATATGTATACAGACTGTGTAAAGAATTATGGTGTATGCATTCAAATAACCTATAAAACAGAACAATTACATGCACATGTTTCTAAAACCGTAAGTCATGGTTGTTCATAAAAGTATGCTAAGTGTATTTAATATTCAGTGCAAAAATAGATGTTAAGAAATCCTTCCTTGAGATTTAAACCCCGTTCTTTACTTATAGTGAAATATGTTGCCTTTAGCCACCCAAACACAGGTTCAAATTCTGGTCACTTGGATGTGAGGAAACTCCTTGAAATGAATTGTTGGTCACAGTGTTTAATAATGTTAGAGGGTTGACTCTGGACACAAAGTCTCCAGGTAATAAAGTTCCTCGGGCCCAAAAGCACATTACATTTTAGAGCACATTGCACTATGTCCCAAGAATAGCCATTTCTGTTTTTAGAATTAAAGGAAGGGAAAATATGAGTTAATCTGGTTTTGAAACTTACTATTTTCCCTAGAACTACTACAAAGATTTAAAAATATGTTGTTTCAATTATAAAGTGTTAGTATTTGCGAGGTTTCAGCAGTGTCCCTCTTTTCCTTTTCTATCTGTTACACCCTTCAGTATACTTTTGCTTCATTCTTAGGTAAGGATCTCTGATTGATTGATTGATTGATCGATTGATCTATTTGAGAAAGAGAGAGGGAGCATGTGTGTGGTGGGGGAGGGGTGGAGGGAGAGGGAGAGAAAGAATCCTAAGCAGGCTCCCAGTCCAGAGTGAGGCCAATATGGAGCTCCGTCTCAGGATCCTTAGATGGTGACCTGAGCTGAAAAATAAGTTGGATCCTTCACCGACTGAGCCCCTTAGGCACCTCAAGGGTTTTTATTTTGAGTGTATCATTCTCAATTTGATGCTTATTATATCAAAGTAGGTGGGAATAGATCAGAATTGAGTATCCTTTTAATCTTTTTCATCAAAAATGCAAGAAGTATATTTGGAGCATTTTCATCTTATTTAAATTAATTGTTGTGCTAGTTCAATTAATATGCTTGAATTTCTTTACTCAGCAAAAGTGTGATAAAACATTTAAATTTTTAGGTGCATCCCTGACTGTGTGGCATGTAAAATGGACTTTATCTTGTTTCAATCTATAGGCTACCTGAATTTATTTCTCTCTTAATAAAGGTTTCAGAAAGACTAAGCACCTTGCCTTATTGCTATAGGAGAGAATATTCTTAGAATCTACAACCTTATTGAAAGAGGATGGTGAATTGGCTGGGGATGTTCTGCTTTATTTTGAATATTTTCACTACCTTGTAAGATATTAAAGTCTATTGTATTATTCTATTGAATTATTTGCTATTGTGAAGATTTGGGGAGTCATTGAAGAAATGCCTTTTGAGTTTTTATTTTTTTCTTTCATATTATAAAGTGCCTGCTGGAGGGCTCAGGTATATCTAGGTTAATGTGTTTCTATTTCAGTACCCAAAAAACAAATGTGAGATCTTGGAAGGGTCATATTCACATCCCGGTTGACAATAATTACTTAGGAGTGAGCACCTGCTTAAGAGGTGTAGGCTCTGCGGTAGAGCAAGGGGAATGGGGGGTGGGGGAGGCTTTAAACAAAAACTTTAACTGTAAAAGAAACAAGTTTTCCTCTGGGAAATTATTCAGAGTGCAATACAAGCATATTTTTCTAATTAAATAGATTAGTTTATGCCTTTGGCATTTAAAAGAAAGTCCTTAGATTCATAGCCTCCTGAGTTATAAGTATTTCCCAGGTTAATTCTCTGGAAATTAAATCTGGCCCTATTTCTTGCCATTTTGTTCCTTTTTTTTTTCTTTTTTTCTATTCCCATTTCTCTTTTTCACCTCCAGATAATTTCTTCCTCTCTCTTTTTGATCTGTCCACCTTCTCCTTCCCTTCCTGAACTCTTCCACCTATGGAAACGGGACAAGCACTGACATGCCCCCTCCATCTTTGTCCTCTAATCAGAATGAACTACCACGAGCCTGTGATCCCATTGGGCTCATTTTAGCCCATTTTTATGTATATCCCGTAACAGTCTTCTTCAAATAACAGCTGGTTGCTCACATATCCATCCTTGTGACTGCACTTTGAGAATCTTGAAGGCGAGAGTGCCATTTGCTTTCTTCTATCCTCCAAAGTCACATGTTCTTGAACAGAGTAGACACTCAAGAGAGGTCGAACTGAATGTTTGTGGTTAATCCTTACCAATAAAGAAAGCCCTTATAAAATCTGTGAAGAATCATCTTTTTCTTGATTCATATCCTTCTTCGCTTACTTTATCTTTTTACACCCACCTCCTTGTCTCTTGTTCACTCACCGAGATATCCCTAAGTACTACTGCAGAGAGGAGTAGAGAGACCCACACATTTGGAGTGTGTCTGCTGTGTGTGCGCTGCAGGCGCAGGGGGATTCACTGGGCCCCACAAGAGAGCTGAAGAGGGACCAGGACTGAGAAAGAAATTGTATTGTACTAACAAGCAATCATTGGGAAATCATTTTAAGACTTTGACAATAATTTCCCAGCGGTTGGTTGTCTAGAAAAGGGAAGGAAAAGAGAGAGAAAGAGAAAGTGTTTTATACTGAATACCAAATAATTCCATATGACAATGCAAATCAAGTTTGAATGCCAGAAGCGTAGAAATTAAAGCCCACTCAGCCATTAGGTTGTCTGTCTTGATCAAGAAGGCGTGGAGAGTCGTTCCGTCGGAAAAGCAAAGCAAAGGAAATGTAGAAAAGGAATTTGAAGGTGAGAGGCTTAAAATAAGAACATTTTGCCGTTTGTTCCGAATGAAAGCCCCAGCAAGTCCACAACACGGTGCTAATGTATCACTAAAATGGGATAAAGTAAACAAAATGTTAAATCAAGTCTTGCCATTCAACACAGGGGAAATTATCTTATAAAAAGATTAAAAGAAAAAAGGCATTAGGATCCTAAGTAGCATGGCTTTATGAAATGGATCACTTAGAAGTACGGGTTGTGGCTTCATTCTATCTGACACATTGGCATACATACATAAAACAAATTGCTCTGAGTATTGTAACATGCAATTCCAAGGTCTCCTGCTTTGGGTTTGTGTTTTACATAAGTGGTTTCTATGTTTGTGCCTGTACTGATGGAAATTCATTTATAACCTGCTACGCCGGACTTTTTGACTGTCCTTTTTGATGAACGGCTTTTCAGTTTGTAACTTTTGTTTTTCTGAGGTTTCCGTGTCATGAAATGCTTCTTCTAGTGCTGCATATTTTAACAGAAAATTGCATCAAATAAGACAACTGGAGTTGAGTTTAGATTAAAAAAAAACCCAAATCTTTCTATCCCTCCTCCTGTACTTCTTAAACCTTTGGGGGCACTGCCTTAATGGGCACTGGTTTATTTCGCAATATTGCAAAATCTAGGGCCAAAGGAAAATTTACTGAGAAAAATAAATGGAAATTTTCAGCTTTGAAAAAAATAACACAGTTTACTAAGAGATAACCACTGACTAGAGGTGAGAGATTGGCAAGGTGTCAAGGCCAGGGTCAGAGAACCATGTCCAATATTAACTGTTAGACACATTTCAGGAGTGAGGTGGCCAAAAGGAGTCCTTTCCTGGTGTCCTGGTCTTACCACAAGAGGCATGAGACTATGTGGAAAAAAAGAGTCCGAACCCTTTCCTTCCCCACATTGGACATGACAGGTGGAAATTCTAGCTTTTGCAAATGACCTAAACACATTTTTTTCTTCATAGCTGGTTTTATTTATACTTCTCTTCAGTTTATCTCTGAGTGAACTTGGTGGCCTGCCTCTCAGTAAATCTGAAAGACTCAGCTGAAGTCAAAAAGGGTTACCATCAATAGTTCATTTTTGCTTTTGTTTCTTTTGCCTTCGTAGATGTATCTTGTAAGAAGTTACTGTGGCTGAGTTCAAAAAGGGTGTTGCCTGTGTTCTCCTCTAGGATTTTGATGGAATCTTGTCTCACATTTAGATCTTTCACCTATTTTGAGTTTATCTTTGTGTATGGTGCAAGAGAGTTTCATTCTTCTGCATGTGGATGAAGCTTTTGCACAGCAAAGGATACAGTCAACAAAACTAAAAGACAACCTACAGAATGGGAGAAGATATTTGCAAATGATGTATCAGATAAAGGGCTAGTATCCAAGATCTATAAAGAACTTATTAAACCCAACACCATAGAAACAAACAATCCAATCATGAAATGGGCAAAAGACATGAAGAGAAATCTCACAGAGGAAGACATAGACATGGCCAACATGCACATGAGAAAATGCTCTGCATCACTTGCCATCAGGGAAATACAAATCAAAACCACAATGAGATACCACCTCACACCAGTGAGAATGGGGAAAATTAACAAGGCAGGAAACAACAAATGTTGGAGAGGATGTGGAGAAAAGGGAACCCTCTTACACTGTTGGTGGGAATGTGAACTGGTGCAGCCACTCTGGAAAACCGTGTGGAGGTTCCTCAAAGAGTTAAAAATAGACCTGCCCTACGACCCAGCAATTGCACTGTTGGGGATTTACCCCAAAGATACAGATGCAATGAAATGCCGGGACACCTGCACCCCGATGTTTATAGCAGCAATGGCCACAATAGCCAAACTGTGGAAGGAGCCTCGGTGCCCATCGAAAGATGAATGGATAAAGAAGATGTGGTCTATGTATACAATGGAATATTACTCAGCTATTAGAAATGACAAATACCCACCATTTGCTTCAACGTGGATGGAACTGGAGGGTATTACGCTGAATGAAATGAGTCAATCGGAGAAGGACAAACATTATATGGTCTCATTCATTTGGGGAATGTAAATAATAGTGAAAGGGAATAGAAGGGAAGGGAGAAGAAATGGGTAGGAAATATCAGAAAGGGAGACAGAACATGAAGACTCCTAACTCTGGGAAACGAACTAGGGGTGGTGGAAGGGGAGGAGGGCGGGGGGGTGGGGGTGAAAGGGGTGACGGGCACTGGGGGGGGCACTTGACGGGATGAGCACTGGGTGTTATTCTGTATGTTGGCAAATTGAACACCAATAAAAAATAAATTTATTATTAAAAAAAAGTGTTACCATCATGGTGGACACTTTTTAAATAGAATGACAAGGCAGCATAACCTCTTCAAAGAGATACATCACTATTTACTTTGCATAAACTTTACTGACAAGCCATTTGCCACCAGTGCAGCACCAGATATCTGTGTACATCAACTGAAGTCGGGTGGGGACAATTCATGCTTCGCTTCTTTCCTACAGCCTTCCCTGGTGGCTGCCCTGTTACATGAGACTTTTTTCTATACTGAGAATTCACTGTGATGTATTCTTTTTCTGTAGCACACAATTAATTATAAACAACCATGTACTCTTCATCCAGAGGTTTGCCTTGAAACACTAAGGCAAACCTCTCAGCGCTCATTTATTTGATTCCAGAGGAGAGGTACATATTTGTGTAAAAATCAAGATGACATTTAATAGGTGAGCAGACATTTGTTGAGCACCTACTATATACCACACCACAAGATAAGCACTAGGCATGTAAAATCTTCAAAGATGTTGCAGTTTTAGTAGAGAGAACAGATTTATAAATAAAGAAACCTCCTGCCACTCTATGTAGTATAGCTAAAAAATACACCCAGTGCTAGAGTTGCCCAGAAACAAGTCAGATGACTTATTACCCTGGACTCAGGAAATGGTACCAGGAAGCGCCCCCTGGAAAATCATATTTCTAAGTTTGCGCTCAAAGAATAATAAGGATATTTGCTCTTGCTGTTTTTTACTTTTTTTTTTTAAGGAGACAGGTAAAGGAAAGACATTCAAGGCATAACCATAGAAGTGTGAAACAGTATATATTTATGTTTAGGAACTAATGGACTTCTGAATTGCTAAAATATAATTATAGAGAATGGTGTTAATAAGAAGGAAAAAACCCTAGGAGATAAAGCTAAATAAACAAGGCAGAGATGCAGTCACAAAAGGCCTTACATGTCATGCTTGGCACTAGCAGATTAGAATGAAGAAAATCAGTGAAAGCAAGGAGTGACATCTGACAGGGAGAAAGAATACAGAAGTAGAAAAATTTTGGAGGTCCTAAAGCCTGGGGCCACTTGGTATCCAAGCAGGTGGCTTTCTAAGACTCAGTGGCTCCTGTAGGCACCACGCTTCCACACCACAGTACAGTGATTGAAATGCAGAGTTACAATCCCAAGTCATCAAGGAAAGGAAAAATTACGTGCAATAAGCTATGTTTATGAAGTCAGGGAAGTGTGTAATAGAGTTTAGAATGCTATCAAACACTGAGTATTAGAAACAGTGTTTTTTTTGGTGCTTAAAGATGTGTTAGTTTATAAATGTATGAATCTTCTTATTCTCTGACAAGACCAACTATATTAGGCATTATTATAATCTATGCTATTTTTTTCATATCCATGTTAGGCTAGTTTTACCTTCTAGAATTTAAGTTCTTTGTTGACAGATAACTCATCTCATACTCCCCTACATCTCTGAAGCCAGTGCTGCAGGTCTTCAATAAATCTTTTAGGGTTATTTCTAGACCATGGCCCAGCACTTTGTCCTACCTTCTGGTTCTTTGCTGACTCATTTATGGCACATCTGAGGATAGTCACTGAAACCTTCTGTGGTTTCTCCTCTAAGAAATAAATCCATTAACTTAAAATGCATATCTTATTTTGCAGAATAATTCGTTTCCCTAAGACATTAACTGGTGGTGGGGAGGATGATATGATATAGGGGAAAAGATTGTCAATTTAGGATCTGGAGAAGCTTGGGTTTGAATACCAGCCACCATTCATTAGTGGAGTGGCCTTAGCCAAGATACAATCTTGATGAGCCTAAGTTTCTCCTTTGTGTAAGCAGACAACAGATAACAAAGACTGTAGAACATTTACAAATAAGAGAAATTATTTCTGTAAAGCACACACACAGTATACTATTTAGCCCAAAGCAGACATTCAATAAATAGTAGTTACTAGTGCTTTAAAGTCATACTTAAAAACATTATGTTTTTAATAACGCATTTAAAAGGTACATAAAATAATTTAGAGAAAGACGAGTGATAAGGAAAGTAATTCACCAAATATAAACCAAAGTAACCCTTTATTATTTTCCTTTTTGCCACTGGAATTTAATGCCATTGGCACTTCACCTTGCCCTTGGTCAATAGTTCCTACAATAACCTGAAACCAGATAATATATACCTTTGGTTTCTTCTTTTTTGTTTGTTGTTTTTTTTTTTTTGCAAAATTTAGATGTTTGAATATGGCAAGCCCGATACAAAGTGAAAGAAGAAAGATGCAGCACTAATAGACCAGCAATTTGAAATATAACACTGGAAAGCAATGGAAAAGTAGGTTTCTTAGAACATGGAAGAGTTGACAGGGGCTTAACGTCCTGCAAGGAAAGACAATGACTGAAAAATCAGTTCTCAGAATATAGATGTTATAACAGCAAACTTATTCTAAACATGTTCCTTGTATTTTTCAATTATACCTGTCACAAATTCAAAATTTCACAATTGCAAACCTTGTCTTTTGTCCCCAATTCTGTAGGATCACAGGACACTTTGTGAGCAAGATTTGTCTCTTTTCTTCTGGTCTCTTCAGCAGAAATGCATGTTTGTGCCTGCATTTCCAGAAGGCTATCGGTGTTTTGTTTTGTTTCGACATTGATGATTAAGAAATGGCAATGACACCTAGGCTCCTTTTTCCTGGTCAAAAAGAGCAAAGTACATATTAGTAGTGACTGCCTATTTTAAATCCCCTTTTTCTTTGTCTGTCGACCTGTCTATAATCATCAGAGTGGAAAATAACTTTGAAAGCTCAAGCTCAGGGGAAAAAAGGAGCTTTCGTGCCTCAGTACGGCAGAAGGACTGGTAGTCAGGAGAGTTGCCTTTTTGAAACCTAAGTTTTACCCAGTGTCTGCAGAGTTCTACAAAATGCACAACCACATGTGTAAATCCCAGATTGGTCTGCTTGACCTGCAGCTTTTCCTGTGAATTTTGTCACATGGATAGCTAGGGAGAGAAGAGGTGGTTGGTCAGTCATTAGTAGAGAGAAGGAGAGGAGAAGAGGGGAGGGCATCAAAGGAGAGGGGTGGGGAGGGTAGGGGAGGAGAAATGTGCTCCAGCCCCAAACGTCTAAAACTGACTTCTGGCCACGTTGGACTTCAGTTTCATTAATGATCTCGATCTGTTTGCCTCCCTCAGCAAATCCACTGTGTATATTTTGGGCATGAGAAATGGTGCTTTCCGTTTGCCCTGGTTTGCTTCTCTTTGGTTTCCCTTCCATGCTGTTCATTCTGTCGGCCGTGCCAGACACTGTGAAAATACCTTAACATTCTTTTCAGGCTTTGAAGACTTTTTTTCTTTTCTTTTCTTTTTTTTTTTTAATGTGTTGAGCTTAATCTTTTCCAGCTTCTTTTCTATTAAGGGTGTAGGAGGGTTCAGTTATTTTTCTTTCTATTTCTTTTCTCCTGCTGCTGCATTTGTAGACACGCTGTCTCGTCGGTCTCCACGATGTGATGTATTATGCATGCCCTTTCTAGTGGGATTGGGGTGGGAAGAGAAACAAAGAGATGGCGAGCTCTGAGAGGTCACATACCCTGAGGAACGCCCACTGATGACAATGCTGGCCCACCGCGCTGGATGATCTCGAGGACCAAGCGGGGGTGGGAGTCAGAAAAAGAACATTTGTTTTCTTTCATCCAGGAGCCTGAATGAAGAGCAATCTTTCTGTTTGTTACAGTGATGGGTAATTTGGAGCACTTCCCTTTGCATGAAGAAATTTGCTATTCTAATCAAAATCTCGTCCCTTTCTACAAACCATTATAAGATACTTATGAAAATAGGCAGATTCAGATTTCCTGTTTGAATCTTTGTCAGCTTTCACTTTTATGCTCATTTGCAGAATCACATAACTATGAAAGGCCAATTAGTTCTAAGTCCCCAGAAAGTGACAGGATAAATTGCTTTCTTCCTAGCAAATCAAGAATAATATTGCGGGTGCAGTGCAAAAGTGTCCACCCAGAGATTTCAGTTCATTTTATCAATCTAATAGAGTGCTTTCGGCCTGTCTTCTGTGGCTGGTGCTTCCACTGTATGCTTTTCCGTCCGAGTTCTTAGAGCATACTCCTCTATACTTCCAAAGGTAGGATCAATCCATACATTTGAGCCGTGCCTCGGTCGAGATGCTTAGTGTGGTATACAGCGCTGCCTCTAGTCAATGCTTATTTGAGTTAAATCAAAGAATTCGTAGAATTCTCTTTAGTAATGTTGGCTATCACCAGCTTGATACCCCTTCATGCAGTGTAGCGGGCATTTAATTTTTTTTTTCCACAGAGGGTGGCTGTGATAATGTGACTGTCAATTGCAATCGCTATGCAAATATGATTGGAGACCATAGCATAATTGTAATTTTCAAAATCAAGCTGTCTCAAAAGAGATTCAGCCGATTATGGCTTTTCTGAGATACTGCGCCTCCTGAACGCACATATGTGAAAATTGCTTCCTTTCCCTATATTTCTCTCTGTGGCTTTTCTCCACTTTTTGAACACTTTTATTCCAGGTTGCCCTGAGCCAACTCCACCATGCTGGGGAAGCTCAGGGCACCCAGGGGACAGGGCACAATTTTTCAAGTTGTAAGGGAATTGCTGTTATAGCAGCCATGGATGGTCATGCCCTCTCAGTAACACGTCTGGGAGTCAAGGTAAGTTTGATCCCTGAAGGAGCAGGGCATCTCTCTTGTTTCACACTCTCAGGATTTTCACTGAGAGGACCTTTGCTATTTATTCATTATTGCCGGAAGTAGTATTCTTGGTGCCTTATAAATGAGGGCATAATAGCAAGGGACTTAGAATTAATGTTGAATCATTTTGTTTTCTTAAGTGGCATTTGCTCTTACTGAAAAACAGTGAATTACTAACAGTTTCTTGTTCACATGTGGCACGTATTTTGATATAAATGGATTGTATTCAATCAGTGATGTTATAGTGAGCAGCATATTTATTCACAATAACCAGATAGCTAGGCCACAGCCCATTTATTGTTGTTGTTTTCAGGGGAATGGATGCAGGATATTTGAGTTTTGTTCTGGATTCCTGTGGAGTTATATACAACATTTATATTAATACCCAATGAGTTTGACATGATTAGTGTCATTACAATGAATTCCAAAGGGATTAATGGTGATTTGCTACTTGTCCGGAACTGTTGCGGTGTGGAGA
Source organism: Canis lupus familiaris (assembly GCF_011100685.1). Taxonomy (NCBI): domain Eukaryota; kingdom Metazoa; phylum Chordata; class Mammalia; order Carnivora; family Canidae; genus Canis; species Canis lupus. The sequence continues at coordinate 50,566,350 of NC_049233.1, forward strand.
CTGTCATTGTACAATACCAGGGTGGCCCCATTTTGTCAGAACTTTTGGATTAGAGATATTCCATAAAAAACATCTGTAAACTGTTATAAGATTTACATTCTTCCCCCTGTTAGAGATGACATTGCTAACTCTACTGCACTACTGGGGCTCATTTAATCTAGCAGTCATTTCAGCAAGCACTTCATAAAAAACAATTATTGAATTAATTGTGATGTTTCCAGTCCAGTGTTCATTTATGATATCCTCTCCACCTGTAAACTTCTCTCCCAGTTGCCTTGTAGAGGTAAAACTGGATAATTTCACAGCCTATAAAATATGTGTTCTTTTTGTTAATATAAAATCTATGACAAGAACTCTACTGGTAGAGAACGTACAGTTCTAGTGTCATTTTGTCCTGCTCTAGGGAAATAAAACCTTGTCAATTTACCAGGAGAGAAGTTCATTCAAACTCTGTGCCTACCTTTCAGCTGTCCTTCCTTGAAAGGGCTCCTTCACATACCCTCCCACAAAAATTCAAAAATTCACTGAATGTTTTCTTCCTTGAGTTATTTTTAACTACATCAGAAAAGAAAAAAAAAAAGAATACTCTGAAGCTTGAACATATTTATAAAAAGGAAAAAAGTGTTTAATCTTCCCCAAATCTCACACATCTTATTTTTTGACTGGAGGTTCTAAGTTGTGTTTTTGTTTGCTTCATTGGTGTTGTTTCCCCAAGCTTCACAAGGTTGAGCTGGGCACCTTCATTTCTAAAGTTTATATTTAAGCAACTTTCTAAGGTGTGTGCTATATAGGGTGATGAAAAGAGCCATGAGGATGGACCAGTCTGGTAAAGAGTTGGAATGTCTGAGGCTGGAACACAATAAGTTGGGGGGGCACAAATAAGGATCTTAAGCCACGAAAGCACCACATTGAGCAACTCAGTATTTTCATATCTGAGTTTTTCTCTTCTGCTGGCAAACCACAGAGCAATCACATGTCAGTGTTGTAGCTACAGTTTCAGATGCCACTTACCCGACTTACCTGATGACTTAAGGTGTGTATTAAGCATCTATTCATCCTAAAGGAACGTGGTGCCTTTATTTAATAGCATGGATTGGGTCTAAATAAATTTTTCCAACGTAGAGACTGTTTCTGAAGTCAAATGATACATATTTAAGGAGGTCTGATGGGAGAAGGTCTGTGCAAACGAATGTGGGAGTTATAAGAACTCCACAGTATGTTCCACTTGAATAGAATTGCATTTGTATTTCACAAAAGTCAGTGGAAATCAATACTCTGAGTAATTTTTTGAAAAAATTCAGTTCACATTACCTTTGAAAAACTAATGACCTAATGGACAGCAACCCTCAGATAATGGGACCCACTGCAACAAAGGAGTAGTGATCACATGAATCTTGGCCAACAACAGTTATGGGATTCTAGTTGGAATCCACAGCCAGTATTCCTACATTGCAGAGGGATAGAAGGAGCAACAAGGGGATGATTCCTGGTGATGTTCGGCTAAAAATAATCACTGCATGATGATTTGGGGAGCAATATTCTGTATCTTCATTGTGGTCATGGTTGTACCAATTTCTATATGTGCTAAAACTCACAGAATTGTCAACTGAAAGCCATCAGTTTTACTATATGCAAAGTTTAAAGTAGGAATAGAAAGAGTTATAGTTAAGTGACAGTTTAGACTAGTTCTGTTACATGTCATAGAAGAGTAAGAAGAGGGACTTGATTGATGGATTAACGCATTAATATAAAAGCTAAAAAAAATCACGTAATAAGATATAGTAGAAACAACAATTATATTTTCAAAAAAAGACATTTAAAATGACTAAAAAAATTCAATGTGTGAAGTTATTTGTAAGGATGCCTTATCAGCTTCTCATGAAAGTTGACTCCCGAGCTAGGCATTCAAACCTCTTATAATATACTCCCAACCAACTTTTCAGGCTGCATCTCCCTCTTCAGACCCCAGTCCACAATTTACCCACAATACGGAAATTTCAAAATTTCTAAACACTGAATGTTCTTCTATTACTCATTGTGTGCGAAGCCTGGTCTGAACTGATGCAAGGCTATTTATGTCTTACGTATGTCACTTCACGTGTTTTATTGTAGAAATACTACTTTGTTTGATTACTAGGTGTTGCCCAGAGCGTATAGGGCATGTTTTAATATATAGTATGTGAAACTGCAGTCTCCTTTTATAATCTGAAAAAATCTGAATTCCAAAACATATGTGACCCCAAGGGTTTCTGATAAAGGATATGGGCTGTGTTTTCAAAAGAAATAATCAGAAGACTATTTCTGAACAAAACAGATGGTACCACCTACTACTTCGGAATGTTTCATGTGTTTATGCTTTAGCGCCTTTGCTAATATTATTACTACCTGCATTCTGGATGTACAGTTTTCTTAACTCTGCGTGTGAAAGTCAAGTTTAAATGCCATTGCCTCTGAGCAGACCACCCCAAGCTGAGCTTGCCAACTATTTCTTTTCTGATTGTAACTGTCTTTCATCTTCTTCTAGATTATAATTTTCATGAGGGCACAGACGACTCTGATTAGACATGAAAGACTAGGATGGTTATTACTGCAGCAAGGCTTTCACAAAAGATGTGGAATTATAACAGAGATTGGGATCAGAAAATCTCTGGAGGAGTGGTTAAGATCATGACCATCTAGACAAGGATAGAGGGCAAAGCTCCTGGTTCAAGGCTACAAATACAATGTTGATTGAAGTTGAGGAATTATCATGGGGCTTGGCAGGAATAGGTTGGCATAAACATGGTAGAGGCACCTATACTAAGAAGACTAGCTGCCATGTATTAACCACTAAGTAAGTACCAGAGCCTGTCAACATATTTTAGAGTCTATTTTATTTTATTTTTTATTTTTATTATTTTTAGAGAGGGAGAAGGGGGGCAGAGGGAGAGGGAAAGAAAGAATCTCAAGTAGGCTTCCACACCCAGTGCAGGACCAGACACAGGGCTCAGTCTCATGACCCTGACTCAGAGATCATGACCTGAGCTGAAATCAAGAGTCAGAAGCTCAACCAGCTGAGCCATGCAGGGACTGTAAAGTCATCATTTTTTTAATCCTCGAAATTTTGAATAGTTGCTATTATCTCCATTTCCCAGATGAGGGACTAAAGTTTAGCAAGGGTAAGGCCTTGACCAGTATCACTTAACTAGTAAGAAGCAAAGCTACAGTTTGAACTCTGTATCTCTAACACCCTAGTCTTTATTTATAGCCAACTCTGTGACACAGCCTCTTCAATTGGGGCCAATAGAGGTGGTGGAAATGAGATTTAGATGAGATGAGATAGATACTGGAGTTGGGAACTTGGGACAGGGTTTGGCATGATTTTCAGTGCATGCCATTTTAGCAGTGATGTCTAGTGGCTAATTTTGATCCTACATTTAGGAACACTCAGATTTTCCCTATTAAGCTCTGAAGCATCACCTCTTTCTATATCTTACAGCCTCTTGTCTCTTAGGATGGGTTCTATACCCCTAACTGAGGCAGTAAATACACCCAAGGCTACTCTCTGTATGAAACCATAGAAGAGAAATGAGAAAAGAGGTTAAACCACATATCAAATGGAGACAGAATGCTTCAAAGTCTTGTGATTTTCTCTATGTGTTCTCAGAATATTACCTCTTTTTGAATTCTTGAACTTGACCAGAACCATATCATATTTATTCTTGTTCCCAGTATTGAATAATACAGTGTCTTGATTATGTATAAGGAAATTAATAATTGTTTATGGAATGAATTCCTGCTAATTAGCTGGGACATCTTGATAAGAGCATAGTGTTGTTGACACCTATTTCATGATATCAGGTGGTTTCCTTATGTTCTAGGTTTGGAAGATTTCAGACTAAAGTTTAGCTCTTTATAAATGTTCAAAGAAGAACTAATAAATTTCATATTTCTTTAGTTGGACAAAATGTTGGAAACCACATTAATTTCCCTCAGTATTATTTTATGGTTTCTGTAGCCTGAAGGATTTTTGATGCATTGAATCCAATGGGAGAGCATCCTAATTGTGTCAACAAAAAGCTGCCATTCCATATTCTGTTCAGTTCAGCCTTTCATTCTGAATCCTATCTGTGCAATCAGTAACTTTCACTCGAGGAAAGGAGATTGTAGATGAATTAATGAGAACGGACTTAGCATAGGTCCCCCTCAACAATTTATAGCAAGTAAATTAAAATCACCTGTTGGTCCAGTGTATTAGCATTGCTGGCTCTTTGCTCAAACCCTTCAGGATTAGTTTAAGCTCAGAGGGATAAATAGGCATAAATAAAAATTTATTTTTCCATCTCTTATTCCACAAAGTTATAAAAATAGTTGAGAATTTTTTTTCCTATTATAATAGGAAATTGGCTTTTACTGTTCTTGAGAAGCAGGGAAAAGAAAAACATAAAAGGGTATGAAACTCCTATTACTTCTCCTCTGTAATATGTAGACATATACAAAAATGGGCTGTTCATTATTAATCAGTAAACATTGACAATGGAAATATTTTATTAAGTAACCATATATTTTTTACTCAGTGTTTAGGAGGTTGACTTTAGATGTTATCAGACTTCTACTCCAGGAGCCAGCTAGAGAAAAACCTTGGTTCTCCTCATTGATACACCAACAACTGAGTGAAGATACTTTGGTGATCTCTGAGAAGGGACTTGGGCAGTTGATTCTCCCAGTCTGTTTTTGGAGCACTGAGGACTCTCAGTGCTGCCTGTGGTGATATAATTTATGATCAGAGCATAGATTTCAAGAATAGAAAATTCTTGAATTGTACCTGTTCCCAGTACAATTTATATGTCAGAAATAGTTTGGAATGTTTGTTAAAAGTACAAATGTTGGCACTTCAATCCACACCTAAACCATCAGAGTCTCCATGATTGAGGCCAGTGAACCTATTTTTAATAAGTTTTATAGGTAATTCTGATGAGTAGCCAAGTTTAAGAGTCAATTGCTAGTCTAGGGCATGATCTATTTATTCTGCAAATAGTTATTAAGTTTCTATGTCTAATGGTCAACTGGAGTATGGTTAGTCAACCAATTTGCATATAACCAAAGGATCATTTGCCTGAGTCTCTAATCTGCCCAAGGATCCTGAGTATTTAATATTTAAATAGAATATACTCAAACCCACAGCTTTCCCATCTTGATAAACCTAATATCCCTTATAGTGTCTTTGAGGATTATGGAGGGAAACATTGCCAGTTTCATTTTCGGTGTGTTGTATGCTTGAGGTGTGCAAAATACACACCAGATTTGGTGATTTGGGGGGAACAAAAATGTAAAGTATCTCATTAATAATGCTTTGTATTAATTATATGTTGAAATGCATATTTTAGATTTGTTGGGTTCAGTAAATAAAATGATTTCATCTGTTTCTTTTTTTAATGTGGCCACTAGAAAATTTAAAATTATATGTGTGCCTTGCATTTTATTTCTGCTGGGTAGCACTGCTCTGTACTTTAGAGGACTGAAGCCACAGGAAATCAGATAGAGCATTCAATTTCTTTTAGTCACTATTTAGAATCTTCCTTCCTCCATCTTCAAAGGATTATTTTTTTTAACCATTTTTTGAGTATCACCTATTTGCCAGGGTACTTTATAAATGCTATTTCTAATTGTCATAACAAGCCTCACACAGATGTTATACTGATTTTCTAGAGGAAAAAATGATTGCTTGCAAAGAGTAACTATACTGCTTAAGAGCTACTAATTATGGTGTATTTACTACATGCCAGGCATTATATGTATTATATGAAAGTATGTACTATGCCAATTTTGCTCATGAGCAGAATGAAGTTTAAAGAGGTCAGGCAGGGACACCTCGGTGGCTCAGCGATTGAGCATCTGCCTTTGGCCCAGGGTGTGATCCTGGAGTCCCAAGATCGAGTCCCACATCAGGCTCCCTGCATGAGGCCTGCTTCTCTCTCTGCCTGTGTCTCTGCCTCTCTGTGTGTCTCTCATGAATAAATAAATAAAATCTTAAAAAAAAAAAGAGGTCAGGCAATTTGTCCAAGCCCTGTACTAGGCTCCAACTGGGGCTGATTCCAGAGTCCTTACTCCTTCCACCACCTACATTAATAAGCAAGTCTATATTGTTTTCTGAACAGTATTATTGAATAAGCTGCGATACAAGGAGATAAAGTGACTGGCTTTTATTTTATCAAATATGTGGTTATCCTTGGTTAGGCAGTGCTTGAGGTGGAATCATATGCCCCACTTTCACTACTCATCACGTAGCATGTGCCATTGGAGACCCCAAACAACTTTTTTTGCCTTAGCATTCCCCTTGTCTGAAGTAAATTCAGATGAAAGGCTTATTCTGGCCTCACCCTCATCCTTCACCCCAGGGCAGCTGTTGCAGGTGTTCAGCCATTCTGGAACATGGTACCGTTCTGTGCTGGCAATAGCAGCCATAGGGAAAACTGCACCTATTCGTAAACTAGCATGACTAACTAGCATCCTTTAGATGATGAGTAATCCAGAGCCAATTACTTGCACGAGTTATCTACCCTGGGGGCCTCTGGGTAATGGTGGTTTGTGCACCTGTGCTTGAGCTTGCAGAAGGTGAAGACAACAGGAAAGTGGCCTGCCAGCTGATCTGGATAGGCCAGTCAAGGAATCATAAAATTGATCAGTAAAAAAAAAAAAAAAAAAAAAAAAAAAAAAAGCCTCTTCAGTGTGGAACCAAGTGTGTGCAGCCTATCATTCCAAAAAAATGTACAGAATACGAAGAGAATGAGTAATAGCACATGTTACATGAATATCTGCCATTAGCTAGCCTTTGTGCCAAATGCTTTACAGGTCTTACCTCTATTCCTCACCGAACCTGAAAACCTAAGTGCTACTATCTGTAGGTGAGGAAAGTAGGATTTGTAGACTGAAGACACCAGAGAGCCTCAGAATGGAGTTTGCAGCCTATTTTGGCCTTGTGGAACTGTTTTTGTTTTTACAATGCAATTGACTTTACCAAAAAGGGAAACTTTGGAGAAGTAGCAATTTTAATGGATGTTTATTGTTTCTATCTTTGCTTTTGGAAGCATAATTCCATGGTTACAATTATCTAAAAGTCAGAGAGCAAGCTACCTGAGTTGCTTTGTGGCTATGAAACAAGCTTCAAAGAAAATCTAGTTTATTTCCCCCTCTGTATTAAATTGTGATATTTATATTTCATGCATCTTAAATGTATAACAAGTGAAAAAATTAAATCTCCGTCCCCCATTCCCACCCACTTTAGTTTTTTTATGCAAGTATATATCCTACTAAAAGGATATTGACTTTTACTAAATTTTTGAGTTTTTAAGTAGGAGGAAATTGGCAAGTCAAAGAAAAACTTGGGGGACACTGTTTAGAATAAAATGAATATAAGGAGTTAAATAATAACATTCCTAAAATAGCATTGATAAGTAGCCACAAGATAAATTGAAGACAGATTGTTACATTTTAAAATAGGAGGCTATTCCACAGATAGCATCAAACTAAGCAACTTTAAAAAATATGAAACTCACAAATGTTGAAATACTGCAGTAAAATTACATTTGGGAATTCAAAATAAATCCTTTGGCAGATAACTAAACCCCAAAAGTGGCAATTACAACATATGAAGAACAAATGTGGGCCTTACTATGTTTTTAATACACCATAAATTAAATTATTTCTAATGTGAGTTGTTTAATACTATAAAATTTGCTTTTCCTAAGGGTTGGAAAATGTAGTTAGCATTGTACACATGTAAATATTATTTACTATAAAGGAGGAGACTTCAGAGCCAAGTTGCTGAGGTTTCTAGAAGGGTTATGTTATATCAGCAGAAATAAAATCTCCATTTATCTGCCACTGCAGAGGCCTGGTTTTGAACCCTTACTCTTATACTTTCTGGCTGAATCATCAGTGACACATCACTTAACCTCTCCGTACCTTAATTTTTTGAAATGAAAAATGGGTATAGTACAACAACCTTATCATCAGTAGGATTAAGTGAAATAACGTAAATGAAACTCCCAACAAACAGTAGAAATGGGAAAATAGGAATATTAGTTTTTCTTTGTTTTTGATCAATTTACGTAGGAAAGTAAATTAATAAGGAAGTTAAATTTTCTAAAATGATCTTCTTATATTTCCTGTTATGAATAAATTCCTGGAGTAATTTAAGATATACAGTCTGATTGGGAATATTCACTATTTAAAAGACTTCTAGAATTTTTCTCCTAAAAGTAATATCTAGGGACATTTAATGTTCTTGCCAACTGATTGTCAAATCAATTATATAGTGGTCTGTATCTGTATAAAAACGCTTCATGGTTTTAACTCGTATTCTTTAATCAATCATGTATTTATAGCTTATTCCATAACTAAATTATAAGCTGCTCAAGGTCAGGGATTTCTCCTACTATTCTCTTATAAGTGCTTGGTTTACAAGCAAACTCATTAATTATTTCTGCTAGGAGAATAAAAGTAAAGATATGTGTCTTGGACACATGTTTAAAACCCTTTTCTAAAGAAAATCTTTAAATGTTTACTTCTCTTTAATAAATCTCCACTGCTCATGAAATCGAGTACCAGCCTGATTGAAGACCATCTGGAATATGGATCCATAGTGGCCTTTCACACACTCTGTTTCGCAATTCCTATAAACAAGTTCCTATTTGCTTACAGAGAAAACCTCATACTGTTCAAATACTATGTTCCACTACTTCATTCCATTCTTTGCTCAGACTCCTCCTTTTCAGGAAGTATCCTATCCTATTGCTTGCTACCTATTGAAATCCTGTCTCTTTCTTCCAAGCACATCCCAAATTTGGATATTGTCTTCTCTATTTCTATTCTCTGAAACCTTTACCCATTTTGGCTCTATCTTTCCTACAGAACTCATAGATCACAGAAGTCTGTAACAGACCTTAGAGATAATTATTATGCAATTTGCATCCTTAGCTGTCTGCAAACATCTCTGTCATAATGCTTATCAGATGGTATTGAACCTCTTTTCTGGCTTTCCAGTACATCCACTAGTTGAAGGGTTCCTGGATGTCTTCCATTCCTGTATACACATAGCCTCTCAAAGTGCCTGGCAAATAGAAGATACTCAATAAATGACTATGGAGTCAATGAATGTCTCATCTGATTATTGAATAACTCAAAATCAACTTCTTATAAACATGCCTCACTTAAATAGAATTAAATGTAAAATGTCTCACTCTAGGTGTGTGTGTTTTGTAAAACTGCAAAAAATTCTTTTGTTGTTATTTTTTTTTTGATTCTCTTAAAAAATCAAAGACATTGTAGCTAATTACCCCATAAGCCTACCTTTTTCCCTTAGCAATTTTTGCCCTTGCATCTATCAGTGGGTGCCCCCAAAAAATGTATGTGGGTGAATGGGTGGGAGGAAGCTTACACTTGGAAGAACATCATCAGAAGTAATATAACCAGTCAAAAATCACTACTTATACATGCCTAGGAAAGTAAAATGAAAAGAAGAAAATTCTCTTCTACAGAAACATAAAAAGTATCAGTCCATATACTCTCAATTTTCTAACAATAAAGAGATTCTACTTTGTCATAAGAAAATTGCAAGGCTTTTGTTTTGTTTTAAGAGGCGATTAGCAAGAAGAATCTAGAATACCTGATAGTTGACTGAATATTAGGAGACAATACAGTATACAGAAGAATCTAGAATGAATCTCAGTAATCATCAGTTAACAGATATGTAGATTCCTATTTAATTATGTTTTCAGTTTTAGGTCAGATCTGATAAATAATAGTGAAAGGGAATAGAGGGGAAGGGAGAAGAAATGGGTAGGAAATATCAGAAAGGGAGACAGAACATGGAAGACTCCTAACTCTGGGAAATGAACTAGGGGTGGTGGAAGGGGAGGAGGGCAAGGGGGTGGGGGTGACTAGGTGGCGGGCACTGAGCACTTGACAGGATGAGCACTGGGTGTTATTCTGTATGTTGGCAAATTGAATACCAATAAAAAATAAATTTATTAAATAATAATAAATGATATTCAAATTTGCGGTATTTTATCTGTTTAAGAAGGATTTCATTTTGAATTTCTGTGCAATATTTTATTGATGTGAATTATATTCTTTAGTGATAAGTATTAAAGCAAATTTAATGTTATACAATAGGTATATTTCTGTGTTAAAATATTTTTACAAATAAAATCACTTTAATGTGAATAAGAAAACTAATTCTGGGAAAGAAAACTTATGAAGTATTTTGTAATATTAATAGTGAACACTTTTACTTATCTGTAAAGCAAATTTAGGTTTTCAATTATTGTAATTTACTCCAAAATGAGACTCTAAGTGTGGTAAAATTAGATTCTATTTGAAATTATTTTATTTTGCTGATATAATTCATTATGAAAAGAGGGAGAACATTTCTTACATAATCAACACAATTTCTAAAAGCTGAATTTTCAATACTGTGGTTAATTTTTTATTCTGTCTTCTGGTAAGTTCTCTGCCTACTACTACCTACTATTGCAATTTCTTGGTTCCTCTTCCCAATATCCACTCTTCTGAACTGTGGTCTAAAATGAAAAGGTATAAATTGTCAATTTCATCATAGAACTTCCATCAACGTTTTTTGAAGAATATAGCTATTGTCATTGTGTCACACAATTGACATGGAAACTAGAAATTAAGGAAAAAAAGACATAGTCCTTGCTTCTTGAAGGAATAAATAAAAATAGACATGATATGTCAGATGGTAAAAATAAGTGCTGCAGTGAAATCAAAAATAGGATGAAAGGTATGAGGCTTGCTGGTGTGGTTGAGGATTGTTTTTTGTGTAGGGAGGGCAAAAAAGCCTCACTGAAAAGGTGACATTTGAGCAGAAACCTGGAAGAAATTAAGGAACAAGCCATGTAGGCATCTGGAGAAAAGAGTTTCACATGAGGGATTAACAAGAGCTCTTGATGCAAGAGCATATTTGGAGGTTCTTGTTCACAGATTTGGAATCAGGGTGTACAGCTGGAGTGGACTGAGTAGAAGAGTGGGAGATGAGATTAGAAAAAGTGAGCCATGTGACCAGAACATGCAGGGTCTGGTTGGCTTATTTAATGACTGACTTTTTGTCATGGTCTCTGAGTATGAGCAGAGAAGGGCCATGATCTGACCCACATTTTACACGAGTTTCTCTGCCTGCTTCTTTCAGAATGGATTGTTTGGGGGAGCAAATATGGAAATAGGGAAAGCAATTAAGAAGCTATTTCAATAATCCTGCTGAGTGAGAGATAATGATGGCTCAGATCAAGGTGATGGAAATAGCAGTAGTAAGAAATATCTGCATACATTTTGAGAGTAGGATCAATAAGATTTGATAAACTAAAGATGAGGAAAATCAGACTCCTCTTTGGCCTGAGAAATTGAAAGAATGGACTTTCCATTTGCTGAGAAGATTAGGAAAGAGGAAAGGCTTGTTTGATGGTGGGGGGCAATGATAAGAATTGAGCATTCATTTTTGGATATGTTTAGCTTGAGATTCCAATTAGATTTCCAGCTAGAAATGTCAAGTAAGCAATTAAATATATGGATTGGAGTCTAGAGGGGAGGTCTGAGCTGGAAACATATATTTGAGAGATACCAGTATGAAGATGGACTTAAAGTCATAAAACTAGAACAGATTATTGAGTGACCAGTTGATCAAGAAGTGATAAAAGAATGAAAATTTCAACTGGCTTTCTAATGCTTAGAGGGCAGCCAGGGAGGATGATGTTCTGGCAACCAAGTAAAGAAAGTGTTTCCAAAAAAGGCAACAGTAAGAGAGTGTGCCAAGTGCTGTTGAGTAAGATAAGAATAGAGTATTGATTATTGATTATAGCAGTGGGGATTAATTTTTGACCTTGACAACAGCTACTTTTGTGGAGTGGTAAGAATGATTGGAATGAATTTCAAATCGAAAGGAAGGAGTGTGTTAGAGATGGAGAGTATAAGCAACTCTTTTGAGGAAATTCCTAAAGTGAAGCAGAAAAATGAGAAAGTTAAATGGATATTTTTAGTGGGAGAGATTATTATATGTTTGTTGATGAAAATGATCCTACAGAAAGAGGACCATTGATGAATCTGGAGTGAAAAGAGAATTGTTGGAGTAATGTACTTGAGTAGGCAAGAAGTGAGGTTGTACCATAAAGGAGGAACCAGAGGGTTTGCCTTTGACAAGGTTGTGAGGAGATCATCAACAATAACAAGAGAGAAGACTGAGTGTATGGGTATAAATGCTGATTGTTTGGCAGACATGACAATGGAAAGTTATGAGATTGGAAACAAGGCTATCAGCACAAAGTAAGACCTGAGAGGGAAGTGTTGTAGATTAAGGAGAGAGCTGAACCTCTGTCATCTAGGAGGAAATGAGGTGGAATAGACTAGGGAAATGATTTAGGATTTCTAGGCAGCATTGTGGGCCTGATAATTTGCATCAATAACAGCTTTCTTTTTACCAAAATCCATGTTCTCTTCTCCAGGTTACACAAAGGACATTTTCCAACCTCCTTTAAAATTAAGGGTGGCTTGATGGCTGGAATGTGAGTGAAAGTGAAGAATTCCACTTCCAGGCCCAGCTTCAACAGGCCTCCCATGAGCATTCCATTTTTCCCCCCTTCTGGCTACCAGAATGGAGATAAACCCCAGGATGATCTTAGAAGGCCACAGATTGAAGAGAGCAAAACCTTTATAAGCCTGGAACCCTAAATGGAGAGTAGGCTTGTACCACTGACCTGTTCCCTTGACTAGTATTGATACATGAATGAAAAACCAACTTCTGCTGTGCTTGTGACATTATATATTTGGGGGGTGGTGTAGAGTGGGAAGTAAGTGGTAAGAAGGTTCGTGTCCTAGAGCAGCTAACTAATTGACCTTTATTATGTTTGATTCTTTCACTGTTTCTATGTTTTATTCGATTTTTAAAATTCTTTTCTTTAGCTTCCTTACTGACTAATTTCTAAAACTGCATCAAAAATTTACTGAAAGACTAAATAACTGAAAATGTTGTTGGGATGCCTAGGTGGTTCAGTGGTTGAGTGTCTGCCTTCGGCTCAGGGCATGATCCCGGAATTCTGGGATTGAGTCTCATATCCAGCTCCCTGCAGGGAGCCTGCTTCTCCCTCTGCCTGTGTCTCTGCCTTTCTTGGAGTGTCTCTCATGAATAAATAAGTAAAATCTTTTTGAAAAAATGAAAGAAAATGTTGTAAAAGTGTTTATAAATAAGAACAATGCAAAGAACATATTGCATTTTATTATTTTATATTTTATATGTACTTATATTTTATATATTTGTTTGTTTATATTTATGTTAGTTACCATAATAAAATACTACAAACTGAATGGTTTAAATAGCAGTTTTATTATCTTATAGTTTCAGAGGCTAGAAGTCTGAGATGAGGGTCTCAACAGAGTTGGTTCCTTCTGAGGGCCATGGAAAGAATCTGTTGCATTTCTCTCTGCTTCCAGGGTTTCCTGGCAATCTTTGGCATTCTTTGGCTTACAGACACATCACTCTAATCTCTACTTTTATCTTCACATAGTGTTTTTGTGTTTGTCTCTATATTCAAACTTGTCCATTTTATGAGGATAACAGTCATACTGGATTAGGGCCTATGCTAATGATTTCATCCTAAATTGATTACCTCTCTAAAGATCCTGTCTTCAGATAAGATTGCACTCTAATGTGCTTAGAGTTCCTATTCCAAAGTATACTTTTGGGGGAAACACAATTCAACCCATAATAATGAGAGCCCCATATACAAGGAGATCCAATAGCAGAAGGGAGGGAGCATGGGCTCTTGAATCTCACGGAATTAGGTTGGAATCCCAGCCCTACAACTCCCTCTCCATGTTACTGAATCTCAGGTATTTCAACTCTCTGAGCCACAGCATCTATTTTTGTAAAAGCAGGGTAGGGACAACAACTTTATTAGGTTTTTATAAGGGTTAAACAAAATATTAGGCACTTATTAAGCACTCAGTGGCTATTACTCAGATAACTATTACTCAAATAATTATGATACATCTCACAACAAATAATTGTTATGATCCAAATATGCATTACAACACTCTGCTGTTGCTATGGAAATATTATAAGGTTAAGGAACGATCTTAGTATATCCTCAAAAGAAAATCCAGATAACCTAAGCTATCTTAATTTAATTACTATTAATGTCATTGTTTCAATGTAATCTTGACTATGGGATTCACAATCTCAATGCATCCTTTATTAATTGACACCTGTACTTGAATGCTTGTCCTTAGCTGAGTTTTATTTGATACGAAATGATAGATATACCATGGGATTAGCTACTTACTTCAAAGTCATGTTCTTTCGTGATTTGGGTGTTGAAATGAATCAGTTGTTTGCAGTTGAAAAGCTAATGAACTACTCACAGGACTGAAAAGCTCCCCAAAAGTTTAGGTTTCTGAAAGTGCCTGTGCATCAGAGGGACACACAACCAGTTCTCTTTCAGCTGTCACATTGTCCTTGAAATAGAGTGCTACCAGATTTCACTGTATAAACGCATGATTCTTTGATACTCAACCATTCTCTATTCAATCTCTTCCCAGAACAGTAGCTTTAAAAGCATGTACATTCTTCTCTTTTTTCCTTTTTTTTTTTTTTTTTTTTAATAACTTGTAAGGTTTATTAGTTTTCCCACCAGGATGAACTGAGCAGGAGACAGCTGCTGGCCTAATAGCAGGAACAGCTGGTTGTATTATTTCTTCAGTTACTGCATATACCTGTGTCTGTTCACCTACAACCCAACAAGTTTGATCCTTAGCCACAAATGCTAAATCAGAAACTGAATCAATGGAAAAGCAAAAGAAATGAAAGGAAAAATGAAGTCTCTCAACTTGGAAATGGATGTGGGTAAGAGGAAATGGTGAAGTTTAGAAAGCAATTGTAATATCAAATGAACCAGGATATGATCATCAAGAGAAGCAAACAGAAAAGTGCCAGACAGTTAAAGGCAAACGAAGAGTGTTGTCAGACATCTTACACTGCCTTTTGTCCAAGTGGATTAACGCATTGGCATACTATAGCCCCTGGCAGAATTTTTTCCACTTAAATT
Source organism: Canis lupus familiaris (assembly GCF_011100685.1). NCBI lineage: Eukaryota > Metazoa > Chordata > Mammalia > Carnivora > Canidae > Canis > Canis lupus. The sequence goes on from NC_049233.1 coordinate 50,581,442, forward strand.
TTTCACCTGTCACTATACAATTTGTTTCAGAGCTAGCCTTTGGAATTAACTTAAAATGGATTCTGGGGCTTCCAGTAAGGGACAAAAGAGGAAAAAAAAAACCCCAGCTGACATGAAAGTCATCACAAATCATTCACGGCTGTAACTGTACTGCCTATGTCCCTCTTTTCTATTTACCAAGCTGAGTGCTAAGTACATCCATGTCCACTCTACACATTTTCTTTATAAGGACCATAAAACCCTTGTTGAGCTATTAGCACCTGCTACAACTAGGCTTTCATTAAGGAAAATAGATACAGTATCTGGAGATGTCAGTCATAAAACTCCATTCAGAGTACAAACAGTGCTTAAAAACAGCAGAAGGACAGCAAAAAGAGAAGATGGGGTATGGCCATTAGGCTGGAGTTGGAGGGGGAGAAGCAGAAGGGAACTGAAGCAGAAAATTAAATGGTCTGATACTGACTTTGAATAATAGCTCTTGGGTGACCCTGAATCTTACAACTGGAAGTGTGCACATATTAAAATTCTCCAGTTGTGATCAGTTTTCAGTGTGCAAGATATTTCCCCCTCTAAATGTGCTGTTAGGTGAGTGGGAAGAAGCCAGTCATTTAAAAAACTCTTGGACGCTCTGCATCCATTTTACATCCATGTGAAATCTAGTGATTTCCTCTCCTTTCATTAAGTCCTCCAGAAACATTGGCCCTCATGTGGGTCCTTCACTCATCAGAATCTAATTATTGCCATCCATTTGGGTACTGCTGCTCAGCTCTAGCACTCAGAGATCACCACAGGGGAAATCAGGCCTGTGGAGGTATTTGTTAGCACCACCAGATACATCTCCACATAGAGGCTATTGCCCCCCACCCTCCCATCCCCATTTTTATTAACTCTTCTTTTCTTTCAAAACTGCCCACCCTTTTCCATCTTCAGTTATTTTTACCAATGATATGCCACAAAGCAAACTCCATCTTAATTGCTGAACCTTAGTATTTAGGCTTTGATGTCTTACAGTTACCTAATTCCACTAATGGTAGCATTAAGATAAAAGCCCACAGTGACTCTGACTTTTCTAATATTTTAGATGTAGGTATCTTTTGGTTATTATTTTTCTATCTAGAGAAAGACTTTTTTTTCCTGAAATCTGAGGAGAGAAAATATACCTTCATAGAGAAATACAGGTAGAAGGACCCTGAGGTGGATTTTTGCTTTTACCTTTTTTGGGGCAATACAGTCAACACTGTACTATTAACATCTAGTCCAAGTTATTTCTTTATTTTTCTTTATTTTTTAGTACGTTATTTCTTAGGAACTAGAGATGCTATGTGTAAAACAACCAGCTTGAAAAATTGCTTTATTTTAGCAATTTTCAAATATTTATCTCTTCCTGTTTGATTATGCAGAATGCAAAGAAAGTGATATTTTCTGTCTATTGAGGTTTCGATATAAATAAGAAAAGACTAAACAATTCAATTATAATATCCAAAAGAAAAATATATATCTTTTTAACTTCCAAGAAGCCCAACTTATGCCTTTCTACTTCTCCTGTCTTCTTTCCTATGTTAGGTCCAGAACCACTTACCTATATGCCATTCTGTCCTTCACAGACAGAATTCTAGGTCATGGAAATAGTGAATAGGTCTCATAGCCCCTTTACAAGCCCTGGTTCTTTTGTCCCTGAGTGGGTTTAATTAATACCCACGGTATTGGTTTTCTACTGCTGCTGTAACAAATTACCACAAAACTTTAGAAGCTTAAAACAACAAAAATTTATTATCTTACAGATCTGGAGGTTAAAAGTCCAGCATGGGTCTCTCTGGGCTAGAATCCAAGTGTCAGCAGGGTTGCATTCATTTTTGGAGGCTCTAGGGGAGAATCTGTTTCATTCTTTTTTTTTTTTTTTTTTAACTTCTAGAGACTGTTCACATTCCTTGGTTCATGAACCCCTTTCATTTTCAAAGCCAGCAATGGTCAATCAAGTCTTTATCTGATTCTGACATTTCTGCCTCAGTCTTCCCTAATTAAAGCTGCTTGTGATTACATTGTGTACGCTCAGATAATTCAGTAAAATCTCTATCTGGCCAGCTGATTAGCAAACATAACACCATCTGCAAACTTATTTTTTCCTTGTCATATTGCATAACATATTTACAAATCCCAAGGATTAAGATGTGGATATTTGGAAGGCCATTGTTCAGCCTACCACACCCACCCTCTTAGAGAGATGAGATTAACTCTTGAGATTATCCTAGAAATTTCCACTTACATGAACCTGAGGACTACTTGAAGTTAACTATTTTTTAAAAAATTATTTTATTTGTTTTATAGAGAAAGAGAGCATGAGCAGGGGAGGGCCAGAGGGAGAAGGAGAGAGAGTAGACCTTCCATTGAAGCCGAGGCTGAATCTCAGGACCCTGAGATCATGACTTGAGTCAAAATCAAGAGTTGGATGCTTAATCGATTGAGCCACCCAGGTGCCCCAAGAAGTTAACTGTTATTCAAAATTTATCTTCAGTGCAATATAAATTTATAAGTAACTCCTGCTTTAGTTTCCTGTTTTTAATGATGTGTCATAATTTTGGATTGGAGAGACTCACTGCAGTATAAAGAAAGGAATATGACCATTGGGATCAAAAAGGCCAGTATTTAAATCCCAACTTCATAACTCATTGACTCTCTGTTTCCTCATTTTTACAATGGGGACAAAGAGGTCTATCTTGAGTGCTGTGAAGAGGATATAATTGATGCAAGCAAAAATATGCGAAGTGTAATATTTGTACAAATAGTGATAGACTGTATAACTCCCATGAGAAGACCTGACCCATGGTAGCTTTGCTCTCCTTAGTGCTCTGTATAAAGAGTGACACTGAAGCATCACCACTTCTGGAGGTCAAATCTGATCAGGGACTCTCTGGACTCATGAAACACAAATTTTGGGTCTGGATTCCTACAAAATCCTAGGGCCAGTTCCAGTCTATGGTCTCAATTGGTCTTGGTGAGATTGTCATGGAGCTCAGATTTGGCTAGTATGGTAAAGTTGTGATTTGCCCCATATTGCATGACAGCTGGTTCAATCCCCAGCAGTGATTTCAGTCAGGGAGCGTTCAGCCCTTTGAAATTGATAATTTGCTGCTCCTACTGATTTCTTTTTCTCTTATCCTCATTTATATTCCACTGTTAAATGTGGCATGGGGACAAATTATTTTGGCTGTGATACCTAGAAGAAGGGCACATATAATGTTGTATTATTCAAATTAATATAGATTATATCATAAAGCATGGAATATATAATTCTATACATGATATGTTATTTAACCCATATTTTAGATACACAAACTGTATACTAGACCAAGGATGATAATAATAATAATAATAATAATAAGCTATCATATTCTGCTAAAAATAATTGCATACCATGGTAAACAGAATAATGCTCACCAAAAGATGTCCATATCTTAATCTTTGGAACCTACAAATGTCACTTTATGTGGCAAAAGAGAACTAGGTTGCTGATTCAATTGAGGTGTTGGTCAGCTGACCTTGATATGGGGACATATCTTGTGTTAGCTGAGTTATCTTAGGTTAGCTGAGTGGGCCCAGTCTGATCCCATAACCCCTTAAACGTGGGAAAAAATGAAATAAGCTGGAAAAAAGGATTCAAATAGATGGTCATGTGAGAGGGACTGGGCCTGTTTTGTTGACTTTCAGAATGATCTTTCATGAGCCCAAGAATAGAGATTCTAGAAGCTGGAAAGGACAATAAAATAGATTATCTCCTAGAGGCTCCAGAAAGGAACAATTCTGACAGTACCTTGATCTTTGCCCAGTGAGATCTGTTTTGGACTTCTAACCTACAGAACTATAAAATAAATCATTTGCATTATTTTAAGCCACTAAATTTGTGACTATTTGTTATAGGAACTATGGAAAACCAATACAGATACTTCATAGATAATTTGTCGTTAAGTAACCTAACCAACTTATTACGTGGTAATAACTTTAAAAATATGTTCCATGTTAATGTCTTATTACATGCTATGCACCCTTTATTTTCTTTAATAATTTTCTTCCAAAATTATATGCTTCATAGATAAGGTTCTCATAAAATCAAACATAACAGATTGAGTGAGGTATGATAGAAGATTTTAAAGGAGATTTCAAAGCAAGTGTATGAAAGTACAGGGCATTGCTATTACATAATCGTTTGCAAAGAATTTTCTTTCAGATGCTATAACAACTGAAACATGACAAACCCATTTGACCAGGACAAATGATGTTCATGTTTTTTAGATGGGGAGGAAAAAAAAATACCAATTTACTTTTACTTATTTTTTTAAAAAGATTTTATTTATTTATTCATGAGAGACACACAGAGAGAGAGGCAGAGATATAGGCGGAGGGAGAAGCAGGCCCCATGCAGGGAGCCCAACGTGGGACTCGATCCCAGGTCTCCAGGATCACACCCTGGGCTGAAGGCAGTACTAAACCGCTGAGCCACCGAGACTGCCCCCAATTTACCTTTAAAAGCCATTTACTGTTTGAATCTACAGCAAACACCTAGAGTGTAAGCTATTAAAATTTTTAAGTTTTAGAACTCTACAAGCTTTCCTGAAAGCCCAGAATACTGCCTCATATGTCCTCCTGTCATTCTGAGGTAGGAAGGTAGTGTTTTCTGATGATTACATCATTTCACTAATCATTCTGACGACTCTGCCAAGTAGACGGAAACTATTTTGGAAAAGTCACGAATCTTTCTCCCACTGAAAAGGCAACGGTGGCAGAACCAGGACTGTATGTATCATTTCAGATGATTGTGGAGGGCTGCCTAGGGTGGAAGGGGAGCGAGTGTCTGCAAGCTCTGAGGCTCACATTTCCTGCTTTCCCTAACTGCAGCATTTCTTCTGTGAAACGCATTCTTTCTCCAAGCCCTCATGTAACAGTCAGATGGTTGTCCCCTTCCCTTTTACTTTCCACTTCAAAAAAGACAAATAAGGACATGGAAGAAACGTAAGTGAGAAATACTTCAAAGTCAGTTTTCTGCTTGTCATGGCCTAAACTCGTCTCTCCACTCCTGAGACAGACTTGCTGGAAGACTGAGGTTTGACTTAACACTTAAGAATGTTCCAGAAGTGTGCTTTGTAGCAATGCCCCTGAAGAAAATGAATGCTTACTCCGTGAGCTGCTGTGAAGCAAGGCAATGCACACAGAGAGGCATCGTTCATCTTCTTCTGGCTCCAGGGGCCTCTCCCACCAGCCTGTTTGACATATAAAATTTCCACCTCACTTGGTGGTAAAGTTGCCTGCTGCTGTCTCCATATAGGGAAAAGTGCCAGAGTTCTGTAAAGGTGACGAAGCTGTTACTTCTGTAAAAGATAGGTGCAGAGAATGGTGTAGGAAGAGGAGACAAAAGGTAAAGTTGGAATGAGTGCAAGATGGGCAAAGAACTGAAATCTTATCTCAAGAGAAGTCATCGTGTAATCTTGTAGATTTTAGGGACAATGCTTTAAAATATTCAATAATTGAGTTACCCCATAACAACCCACTTCCTACAAAAAGACTGTGCTATAATTTCTGTTTGTACACAGACAATATATACAGCTTGCTCTCTGCCTGAGGTGCCCTTCCTCATGTATATACATGTATGAACATTTTTATTCGGTACAATTATTTTTTATCATTATGATCGTTGAACACAGGTTCAGGTGAAAGGCACTTACTGCCCCTGAAATACTGAATGCATAATTTAAAATCCCTCTTTCACAGGATCTTGAAATCTTCAAAGCCCTGTCACCTCTCTGACCACCGTCTGTGAACTAGGGCTACCCATATGGCTGCAGGACAATGCTAGTTTACACCATTAAGACTTGTGTTCGTTTCCTGGATCTGTCACCTCAAGGATATCCCTTTCTCTTCTCTAAATCTTGATTTTTCCCATCTGTAAAAATGGTGGTTATAATTGGCAGGGTTCCTATGAGAATTAAATCAGGTGACACATAGCAAAATGCCTAGCATAATCCCAGGATTTAGATGCTCTCTGCTATGTGAGTTTTACACCTTTCTGCTTTGCTGACATTCTCCTTCTTTGTTACAATTATCTTGTTCTTCCCTTTGTCATCTCTTCTTCATTATCAACCCCACCCTCCCCCAGCCAACAGCATTTCACCTTGTAGCTTGATTTCTGAAGGCCTTGCCAAGCTTAAGCTGGCAGGCTTCTGTGTGACCGGGTAAAGAGCTGTTCCATCTATCGATTGTTCACTTGGGAATAGCTCACATGATGGACACTGCTGTAGTTCTAAATGTGGGTTACCACAGAATCACTTTAGTCTTTGCTTGCCTGTCATTATTTGTGCATAATTGCCTAAAATAGAGAAGCAGCAATAAATAACCAGAAATTTCTACCACTGTGTTTCTGAAAGGACTTGATAGTATCAATGAAAGCACATGATATAAGTCTCAAGAGGATCATATGGAGACCTATTCAGTTATCAAGTTAAATCATGAAGTATTTATTGACTGCCTAATGTGTGCTAAAACTCAGAGATAAGGTGACGAGTAAAATGGACACAATCTTAAAATTTAGAGAAGCCTAAAGAGTTTATACCAAAAGATAATGTTGATATATATCTTTCTGTGCTTCAAAAAATTTTTAATTAAAAGATTATTTTTAACTGTAGAATACACATAATATTTACCATTTTAACCAATTTAAGTGTACAATTCAGGGGAAATAAGTACATTTATATTATTGTACAACCATCACTGACATCCATCCCCAGTATTCTCTTCCATCTTGCAAAATTCAAACTTTATACACGTTAAACAATAAATCCCCATCTCCCTCTCCCCTCAGCTGCTGGAAAACACTGTTCTACTTCTTGTCTGTATGAATTTGGCCACTCTAGGTACCCCACATAAGTGGAATCATATAATATTTGCCCTTTGGTAACTTGTTTATTTTGTTTAGCATGATGTCTTTAGGGTTCATCCATGTTGTAACATGTATCACAATTTCTTTACTTTTTAAAGTTGAATAATATTTCACTGTGTGTGTGTGTGTATATATATATATTATACATATATATATATAAGAAGAGGAGAGAAAATGTGTATATATACACACACATATTTCACTATGTGTGTGTGTATACACACACACACACACATACATATATTCACATTTTGTTTATTCATTTCCCCATTGATGAAAAGTTGGGTTGCTGCCACTTTTAGCTACGGTGAATGATTTTTCTATGAACATGAATGTGCAAATATCTCTTACACACTCTGCTTTCGGTACCTTTGGGTATACACCTAGAAGTAGGAATGCATATTTATTCTTCATTTAAGTTTTTAAAAGCTGACAAACTCTTTACCGTAGCTGTAGCCCTATCTTACATTCCTTTCAACCTTGCACAAGGATTCCAATTTCTCCATATCCTTGCCAACATTTATTTTATTTTATTTTATTTATTTTATTTTATTTTATTTATTTTATTTTATTTATTTTATCTTATTTTCTTATTTTTTTAATAGTAGCCACCCTAATAAGTGTGAGAGGATGTCCAATTGTCATTTTGGTTTCCATTTGCATCATAATTAGTGACATTGAACATCTTTTCATGTGCTCATTGACCATTTGTACATCTTCTTTAGGGAAATATGCATTCAAGTCCTCTGTTTTTTTTTAAATTTTTTATTTATTTATGATAGTCACAGAGAGAGAGAGAGAGACAGAGACACAGGCAGAGAAGGAAGCAGGCTTCATGCACCGGGAGCCAGATGTGGGATTCCATCCCGGATCTCCAGGATCGCACCCTGGGCCAAAGGCAGGCGCCAAACTGCTGCGCCACCCAGGGATCCCAGTCCTCTGTTTTTTAAAATAGGGTTGGGATTTTGTTGTTGTTGAGTTGTGCTGTTGATATATTTTTAAGATGAAGAGGACAGAATATGATCATTATGAGAATGCCTTTTATATGCTGCTGTTTTAAAAGTTCTAATAATTACAAAAATATTATGGTCCAGATAAATACCACCTAATTCTTTTTTATTTTATCTTTAGTAATATGATTTTAATAGCTAAGTCAAAACTAGGCCATCAGTGGGATTTGCCTCATATTACATACATTATCTGGTCCCAAAAGTTATGGTTTGTCAGAAAGAAGCCATCTGTACCATTCCGTATTCACTCTCTTAGCTTTTTGTAAAGAAGTAAATCCTCTGGAGATAAAATTTCACATGCTTACTCATTGCATTAATGAAAAATAAAGTTCTGAAATGTTTGAGGGTGGATTTAAACTTTTTTTTCTTTCTTTTCTTTCTTTCTTTTTTTTTTTATTATTTATTGGAAGACTTTAAAATGATGCCAAGGAATAAATTACAGACACAAGATCCTTCAGGCCACTGGGCTACTTTTAACAAATAACACTGTTTAGATGTATTAGTAAACATTATTTTTAATCTTCTATTTTGTGATATGTCAACATAAATTAAACCAAGTTTTCAATGTATCCCAAAGCATATGTCAGACATGTAGATAACATATATTCTAAGACACCATTCTACCTTATATAAATATATTTGATGCTATTTTCTTGCTCACAGTAGAATAAAATGTTAATAATTTGACAAGTCCCGGCAATTTTACTATCCATTTCTTCCTGGTTCTATATAACATTTAGTGAGCACTAAACCCTAAAAGATTCAGGCAATTCAGTTTGAATAACCACTTAAAAGTACATATGCTTACTCAAAATAACTGAGCTACTTGATTCTGCAAAATGAAGTTGAAAAATCCCTGAAGAACAGACTCTTATGAAATAGGAGGTTGCAAACTGACTTTCATTTATATCCCTGGATATTTATTCCAAGAAAATTACATTCACCTGCATATTTCTTTACATAAATATTTTCTATTTTTAAGAAATGGCTAGAAACTCACTCGGGGTAATTCGAGTGCCAATTCGCCTAGATTCTAAGAGATTAACTTTTAGATTCTATTCCATCATTTGGTTAAATTCCATCATTTGTCTGAATTCCTCTCTCAGTTCATATACACATTGTAAAATTAGTTTAAAAATCTTATAGTAAATACTTAATATAAAATAATTTATTTGGATGTACTTAGTATACAATAAAACAATCTATGATAATATATAATGATCAAGTATCCTACTTTCTAAATGCACTGAAACATATTTATTGAATGAATGATATTTTGAACATTGTCTGAGGTGCAGCATAAGCTCTGGTCAACAAGACATAAATGGACCATGTCCTCATGAAGACTGCAGTGGAAAGGAAAGACCATAAGTGAACGAAACGGCAAACAAGCAAAGTACTACACAAATATATTTTGGTAAGTGTCACAAACAATATGCAGAGATGGGGAATAGTGTTGGTGGAGCAAAAATTAGAAAGGACATCTCTGGTTTTCAGCTGAGATGTGAAGAACAAGATAAGAAGGCATCAGACATATGAAACCGTGTGTGTGTGTGTGTGTGTGTGTGTGTGTGTGTGTGTGTGTGTTGAAGGCAAAAGTTTAGGTAGTTGGTTGTAGTTTTTCAGAGAAAAAGCAAGGAATCAATAGAGAGTCAGATAGGAAAGATACCAAGATAATTCAAACACAGAAGGAAAGGGTAGAAGAAAAGTAATGAAAGGGGAGTTTGAGATGTGGATCATGAAAAGATGAGGCAAATTCATAAGGATTTCACATCTTATCTACTGTTCAGTAGGAAACTACCGACAAATTTAAAGCAGTGCACAGGCGTGATCTGATTTATGTTTTAAAAATGATTATTCTGATTACTGTTTGCAGGCTAGAATAGAAACTAAGTAAGAGTGGGAATTGCAGACAAATATGGATGCCATTTTCCTGGCTTGGCTCAAGGATTTCAGTGGAATTACAGAGAAGAAGAAGAAAAGTCTATTATTCTACTTTCACCTCATCTGGTTGAGTTACATTTTGTTAGTGTTCCTCCAAAACCTAAGTACAAGTTTGACTTTTATTTAGGATATGGAAGGCCACAGAGAATTCCACTTTCTCTCCAATGATGATAAAAAGCCATGTGCAAAATTATTATTTGAACTCATCATAGAGTCAAGGTTGCAAGAGTACCAGGTAACTGGCATTTCATAAAGTCCCTGGGGGAGCAAATCAATCAGCATGATACATCACACCAGTTGTGTGTATGATCATTTCAATAGATGCAGAAAAAGAATTTTACAAAGTACAACATCCATTCATGATAAAAACCCTCAACAAAGTAGGCTTGGAGGGAACATACCTCAACATAATAAAGATCATATATGAAAAACTCATATCTAATATCACCATTATTGGGGAAAAACTAAGAGCTTCTCCCATCAGGTCAGGAATAAGACATGAATGTCCACTCTCAATATTTATATTCAACGTAGTACTGAGAGCCCCAGCCACAGCAATCAGACAATAAAAAGAAACAAAATATATCTGAATAAGTAAGGCAGAAGTACAGCTTTCACTATTTGTAGAAGACATGATACTATATAGGGATCCCTGGGTGGCGCAGCAGTTTGGCGCCTGCCTTTGGCCCAGGGCGTGATCCTGGAGACCCGGGATCGAGTCCCGCGTCGGGCTCCCGGTGCATGGAGCCTGCTTCTCCCTCTGCCTGTGTCTCTGCCTCTCTCTCTCTCTCTCTGTGACTATCATAAATAAATAAATTTAAAAAAAAAAAGACATGATACTATATAAAGAAAATGCAAAGACTCCACCAAAAAACTGTGAGAACTTATAAATGGATTCAGTAAAGTCACAGATTACAAAAATCAATGTACACAAATGTGTTGCATTTCTCTACACCAATAATTAAGAAGCAGAAAGAGGAAATAAGGAAAACAATACCATTTACAATTGCACCAAAAATAATAAGATACCTAGGTATAAACCTGAACAGAGAGGTGAAAGACCTATACTCCAAGAACTATAAAACACTGATGAAAGAAATTGAAGGTAATACAAAGAAATGGAAAAAACATTCCATGTTCATGGATTAGAAGAGCAACTATTGTTAAAATGTCTATACTGTCCAAAGGAATTACATATTTAATATAATCACTATCAAAATGCCAACAGCATTTTTCACAGAAATTGAACAACCAATTCTAAAATTTGTATAGAACCACAAAAAATCTTTGAGGAGAGTAGGACACTCAAGCTTTAGCCTTTGGCAGACCACAGGAGAAAGAGGTGGCAGCCATCCAAGTATGAAGGTCAGAGAAAATAACTGAAATTTAAATGAATTTTAAATGGCTGGGTGTGGGGTCGCATAATAGCTTAACTCTGTGGGAGCTCCAGACATAGGAGAATCTTACTTCTTTACCATTCTTTTCCATGGACCTTCCCCAGATACACATGAGAAGAGCTGAAAACAGAGCAAAGGACATCAGAGAGGACCCTTTGGTAGTACACGTGGTAATACTACCTACTGGTGGTCCAGCACAGGTGCACAGCTGTGAAATCCAACTGTATTCTGGACATTTCTCCTTTAATGAGGAAAAAGCTGTCTGCTGCTGGGTGCAGGATGGGAAACTCTTCTGCTTCCCCTAGTAACACACAAAAAAGGCTGGGTGCTGCCAAGGGAAAGATAAAAGTAGAAGCATCTGCCACTGAAGGTGAAGAAGGAGACCCACTCATGCCCAGGAAATTATAGTTCCACTGCCTGTGGGAGAGAAGGAAAGTTGCTCATGCCAAAGATCCTCATCTACTAAAAGCATTTCAGCATACAGAAGGAGGGCCAAGAATGCTGAAAAGCTTTTTTCCCTGTAGCTCAGGTATACCTGACACGCTTCTGACTGGGGCAAAAGCAGTAGAATTGAAAAGCACCCTCTGGCTATATCATGGCATTTGAACTGAAAAAAAGAGGAAAAGCAGTCTTTGGCTAGAGAAGAGGAGAGAACATGAACAGACACCTTCTTTGTTGTGCAGATATGCAGGGACTGCAGCAAGTAGAGGAACTTCTCTGTCTTAGTCTAACTCCAAGGCCACAACAGTCCATGAGTGGAGGAATTTGACATCTGAGCTGCACTAAACATAGCTATGGTATTAATAAAATCCAGGCTTAATGCCACTATTTACTAGTTTGATTCAAGAACTTGCCCCTTTGTACTCCCTACCTCCTCACCCCAAAATTTACAACCTGAGAGAAGGAAGACATGCACATTTCTGGATGTAAACATTACCCACTTTAGTCTATAGTGTTCTTTTATACAGCATCCAATCAAAAATTCTGAGGCACATCAAAAAGCAAAAAAAAAAAAAAAAAAAAGAATCAAGCCATTGTCAAGAAACAAAGCAATCAATAGAACCAGACTAAAAGATAGCTCAGATATTATAATATTCAGACAAACTCTAAGATTGTTATAATTAATATTTTAAAGTATATATTGGAAAATATATGCATGAAGAGATGGGAGAATTTTGCAGATAGATGCAAACTATAATTGCCAAATAGAAATGCTAGAAATGAAAAAAATGCAATCTCAGGGATGAGGAATTCTTCCCATGAGTTTAGTTGACTGAACATATGAGAGGGAATAATCAGTAAATTTTAAGATGAAAAAAAGAGTAAGAAAAGGGCATCCAAAAGCCATGGGAAAACACAAAATTGTATAGTAAAAAGGAAATTGGAGTCACAGAAGGAGAAAAGAGAGAAATCAAGACAAAAGAAATATTAGAAAGAGACAATAGTCAATAATTCACCCAAGTTAATGAAAGACAAAGACTCACAGATCCAAAAAGCTTTGAGGAAAAAAAACATACTCCAGCGAATCCTAGTCAAAATATGTGTGCCCCCTCCCCCCCCAAAATTATATGTTGAAGTCCTAAACTTCAGTACCCTGGAATGTGACCCTATTTCGTGACAGGGTCTTTGCAGAGGTAATTAGGTTAAAATGAGATATTAGAATGGACACTAATCCAATATGACTCATGTCCTTTTAGAAAGAGAAAATTTGGACACGGGAATGTACAGAGGGAAGTCAATGTGAAAACACAGGGGAAGGCAGCCATCTACAAGCCAAGAAGAAAGGTCTGAAAAAGATCCTTCTCTCAAGGCCCTCAGAACAAACCAACCCTGCTAACATCTTGATCTTGTGCTTCAAGCCTCCAGGACTGTGAGACAACAAATCTCTGCTGTTTAAGCCACCTAGTCTATGTTTCTTTGCTGTGGTAGCCCTAACATACTAATACAGTGTTGAAAACTAAAGATAGAGGTAATCTTGAAGGCAGCTGCTGGAAACGAGATACATCACATAAAAGGAATAAAGAAAAGAATGAGAGTAGATTTCTCATGGATCTTTGCATGACAGAAAGCAATGGTGTGATATCTGTAAAATTCTAAACAAATAAACAAAACCCTTTCTTTCCAGAATTCTGTATTCAGCAAAAATGTTTCAAAAAGAGAAAGCAGACATTTTCGAAAAAAAAAAAAAAAAAAAAAACATAAGCTGAGAGAATTCATTATCAGCAAACATGTATTACAAGGTATGTTAAAGGAACCTCTTCAGGCAGAAGAAAAATGATGGAGAAAAAAATTTAGATCTGTACAAAAAATAAAGAGCACCTGGAATGGTAAAAGTACATAGAAAAATGAAATTTTTAATTATTTTAAATCTATTTAAAAGGCTTAAAAGGCTGACTAAATAAAAATAGCAGAATTTCAACATCTATAGAAAGAAAATGTATGAGATTAAGGATGAAATGATCAAATGGGAAGATACTGTTTTAGAATTATTATTTACAGTAACATAATGTTAGTTGAAGGGAAACTAGAATCAATTAGATACATGCTCCTTTCCAGTCTGCTAATATTTGCCCAGTCTATTTTATCTTTATCATTTTATCTTAACAGAATGGCATCTGAAACATAATAGGTGATCAATAAATATTTGTAAAATTAATAAATGAATAATAAAGAAAGCATTTGTATTTACACATCTTCCATTTCCTATTAATTTTATCCAAATAATGCATTTTAAAATAACAGTTTTATTAACATGTTTTGTAAGAAAAAAAGACACAGATTGAGACTAAATGTACTTGAAGACCAATTTAAAAACAGGTGAGTGTGACTCCAGGTTATATACATGAAAAAGAAAAAGGATACCATGTTTATAAATTGGGAAAATACATTAGTTATCAATTTATCACAAAATGGAGCTATAATTAAAAATTCACTTATTAGGAGTGCCTGGGTGGCTCAGTCAGTTAAGCATCTGCTTTTGGCTCAGGTCATGGTCCCAGAGTCCTGGGATGGAGCCCCACATGGAGCTTCACACCGGGCTCCTGGCTCAGCAGGGAGCCTGTTTTTCCCTCTTCCTCTGCCTTTCTCCCTGCATCTGCTTTCTCGCTCATTCTCTCTCTCTCTCTCAAATAAATAAATAAAATCTTTACAAAATTTCCTTCATTGGAAACTTTTGGAATATGTGATTCAATTCAACAAATATTTGTGGGCATCTATCTTGGACCTGGAATTGTTCCAGGAATTTGAGATACATCAGTGAAGGAAACAAAGATGCCAGTCTGTTGGAAGCCTATATTCTATCAGGAAAGAGAGAAAAATAACAATAATTCAAAGCACACGCTCATGTGCATATATAGCTAGGTGTATGTATGTAAGTGTATATATCTACACAAACACATACATGTTAGAAGATAATAAATACTATGAAAAAAATTGGAGGAGAGTTAGGGGAACATGTGTGTAGAGGAGTGCTGGGAGCACTGGTTATGGAACATTGTATTGAAAAGGTACAGGAAGTGGCCATGCCTATGTCTTTTGTTTTGTTTTGTTGTTAAGATTCTATTCATTTATTCATGAGAGACAGAGAGACAGAGAGAGAGAGAGAGGCAGAGACACAGGCAGAGGGAGAAGCAAGCTCCATGCAAGAAGCCTGACGTGGGACTCGATCCCAAGTCCCCAGGATCACGCCCTGGGCGTGAAGGCAGGCGCTGAACCGCTGAGCTACCCAGGGATGCCCTGGCCATGCCTATGTCTTGTGGAAGAGTGAGCGGTCCCAGTAGAGTGAAATGATCCAGGTATGGCAAAGAGCTGTGCAAATGTCTAAGGCAGCATGTGCCTAAGTTTCGGGGGTGTTTGTGGATTAGGCCAGTCTGGCTGGAGCATTATGAGCAAAGGCAAAAGTAGTAAAAACTGAAGTGGAGAAGAGGAACACAAGTCAGGGGGAGAAAGGAGGAGGAGAGGAGTTGATCATGTGGGACTTTTTAGACTGTTGAAGATCTATAGCTTTTACTTTGATAAAATGGGAGACAATAATTCTTCCCTCTTGTATTCAAGAGGATCACCTAGGGAAGGGCTTCTCCCTGACTGAACACCCAGCAAAGTCATCTGCCCAAACTTTTTTCGGAAGCCTCTGTGATCACCCCAATTCTCTGGACTCAGTATTTCCTCTGGGTATCAGGTATCTCTGAGTTTGCCAGGCACTCACAGGATTCCCACTACATCTTTGCTTTATATATTTATCCAGTATTTTCTTCAATCTCTACATACATCATATATTTCTTTACATATATTATATATTTCTTGAAACATTATATATATATATTATATATATTACATATATATATTATATATATAATGAGTTTGTTATCCTTCTCAGTATAGCTGCCTTGCAGGAAGAACTCAGTGAATGTTTTGTAACTGAATAGAGTCTCTTGACTTTATGGAGATGTCAATCTCCACATTACAAGAGGTAACTCCCCTAGAACAAACAACAAATGTTCCACCTTCTTGAAATATATGCCCACCAAAAAGTGATACTGCACTTCCAGTTTTTGTTTTCTTTTCTGGTATAAGCAAATGTCTTTTGTGTTTTTTTCTGATTATTGAAATTGGAGGGGAAAGGATGAAATATTTTGCCAACCAGGTTCCTTTTAATCACATTGGTTCATGGGCTGCTAAGTCTCACATTCTATATTGGCCTTAGTTCTTCCTTCAGATAAAATACTTGTCTTAAGTAGTTATGCTTTTAGTTAAGATATAATGTAATATTCTGATCCTATGTCTACCATATCTTTCATGTGGAGTTTTAGACGTTTGACTAGTCCACTTTTCCTAATCATATATCTTTTCACAGAGTTTAATATTTTTGTTCTAATGAAAAACTGGTGAAAATCAAGTTACCAACATGATTTGTTGTTCTACTATGGGTACACTGTGTTAGGGAATTCAATTATATGTCAATTCTATGTCTTCATCATAGTTTTTCTTACACAACATCCTATATTTGGAGAGTCATTCATGGCCCATTGGGAAAGGTTAGAACTATAATTAGACCTTTTCTCTAGACACTTGAGCAATGGAATGCATGAAGGTTAGTAACAGCTTCCCATTAATTGCTCCCCGGTGGCTTTACAGTAAAGCCGTTAACTTATGTACTGGAGCTGCTACCCACGGCATCCTTGCACTGACATTTGAAGCAGTGATTAGAATGTCATTGCTTTCCAATACTTCATTGCTATTCAGGGAAGACATTCGATGTCTTTCCCCTCATACTGCAGGGATCACAAATTCAGACACAAAAAAATATCATCTGTTTCTTTATCATCGGAATAGGGCTTTTGAAAGTGGGTTTGTTCTGAATACAGTGTTCACACTGGACTCTGTTCTGCACAGTGTCACTGTCTTGTCTTTCAAACTAATGGGAACAAAGCAGAATCATTCTTTATGTGCAAAGCAGTGCACCCCAAGGGCAAAACATCTATCAGTATGAAAAATAGTCAAGTAACAACCAAGAAATTGTGTTTTGTGGAAGCTCATGGGTTTGATTGTATGTTTGAGCCAGCACACTGCCATGTTAGTTTTCTCAAATCTTTGAACTTAATAGTTTCTTATTCAAATGTCTTTCTTATCATTTATACTGCCTGAATTCAACTATTCAGTTTGTCCTGTCGGTACTTGCCTGTAACTCAACTAAGACTGAGATTTACTGAACTAGAGAGCACAATTATCCTTCTGTCTCAGAAATAAATTACAACTCCAAAGCCCTGCTCTTTCTTCATCCCACTCATTCATTTAAAAAAAAAGAAAAAGAAAGAAAAGAAAATTCTTCACCATGGATAGCAGGAGGATATATTATGTTTTAGTGAAGAATGCAATCTAGCTTCCCTTTTTCTTGCCTTACTCCCTCTTAATGTATGTGCATTAGTGTGTGTGTTTGTGTGTGTATGTAGTACATATATGTGTATGATTTGACTCACTTTATTTAATGCTCTTTGTATTTAAGATTCTATAAAGTGAGATGATCTGATATCATTTCTGTTCTTATCATCAAGGCCATCCTAGACATTTTCTTTATAAAAAAAGAAAAAGACAAAAAAGAGACTTTTTTATACGTGCTGCACCTTAATGTAGATATCTGCTATATTGTATTCTTGTAAAAAAAATTACTTTTCTGCCAGCAGAAGTGGCTGAAGAGTAGCTGCAAAATTGAAATGATCATGATGAAACTCTGTAGAGCAGGGTCAAGGGAAGTTAGAAGGATTATTAAACAGCTGAAAAACCAGACTGAAGGGGAAAGGTCCCAGAAGTGAGATTATTGAGGGCATAGAAGAGAAGTTGGAATGGAGATGATATTTGAGTGCCTGAAAAGTTAGAATTCAAGAATTTTTTTAAAGTTCACAGTCTTCACTGGCTATAGACATGGAAAATGGGCATGGAGTTCTTAGACTTATATAAAATTTTGCCTATAGGTCAAGATTTAAGGCATTGAAATTTTAAATGTAACTGATGACATTTTGAAGAAAATGTCCCTGTTTAAATTATTTTAGAAACTTGCATCAAAAAAAAAGAAACTTGCATCATGGTTGTTAAAATGAACAAAATTAATTCCTTTAGTCATGAAAGGGTTTTTTTGTTTTGTTTTGTTATGTTTTGGGTGTTTTGTTTTGTTTTGTTTTGTTTTGGCTGTCAGTGTTAGGGATCATGGAAGATAATTGATTTTAGAGCTCCTGGGGACAAAAAAGAGTTGTGGATGGCTCTTACTGGCCTGGAAATTAGGAGATATATGTTGCAAACTACTCCCTTATGAAATAAAGGATGAAGAGGCCTCTCAAAGGGGGGTAAATAGTTGGGTGAAGGGGTCAAGCCTGTCATCTAGGTGTAGATCAAAGGGGATTGATTACTGGGGAAGGCTGGACTATCAGGAAACTAAGGTAAAGGTGAGGGTTCTGAAAATTTTAAAAGATGTGAAATTAAAATGGGCAGAGAATCTAAGGGTCTTAGGAGTCTTGGGGCATTACATTAATCTCTGATCAATGCTCAGAATCTCTGAAAGTGATACATTAGAAGGATGGAGGCTTATGTACAAAAGCACTTTCTTTTTTTTTTTTTTTAAGATTTATTTATTTATTCAAGGGGAGGGCAGAGGGAGCAAGAGAGAGAAACTCCTAGCAGAAGAGAGAGAGAGAGAGAAAAAAAAAAACTCCTAGCATCATGCTCCATCTCACAACCCTGAGATCAGGACCTGAGAAGAAACTAAGAGTTGGACGTTCAACTGACTGAGCCACTGAGGCATCCTGCAAAAGTACTTTCTTAAGGAAGAATTCAAAGTGTATTAGATTGACGGTACAAACTCTTAGAATGAATGTTCCAAAATAAGGACTCAGTGCATGTGTGAAAGCAACGGTCTAGAGATTAGGATACTTCCTGAACTCTTCAGGACCCCTTTGATCTTTAGAACTTGAGAGAACAGCTCTTATTTCTTACATGAAAGGATTTATTCTGAAGATAAAAAGATATATAAGAAGTATTTGAGGTTGGATATGAAATGTTAACATTCTTTCATTCATTGTGTATTTATTGAGCACCTTCTCTGAGTGCTGTTCTAGGTGCTTGGGATTTATCAATGAATAAAGAAGACAAAGATCTCTGCCCACCTGGAGCTCATGTTCGAGTATGGGGAGCATAGAGTAATGGATAGGTAAATTGCATAGTATTTAGAACGTTATGAGTGGTATTGAAAACAGAAAAGTCGAGCATGATGAGAGGAATCCGCAATACCAGGTGGTGGGTCAGTCTGCTGTGTTAAACAGGGTGAGAGTAGGCTTCATGGACAAGGTGCTATCTGAGCAAAGACTTACAGGAGGTGCAGGAGGTTAGTTATATTTATATTTTGGGGAAGAGCATTTCAGGCAAAAGAAACAGCTAGCACAGAGGCTTTAAGACAGAAGTCTCTTATTTTATTTTATTTATTTTTATTTTTATTTTATTTTATTTTATTTTATTTTATTTTTATTTTACTTTATTATTTTATTTTATTTATTTTTTGGCAGGAATCTGTTTAAAGAATCTCAAGGTAAATGTGGCTGTTGCAAAATGAGCTAAAGAAAAAGAATTGGGAGACAATCCTAGTAATATGGGTACTTTCTCAAATGTTTTGACCCATGCCAATCTTACAGCTATTGAAGCCACATCTCTCTTGGGATTTAGATTTTATTTTCCATCCCACCACCATCCTATGGATATCCTGTGTTGTGATGTGTCTGGGGTTTCAAGTCCCAGAAGGAGCAGTAGGATGAGGCCATATATTCACATCACAAGTCGCAACCCATTCAGTTCCTTCTTTCTCCACCACCTTCTTTTTCCTTCTTTTTTTCCCCCATCACTTTCTTATGCTAGTTTTCCCCCCAATCCAACCCAGAAAGGATATTTTACCTCGTTATGGGACAGATGAAGCTGTAAGTACTTTCTATCTAGTACCTTCTTTAATTTATATTGTTAGAAAGTCTTTGTTTGGTTGGGGTGCCAGCCTCTGGTTCTTGATATTTAAGAGGGAAGTGTCTGGAGTTTATCTCTCTTAAATTTGGCACAGGTAAATAAATGCTTTGGCTCTCACAACCATTGAAACTGAAAATTATTTCAGTTTTTTAATGCTCATTTTGCAATTCAACTTTGAAGTTATAGTCACTCAGCCACTGAATGCTTCAACCTCAATGGGTAGAGGCTTATGAAGCAGCAGGGCAAAACTTAACCAGTTTTCCATAAAACACATTTTTAGCTAAATGTTTTGTTTATTGTCAGTGCTTAACAATTAATATTTGTTGTATTGGAATATATTTCTGAATGCTGCAAGGCAAATTATTTTACATTTAATTTAAGAAAATTGAATATTCCTGCAAAAATAGGAAGTTAAATTGTCATTTTGCTTCCCCACATCATGGTGAGATGGAAAATTTGCAAGGATATAATTCTCTACCAGAGTATAAATGTTTAATAACTACAAATAATATAGTTTTAAGCTTCTTTTGGTTAAACTACCAATGGTCTATACGTGAGAATATGAGTTGCATAACAAGTTATTTCTTTCAACCCAATGAGGTGAGGAAAAGAGTATGAGCTGGGGAGAGGGACAGAAAACTGGTTTAAAATTAAACTGGTTTCTCATTAAAATCTATAGATTTCTAGAAAATTGTTACACTAAGTTTCAATTTTATCATTTTTTAAATGAGGCTATAGTATCAATCTTATGTACTATTTGTAGGATTACCTAAGATAATATATTTCAAGGTTCTTTGTGAACATTTTATAATACACTATGCATAAATAGGTTGCCATTATTAATAACAAAAATAATGGCCAGGAAGGGTAAAATGTTTTTTAAAAATCTGGTTGGGAATTATGTCATTTTAATGTGAGCTACATGACCTTAGAAATTGTCCCTTTTGAAAGGACTTCAATCCATATTAATTGAGGATCTATTTACTATGTCCTTAGACTCTGAGTTACTTGCCAGCCACACAAAAAATTGTTTTCCCTCTACAGACAAATAGTATTTTTATGCCATAATGACTAAAAGGGAAAGAATGAACAATGTACAATATCCTTGTCTGGAAAAAAATGTTGCTTTATTTGTACTTGAGTTATAGAAATTGTATATCAATAAATAGGAAATAGTAATATAAATTTTTAAAAAATCCTTTATGAAAATCTGATGGCTTTAGTAAAATACATTTGTCTCATTTATTGAATATATAAAGTATTTATAAAATTTATTGAGAATAAGTTGGAACAAGTACTATAAAATAATTGTATTATATATTTCTTGGTTCAAGTTGAGTAACAGTATCATATTGACTTCATGAGTTAAAAAAGAGAAGGGTGTGATGATTAAACTCTGACCTTTGCTTTCAAAAGAAAAGATTGATATAATATTGTGCCTGACTTTACATCCTTTTCCCTACTTTATGTTACAGAATTTCTTTATGACCTTTAATTGTAAAGTTAGATACCAGCTTTGAGAAAGATTGTTTTAATAAAATAATTTTAAATGTCATATATAAACCTATTTAATAATGATTATACCTCACCAAATGTGCAAAATTAAAGGCAAAAGTTTACCTCCATCCCATCCCTTGCCAGGATCATTTTCCAGGAGTGGCCATGTTTTTATTATGTGTTTGGCTCTTCTGTTGAATACAGACATAATTCCAAAGTGTTTATGCCTCTATTTCTTTTTTTTAATTGACATATATCATTGTATTCATTTTGTACAGTATGATGTAATGATTTGATATATGCATATATTGGGAAATAGTTCACACAATACATTTAGTTCACATCTATCACCTGACAGTTATAGATTCTTTTTCTTTTGATGAAAACTTTTAAGATATACTCACTGAGCAACTTTCAATATACAGTACATTATTGTTAGTTATAGTTACCATGCTGTATATTATATCCCCAGAATATATTTATCTTATAACTGGAAGTTTGTTCCTTTTAACCACATTCACTCATTTCACCCATCCCCCAGCCCTGCTTCTGGAAACACCAATTTGCTCTCTGTATCTATGAGATCATTGTTTTTGTTTATTTAGTTTCCACATATAAGTGAAATCACACAGTATTTGTCTTTCTCTGTGTGACTTATTTCACTTAGAATAATGCTTCATGTTCCTTTCATGTTGTCAAAAAATAGCAGGATTTCCTTCGTATAGCAGAATAATACCACATTGGGGGGGGGGGTATGTGTGCATCATTTTCTTTTTCTGTTCATCCATTAGTGGCTGCTTAACTTGTTTCCATGTCTTGGCTACTGTAAATAACGCCACAATGAACATGGAGGTACAGATATCTTAACTTTATTCTTGATTAATCAAATTTAGATTCTTTGTCTATCTCCCACATCCTTTACTAACTTATCACTAAGATAGTTCCTTAATTAGCCCATTGCTGTTTTTTAAATGGTTCTGGTGGTTATCTTCATAACCCTAACTATGTATTTCAACTTCTATTTCTATATCTACATTAAATAGACATCCCTGGCTCTTGCTGTGTTGAGTACACTGCTGAACTTACCCTCTGTCCATCATTTATCTCTGCCCTGCTTCTGCACCTTTGTCAGCTGCTCTATTCTTTTCTTTTACCTTTACATTTCATTCTCTATAATTAAGCGTCCTATGCTATTGTTGCAATAGTTCTTAATTCTGGCTGCATATTAATCATCTATGGATGTTAAAACAAGTGTTGGTGCCAAGCCTCACCACAGACCAATTAAATCAGGATCTCTGGTGTTAAGCCTATGAATTACTATTTTTCATAAGATACTTAAGCAATTTTAATGTGGCACAAACATTAAGTACTGCATATATATTGGTTAGTCTAAAAATTGAAAACCAATAAACAGCATTTATCATATTACAATTATACAAATATTAAATAGAATACCAAATGTATGTGTGTGATTATACTTTAGAATAGGAAACATATTCCTATTTTATTAATCTTACATGGCACAAATCCTATGTGGCACAGATAGGATTTGTGTCAAGTTAAAATTCAAATGGATTTTGTTCTGCTAAATTTCATCAGTTATATAAAATCTAGTCACAGTATATTATGAGTTATATTTATTTCAAGGTTTATTTTTCACTTGCAGAGTCTCTAATTTTTTCTTTTTCTTATTTATTTATTTATTTATTTATTTATTTATTTATTTATTTATTTATTTTAGAGAGAGAGCATGAACAGGGGGAGGGGCAAAGGGAGAGGGAGAGAGAAAGAGAGAATCTCAAGCAAACTCTGCACTGAGCATAGTGCCCAGCATGGGACTCAATTTCATGACCCTGAGATCATGACCCACGTGGAAACCAAGAATTGAATACTCAACCAACTGAGGCTACACCTACACCCAGGTACTCCTCTAATTCTTTTTCTGTTGATAAAAGAGATACATAATTTGTTACAGTATGAACATTTTCCAAGTTCTAGTCCTACAAACTCTTGAATGTAAATCCACCTACCTGGATTATTTGTGCAATTTTTGTTTTCAGAAAGGATAAATGTGATGTGAACTTTTACTTTTTTCTTTTTCTTTCAGAAATACTTAGAGATTTCTATAGTTTTCTTTATTCAAATGATTTTTCTTTAGAACTTCCTGGAAATTTAATTTTAATAAAATATCCCCACTTAGTCTGTTTCACCCCCCCAACTGGTCTAACACCAACTATATATACTGCAATTCATTTCTAGCATTAACTACCTGGAGTTAGCACAGATTCCATAGGTTAAGGACAGAGTCTTCCACCCTTTTTTTTTTTTTATTTTAGACACCAGCCACAACTCTCAGGGTATCCCTATGTCATCCACACATCTGAATAATAGGCTGAGGATTGAGGAGTCTCATGACCCCTTCAAGTTACATAATTTGCCAGCGTGACCCACAGAACTCAGGAAATTGCTGAATTTAGGACTGCAGTTTAGTTGTAAAGGATGAAAATAGTTCAAGGCCTGGAAAGGATCACAGAATTTCTGCACCTTCTTCTTGTGGAATCAGGGCATGTCTCCCCTACTCCCCACCTCCACTGCACAGTGATGTGTTCACCAAAACCAGGAAGCTACACCAAAGCTCTTCATCCAGATTTTATTCTTTTTAAAAGATTTTATTTATTTATTCATAAGAGACACAGAGAGAGAGGCAGAGACATAGGCAGAGGGAGAAGCAACTCCATCTAAGCAGGGAGCCTGAAGTGGGACTCCATCCCAGTTCCCTGGGATCATGCCCTAGGCGGAAGGCAGGCGCTAAACCGCTGAGCCACCCCAGCGTCCGATCGAAGATTTTATTATGTAAGCATGATTGAATCGATCTCCAGCCCTTCTCACCTTCCTACAGATTAGGTAGCTGAGTATCCAGGCCCTCTAAGGAAGTTTTTGGTCTTTCTGGTGGCCACCTCCCATTCTGAAGCTAACTAGACTTAACAGTGAGTCATCTCATTAGCATAACATGTACACTCATCATTTAAGAAATTTCAAGGTCTTTTGATGCACCCTCCCACAACTCAGGACAAAGACCAGACAAATTATTGATTATATCACCTCATTTGCCATGGGGATGAGTGTGAACAGGAGGTAACATGTCTAGAAACAGGAGTGCTGCCTGATTCTGAATAGACAATTCTATTCTACTGTAGCATAATTTATCAGCAGTAAGGAATATAGAGTAAGAAGCTTATTGTCTAATATTTTAACCTCTTATTATTCATTTAAAATTTTCCTAGTGGTCTCTGTAGGCCTAGAGCCCAGATCTACTTCAAAGAGAGGCTCCCTTTTCTTTGCCAAGACTAGGCTTTGAAAATTAGCTGCACAGTTCTGACTTTAGTAGGGAAATATTTCTGCTAGTTTAACATACACAATTTCTAACAAAAGGGATATAATTTATATATACCTCAACCAGCTAATTATGTTCTTATATTCTATGATATATTGGCAGAATTTTTCTTTGGTATTTGGGCAAAGTGAGGACTATAGATAATAATGCATTCTCAAGACATTTAGATGAATGTATAATCAGATTGTTTTTTCAGACTATTTCAAGGGATGGCACCATTCTATCAGTCTTAAAACAACCTCAACATATAATTATTGTTAGATATTTGGTCTCTTAATTAATTAATTAATTAATTAATTTATGTATTTATTTATTTATTTTTGAGAGAGAGCAAGAGAGTGCACAAGCAAGGGGGGAGAGAAAGAGGGAGAGGGAGAGAAATCCCCAAGCAGACTCTCCCTGAGTGCAGAGCCCGAGGATGCAGGCTCAATCCCAGGACCCTGAGATAGTGACCTGAGCCAAAACCAAGTGAGAGTCAGACACTTAACTGACTGAGCCGTCAGGCACCCCATTCTCTTATTTTAAAAAAGAATAAATATGTCCATCATTTTTATGCCTGTGCTGTAGGCTTTCTTTGATGACACCTTCAATGGTGACTTTGGGGACATTTAGTAGTTGTTATGTTTATTATCTAGAGTCCACATATCCTACATTTTTAAAAAGTCAGTTGTGAGGATACAGCAAGTGTGCAGCTAGTCAGAACAATTATTCAGTGCTGCAGGCAATTTGTATATATCTAACTGGAGAGCTGTTATCATAAAACACCTTACTGAATTTGAAAAGGTTAGGGAGTTTTGGGGGGTTATCACACACAGCTTCTTCCTCTTGCCTGAGGTCATGTAATTTGTGTCTATATAGAACAAGGGATAGAATGTAGAGAAAATGGTTCCATGCGCTTGCTGGTTCACAATGGTGGGCATTTGATTTATTTAATCTTTGTACTTTTATTCAGTGGGGAGACATCTTATCAGAGTATTGCCAACCATCTGTGTTTTAGAGGTGTTACAGTATCAGCCTGGGTCGCATTTTCTATATCTCTTTTATAATCTGCCCAGCTTCTGAGAAATTATTGCCATTTCCTTCTTCCTACAATCAAAATGTCAGTGCCTCCCACCAAATAGATTTTGCTCCTTGACTATGAACACGTAGACCTATAAAAAAGCTCATGTGAATCAAGTTTATGGTGACAGAGCATGGCCTAATTTTACATAGAAATACAAAAACCATTTTTTAAATAAATAAAACCAATCTTCTTCATGAGGAAGAGCAGAATGCTTTACTTCATCAACAGATCACTTACTACAACTTTGAGGTAGATATAGAACAATTGCTTTGTACAAAGTAGGAAAATTTCATAAGGAATATCAAACTCTGAACAATGGTGTATGGTTCCTTCAGAGCACTGGTGAATTTCTAAATACTATTTTATTAATTCATTTAGACACATCTCTGCTGCCATTGTTTTCAATATTGTTTCTCTTTATTCTGAATGAAACTTCACCCAGTTCAGAGAAACAGGGCACAACTTCATGGTTCTCCTGTGCCTCTGCTCAGCCAGCATAGAGCCCTCCCATTGTGGTGAGGCTTGGGAATACCTCCACCATCTTGAAAGAAGATGATTGTGAGAAACTGGCAGTCAATATTCAAACACATTTAGGGCACTTGGAATCCAGTTAGAGTAATTGAAGCTAGGCAATTTAATGAAAAGATTGGATTCAGTCTGTTTGCTTTTTCAGTTATTAAATTTTAGTGAGCCTGATCCTAAGATTCTTTTTTTTTTTTTTTTGGAGGAGATGAACGACTGCTTCTTCTTCTGTCATTGCCCACAAGGTATTCAAAATGCCAGACATAAAGTCATTCCTGCACTTGATAAGAAGGCATGGATGTGCCTGGCCAGAAGGAAGACGTGATATTCTTATCAAAGTTCTTGACATCACTGTGTCCTTGTAAAACAGGTAAAATGCTTTTATATTTTCAAGTTGGAAACTCACATATAGAAAAAGTTTAAAAGTAGTCATAATCAATGCATATTTCTTTCATTTACTGTAAATTTTTAACTTGAAAACAGTATTTTTAAGTTCTGAGCATAGTGTTATTCTTACTTCTTAATTTTATCTATTAATCTCCAGGTACCTTATGTTGTAAATGTTAATTTTTATGCATAATGTGAATTTAATACCCTGATGTGTGAATTTTTAATGATGTAAGTTAAAGAGTGGCATATTCAGGAGCTGACAAATGTGCACAACTTGTACAGGATAGTACAATGGTACTTCTGAGAATGAGAATCTGATTATGAAAATGAACAAAGAACTCAGAAATAAAAAGAGCAAATTCCCAGGAGCTTACCTCCTATGTAATAAATGTTTTTCATTGAGTGGTGGTTAATCTAGGCATCTTTCTCTTGATCCTGAGCTATGTAGCTACTTTACCCCTGACTTCTAGAGGTGGTTGAGTGTGAAGCAAATCTCTAATCTCAAACCTGTATTTACTCAGGTCCCCAGTACTCCCTTATCCCCACTTAATATATAAACACAGTCAGAGACAATGTAGACTGGTCAAAACTAACTAAACAATTTACAAATTAATGAATTAGTCCATGTTTAAATGTCTAACAAAGTAATTCAAAGAAGTAGGGATCGGTAAAACAAAGGTACACCACTGAACTGGTCACCACTGTGGGCAAGTGAGATTCTATCCCACTGGGAAACTCTGAGGAGTCATATAGAGAACATCCTTGAGAGTTGGCAGAGGAGAGAATTTAATATATTCTTTATTGTTCCCATCAGTTAAGAGTTGTCCCAAGGAGTGTCAATGCCCTTACACTTCCAATTTGGTCATGCATCAGAATGGCCAAATGAGTCCACAGCTTCCCATGGTAAAGTAAAAAAAAAGTGGGCCATAGAATCTTGCTACTCAATGTGTGGTCCACAGCCCTATAGCCTTTGTGTCACTCAGAAGCCTGTTACAATACAGAAACTCAGCCCCACCCCCAGGAATAGTGGACCAGAATTTACTTTTTAACAAGATCTCCAGGTGATTTAATATGCATATAAAAGTTTGAGAGACACTGGCCCCATGCATGTGAGCTGGGGCTCTAGAGGTGTCTGATATTTACAGCCTACAAGGCCACCTATGATCTTATGATCTGTCTCCTCCCTTCCCTGGGCTCTTTGCCTGTAGCTTCTCATGGCAGTAACTGTGCCCCAGCCTTACTAGTCTTTTTCTGGCCTTACAACCTGTCAAGTTCTTCCTTGCGCAAGGGATATATATATATATATGAGTAAATATATATATAGTGTATCCTTGTCTACCAGACCTCCCTCTGCCCTTCACAGGCCAACTCTTTTTTTATCCTTTGTCTCAGTTTAAATAACTTTATAGAGGCCTTTTCTGTATAGTCCATGTAAATTAGAGTCTGTACTGTTATTTCCTACCTTAGCAATTGGTTTTAAGTTTTCTCTTCACAGCACAATTTGTAATTTTCATTTCTTACCTGTTTATTATATAGACCTCACACTAGATTATAAATATTCCGTAAGGGTAGGAACTGTGAATGTGGGTTCTCTATTGCATCCTCAGAGTCCACCCATGTTTTACACATGGAGAACAATGTGTACATTTATTAAATGAATGACCAAAAATTGGAAAAGAAGATAGGCTTTGAACTGAACAGACGCATGTTGAAATTTTGGTATTATTACTAACTCAATGACTAATGAGTAATCTGTACTAGTCCCTTATTATCTTAGGTTTTTCCACCTATAGAATGGAGAAACTATTATACAGACTATATGGAATGACTGTAAATATGAATACCTTTTAGAATTCTGACCCCTCGAGTTGTCTTTGGTGTAGATGATCTTAGAATGTTTTAGTCTGTAGAATGTTTGCCAGCAACATAGGACTAAGCAATTTGATGTTTTGGGCAAACTTCAAATGAGTAATCATGACAAAAAAATTTATCGGTTAAAACCTTTTTTTTTCCAATGACCCATTTTCCAAAATCCATTTCCATATCAATCTTCTACTACCATGGCAACCTATACTCCATTACAGAAACTAGAATATTATGGTTGGAAATAGAAGTGAGTGTGTAAGTAGAAAAATTCCATCCAGTTTGAAGGCCTAATCTGGTGATCTTGTCTTTGTATGAACTCTTGATGTATTTTGGTATATCACAGACATTCCCCCTGGGAGACTCTTCAGTCACATGTCCTGGTCTCTTGGCATCAAGGACATTTGCTAGAGCCATGTATCCTCCCTAATGTTTAACATCAAAAAATTAGACTCCTATCTAAGAAAGGTGAGCTGTGCTTGCTATAATAATTTAACACAACTTGAATCCCAGAAGAAGGGGTTTTGGTTTTTAGAAGACACTGTTCAGGCCCTGCACTGTCCACGCAGACCAAAAACAGTGTGTGTGTATATATATATACACACACAGAAAAGAGCATGGAAGATATATATATATATATATATATATATATAGTTTAAGGTAGATTTTGTTTTCACTCTGATTTCAGGACTCTGTTATATAAAGTTTCCTTTATAGCCCACTTATACTCTGATTAGGTGTTTCTTTTTCATATTTCATTAATTATACATAATAGCATAGTGACTGGCTCATGAAACATGCTGAAAAAATTTAAAATTATTTACATACACTAAGAGAAATAGTAGTGGAGATAAGGAGAAAGCACAACATGTGCATAGAGAAGTGAGTAGGGATCAGGTCTGCCCTAAGTGAGCAAGAGTTTTGAGAAAGTTTCATGGAAGAGAGGGTATAGAAGTTGGCCATAAGAGACATCTAAGAGTTTGCAGTTGGGAAGAAAACTAAAACTATTTCAGGCTGAGGGAGCAGCAAAGAGCATGTGAGACCACGGCACATTTAGGGATGACTTCAATTCAACCTTCAGTCAGCACTAGAATAAGACAAAGAATGATTAACAAAATCCTTGCCCTTGCCTTGGCAGGGCTCATGGCCCAAGCGATGGCTGCAAAGGGCATTTGCTCTGTGTACATGTTTGGATGTCTTCCTGCAATCAATGCCTAAGTATAGGAGGTGGTGGATACTGGGGGGAGGAAGGATGGATACTTGCATGGACATAGGAAGTAAATGCATCACTTGAGAGGCTATTGTGGTCCAGCTAAGAGAAGTTGGGCTTGCAGTAGAGAACATCTTTTTAAGACATTATCCGTTACTCTCCGCTTTTGATCTTTCTTTTTTCCAAAATAAAAAATAAATTGACCTATATCTTCCTACTTGTTTTTTTTTTTTTCATGGAAAAGGAGTGGGGGTAAAATATGCATACACTTACACAGCCATAAGATATAATCAGTGCCAAGATTTTCACACTTTACACATGAAATTAATAATTTTATGTCAATTGTCAAAATGATAATATTTGAATACAAATTAAAATGTTTGGAGGATCCCTGGGTGGCTTGGCAGTTTAGCACCTGCCTTCAGCCCAGGGCGTGGTCCTGGGGCCTGGGATTAGGTCCCACATTGGGCTCCCTGCATGGACCCTGCTTCTCCCTCTGCCTATGTCTCTGCCTCTCTCTCTCTCTCTCTCTTTCTCTCTCTCTGTGTCTCCCACGAATAAATAAAATCTTTAAAAATAGATAAAATAATTTTTAAAAAATGTTTGCAAATTAACTTGAGACTAGTATTGCCCAGAAATCCTGCTGATTAAAAGTGATTAAAAACATAAAAGCTACTGGACCACACTTTTCATGCTTCATTTCCCCCTGGTTACTAGAGAGTTATAGCTATCTAAGCTAGATTCCTTGCCAGATGAGAGCTTAATATAAATGTGAAGCACTCTCTGAAACAATAGTTAACATGGAGTTACATTTTGATTTGTGTTTACTATATTTATCATAAACTTTTTAAATTAAAAATTTATCACAGTTTCAATAGAGAAGGGGGGATGGACCAGGAGAGATGTTTTCCAAGTTGTCCACATATTATTAACATATTACTCCTTAGGACAGAAAACTCAAACCTCTGACTACATTCACTTACAGTGGCTAATACCTTAACTATGTTGGCTTATCTTCAAATTCAGTGACTCTCTCTGATGCAGCCAGGGCTTTTTGAGTACTTAGACTGTATCCTGCGGAGCAACTCTATGAACTAGCTACTGTCTCCTATTTTGCAGAGAAGAAGACTAACTGACAGATTTAAAACTTGCTTGTAATAATACAAATGATGTTGGAGTGCGAATATGAAAGTCCAGCCCTCTTCCTCTATATTGTTCTGACCTTCAAATCAAGGTCATTAATCACTACCATTTTCTCTGTAAATTGAGCATGCCCAGAAATATTAGGTTGGAGGGAAAAAATGGATAAGTAATCAATGGATAGTTAAAACATTTTGAAATAGTTTTCTGTAAGAGCTTCCACCTTATGTTAAAAGTAAATGATAAATCCATAGATAAAACTACTTGTTTTTACTAATTTGTAGCTGTGAGTTTATACAGGAATTATTTTACTGTAGATTTAACCTCTTAGTGTTATTTAGGGAACATTTCATCTGTTTAACCTTAAGTCATCTGCTGGGATAAAGTTGATAGTAAAGTTTTGAGTCTGATGGTGAGGAAACAGATATTAGTAAAGTATACATTGCATGAAGAAGCAGGATTTTAACCTGAGTCCTGGCCGTGAGAATGTGCTACCTCATGAAATGTGACTTGTTTTTGTGTAAATTACTTCAGTCTTCACTTCTGTCCATCTGGAGTCTTTCATGAATAATATATCTAATTAGATGACATGAAATACAAATAAAATTCTTCTCACTTGTCATGAAAGTTATGTTTGTTATTTGTAATTTTTATTTAAGTAATTTATCAGTGACTGTAAAGCTAATTTTAACATATATTTCTTTTTCTATGGTGGTCCCATT
The DNA here is from genome assembly GCF_011100685.1 of Canis lupus familiaris. Classification (NCBI taxonomy): domain Eukaryota; kingdom Metazoa; phylum Chordata; class Mammalia; order Carnivora; family Canidae; genus Canis; species Canis lupus. The sequence goes on from NC_049233.1 coordinate 50,613,012, forward strand.
GATAGTTTTACTCATTTAAAAACTGGTACAGCATGGAATTACATTTATCTATTAAAACTGATATAGTCCCTCTGTGTGGAAAAAAAAATATATACACACACACACACACACACACACAAATATGTATGCATATGTGTGTATATATTTTTCCTGATGCATGTTCTTTCATTTAATCACTTTTTAAAAAATGTTTTATTTATTTGAGAGCATGCATGCATGAGAGGAGGGAGGAGAAATGGGAGAGGAAGAGGAGGAGGAAGAGAATCTCAAGTAGATCCCCACTGAGCAGGGAGCCCAAGGCAGGGTTCAATCCCAAGATCTCAAGATCGTAATCTGAGCTGAAGGCAGATGCTTAACCTACTGAGCTACCCAGGTGTCCCTCCTCAATCACTTTAATGAGAAATGTTTGGTTCCCTCTACATGCTACCACTAGTAACTTCCTGAATATGTTTCTTGTAGTAAGGAGAAGTAGACTTAGAGTTTTCTTGTTTCAATATTTCTCTGTCTTCACAAACTGTTTGTATTTTATGTCCAGAAGAAAGTATAGCTCTTTCCTCTTTGATTTACTTCCTTTCACTACCTCGTTATTGGTATAAGCATAGTTTCCACATTCTCATTTATTAGCATTATAATATCTAAGAGCAAAAGCCCAGTAAAGCTTTGTAGATAGGTAGCTTTTTGTTTTCATATTTATTGAATGTCGCTAGCCCAGTCCCTGAGTCAGCAGGATAGACAGTAGGATTTGTAAAGATGTTAAGCTGTATTTTTTTATTTCAATAAATATCTAGTGAATTTTTACCCTTATGATTAATATACACTATTTTTTGAAGTTTCAAGAAAGTTAAAGTCAGCCTATCAGAGCCTGTTATTTATTGTTTTAGAAATCACTCAGATGCTCAACTGTGCAATGGAGCAGAATTAATTCAGCTAGAAACAGAAAGAAACTGAGCAGTGTTGCAGATAATCTTATGATTTCCATAGGCATAGACTGTTAAACATGACCCTGAAGAGATTTACACTGAGTCTCATTATGGTTCAGGAAGATGTTTGCATTCATACAGATGAGACCTTTAGGGATGCAGTAATAACACCCTGCAGATAGATTCACTATCCATAATTTTTTAGTTTATGTCTTGGTTAGTTTTCAGTTCATAACCAGAAACTCCTGCATAGATGTATAGCTATTTGGACTCACTATTTTCCTCTTAAATTAGGAGATTGAAGTTATCAAATAGTTTGTAAACAAAGGCACCTAATAAAAAAGATGTCATTAGAAATAAATTTGATTGTTTTGCTACCTGAGGTGATGCTAACTTTGAAATAAATTTGAAAAATGATTATTTCTTGTGATTATAAATTACTTAAAATGCAAAATTATTTTAAATGGAAAGATGTTTTAAACTTTTCTGAAAAATATCTGAACTATCAGTGCCATAAAATAACTTCTGAATGATTTATTGGTTCATGATAAAAATGAATAGCCCTTCAATTCTTAAAAACTAATTCACAGTGCTCTAGGTCGAGAGTTAAACTCCAATAGCTATGTCATACTACCTATAAGTGAATATATAAATGAAGATAGCCTTGAGTTTTAAATGCAAGTGGACTGGCTTAGTGTGGTAATAGAACAAAATATACAGGCACAGGAATCCCTCTACGTGGAGAGAGCATTTGAATTGGTGAATGTGAAGAGGATATATTTTTCCCCTATGAATAGAAAAGTTCATAGCGTCACAATAGTATAATATTCACTTCTGGTTTTTTATTACATATAGATAGCATATTCCAAAATTAAGAGTTCCTGGAGATCCTTTTTTCAAAGGCAAGTCACATAAGAATATGCTCGATAAAGATTCTTTGAATAAGTGAATGAGCTAACCAGGAAAAAAAATCACTAGATATTAATTCAAATGTATTGACCATATTGAGTAAAGAGTTCTCCTTGTTTACATTATTCATAGTTGTCCCAAAGCCAAGATATCAATGTGGAAATAATATACCCATAATTTCACCAAAACTGTAAATTTTTATATCATAATTATAAGATGCTTTAATGGGACACCTTTGTGGCTCAGTTGGTTAAATGTCTGCCTTCAGTTCCAGTCATGATTCCAGGATCTTGGGATCCAGCCCAACATCGGGCTCCCTGCTGAGCAGGGAACCAGCTTCTCCCTCTCCCTCTGCTGTTCCCCCTGTTTGTGCTCTCTCATAAATAAATAAATAAATAATAAATAAATAAATAAAATATTTTTTTAGATGCCTTAAAATTTCTGTGTTTGGTGATGTTACTTTTACTCTGAATTCTATTAAGCAGCTTAAAACTTAACTGAATTATACTTTTTTTAGGATACAGCCATTTACTTTATCTTAATACAAAGTGATTTCCCCATGAATATACATAAATATATATTTTTGTTAACATTATAATTATATGTGCAACTTGAGACGTGATTATAGGTTTTTGTTATTTTTTTATCATTGGTCTGTAAGCATTCAAACTCATAATTCAATCATCTTTCCCACTTTTGACTTTCTTTACTCTTTGACAAGTTCACCATAACCAAAATGACCTGTATGACTGCCTTATGCATCTACTTAGGTGTGAATGGTAGTTCTTATCTTCTGCATAGTGGCTCTTCCTTCTTGCTTCATTTTATTTTTCCTTTTCTGGCCATGGTGGCAGAATTTTTTTTTTTTTTTTTTTTTTTTTGATGTCAACTTAGCAGCTCCATGGGAATTATGTAATTATGTTCTCTTTTTCCACTCTTCCTTCACTCCTCTTCCACTTCTTATATAGGCAGCTTTGGTTTTCCTAGATCCGGGCTCTCTATCTGCTTACACTGCCATTAGGTGTACTCTCTCTCTGAGCGGCTTCACTCTTACCACCTTCTCTAACTGTCTCCTTAATGGACAGTTAAAGCTACTGACTTTCTTTCTCAGTAGGTTGAAGATGCAGCTGAGATGTCACACCATGAAGATGGCATGCAACTGCTTATGTGGAAACCTGGCAAAGTACACAGGCATAAAGAAAATGTGTGAGTTGTTCTTAAACACACAGGATACCACCAACTGTGTGGCAATCTCCTAATATTAAGGATGAGTCAGGTGAACTGGGGTCACAACCTAACTTGGACTTTTTTCCTGGTGGTATGACTCTAGACAAATTACTTAACCTTTCTGAGATTCAATTTCTTACCTATAAACAAGACTAATATTTCCTACCTTTAAAAGTTGTTGTAAGGGTTAAGAGATATCTTAGTGCCTGACACATAGTTAAGTGAAGGGAAATAGACTTCCTGAATAAAATTATATTCTTCATCCAGACAAAACTATTTCCAAATGAGAACAATTAATTATTTTGTTTGAAATGGAAAAAATAATGAGTCGTAGCATGACCCATTCGAGGGTCCTTGTAAAAACAGCTATAATTGAAGTCAGCGGATAGCTGCTTATTTGTCATGTCAAGACTTTTCCAAATAGGAGTAATATTTTCATCTGAAGAGTGACTGCACATTTAAAACACACAATCAGAAAACCAATGCCTGCTTGCAAATCACCTAACGTTAATTTGTCCTTTTTGCATGTGAAAAAGATATTCAAACCTCCGTGCCCTCCCTCCTGTGGTGGGTGCAGTAGATTCACTCCCCAGCTTCATTCCCACTCTTTGCAGCATAATTTTGTGCAGGCCAAAGGCTAAAGTAAGACTCCTTTACAGCTTAGCTTCTGAACACAATCGAGCTTTCACTCAACAGAGGAGCCATGGTGACACGTGAAAGGGAGGTATCAGTGTCAAGAGGCAGAGGCCACACTTCTGTTGCTTCTGCTATTTCTGCTGACAAGTGTTTCTGTGGAGGTTTTTGGTACCAGCCACAGCAGAGGTCTGAAATGCCCATCCTCTAAATCCATGGGTGTCAAGTGGTGGAGACTATGGCGATCACTTGCCTGGCTCTGAGCACACAGAGGGGTGTTGTCTTGGAAGCAGCAGCTATGGTGGCCTTTATGAACCCATCCATGTGAGAATCATGGCAGAGGCAACAGTTCTCTGGCAGGCCCTCTATGATTGTTCTGGGAGTTGTTTCTTGAAGCTTAGTATAGAACCTGTTCCCCTAACACATCCAGTTAGTTTGTAATTGAACCCTGACTAATATGTCACTGAAAGTCAAAAATCATACTACAATACTTTATCCCTAAAGACTTTGTAAATGCTTGAATATATTAGAAATTATAGTCAAGCTTTTTGTTTTTTAATACAGATGCAATTGGCTTTATTTTGATTGGCAAATTATTATGTTCAGAATAATGTTTTCCATTTTGCATGTTTCTCTTTCAATAATAAATTTTAAGATATATTCCGTGGATAGTAAATAATTTGAAGAAAGAATTTTCCCTTTTGAAAAAAAGGTTTACTTTTCACAGTGATTGTTCCTATATCCCTTCAAAGGTAATCAGTATACATATGCATAGGTACTGCGTATATACATAGGAAATAAATACTGTAGCTATATACATATATACATATATAAGAATATGCATTTCTTTTATTTATATAATTGATGTCAAAATTTAAAAGAAAAATTAGCTAAAAAAGAGAAAGGTAATTATCATAAAATGTCAATATTGAGGGGGGGTAGTCAAAAGGTAGTTTATCATAAGATCCTGAAAAATTGACTTTCAATTTCAACTTCTCTTTGTATTCTTTGTTTTAATTGCTTAAAATAACTCAAATAACCTCTCTGAGCCTCATTCTTATGTCAAAGAATTGTTGTAAGAATAAATGAGATGACAGATATAAAGTTTATGGCATAGAATGGGTACTTATTAAATGATTGAGTAATAGAAAGTTATAGAGATACACTTTGTCTCTGTTTCTACTGAGACTCAAAATGCTGAGAAAAACAACAATATGGGTACAAGTATCTCTATTTCCCAACATGATAGACACAGCCACTCTTCCTGACATGCTGTATGGTGCTATGAAATGATTTCTCCCAATTTTAATGGCTGTTTCTCTCCCAGGGTATGTAAGGAAGGAAAAGGCAAAAGACTCATGGGGAGCTTAGTGTTCCTTGAGATTGTTGCAAATATCATCAACTGTAAAGTGAAATCTGTTCTTTCCTACCATAGAGAGAGCAATAGGTGGGCATGTGGCTGCAGTGTGTTTCTCAGGCTCTCATGCAAGCTGGTATGACCAATGGAATGGGAACAGAAGAGGTGTGTGATACTTCTAGGCTAGGGCTTTCTAGAGACAGATGTGTACGTACTCTTCCTTTCTCAATATGGATACAGATGATGACGAGGCCTTAGGAACTCATGTGGCTGAAGATGGAAAGAGTCCCTGAATGATCACCTGAAGAGAGCCAGCCACTTTCTAAAGTCCCACCCAGGACTAATATGGGAAAGCTAGATAAACTTCTTTCTTAAGATCCTAAAATTTGGTGTTCCATTTTTTATCATTTTCTAAACTATCCTAATACAGAGTCTAAATTATCTTGGAAAGAGTTGTTATAGTACTATGGCATTTCTTCTTTCCAGCTACTCATGACGGAGGTTAAGGCAATGTACACCACCATCTCAAGCCAAAATAAGGGCTGTGTGAAACAAGTCATTTGGAACATTTGCTTTATGTTCCCTGGAATCTGGACACCTAGAGACACTGGTAACTCCCTAAAACCTAGGGCAGACTACATGGTGACAGAGGAAAGAAGCTGGGAGAGAGGAGAGAGAAATGTGTCAAGTTTCCCGGAAACAAATGTGCACTCCACCAAAGGGAAGCAGCCTGCAGCCATCTTGATAGGGAATCATACCAAAAAGGGATGAAGAGGTGAACAGACCCAGCACTGGGCTGTCTGCTGGAAGCACACAGGCTTTAGAGATAGTGGTCAACGAGATGCTATGTCTCCTGCCTCACAAGGGCTATGTTTAGAGGTCTACACCAGAATGATCTCAGAGGCATTGAACAAAGGCCCAGAGAGAAAAACCAGTTACTTATCTGCTGCCCACAGAGCCCTGAAGCCATGTGCTAACTATACAAGTCAGGTGGTATTTGAGAGTTTTTCTCCCTGGCACTTCCCTCTTCTCTGCAGCTTTGGAAGGGACAAAAGCAGCAGTGGGGAGGGGAGAGTTGAAGAATTCAGACACCAAGTGTGCTTTTCTTGCTCTTTGCAGGATGCACAGCTGAGGCAGGCCCCAGCTGGGGAAAGATAATTTGAATTGTATAATAGATTAAACTGTAATGTTAGATTTGATGAGATTTTTAAATTTTTGAAATTAGATTGTTATTCTTTCTGAAAGAGACCAGAAACCTTTGGGAACTGCTTGAGATTTCATCAGAGGTGGGAAAGAGCAATTCCAAAGAACACTTTTGGAAGGACATACTGTGGAGGAGGATGCCTGCTTTCAACGATCATACAATAGTGTCCAACAAGTTTAATGAACTGATTAAGTAGCTTTTGTCATTGGTTACAGAAAAAAATAATTGTCATTTCAAACTACAATTGCCTGCACTCATTTTTGGCTCTAAAGTAGTGGCACAAAAATTTTCCTGAGGTAGATTACCTTCCTACCTACTCCAGGAATGTTTAGCAAAAATTGCTAACACAATTTTTTTGCTAATGATACAAAGGCAAGGTCCTTACCCTTCACCTAGAGCAAGCCACAAGTGAGCTACACTTATCACTTAAAATTTGTAGTGGCCACATTAATTGGGTCAAATTATCTTAGGAATGTATTTTATTCTATGGAATAATATCAAAAATACTATTATCTCAAAATGTAGCCCACGTAAGAAATTGTTTATGAGCTATTTCGCATCGTTAATACAAAGTCTTTAAAATTTAGTTATGTACTTTGTATTTAAGGCAATCTCACTTTGAACTAGCCACATTTCAAGTGCCCAGTAGCTATTATATTAAAACAGCACAGAATTGGACTCAATTATCTTGTTTTTAAATTTTATCTTTTTTTTTTTTTTTTTTTTTGAGAGAGAGAGACAGAGCATGCAAGATTTGGAAGGAGGGGCAGAGGGAGAAGGAGAGAGAATCTCACACAGGCTTCTTGCCCAGTGCAGAGTCCAAGGTAGACCCTTCCCACAACCCTGAGATCATGACCTGAGCCGAAATCAAGAGTCAGATGCTTAACTGACTGAGCCACCCAGGTGTCCCTGGAGTTAATTATCTTTAAATCTGCCTAAGAAATGGGCAGAAATACTGCATGACAAAGAAAGTAGAAAAGAGAGAGGGGAAGGAGAAAGAGTGAGAGTGACAGCAGGAAAATGTTGGCCAAGGTGAAGAGAACAAATAATGTGTAAAAGCAGAAGGATTCAGACCAGTGGCTAGCCCATAGAAAGTGCCTCATAAATGTCTGCCCATGTTACCTGAAACCTCCTTTTGTTGTGACATCAATAAATAAATCAATTGATAGAAAGATAGTTACATGGATCGATGACAGATGGATTTACCATGTAACCATTTTACATCCAACCTGTCTTTTGCTACCTTTGCTCAAAGATCTTCATCTAGTCATACCAGACCCATCATATGTCTGAGAATGTATTGTCTACTAATGTTGGCAAAGAAAATAAATACATTTGATCTGATATAACTTTTGATTAATGAACCCATGCTGTTTTTCAGTGATCATTATTTTGTGTCTAAAAGCTTACATCTTTATAGTAACCAAATACACTAAGTTCATTCAAAATACTTTACACTAGTATCAGGATAAAATATCCTTAAAATCATAAACCTCATAGCTGCTGTAATTTAATTTCTATATTTTATAAATTGTCTTAAATATGAAAGTATAAACTTGACATATAGATGAAACATTGACCATCCACTATTACAGCACTGTGGAATGTCCTTCGCCACAGCTACAGTCAAATGTTCTATTCTTAAAAATATGACAGGTATTCATAGATATTATGTTAGCTGAATATATAATGTATTTGTTTCCTATGACTAATGTAACAAATCGCCACAAACTTGATGGGTTAAGACAAAAGAAATTTATTGTCTAACAGTCCTGGAGTCTGGAAGTCTAAAATGGGTATCCCTGGGCAAAATCAAGATGTTGACAGAGCTGTTCTTCCAAAGGCTCTAGGGAGAATATCTTTCTTGCCTTTTCCAGCTGTAGATTGCTGCCTGCGTTCCTTGACTTGTGACCACATCATTCTAGTCTCTGTCTCTATAGTCACATTGCCTCCTCTTCCTCTGTATATGCTTTGTCATGTTCTGTGTCTGTGTGAAGTCTCCCTATGCCTGTCTTATAAAAACACATATGATTGCAGTAAGTGTCCACCTGGATAATCCAGGAAAATCTCTCTGTATTAATTTCCTAAGGCTGCAGTAATAACTAAATACCATAATGTGGGTGATTTAAACAAAAATTTATTGTCTTTCAGTCCTAGTGGTTAAAACTCTGAGATCAAGGTTCAACAGAGTTTGTTCATTCTGAAGGCTGTGTAGGAGAATCTATCTCATGCCTGTCTCCCCAGCTTCTGGAGGTTTGATGGCAATCCTTGGCATTCGTTGGCTTGTAGTCTCATCACCTTGATCTCTGCCTTCATCTTCTCATGATGTTCCCCTTTTGTACGTGTGTGTCTGTCTCAAACCTTCCCCTTTTATAAGGACACCAGTCCTATTAGATTAGGGGCTTACCCTACTCCAATATGACCTCATTTTAACTAATAGCATGTGCAAAAATCCTATTTCCAAATGAAGTTATATTCTGAGATACCAGGATTAGCACTTCAACATATGAATTTTGATGGGACACAATCCTGTGTAACACTACTTATCCAAAGAGTCTTAATCATATCTGTAAATATCTTTTCTTTCAAATAAGGTAATAGCCACAGGTTTCACAATTAGAATCTGCTATCTTTGTGTGCCCATTATCCTGCCTACTGCAAATAAGTATGGAAGTTTCTTGGGCCAATTTAAAAAAGAAAGGGGAGAAAGAGGAAGACAGAAGAGAAAGGGAATCTGAGTTTTAACAACTTCTTTATCAAGTACTGATTCTCTCTTAAGCACATGATTCACCAAACCATCTCAAATTGCTGCCTCCACTACTTGCCTTAAAGAAGCACAGTATTAGATGCCCCACATTATACCTGGAGCCATGACCACTGTAATGGGGTCAGTTTTCAAGCAAGAGAATCCCACTCAAACCTGATGCTGATCCTGACTCAATTCTGATTATTTCTGAAAGCTTAGCTCTGGGCCAGGTTCTAAGAAGTTTGAGAAGGGTTTCATTCCTTTACATCTATCACATTTTCATCAGAAGGAATCAGGGGGAAGGAAGTGCCCCTTCATGTTTCGTCTGATTCCAGATGTCTTGGGATGGCCTCTGTTTTGTGGCTACCATTCTTATTTCACAAACCAGCTTCTGGGAGAAATCTCTAAGTCCTTGGAATATCCTGCCTGTGAAGAGTATATTTATATGCCTAGGGTCTTCAGCCTTGTGAGGTCATTTATACTTATGATGTGACTTATGGTGAACGTCTCTTTCTGCTTACCTAGGATCTTCGGCCATGCTGTATGATTTTGACCTCCAGGGGGCTAGAGCCTGAGTAGCCAAGGTCAGTGATGTGGGTGCTCTGTGTCTGCATAACTAAACTGAAAAAAAAAAAAAAAAAAAAAAACCTACGGATGCAAGGTTTAGGCAATCTTTCCTCATTGATAATAATTGAAACACATCACACATTATTGTTGGCAGGATTAAGAGCTGTCCATGTGACCCCACTGGGAGGTAGCAACTGGAAGCTCAAGCCTGGTTTCTCCTGGACTCCAAACTATGCACCTTTTTTCTCTGTTGATTTTTTAACTGTATCCTTTCTCTGTAATAAACCATAACCATGAGTCCAAGAGTTTTTCTGAGTTCTGTGAGTACTTCTAGCAACTCACCAAACCTGAAGTGACCTTGGAGACCTTTGAAACATCATTACAAACTGTTTACCATAGTAATACCTTATTATCTTAATACTGCAGGGAATACCTTATTTATTTATTTTAGCTCTCTAAGAATGGGAGAAGCTCATAGAGGTTAGTTAACTTGTGTAGACTCACATAGCAAATGGCAGAGTTGCAAAGCAAATTGGAGGCTAGACTGACTCCAAAGCCATGTTCTCAAGCACTGTTTTATACTCATATGGACCAAATGATGTGCTGACCTACCTTTAATAAAATACATATTCATCTAGATGATCTAAGAATGTTTCCCAATATAAAATAACAACTTCAGGGTAAGTTCAGGGGGTTAAGAAGTAGTATGTGAGCCATTCAAGTTTATATAATAGGAGATAAATAAGTACCCTTTTGATAAGATCCAAATGAGAACTATATCCTTCTTTGTCTCTTCCCTCTGCCTATGAGACTCTAAGATACTCAAGAAATGCTCTGGGAGGATTTTTATTTCCACAGTCATAATTGGGTCTGCTGTTCTAGTATGCATTTTTCTGCATTACATTATCTCTTGTTTTCATGGGCTTGCATGAATTTACTGGAAACTAATTTAGATGGATGTGTATAGTTCATAGAAAGCTGAAGCTATTCATGTTTTTAAAATTGGTGCAAAAAATCACAAAGTTTGACTTCTAATTTCTTATAACCATTTCATTGTCTCCATTTTGTTGCAGTTTCCATGGGTAGGGTTTTAGTAACTCCATTTTCCCCACTACATAATTCAGTAACTTTAATAAACTCATCTACTGGCTGAACACCATGTTAAAAATCCATGCACAATTTCTTCAGAGAAGCACTTTATTACCAGTTTTACTGTAATGCAATATTAATATAAAATTATGACACTTGGACTATGGAGGCACTATTGTGCATTTACAATAATATTTATACAAATAATTAAACTTTCATTTTATTGGATAGAGCATTCTCTACAACAGGATCTTTTGCACAAATTAACTGAAAAAAATTAAAAGAACATATTGGCAATCGTGGTTTCTATCTGGATTTTCTCTGATGGGACTGCAGGAAAATCTAGTTTAAAATATTGCATCTGTCATCTGTACTTCATATCAAGAAATTAATCAAACTGACGGTGGAGAGAGTTTTTTGAATGTTCATTATTTCAGCTATTAATTTTTAAAAGCAGCAAATGTTGCAAGTCAATAGCATCCATAAAAATTGATTTATTGTGCAATTTCCTTCATACTCCTAGAAGCCAAGAGCAGATTCTGTGTATCTAATGCTTTCTATTTCTAAGCCACTCTCTTCACATCCATTTTTTTAAGATAAATTATTTAGATGAAAGAAATGTAATCCTGTTTGAATTCCACTGATTTGAATTCATAGGAACTGACCACATCAAGGAAATGTGAAATTTAGCATGAAAAAGAACTACACACAGAGCAATTACATTGTGAAAAATCACAGAAATGTAATTTATATTAAAAAGTGCAAAAGATGCTTGATCAATTACATTACTTCTGTGATATAGGTAACCTCAGACTATGCTCTGATGGAGTTCTAGAACAGCCAGTACCACTGATCTCATTTATACCACTGATGTCTGAGTTAAGACATAAAATTTCCTTTAGACACAGACCTCACATGTCATCCTGGAATTGTTTACCACTAAATACATTTGCACTTCAATTTCAGAACTGAATCTAGAGTGGGCCAATCTCTGTTTAAATTCTGATCCTGGTTCTGCTCAATATTTATACCTATCTTTTCTTGGACAACAATCCTCTGAGTTGCAGTTATCTTCTCTTCTGTAATACATAGATTACAAAGTTTATTCAATAGGTTTTTTGAAACAATTAAACAAGAATGAATAAGATCATATTTGTAAAAGCATTTATCACAGTACTGTTCATTAAATGTGATTATTTTTCTATCCAGCAATATCCAGGTCTCAAATAATATAATTGGATTATGAAAAATAAATATTCCATAAAATGCCATTTCTGCTAACTGGTATTATTTCCTCTTTAACCAACAATGATTATTATGCTCATAGCTCTGAAAACCCAAAGGAAAATTCATGGCTCTTTAAATAGTCCTTTGTGGTATAAAGTGGTGATATAAAACCTTGATACCAGTCAAACTCAGGGTCCCTTCTGCTTCTCCCATACATTGCCTGCCTCTTATTGCAAAGAATGCTATTCTCCATATCTAAAATCCCCTCCCCTCAGAGTCTGCAAATCAAAATGGTAGCGAGGAATTGAGTGGCAGGGATAGACCCAGCTAAGTCCTGTCATATTGTGTCTGGAGAGAGCTTGCATGTCCAACTGGCTTTACTCTGCTAAGAGACACAAAAGAATAAGCTGGTTTTAAACAAGGGTGAAGTTCCAAACCCCTTCAGACACCACCTGCTGCTTACAACTCCATCTTTATCATGTAGGAAATGTCAGTTACTATCTAGGCAAGGAAAAATCCAATGCATCTTAAACATTTGTTCTCATTTTTTTCATGTATTTTAGATACCAAAAATAATCATTATATCTACTTCTATAAGGATGATCAAGCAGAAAAAAATAACCAAGCATATTAAAAATATATAGCTGCTCAAAAGAGGGAAACCATTTGAGCATTCAGAACATATGTTCACCAATATATCACAACTATTACAGGAAATTAGAGATAATTTTTTAGAGCTAATAGAGATTCTAAATGATGCTCAAGAAAATTTTGTAGTCACAAAAGATGTTGATATGGTGGTACAGTTTTAGAAATTTAGAACAATAATTGCTGAACTAAAAATCTTAATTGTTCTAAGGAGGGAATTTTCAATATCAGTAAAACAAAATTATTACATTAGAAGACTGGAACTTGGATGAAGACAAATAATGATGAAATGGAATTAGAGAAATAGAAGTAATGAAGGATATATCTATATGATCCAATATATGTATAATTTGAATTTTAGGAGGAAGAAATAGAATTTACAGAAGAAAAGCAGTAATAAAATAATAATACAATAAATAATATAATAATATAATACAATAAATTTTTTGAGCTGACCAAAGTCCTGTGTATTAATTTTCTATCTCTTCTAAGACAAAATACTACAAACTTTATGGGTAAAAAACAACAAAAATTCATTACCTTACAGCTCAGTATATTAGTCTGACATAGGTCTCCCTGGGATGAATCAAAATGTCAGCAGGGTTGCATTTCTTTCTAGAGACTCGAGGGGAGCATCTACTTCCTTGTCTTCTCCCATTGTCGAAACTACCACATTCCTTGGCTCATGGTCTCTTCCTTCCCCTTCAATGCTCCAACTATGCACCTCTTTGGCCCAGCATCTCTTGTGATATTTCTTCTGACCACAACTGGGAAAATTAATCTGCTATTAAGGCCCTTTGTGATTAGCTTGGACCCCCTTGGGAAATCCAGAATGATCTCCCCATCTCAAGGTTCTTAATTTAATTCCAGCTCAAAGTCTCTTTTGCCATAAGAGGGTTTATATTCACGGGCTTCAGGAATTAAGATGTGAACATTTTCGGAGGGCCATTGTTCTGCCAGCCACAACCCGTGCATCCATAAGGAAGGAGTTCAGTGAGTGCAGGGCAAAACTAATGAAAAGACACTCATACTTACATGTAACATAAATTACAAGGACAAAGAGAATATTTAACAAGCATCAGATTTTAAGAGCTGGTTATCAATAAAGGAGAGAATAACATTAGCATAAAACCTGTGAAACACTATGATCCAGAAAACTGTCTTAGATTGGTTATGGTGAATAATACAAGATACTATTTCAACGCCCCATATCTCAGTGGCTTAACACAGTGAAATTACTTCTTGCTTATATAAAACTCGACAAGTATTTCTGAGCAAGTGGCTTTCCTTGTACTCATTCAGAAATCTGGGTTCCTCTTTGGGGTTCCACCCTTTTCCAAGTTTTCAGAGACCTCTCCTTTCAGTCAGTATATGGGAAAAGAGAGAGTGGAGAAGCTTGTGAAGTTTTTATGGGACAAACATAAATGTGACGTCTGTTGCTTCCACCTAATGTCCCATTGCACTAATAGCCATGGTTAACTTCCCAGAAAGCTTGTAAAACAATGCCCAGGAGGAACCAAAGTGGGTTTGGATAAAACACAGCTCTGTCAGTGACAGGTGGTACAACTTGCTTTCTTAGGATAAAAAACTGATTTCCCATAATTCTATTTACTGCCCAATTAGCATTCATTTAACTCAAACTCATGCACATATGTTGTTAGATATACAAAAAAATTATTTGTCGTACTATTCATGAACTTTTCCTGAAAAATGACCTCAGGAATCAAATAGTTGAATATAAGAATGTATAACCTATAATCAGAAATCATATATATGATTTAAAAAAAAATTCAAATATTTCCTCAGTGTAGGAACTGATAACAAAACATAAATTACTTGGTAATTACAAAATGACCTATGGTAGTGTGACCATCTTCAGAGGGTCATTACACTATGAGGAGTCTGTATGAAAACCTGATTTTATTTCTTAATAGCTGTGTGAACCTGGGCAAGTCACTTAGCCTCCAGGTATCTTTCTCCTTCAAGTAAAAAGAAATAATATTAATTCCTATTTTATAAGATTGCTGTAAGGACTATATTAGGTAAATCATGTAAATAATGACAGCAAACGTTAACAAAGCACAGTCGATGTGTTAAGCACTTTCTACATATCATCTAAGTACTTGGTACATTGCACTATTTTTATCAATTAATATATCAAAGATGAAGTGAATGAAAAATCACAGAGTATCTAGAAATCAAATGTAATGAGAAAATATAGTCATAAGGATATAGCTGAAAAATATATTTATAGATTATATATACCTTAAAATATGTTAATTTATACACTAATTTTTCTCTTCAGAAATGAGTTTTCTGGTATTTAACCAATGCACTGAGCTTTTAGAGTCAATAACCATTCTTTCCATTTTGCAGAAATTGTGTATGGCTATTTTATAAATATTTTCTTAGTAATGTCCTGTTTTTCATAATAGTTTCAATTCTTCTTTTATTTTTTTAATCTTATCATAATTAGTTTTTAGTATCTTTTGGCTTTTCTGTAATCTGAAGTTTGCCCTGTGCTAACTATTCTGTTGGTGGTATGTGCTGATTCTACCTTATAATTTGTTTCTTATATAATTTGCAGCATTTCTCTGTGAGCTCATGATCTTTAGATCTTTACTTTGATGTTGATTTAGTTTTACTGTGGGCACTGAGGTGTGAAAGGATGCTTCAGAGCAGTGTGGAGCTTGTACCACTCCATGAGGGTTTAACGATCCTGCACTAGCTTAAAATCTTAATTTATTTACTTGCAGCCAAATTACAAAAGTGTCCTACATTTAGGCCTTGCAGATGAATTTGATGAAGCTGAAGTTTTGACTTTTTTAAATTTCACCCAAGGCTGTAGACACAGGCAAACTTCCTCATCCTTTCCTTGGCTTCCGAACAGAAGGGAACCTCTTGAACACTCCTGGCTCATACAAATGGATTGGTTTTAGATTCCTGTCTCTCTTCCGATTGGACCGAGGCCACATATTCTGATTCTGTGGATCAGTAGGACCCAGCCTCCAGTCTCTTGGGCATCTATCTATAATTAAAAGCCCTGGATTGGCCAGGTAAGCTGTTTTCAGGCTTATTACACTGACTTTAGCTTTTCTTATTCATGGAACCAGAGACATTCCTTCCTTCGTTCTTTGTTTTTGTTTTTGTTTGTTTTGTTTTGTTTTTAAGATTTTATTTATTTATTCATGACAGAGAGAGAGAGAGGCAGAGACACAGGCAGAGGGAGAAGCAGGCTCCACACAGGGAGCCCGAGGTGGAAATCGATCCCGGGACTCCAGGATCACGCCCTGGGCTGAAGGCAGGCACTAAACCACTGAGCCACCCAGGGTTCCCCTTGTTTTTGTTTTTAACGAAATTTTTTTCCAATCATGTCTTATTTATCATTTAAAAAAATATTTATAGCAGAGAGAAGGGGAGAAGGATCATCTATGTCATTTTAACTTGCCATATTCAGATTCATAGCTCCTGCACTAGAATGAGATAGTTTGACAGTGACAGCAAATTTTAAAAAGGGAAATATTATTTACAGATATATAGGCATCTATTCATTAATAATAATTTAGTTAATGTTACAAGTTATAGAAAATTGTAGTAGAGATACGGTGGAGGATCTTAGTTCTCATGGAGCTAATATGCTAAGAAAAATCCCAAAAAATATAGCAAATTGAAGCCAGTAGGGTATTAAACAAATAATGCATTATAGACACTTGGATTTATTTCTGAAATTTAAAGCTATTAAGATATATCTTAATGAAATAAAAATAATCAATGTATTGGTTGATAGTATGATCATTTTATAATCCTTTCAAATGATGAGACTTTTAATACACATGTATGATAAAAATTCCATGTATACTAAGGTTTTATAGTTATTTAACATAAAACAAGTTTCATTAAGAAACCAAAAGTTTCTGTTATTTTTAAAACTGAAATATAAGAAATATTACTGATGAAATAACACAGCAAAGATATCTGCTATCTCAACATTATTCAGGAAATTCTAGTCTTGCAGTTAGAAAATAATATATCAGTTTTAGAAATTAATATAAAATACCCATATTTATAAATAATTGCCTAATTGAAAAAGGATTTAGTTGAAAAAAGTTTTAAAATATAGAAAATCTTAGTAAGGTGACTATTAAAATATAATTTTAAAAATAAAAAACAGATAATTATCCCAATTACAGTAGCAATTTATAACTTTCCATGGGCTTGAGAGAAGACAACTCTACTAAGGAAGAAAATACAAGATGACTTGAGTTAGTTAAGTGACATCCATCTACCTTGACAAGAAATCTCAATATTTAAAGATGTCAATTCTCTTAATTAACTTATAAATAGTGTGAGAAGTCATCCTCTTAATGAATTTTGGAAAGAACTTGACAAAAATAATTATTAAGTTAATTTCTAAGAGTGAATGGATAAGATTGGCCAATATAATAATGAAAAACCAAAGTAATGATAGTCATGGTGAGAAGGTCTGGCTTTACAAGATATAAAAATGTATATAAATTTCCAGTCATTAAGATGTAGTGTACCTGGAATACAGATAAATGGAATAGAACACCAAATCTAGAAATGAACTCAAGTGTAGATACAGAATATTATAATGATAACCTTTCATATCAGTGGGGGTAGAAAAAATTAATAAATGATGTTTGATAACTGAATAACTAAGTTAGTATTCTGTTTCTTCACCAGGCTATCTCCCAGAAGAATTGAAGACAAATGCCTTTTTTAAATGACTACAAAATTTGAGATGCCTGGTTGGCAGTCAGTTAAGTGTCTAACTCTTCATTTTCTCTGAGTTTGTGATCTCAGGATCCTGAAATCAAGTCCTTGGTTGGGTTTCCCGCCTAGCAGAGTCAGCTTGGATTCTCTCTCCCTCTCCCTCTGGCTCTCCTGCTTGTACTCTCTCTCTCTCTGTCTCTCTAAAATAAATAAATAAGTCTTTTTTTAAAATGACTACAAAATTTTAGGGGTAATGTGTAACTTTTATATAAACTTGGACAGTGAGGTAAAATTTGCCTATTCTACTCTGCTGTCTTTCTCTCATGCATGCATACACATGAAATGGAAAAAATGGAGAGACTGAGTGACATAAAAATAAAACATTGTTCTAGGATACAATATCTGTAAAAAAATTTGACAACAAAATAGAACCAGCATTTGTTATGAAAAACCATTTTGTGTGTGTATGCATATACATATGTATTTCATATACAAATGTATATTATGTCAATTTAAAAATCATATAATAAATTGAGCAAAGATAAGACATGTATTAATCAGGATAGGTAGGCTAGGTCATGTTGAGACAACAAATATAAAACAAGCTGATTGGCTTACAACCATAAAGATTTACTCCTCACTTATGCTTCATGTCCATCATGAGCTAGCTAGAGCTGTTCTCCATCTTGTCTTCCTGATGGGATCCAGGCTAATGGAGCAAACTTTTTCTGGAATCTATTGTTGTAGCAAAGGAAAAGAGTTTCTGAACCACGATCTTACTGTTAAAGCTTCCATTTGGAAGTAACACGTATTATTTCCATTCATATTTCATTGGTCAAAGCAAGTCATATGGCCATCCCTAAATTTCAGAGGATAAGAGTTTATAATCTGCCTATGGGGAGTTACCATATGGAGGGGTACCAAATATGAGTGAACAGTAGTAATTTAATCTGCCACTCCCATTGAGGGAGAAAACCCAATACTCATCCAATTTTAACAATGACCTTAAAATTCAGATCTCTGAGAGCTGCCACACTGTCCCTGTACCAAGTGTGAATTAAGGTGCCTCTTAAACTGGAAACTTGTAAACTAAATACAAATTATATTTCCTGTGTCCTATCATCCCAACATGCACACACTGTTGGAGCAGGAATGGATCACCCCACAGTACAATTCTCTTTGAGAAATGAAACAAAATGGAGGGATATATCAGTCTCCGGTCTGCAGCAAAGCTGAAACTCCACAAGATAGATGTAATTTCCCCTCGTTTGTAGATGAGGAATATTCTTGTATAAACTTTCATCATCTTCCTTAGGAGTACCTACCCACACCATTTTTTCCTATGGTCCTTGTCCCTTTTCTCTGGGAATTTCTTCCTTTTCCCTTTTCCTCCTCTACTATTTCTGAAATGACAACAGAGATTACAGAGAACACTTTTTATTATTATTAATTATTATTATTATTATTATTATTATTATTATTTTATTGTGGCAAGAACTCTTAACATGAAAGCCTTCACCTTAGCAAAAGTTAAGTGTACAAAAGTTAAGTACATTATTATTAATTATTGGTACAATATTGCACAGCAGATGTATAGTACTGTTTCATCTTACTTAACTGAAACTTTTTACCATTTTCTCTATTAAAAATTCCTGATTTCCCTCTCTACTCCCCCAGGCTGTGGTAACCATTATTCCAGTCTTTGATTTTATTTATTTGACTATTTTAGATATCTCATATAAGTGAACTGATTCAGTACTTGTCTTTCTGTCTCTGGCTTATCGTACTTACTTAGCATAATGTCCCTGAAGTCAATGCACGTCAGCACATATTTTAGAGCTACTTCCCTTTTTATAGGCTGAATAGTATTCCCTTGTATGTGTATATCACATTTTCCTTATCCATTCATCTGTTGATGGACATTTGTTTCCACTTCTTAGCTATTGTAAACAGTGCGGCAAAGAACATGGGAGTGCAGATATCTCTTTGAGATCCTGATTTAAATTCCTTTATACCCAGAAGTTGGATTGCTGGATCATATGGTAGCTCTATTTTTAATCTGTTAAGGAGCCTCTACTGTTTTCCTCTACTTGCATTCCCACCAATGGTGTGAAAGGGTTCCAATTTCTCCACATACTTGTCTTAGGTTTGTTTGTTTGTTTTTGTTTAGGTTTTTTGTTAATAGCTATCTTGATAAGCTTGAGGCACTAAATTACTGTGGTTCCAGTTTGAAGTTTCCCGATGCTTAGTGACAATGAGCATTTCTTCATAATGCTCATTGACTATTTCTGTTGACTATTCGTATGTCATCTTCGGAGAAATGTCTATTCAAGTCCTAACAAACCTTACTGGGTTATTAGTTCTTTTGTTATTGTATGAGTTCCTCATATATTTTAGAGATTAGCCCCTTATCAAATATATGGTTTACAAATATTTTCTCCCATTTTATGGGTTCTTTTCATTCTGGTGATTGATTCCTTTGCTGTGCCATACATATTTTCCTTAAGCTTTCTTAATTATTATGTGCAGTAGGGTTATTTTAATTCCCAAACAGGCATAGTCTCATTGAGGGCAGGTCACTGGCAATTTTGATCATTCAGTTCAAAAACATATTCAGCTTCTCATTTATTTTCTTTCAATTAGCATCATGTATAGGATTCACATCCACAATGTTTTCAGTTCTTGACTATATACTTAATCATGGGGAACTTGAATTTACCAGGCTGGGATTTGGGAAAGTCATCCCTCTAGCCTCTTCTACGTGAATTTCCTGGGTGTTAACAACCAATTTAGTTTCAACAATTTTGATTTGCACCTTGCTATGAAGCTGAATTTTAATTATCCTTTGTCACTCAAAGGCTTTCTCAGCTTTTCTTTCCCTAGTTGGTGATGAAAACTAGTTGCATCTAACAACACTGTGATCTCAGTATTTCTAGACCATCTTTTCTCTGTGGCAAGCTGGTAAATTCTTTTAAAAATTCATTTCCTTCTTAAAGTTTCTTGCTAGATGAATCAAATAGTAACCAAGGCATGCTAGTACCATTCTGTTTCCAGGTTCTTCACTAAGTAATGCACTCCCTGGATTCAAAATCTGACTTCCAAGTTAGGAATGTTTCACCATTGCATGACATGGATCGCCATCCATTAGGCTCTGATAATAATTTATTTGCTGACCATTTGCCAGCCCTGAACTAAGTGTCACTTATTTTGTTGTCGTTGTTATTGCTCACTTTTGGGTCAAGTTTTTAAATTATTCACAAAAGTCTAGGTTATGCTAAGAAAACAAGTCACCCAAACTATCACTGACTCACAGCAATAAAATTTTACTTCTCACCACATTACATGATCATTTTATAGTGACAAAGGTTGTTGTTCTCAGGAATAGCTTCTCCCCCAGAACACTTCTCCCCAGGCACAGCTTTTCTTTAAGATATCAGTCTCACGGCAGAAGAAAAGATAAAATCTAAATGAAGAGCTAATTCTTAATATTTCAGTTAAGAGGCATGTTACTTTCACTCCAGTTTCTTTGGCCGAGCAATTTGTGTGGCTACACCTGAGTCCACTGGTGGGGGGATGTATCCCTCTCCAGGGGAGAAGCACCTTAGGGAGGAGAAGCACTGAATATGGGGAAACTATAATCCAAGCTCCCAAAATGGGCAAATCACATGCAAATGCAAATGACTCAAAACATGCAAATGAAAATGACCCAAAATGACCCAAATATAACTTTGAAAGGAACAAAGCCTTACTAGAAATAAAATGTAGTTAAGAACAATATTAGGAACACCTGGGTGACTCAGTGGTTGAGTGTCTGCCTTCGGCTGAGGCCATGATCCCCAGGTCCTGGGATCTTGTCCTGCAACAGGCTCCCTCCAAGGAACCTGCTTCTCCCTCTGCTTATGTCTCTGCGTCTGTATCTCTCATGAAAAAATAATTTTTTTAAAAGAACGATATCAAATGCCACTTTTCATCCGAAAGTTGGGAGATAGCTTTGAAAAATGGTAGTGCCCAGTGTTTAAAAGGTTGTGGGAAAATAGGCACTGTAACATCCTTCTGGGGAATTTATAATGAATAAATTTATACAATTCTCAGGAAAGCATTTGGACAATACTGAAGAATAACCTTTAAAGTGGGCATATTTGTGCCAAAGTTTCCCCGTTTCAGTGATTATCTGAAACAACTATGAGGAGATGCAAAAATATATGCTCATATATAAAAAAGTATTTCATAATAGGATAGTCACAGAAGCATTATTAATATTAATGAAAAATTGGAGACATTTACAATTTTTAACAATAAGATAATTGTTAATTAGAGTATGATTTATTACTAGAATGGACTATAATGCAACCATTAAAATAATATTATATTAATCCCTGGTAGGAATAGATGTGTTTGTTATATGTTAAGTAAAACACTATATTATTCAACAGTATGCATTATGGAAATAGTAAATTATAAAGGCCCAAATACTTTGATTCTGTCTTGATTAAAATTATAGTTGAAACCATATGCCGTAATTTTCAAATGGTGCTTAGTGGAAAATTTTGGCTTTAATAATCTGTTTACATTGTGAGTCTCTGAGAATGCAAAGCAGAGACTTGGCTATTACCCTTTGTTTAGAAAGATAAGGAAGAAGGTTAAAGAATATTTGCATTCCATTACCATAAATATTAAGTTAAATCTATACTTTTCTTGTATCTTGTCATCATAAAGTTGAGTTTCTTTCTGTTTACTAAAAAGGACAAAGGCTTTGTGTAAAATTCATAATTCTACTTTAATAGTTTTTTTCCCCCCCTCCGGAATTGTTGGCTTATAACCTTGAGACAACATGTTTGTTCTATGAAACCACAGTTATAAGACTGTTTATTGTAGAAGACTTCCGTTCACTTGAAGTTGTAAACCAGGTTTGTCCTAAGTGTTCAATTTGCTCACCAACTTTGTGGTAATGAAGCAGATATTATCTTATTGATTTTTATTTAACTAACCAGGGCATAAAAACTGTTAAGTATTTTATTAAGTTAGAAATGTTTTTTAAAGCCCTTTTCCAAAAAAAAAAAAAAAAAAAGAAAGAAAGAAAGAAAGAAAGAAAGAAAGAAAGAAAGAAAGAAAGAAAGAAAGATGAAGGGAGAAGAAATGTAGTTAATTTTAAAATCTAACAGATCTGAGGTGCCTGGGTGACACAGTCATTTAAGTGCCGGACTCCTGATTTCAGCTCTGGTCAAGATCTCAGGGTTGTGAGATCAAGCCGCACTTCTGGCCCCATGCTCAGTGTGGAGTCTGCTCCTTCAGATTCTGTCTCCTTCTGCCCCTCCTTCTGGTGCTCTCTCTCTCTTCAATAAATAAATCTTTTTAAAAATTTATGTAAAATATAATACAAATCTTATTTTACCACAGCATGTATGATTCAATTTATATATTTATATGCATGTATGTGTAAATAACCAATCTTCACTTAACAATAGATCATGAACATATCTCCATGTCAATCATATCCATTCTATCAGTTCTAATAGTAGAATGTTTTAAGTTACATGTGTTAACTAAATTTTAACGCTGTAACTAAGTTATTCTGAGCATGTACACCAAAATGTCAACACAGGTTATATTTGAGGGTTAGAGTATTTGTTTTCTTCTTTTTGCTTATTTATATTCTCTAAAGTTCCTCCCATGAATGTATATTTTGTGCTGTTGATATGAGAAACTAAAAACACACACACAAACAAAACTTTGTACCACTTGTGCTTTCATATCCAGATCAAATACCATTTCTTCCATTCATTAGGCTTTTCTTGATCTCTTCAGTCACAGCAGACGACTCTTCTTCAAACTCTTTTGTTTTGTATCATAGTTATATCTAACTTTTGCTTTTTTTCAAGAAATTCTAATTCATCAGTTCCTTGGGGACAGGCGCTACATTTTGTTTTTCCTTATGATATGCACGACCTTTAGCACAGTCCAGCCCCATCATGGCACTTTTGAATGCATGTCTCACTGGACCAAAAGTGTGCAATCAGATCCTTGCCCAGGTCACCTCCAATTTGTATCAACTGCTTTGCCCAGGACTCCCTGTGACTCCCTGTGGATAAGCAGGGCAGTGTCTCAGCTATTATTATAAAGCAAGCCATATCTCAAACAGCATAAATATTTTACTTGGAAATTAAAAAGCTTTGTCTTGTAAAAAGGTGATTTTTGAAACCTCCTTCCTATAGTCATCTGGAAATGGAATTTAAATGGGGAGAGCATTTGTTTTTCAACTCTCAGTTGATTAAATTTTTCGCTTTGTGATTGCTATCTTAAACCCTCCTTGGCATCAGTTTGGAAGAACAGGGGGCTTGCAGCATCTTTGTTAGACTCTCTCACCTCTTTGTTTTGATCTTAAAACCTATCTGCCTATCTGATATATATTTTTTCTTAAACGAAAGCAGATCTGGCAAGTTTGTATGATATTATAAGAAAGGGATTTTACGTGACTCTGCAGCTTAGAGACACTAAGTGCCGATAAGAATATAAATGCTCTGCTCTCATGTACATGTGTGTTCTCAGCATCTTTTTGCTGAGGGTGATGTTCAAGCCCTTTGGCCCATTGTGCCTGGCATGCAGTCCTCATTATAGCTTGAATAGCGCTCAGCTTGACTTGCAGAATTTATGATGTCTGGAGACAGTCCTTCTTTTAAAAACTCTTTCACTGTCCTTATCTAAACATTTCGTTAAACGGCAATTTGAAGTATTTTCCTTGGTTCTCAGCTGAAATAAGAAAAATATTTTAGGAAGAGTTTTCAAAATACTTAGAAGGGGCACTTAGTGGTGTGCACTTTTTTTTTCTCAAATACTTGGTTACTTTGGGCTTCTTGTTAGTAAGATCACAATATCTCTAAAGCAAAAGCTTATGTTGTATAATGAGACCTTTTAAAAACTATTTATGTACTTTAGACTTAGGCTTTTTGTACAGCCCTTGGGTGGGCATTTGAAGACACCAAAATATACCTGCAGGGGGTTTGTAGATTAAGTAATAAGTGGTAAGCCTCCAACTGAGGCTTTGTGTTTATCATTATCATCTTGGTACAGAAAATATTCAGACTGGTAATGATTCCAGGCTACCTGCTGTGGGGAATTTCAGCCTCAATGTAACATTTAATAAAACATTATCACTAGACTTCAGTGAGACTATGTTGATAAGAACTGCCTTTAGAAGATCTCAGAAGAGTAGGCTATTGAGGTAGAGAATGTAAACCCTAGAAATAATAAAATAAAAACAGGAGTCATAAAAGTAGAGATAAAATTTTACTCAAACTAATAAAAAAACACAGTAAATGAAAAAAAAAAAAAAGAAAAGAAAAAAGAAAAACACATAACATCCCGTCTGAAACCCAAGACTTAAATAGATAAAGGGAGTACATAAATTAAAATCACACACTGCAAGCAAAGCAAGAAATGAATGGGGAGACTATATTAATAGCACAGAACAAACCGAAATCCAATAGCCAGGGGACTGAAATATTGGCTCAGCTACATAATGGTCTAGGTCCTTGGTCTTGGGAAGTTTAGAACGGCATAACTTTTCATTGTGTCAAGTTTCCCACGCTTGGACTTCACTGACTCTGTACTCTATGGTTTTGCCAGCATCAGTCACCTTTACATGATATATATTTCTAGGCTTTTTATTTGGATTCTGTACACGTTGAAAGTTTGGAGTAATTATTACACTGAGGTCTTTGCCCTTAGATTATCCTGAAGTCTCTTCCAGTTGTTGGTTAGTATAATTCAGAGTACTGACCCTAGCTCATAAATCCTGTTGTGAAGAATCATAACTGCCTGAGAAATGCTCTTCTGGGCTGAGTATTTCAGCAGGAAGTTGTTTTGTGGTCTCAATTATGTGTTGGCATTGTTTAGGAATCTTATGCTAATTCAGTGCTTAATACTGTTTTTAAAGGAAAGCTTCCTTCTCCTAGTGCAAATACATCCCCTCTTAATTAACCTTTAGTGCTTCAAGTAAGACACATATCTTTACAATGTTTATGCTCTGCTAGCTATACATTATTAGGGTTGTTTCTAACACTAACAGTGATCTAAGGGGCTTGCTTAGGAAATGCATTAATTCCTATGGGTCATCAAGATATCATTTAGAACATCATTTTTTCTAGGGGACTAAAAGCTGTGCTCTTGACCTTTAAGCCTAAATGTCTGCTAGAGACCTAACCGGCTAACAATGTATCAACAACAAACAATTATTGAATTAATATATTATTTCTTTTAATTCCAAAGTTGACCATTAAATAAAAAGCCCATGGGTCAGCTAATATCCGTTTTCATTTTGTAAGTAGCTTGAATTTCTAAGTCACATTTTATAGAATAAAAGCAAATACCCCCCCCCCATACTTGTAAGTGCTAATTACAATTTATAGTCTTAATAAAACAAAAAATCAACCTGTCTAGCACAGGTATAAGCAGAAACAAGAACAATCCGTTTTTCTTCATGTATGATAGCTATTCAGTGCCCCTGGGGTGCTGATGACCATTAGGTATACTTCTATCTGATGTGTTTTTCAAAGGGAGAATGTATTTCTTTCTTACTTGTAGCCTTTACAAAAATTTTAGACATTATTATTTTAAGAATATCTTTTAAAAGAATTTTTTTTTTTTTAGATAAGCCTGAGCATGTCCATGGACCATATTACAATCTGTGCTGAGTTCCTCATATGAATTTTGAGGAGGGAATTTAACTCTCTGAATGTCGTTGGCATACTTACTACATTTTTTCTTGTTTATATAATGAATAAATATTTGTTGAAATACTAGTATGAGTATGAGCCTTTCCTAGCTGATTTGATGATGTCAAATGAGGAAGAAGCAGATTTGAGGGTTAAGGTACAAGAGAAAATATCAATACTCTAACTTGAGTACGAATGAAAATTTAAGTAAAAGTAGAAAGACATCATATTAAATAGAAGACATGAGCAAAGGCAAGAATTGTCTTGATGGATAGACATCATTTTAACCAATCCTAAGGCAGGCATGGGAGGGGATACACACCAGACAGAACAGTTCAAGCAATGAATAGGATGGGTGAATGATGAACAGATAATAGGTGATAACTAGCTAAAAGTAGAGTTAAGAATATTTTGATTAATGTCAATCATTTCATGTATTTTATAATTTTTATAATCACCAGGTCATTAAAAAAGATTTATAAAATATTTGTATACAACTTGTTCAAAGTCATAAAGCTATGATTTGAACCCAGTTCTGAAGGAATCAAAATAAATTTTTTTTCCATTATACTGTCTCTTTTGCACTTCAGTTTCTCTTTGACACTATTTATTTCATCATATCAAGTATTATTTTCCTAAGTTAATAACATGGAAACATAATAGGATCAAGCAATGTTGTTCTCTCTGTGTTGTCTTTTTAAATTACAGTATTTACTCCGTTTCTTTCTTTCTTGCCTCTTTCTTTCTCTCTTTCCTCTCTCTGGAGCTTCTTTTTCCTCCTCCCTCTTTCCCTCTCTCCTTTCCTTCCTTCCTTTCTTCCTCCCTTCCTTCCTTTGTTCTTTTGCTTTTTTCCTTTCTTTCATTAAGCACCAGTTAGGTTTCAGGAACTGTATACATGTAGAAGGAGAATGAGCTGGTAAAGGAAACATTGGAATAATCTGTAGTTTTCAAGCTTAAAAGCTTAGGAGGGAAAATTAAAACTACAAAAAAAAAACTTGAGTTTCCCTTATCGTTCTTTTGCATATTTTAGCTAATCTTAGGCTTAACCCTTTAGTTTAGTTTTATGTCTCTTTATTGTGTGATCCTCTTCTTGTCCTAATGCAAATTATGGTTTATAAAAATAATTTCATCACAGTTCTTTGTGAGCCTACTTTGTTCCTATCTTAATTGAATATATTTTATTCTTAATTGGGATTGTTCCTATTCTTGGCTTTCAGAAAAAAAGAATATATCTATTGTTTTTATGTATCAAAAAATACTATTTAAAATATCTGGTGGAAGATGATATTTTTTCCTTGTTTTCATACCTTCTACTTCAGCAAGCTGTTACCTTTTTTTAAAATATATTCAGAAATAAGCTAAGTTTAGCAGTTCCCTCATATTGTTTTATTCATCTCCTGAGAAATAAAATTTTCAACCAAGTAGATAAAAAATATATATACATGCTCTACTTTTTTTCAGAATTAACCTTTGTCTTAGCTTCGTCTGCCTGGAAATACACTCTGAAGGGAGAATTGCATTGGGAAGTACTCTCTGGAGATATTCTCTTAAGCAAGTGAGTAAAGTAGAACTGCCTCTCTACAATTTGATTGCATCTGAGATTCAGACAATATTCCAGAGGAAATTCCAGAATTTGGATGGCCTTAAAAATGGTCCTGACTAGACAGAAGGCCAGGCCTTTGTCTCCCAGCATCTAATAGTCATAACCCCTGGCTGCACAGGGCAGGGCTTATAGCCCTGGATGAGGAAGTTCCTACCTGCAGAGGGTAAGTGTTAGTGAAGGTTCAACTGTGCACCAGTGGCAGTCGATCTTTCCAGCAGCTGGGAGATGGGTGCAAAGGCCTTGAAGGACTTGGGAGGAGGACCACTGTATGCACTGCAACCTTCAATAGGTCTCCTAAGTGTTTAAGTCACACACACACACACACACACACGCATAATATCTGCATTAAGTTTTCTAATTGATTTTACGTTCATTAGCTTATTGGCCAAGTCCTTTCTAAATGAAAAAAAAAAATCTATGGACTCTCTAACTTACTATGATTTATTTCTTCAAATCTGAATGTTTCAGAAATACTTTCTAAAAACTTTTTCTTACACACAGTGTCTTTTGACCATTGTGGTCTAAATGGCTACTGGGTATGCAACCTAGAGTGTCTGCTAAATGGGCTGAGAACAGGCATCCAGAAACACAGAATAGTCAACTAGCACCAAAAAAGTAGTGACCACTAGCTTGGGAAGAGCAGGGTTAGAAATGTAAGAGCAGCCTCCAGTGGAGGCCTAGAGTTGAGCAAGGGTGAGAAGAGCAAGGATGGAAAGATATTCGATATAGCCAGTGTACAGACTGGGGGAATGGGCTCAACCAACTCCTGCAGAAGCCTTGTAAAGCCTGTGAAAGAAGGAGGACATAAGTCTAAGGAAATGGAAGGCCATTGAAGAAACACACACAGAGTGTGTGTATGCACTGTAATCAGAGTATTTTCTCGAGCTAAGAAGCAGTACTCGTTATTGTTGTTATTCTTATTTTGTCATTTATTTACAATGAAGTATAGGTTGGAAAGGGGAAGATGAGTACTAGATGACAAGTGTTTATACCATAAATCGGGTAACAAACTATATCCCACAAGCCAAATCCAGCCCTCTGCCTGTTTTTGGATGACCCCTAATCTAAGAATAGTTTTTGCATTTTTCAAATTTCAAAAAGAATCCAAAGAAGAAGAGTATTTTGTGATATGAAAATAATGTGAAATTCAAATTTCAGCATTCTTAAATAATGTTCTGTTGGAACACAGCTATGCTTGTTTGCTTACGTATTAGTTCTGACTGCTCTCGCCCTCTAGGCAGAGCTGAGTGGTTGCTACAGAGACTCCATAGCCAGCAAAGCTTCAAATATTTACTATCTGGCCCTTTACAGAAAACATTTGACTTAGATGATGAATTTTCCAGATATTGCTAAGCTTCCCCACATAAAAATCCCTGGATAAAACTTAGAAGCACCTACTCCTGTACTCATAAGATCTGCTCTTAGGCTGAATAGTGAGTTTATTTATTTATTTATTTTTTTAGATACTGAAGTAAAAAGTACAGGGTCGTTCTTACACTCTAGTGGGAGAGGCAGACATTCAACAACGATCTCCACACAAAAATATATATTCTCAAAGAGTTGTAATAGAAGTAGAGGGTGCTGTGATATAGCATAATTTATTTTCTAGTCAAAAGGAAGGCCTCTTTGAGGATGTAACATTTCAGTTAAAGAATGGCATATGAAAGTCTAGGCCAAACTTTTGGGCAGAGGGAAGACCACGTGCAGGCAAACTGGACTGGTCGCTGGGTGTGTTCTAGGAACGTAAAGAAGGTCCATGTGGTGAAAACATAGTGGGTGAGCGAGAGTGGGTAGGGGCTGGATCAGGCAATACTTTGTAGATCAAATGTTAAAGATGTTGAGAATACAACGGCAAGCCTTGGAGGGTTTTGAAAGAGAGACATGATGGGATGTATTTTTTAAAGAACTCTTTGATCTCTTCTTCCTAAAGAGTAGAGAGGCATGGCAATAGCCAGAGGGGATGTGGGGACATGGCAGATGGAAAATGACACAGTGGGCTTTGGCTGCTGAAAGGAAGGGTCTGGTAGACGGGGAGTTGAAGGTGCAGGAAATGGACAACACCTGGTGGATTGAGAACCTGGAGAAGGAATGGAAAAGGCCTTCCTAGAAGTTGGATGTGTGTGATTTCTCTTTGCCACTAGAAGAAAGGGGGGAGAAGGATTGCAGAAGTACGACTCTTAACTGCAAAGTGTATCCCTTGTTCCCGAGTCAGTGCTGCTCAAAAAACTCTCTCTGGCTTTTTTCTAATTAGATCAAAGATCTAAGGAGGACAGTGAGCCACCCATTATTTTCTCATTAATTTTAAGATTTAGCATAGGATCTCTTAAACTTCATCATACATTTTTTTTTTCTCTTCCTCCTTACTCCTCTTTGTCTTTCTTCTCATCTTTGTATTTCCTTCTTTCTTTTTCCTTCCTCCAAAGGACTTCTCTTTATCTTTTGCCTTTACATTCCCTTGCCTTGTTTCAGTCTTCTCCTTGTTCATTCACTGCTCCTCTGTTTCTCCTTTTTCCCATCTTATCTCTCTTTGCCGTCTTCTTCTTCTTCTTCTTCTTCTTCTTCTTCTTCTTCTTCTTCTTCTTCTTCTTCTTTTTAAGATTTTATTTATTTATTCATGAGAGAACAGAGAGAGAGAGAGGCAGAGACATGGGCAGAGGAAGAAGCAGGCCCCATGTAGGGAGCCCAACGTGGGACTCAATCCCAGGACTCCAGGATCACACTCTGGGCTGAAGGCAGGCACTTTAACTGCTGAGCCACCCAGGTGTCCCTCTTTGTCTCCTTCTTTTGGTGACACCGGCCATTCTCATCTCCCATTCTACTTACAGTTCTAGCTCTGAGGCCCCAGAAGAAAACCAAATCCATGTTATAGATGTATATTCTGTATTTATATATGAAAATAGGAAATAGATATATTTACCACCAGTGTCACTGATATAAATGTCTTGATTGTAGGTGGAATTTTGATAACCTCCATTTTAATAAAAACTTCTTTTATATATTTTCATATTTTGTGTTTTTCATCCCTCCTGTCTATTCTCCTCACAAGACATTCAAGGGGTTCTGGATTTCTCATTCCATTTTCATAATGTAATAATAAATTGTTCTTCAATATGTTTATATTCTTTGTGTTTTACATTTGTGACTTCCATGATATAACTTTCCACATGGGAAGAGTGGAGGGCAGCATTAGGCTGAATTTTAAGTTTTCAAATCTACTTAAATCAGCCAAATGGTATTTCCTTTTCAAGTGATGACAAGTTCGAGTTTATTAACTCTGTTGGGATTATCTTTTGTCTCTGAGATTTCCAGAAAGAACTCTTACTACCCTCTTACACCCTAGGTGTTCCTAGGGTTAATGGCAAGTTGTGGTTAGATCTCTGCAAGGGAACCAGGTAGAACTCAAAGCCAGGGTTTACTTTGTGGCCAAATTCAGATAGAAAAGTGGAGATTGGGTGCCTGAGTGGCTCAGTCAGTTAAGGGTCAGGTCACGATCCCAGAGTCCTGGGACTGAGTCCTGTATCTGGCTCCCTGCTCCTTGGGAAGTGTGCTTCTCCCTCTACCTCTCTCTCAGTCTCTCATGAGTAAATAAAATCATTCATATGATTCATAATTCATACAATTCACTCTTCCATTCGTATAATTACTCAATTCTCCCCAGAAGAAGACACACATTTAGAGGGTTGTTGCATCTAGATAAATTTTTATATTAGCTCTGTAATGGCATTTAGATGTAGCAACTTGCCTACACTGAACTAGAGTCTCCAGAATTCCATTTCTAGCATGTTTCTGGGTAGGATGCAGTGTAAGTTGGAGGGCAGTGGTGGCCATGCTTTGGCATAACATAACCCCTTAGTTATTCAGTCAAGCTCTATTCTAAGTGTTCCTCTGAAGGGATTCTGTAGATGTAGTTATAGTCATGCATCAACTATTTTAAGTGAATCAATAGAGAGATTTTCCTTGGTGGGTCTGATTCGTTAGTAGGAAGGCCTTCCCTGAGCCCAGCGACTCCAAACAGCGTTTGAGTCTGTAATGGCTCTTCCTTCCCCTTGGATCTTTCCTCTTTATGGACACCTGTGGTTGACAAGCTTCAGCTTGTGTTCCTCCAGTTTTGGCCTGCTTGAGATTGTTCTTTCCTAATTGCTACCTTGTGGACTTTAGGCTTTGATTAGCCAGTCCCAAATTGCTCATCATTTGTATAAATTGAGATGTATCCTACCAGTTCTCCTTTGCAGGATGAACTGTGACTATACCAGCTCCTACAAACTTTTCTCTTTGGTCCTGGGGCTGAGTATGGCTCCAATGCCAAAATGCTTCTGTAATGGTGAGTACTTTCTCAGGGGTTACCATTTCCCTTCCTGTGTAATTTCCCTAGACTAGATCTCTGCTTGGCCACGTCAGTCTATCGATCATCTAAATCCTGATGCTAAACAGTGTTCTGATGACTTCTCAAAATATACCTCACTCCAACATAAATAGACATACTGTGGGGAGATGTTGCTTAATACCACCAGCAACAAACATGTCTTGGGGGGAATTTCACAGAGCTTCACACATCACAGGGAAATTTCTTTTTTATGATTTGATTATGAAGCAAAATGAGAAAATGATTTCTGCTTTCACAGATTTGGTATCCAAATGGATAATAAATGTTAACATGGAGGTTCCATAAATAGCTGCTTTGGAAGAAACCAAGAGATCTGGTTCAATGGTTAGAAGGTTAAACGTATTTTTCATGTGGCCAAATGGCATTTAAGGAAAATGAATGTAAATAGAGTTTGTCACTTGAAAATAGCTAACCTTTGTTATTTTCCCAAATTCCATTGAATCCCAACCAGATTGACATGTGGGTCATTACTGTTAACCCAAACTGTGCCAAAAGCAATACCATCAAGGCGTATTAAAATTATTCACTTGTTTTTGTGTAACCCTGACTTCATCAAAATGAATCCCGTGCCCTATTCAATTAATATCCTCGTTACCATCCTCAGAAGTGAAGAGTTAAACTCACTGGGGAGCAGTAACGGTAATATGTCCAGAGAGAGATTCATTTGGCCCCAGCTGTCCATTTTATTCTAAGTGCTAAATGCGTTAATATACATAGACTATCATTTACATAGCAAGTGACTATGCCAGATGAATTATTTATTGTGTGACAACTACCTAATACCCAGTGTACTATCAAATGCAGAGCCATTTCTTATTTGACCCTGTATATAAATTTGCATTATAGAATTCATTACCTTCATATATAAGTCACATTGAAGTTTTGTGCAGCTATCTCTCTGAGAAGCTGTAGGTTACCTCTGCTTTGATTTAATTGCCGCTCTCCTTGTATGGCAAGGCAGCCTGCTTTTGGAATGTAAGAATTGCAGGGACCCCAGCCAGGCAGCATGCGAAAAGCCTCTCCTTTGATGCAGAGTAAGGTGAGAGAGAAAGACAAGCCCAAATTTAATTAAAATGTTATGAGAGCTGGAAACCAGCACATGAGACAAAGTAAAGGGGAACAGGGTGTGTGCCTCCTGAAGTGTGTATGCTGCCAGGGATCACCAAGGTAATAAAATTCAAGCTGCTTTCCCCAGGCAGTGGGTGACCCCATCCTCTGCAGAGAGCCGCCTGTTTACATTTGGAAAGAACTGAGAGGAAGTCTTCTTGAATAAAAAATTGCCTCATTTCCAATTTATTCTTTAGTCTCTGGAATGTAATTTAATTCATCTTTGCAGTTTTCATGTGGCTTTGCACACTATTTGTCTCTGGATTATCTTTGCAACCTTTAATAATATGGTTCATCAGGGAGGTTTATGCCTCTGAACATAATAGTGTTAAGATGAGTTCCCTGACCAGGCAGATAGTAAGCTAATTACCCAACTTGTTGGAGAACCGGAAGTGTACGGACTGGAAACTTCTGTATCGAAATGAATGATGGGGAGCCTTACGAGGCCTGAACCGTTAGGTGTCCTCCCCATTAGATTCTTAGTCAGTCACTCAGGGCTCTGCCAAATTGGATGGCCTCAAGATTTGCTTTGCTCGTGAGATTTTCTGTTACTTCCCAATTCCAGCTGGACTGCAAATACTGCAAGAAAATCCTTTCTTATTATTGGCATTTTGGTCCTTCTATTTCCCATCTCACCTGGAAACAGGCAGGGCAGAGGAGTGAGAAAATGAAAAGAACAATGGGAAAGGTAATAGAATTGCACTGAACCCTCCAAGAGATTTGCTTTGAATTCCACATGAAGGTTGAGGCACCTACAGACTTCAACTAAGTCAATTCAGGCATACCTGTCCCTCCAAATGTAATTTCAGACCTGCTTTTTCTGGTGGAAAGCTTTTTGGATATGAGATCCTTTGGAATATCCCTAAGATTACAAAGCTTCATTTGTCTCTTTCATTTGATACCCATGCACCCGCACTGGAAATATTTTTCTTCAGTAAATGAAAATTTGGACTTAAAGATTCATGTTGTAATCTAGTCCCTTCCTCTACAGAGCATGATCTGGGGACAGGCAATATCAGCATCATCTAGGAACTTCTTAGAAATGCCCCATCCCAGACCTATTGCATCAGAATCTGAAATTCAACAAGATCCTCAGTTGTTTGTAAGCACATTAAAGCTCGAACTCTCTGATCTAGCCTGCTGACATTCCAACCATTTACATTTTTTTCCTCCACTGGATCCTTTCTTCAAATGACTCAAGTGAGGTTCAGACAAGGTGGGGGAAGCTGGGCTGATATAGATGTTGAGGGCTCTCGGGCTGTCAAAGTCTCCTACTCCTGCTGCTGGTCTATGGTACCCCAGGGCATCATGGTGCACAGCACCAAAACACCAAGCCAATTTCTGCATTTACTGTGCACTAAGACCGAAGCTATGAGAGGTTAGCTAGCTTCCTTTAGGTCACAGAGCTTGTTAGTGCTAATGCTGGGTCTATAAGCCAGGTGGTCAAACTCCCAGTTCTGTTCTTTCCATACATACCGCCTGGTTCTGACACCCAGGATTTGCAATAAGCCTTTGAACAAAAAAAAAAAAAAAATAAGCTGTGTCTGAGACTGAAGTTATTACCCAGGCTTTGCCACTCCCCGGACAGTGAAAAGCATTTAAACACCTGTCCTTGTTGAAGAGTGAATTAGTGCATTATGTGTTTATAGCTCTGGTAATTGCACCCCATGCATTCAGTTGTCTTTCTAGAACAAATCTGAGGTTGAATGCAAACTTCTAGTTTTGATTATAAATGTTTACTTAAAAGATGGCTCCAAGTCGATGCTGTGGAGCCAATTTGAAGCCACTAAAGACCTCATATGCAGGCTTTTTATCCTCTGGGACTGAAGGATGGAAAGCTTTGAATGGTGTTAAGGACTGAATGTTTGTGCACAACCTCCCACCCCCACCCCAATCCCTATGTTGAAGTCCTAGCCTCCATTGTGATGGGATTCGGAGATGAGGCCTTTGGTAGGTAATTAGGGTTAGATGAGTTTGTGAGGGTGGGGCCCTCAAGATGCGATTAGTGTCCTTATAAGAAGAGAGCCCCAAGATGGCTTCTTTCTTTCCACATCCATACCCAAAGAAGAGTTCATGTGATGATGCAGTGAGATAGCAGTTTCCTACAAGCCAAGAATAGACACCTCAAAATGAAACCTGCCTTGCTGGCACCTTGACTTTGGACATCTCAGCCTCCTGACCTATGACCTATAAACAATAAATTTCCATTGTTTAAACCATCCAGTCTATGGTATTTTGTTAATGACAGCCCAAGCAGACTAATACAGACAACATAGCTTCCATACCCATTTATAAGTGAAATTTGGCCATTCTTGTGAAAATTAGATAATAATGATTGCTCATGATTATTGAGCTCTTACTACATGCCACGTACTACCAGTCACTATACTAGATATTTCTTATATATTATCTATTTTGTCCTCACACTAGTTCTTTAAGATAAATATTACACTGATTTTATGAACTACTTTCTTTAGGGGAGGGAGCAGGTCTCAGACTCTCTTGGTATCTCTAGACTTTAGCATAGCGTTTGGCACATAAATAGGCCTTGAAATGCTGTTATGTACTGAAGGTTATGAGATTTGCCCAAGGTCATGCATTTACAATTTTTCAGATCCAAGGCCATCTTCCCCAAACTTATTGTAGTAGATACAAGAAATGGCCACAGATTCCTCCCATCACTTATGCATGTTCCTTTTCTATTCCTCACATCCAGAGGTGGCATCTATTTTGCCACTCTTGAATTTGGGCTGTCCTGAGACTTGCTCTGACAAACAGAAAGTAGCAGAAGCAACACTTGGGAGTTTTGAGCCTAGGCCTCAACACATAGGCCTCCTGAGAATTCCATGCTTAGGAGTCTGGGCTAATTTCCCCGAAGGTGCAGCAGCTATAATCATCAGTATCAACCAACACCCATGGGAACGAGCCTTTGCTGGACCATGCAACCTACTGGGCCAAGTGCTGCCACACAATTGAGCTCAAATGAGACCAGCAGAAGAATTGCCCAAATGAGCTCAGCCAAAATTTATGACCCATATGATTATAAAACAGGAAATGATTATGTTTTAAGCCATTATTTTCTGTTTGTATGCAATAGAAAACTGATATACCCATATTCCTTCTACTACCTAGATGGTGATAAAGATGATAATGATAACAAGGATAATAATAATACTATATGGTGGTGGTGTAAAATTGTATGCGTAAAACAACATTTTAAGAACTTCACATGTATAATATAATTTAATCAGTTAACCATCCTATGAGGTGGAACTACATTATCTCTACTTTATTGGTGAGAAACCTAAATTCAGCCACTTTTCTGGGTCACATAGGTAGTAGGTGTTGAGGAGGTTACACTCTAGAACCAACACTCTCAACCACTAAGCAATAGCATTTAAAAGGAAGAGCCATGGTGCAATGTGTTATGTAAAAATGGTTGGAATGTATTTATGGAACTGATGGGTTAAAGGAGTGCGATAGGCAGAATAATGATCCCACAAAGTTGTCCATGTCCTAATCTTCAAAACCTGGGACCATGTTATATCACATGACAAAAGAGAATTGAGGTTGCAGGGCGAGTTACGGTTGCAGTATAAGTTTCTTATTGCTGCTATAATAAGTTACCATAAACTTGGTGGCTTCAAACAACAGAAATTAATTATCACACATATCTGAAGGCCAGAGCTCTAAAATCAGTTTCACTGGGTTAAAGCCCAGATGAGGACAGTCTTGAACTTCCGTCAAAGCTTTAAGGGAGAATCTGTTCCTTGCCTCTCCCAGATTCTGGTGGTTGTTAATATTCCTTGGCTTGTGTCTACATCATTAAAATCTCTGCCTCTGTAGTCACCTTGCCTTCTCCTCTATGCATTTTATTTCCTTCCGCTTCTTTTTTAGAAGTACTCATATGAGCCTGTTTTAGAGGCTACTCTGATAATACAGGATAATCTTTCCTTTCATGACAGTTAATTGAATTGTATCCATAAAGTCCTTTTTTTTGTCAAAGATGGTTAACATTTATAAGTTCCAAGGATTAGGATGTGGAAATCTTTTAGGGGGCATTATTTAACCCACCACAGGTGCTAACTGTGAGGTGGGATGAGTTGAGATGGAGAGAGTGTCCTGAATTATCAAGGAGGGCCTAATGCTATCACAGAGGTCCTTAAAAATGAAAGAGGAAGGCAGAAGAGAGTAAGAAGGAGATGTGACTATGGAAGAAAGACACAGAGTTGGAACATTACTGGCTTTGAAGATGGAGGCAAAGAAGTGGATTCCCCTAGAGCCTTCAGAAAAGAATGCAGCCCTGCAGACACCTTGATTTTAGACCAGCGAGACCTATCGAACTGTAAGGTAGTAAATTTGGGTTGTTCTAAGTCACTAAGTTTGTGTAATTTGCTAGAAGGAAGAAGCCAAAATGCTCTGTTTTAAAACTAACCTCTGTTGAGGATTTCCTTTCCATCAGTTACTATGCTAATTTATTTATGAAGATTATTTCATACGATTTTCAGGGAAACAATGAAACAACAAACTTTTGAAGCAATGTCTCTGTTTAATACCTATGAATAGAGTAGCCCCCCACCACTTATCTGAGTTTTCAGTTGTGGCTGTCAACCGCAACACAGAAGCAAAGGATTCCTCTTTCTGACAAATAGTTAGAAGGTCAATAGTAGCCTACCGCTATCACAATGCCAATGTCATTCACCTCATTTCATCTCATCATGTAAGCATTGTATCATCTCACACTATCACAAGAAGAAAGGTAAGTACAGTACAATAAGATATTTTGAGAGAGAGACCACAGTCACATAATCTTTCTTATAGTATATAATGGTCCTGTTTTAATTTTTTTTAATTTTTTTTTTATTTATTTATGATAGTCACAGAGAGAGAGAGAGAGAAAGAGAGAGAGAGAGGCAGAGACATAGGCAGAGGGAGAAGCAGGCTCCATGCACCAGGAGCCCGACATGGGATTCGATCCCGGGTCTCCAGGATCGCGCCCTGGGCCAAAGGCAGGCGCTAAACTGCTGCGCCACCCAGGGCTCCTGGTCCTGTTTTATTATTAATCTCTTACTGGAACTAACTTATAAATTAAACTTTATCATATATATGTGTGTATAGGAAAAAGCATAGTATACAT
This sequence comes from Canis lupus familiaris, assembly GCF_011100685.1. Lineage (NCBI taxonomy): Eukaryota > Metazoa > Chordata > Mammalia > Carnivora > Canidae > Canis > Canis lupus. The sequence goes on from NC_049233.1 coordinate 50,651,215, forward strand.
AGTCTTTATTACTATCTGTGGTTTCAGGCATCCACAGGGGGTCTTGGAACGCATCCCCCACAGACATGGGGGGACTACTGTATTAAGGCTTACTTTCTTAAGATACACAGCTCCACAGTAGTGGATCAGGGATTAAACCCATGGGATTCTGACCTGTAAGCCTCATACTCTGTACCTCCATCAGTCACCAGTGATATGTATGTACTTGCAGGTGTGATTCAGGAGTACTTACCAGCATGTTCTTCTCAAGCAAGCATCAGAGAAGCCTGAATGGAGATATCTTTATTTATGGATGAGATTCAATCATAGCTAAGAAGTAAGAATTCTTATAGTCTTAAAGTTAAAGATGACCCAACTTATTTTTTTTTCTCCTATAATTCCTTCTTTTGGCCAGAAGCATGGAAGAGAAAAAGAGTAGAATGGAAGAAAGAAAGAAAAAGGCTAGATACAGAGGAAGGGAGTTTATATTTAAGCTTTTGTTAATTCAAGTTAACTTCAAGCTCCTTTTGAAATATTCCAACTATTCTTTGGAGATGAATTCAAGCATCCAGTTTTCTTGATTCTAATCTCTGCTTTCTTATCAATGCATAGCTGATGTTCATCAAATGGCTATATGCCTACATAAATAAGCTCTAGGAAATTAATTTAATTTTCAGCAGAGAGCCACTTATTTGTCCTTTCAGTTATGGATCTACCTGCATTATTCTGCACCATGACTGAGTTTTGTCCAGATCACTTTTAATTTCGAGACCTGGCTTGAGTACTTTTTTGATAGAAGTTTCCAGACCCAGGCTCTGGGCCTCATTTTTCTGTGCTCTGGCTTCAACATCAGAAACCCCTGAGGCCTGATGTTGCTTGGACACTGACTCCAATTATTTTCTGTGCAAATTGCTTGACCCTTCAGCTTTGATTCTCTCTTTCACAAACTGGGGATATAATCACTTCTTCTCTTATCTCACAAGATTCCTAAGGGAAGCATTAAAGAGCTTTGAATATGAAAAGCACTATATACCTGTGAGGGAGTGTTATGTGTCGGTCATTTTCCATCCAGTTCCCAGATAATATCGGGCACTAAGTTCCCCAGGGAAGCCAGTTAAGATGCAACAATCCTTGGCCAGGTCTGTGGTTTCCTTTGCTGCTTCTGAGATGCCCTGTAGCAGACAGCAAGCATCAGCCATTCCCTCCTGCGTAATTTTTTTTCATGGCTGTTTGCAAGTGAGATCCTAGCAGAATTGCTGAGCCTCTGTGTTAAACTTTTCCCTTCACTTAATCTACTTGAAAAAACCTTGCTGCATACATTTGTCCACATGACTACCCAGAGGACCACTGTGAAAATGCACTCCTGTTCATCTGGCCTGCTCAGGGAAAAAAGAAAAGCAAGTCGTTTTCAGTGCAGTCTGAGTTTGGATGGAGAAGCGATATTTTCAAGATTAAAGTAAACTAGTGTTATAATTACAGTAGTTAAGACATCCTTAAACTGAACATCACTTTTACTCTTCCTGCTGTAGATAAGGACATCATCAGACTTGACAGCTCCTCTCCTAATGCACTTGGTTGAAGCCAATTCATGGTAAAGTGACAACGAAGCATTTAATGGACCTGGGCCTTTTCCTCTCTATCCCAGGATGGGAGAAGCTGAGTATAAATGAGTGAGCACTTATTTCTTTTCCTAGATTCTGAATCCCATTCTGTATCAGTTGACTTGAATTATCTTTAGGTAGTTCCTGTTCCTTGGTTCCTGCCCTCACCCACTCTTTCTACACTGATACGCTTCTTATTTTCAGGACAGAAGAGGACTTTAGTGGCATTTCTTTTACTTTAGGAAGGGGTTGAGCTTATGTCATGGACTCAGTAGACCCTTGGAGTAAGAAAAGAACTTCAGTTTACAAAAGAGAGTTGAGCCCAGGCCCATTCCATAATGTACTCCATAAAGTCACGCATCCAAATAGAGACAGATCTCTGACCAGAGCCTGGGTATCCTGACTTCCATCCCAAGGTTCTGTCCATTGCATACCCAGTAATAAAGTTAGAAGCCAAAAGACCATCAAGGAAGCTAATATGTGTAGTCTAGATCAGACATGCTGGAGGGACAAGTGGTAGCAGTAGACGTGGAGTGGATATGGGATATATTTCGAGGATTAAAACTCTGAGGATTTGCTGATGGACAGAATATGGAATGTGACAAGAAGAGGAATCAAGGGTGACTAAGATTTTTGGTATGAACAACTTGAAGAACAAAGTTGCTATTCAGAAAAGGAAAAAAGTACGGAAGGAGGGGACTTAGACAGGAAGATCAAAATCTGCTTTTGGGTATGGTAAGTTTGAAATACCTATTAGATATCCAAATGGAAAGAGCAAACAGCTGTTTGGATAAACAAATCACGAGATCTAGGGAGAAATCTAAGTTGGATGTATAAATGTGATCATCAGTGGGGTATGGCAAGACTCTGGCTATGAACAAAATGGTATCACCTATGAAATGAGTATGGATAGATAAGAGAAGAGCTCTTGAAGACTAAACATCCTCTTGCATGTTGATGTTTAGAAACTGAAGCATGGAGAAGGATTGATGAAAACTGAGAAGGGGTGGCCAGAAGAGTTCCACCATTTTCTTTCGCTTTAGCTCTGTCTCACTAAATGATGTGTCCTATCACTGCTGATCCCCAAACTGTAGCTCATTGCCAAAATCTCAAAGGCATCACTGTTACTGCAGGAAGGACTGGGACACTTCCAAGGCTGATGTTGCTGCCACTGTTCTTGCCAGTTCCGAGCTGGCACCAAGCTACGGAAGCTTCAGCTCTTTGATGTCCAACAGGCACTAGAGAAACCTCTCTTTGGTTTTAATGTTGCTTATTGGAGATTCCTTAAGAAGGGATTTGGGCAGGTATCTGGAAGCCAGTCAGTGTAAATGGATAGCCTAGCTCATTGTCCTTGACCTGAATGCATATATTTCAAATACTTTTCAGTTCTAAATCCTATAGTGATCACAGCTTAGATGCAAGCAGAAATACCAGCCAAATTTTAAAGCGATTTTTTTTTTTTAACACTGAGAGGCAGCTCTTGCAATCATGAAAAATCTGAGCTTTAGCACTATAGAAGCTTGGTTTCAGATTCCATCCTAGCAAGAGCTAGAAAGCTCACAGAGGGAGACAGTATAGTGTTCATACCCTTTCCAGTTACTCTCTGCAAGTGTAGGGAAAGCTTCTGTTATGTACCTTTTGAGGTGTTGCAGTAAAGGAAACAATTTAGTCCAAAAACAGCTTATTGCATTTGTGTAACTGATTATTGAAAGACATGCTATGGTAATGTGCAGTGCACACATATACAACTTGTTAAAGAAGGACTGCTTCTCTAATTTTCTTCATTCTGGATATCAGAACTTTGATTTTAATAGTCCAGTAGGATACAACCAAGTGTGGAATCTCAAACTAACAAAACCTGGAAAGATTCTTTCGTTGAGAACTTTCTAAAGACTTTCTTGACTACAGTGTGAATAAGGCCTCATTCCATGATATCAAGGGCTCTGATAGACACTGCCAGGTTTGTTTCTGGCTTTGGTGCCCTTACTCTTAATCTCTGGTAAGTCTAAAGCTTTTCTTGTCAACTCCAGGAGGGATATAATGTTGTACTTAACTTGAATACTCTTAACTTGATTATTCTTTGAAGTCTCTCCAGTAGCCATGCTCTCCCCGAGGAATCAGATCTCTTTTGGGTTCTCTAGAAACTTTGAGGAAAGGAAGAGGTACTCAGTTATTCTGATTAGAAAAATCTTTTCTAACTTGTCACAAGAATTAAATGTGGCTTTTCAGGCTATTTCAGGGGTCAGAGCATTAAACGTCTCTGAGGCAATAGTAGCTCTTGCTATTTCTGTTTAATCCCTCCATTTCTAATATCACAATGGCTCACATTATGACCATTGCTAGCCAGAAATGGCAGATGGGTTGAGAGAAACTGACAATATAGGCTATTCAAATAGCATGCTCATGTTCTGCATTGGAATGGGCAAACATTCATTTTCTACTTCCCCTTCGTATTTCTTATCTTGATGAATAATAGCACAATGGTCCATCTAACAATTGCAGCCAGACTCCATGTCTCTCTCCTGACTTCATTTTCTACATCACACTAGGTTCAGATAGTCCTAATATCTCTTGAATTCACCCTCTCTTATCTCCAGCCCAAAGTACCCAATTTCAGGCTCTTATTATTTCCTATCTGAACAATTGCTGCAGCTTTGTATTGGTTTTAAATTACTTCCAGTTACACCCTGTGAAATTCATGCTAAGTGTTTCTAGAAGGGAGCTATTAAAAAACAAAACAAAATAAACTTGGAATATCCTTCACCCATTCCAAACTTTCTTAGGTTTCCTCAAAATACAACAGTACGTTTCTAAATGTGAGCTTTGGGCCTCCTACAGCAGAATCATTGTTAAAGACGTACATCCTACAATTTGGAATCTGTTCTTATAACAAGCTTCCCAGGTGATTCATATGCACTCAAATCACTTCAGAAATACTGATTTAAATGATAAAGTCCTCCATGTCTATAAAATCATGTAAAATCTTGCTTATGTCTGCAGCATTTTGTCATCCCATGCAACAACACCTGTGTTACCCTCTCCTCATATTGAGCTACTCGTAGGTCTGAGAACGTGGTCATTGGTTAGGAAAAGTCTTCATTTAGATCCAGTAAAGGACTGGCATTTTGGAGCGATTCAAACTTCTTGGTAGTTTACCAGTTTCAGCTAGTTAGAACAGGTTACTTTTTCAACACAACTACTGACAATTTTACATTATGTTCATGGTTTGCATCATATTTATTTTCAATAGCACAATTCTAGCATATACTAAAGTTGAACATAGGCATATGTTATGCCCAGCAATTCCATTCCTTGGTGTATATGCAATAGGGCCTACATATATTCAACCAAAGGCATATCCTAAAATGTTCATAGCAGCACTATCCTAAATAGTAAAGAACCAGGCCTGTGATTTCTTGGGATCTCTATCATCTACAGAGGTCAAAACCATACAATTAGTCTTTTTTGAATGCATAACTGAATAGCTGTTGCCAGTCTATCTCTGTGGATTGTCATGGTGGAGATGGGGGATGGACCTTAAAGTAGGGGTATTTTTGTACTATGGGAAGATATTCCAGTAGCTATGTCCTTTAGAGTCAGGAAATAAATGCTTATAATGGCAACAATGCATTAAACAGACTCCCTACCCAAAATGTCCCTTTCTTTTTCCCAAATTATTTTTTTTTACTATAATTACATCCTTGCATATGTATTTTGACCTACTTTTCTAGTGTCTCTTCCTAGTAAATTCCTAGGATTGGGATAATAGAGAATGCACGTTTTATATTTTGGTATCTGTTTGCAATCAGAGACATGCCTTTGAGCTTACAGCAGCTTCTGTAAAGCACACAAGGCACTAACACTACCTCTCCAGGGAATCCCCAGTCTCTTGGCAATGTGCTACGTAGCAGCTCAGCACTTCACCAGGCCCAACCAGCTTCCCAGCATTCATATCCTATGTCCTAGGGGTGAGAAGACCAGCCAGAAAATGCACAGTGCTTGTGTCTGGGAAAGCCCCAAGTTTCTGAATTGCTAATAAAATAATAATACCTTGTCATGAAGAGACTTTGCAAAATCTGGACATAAGGATAGAGAATACTTAGGATAACTTATTACAAAGTTGTATTAAACCTGCTCAGACTGAGACGACAGAGTGAGGCTGGCCAGAGCAGTATTTTCCTAGAGCTAGACAGTCCCATGGTTCCCATTATCCCCCACTGAGCTCCCTTTTGCAGCCCAAGGGAAAGACCAATCCCATATTCCTAAACACTTGCTACCCATTAAGAGATTCTTTTCAGACTATAGAGATTTATTGTTTTATTCTGGCACCTTCTGTCTTCTGGGGAACTCCTTCAAACCTTGTGATCCTAGTTGGATCTGTCATTCCCCTGGATTCAGGGATACATTTGTGACTCATGGTGGTGATGGTGTCAGTAATGGACTTGAGACCCAAACTAAGCCAAGTAGAATTCCTCTAAATGCCCCTCTCAGAGCACAATAGACTGGAGGGACAGGATGAATTGGATGCAGACGATGCTGAAACAAGTTGTGAGGAGACAGACAGAGACAGACAGAAAGACTCTTGGTGTCTTGAGCCCTGGTTTCCAAGCATTTCTGAGTTGAGCTCTTCATGCTCTTTTTATAAACTAGCATGCAGTACTGATATCAGCTAGCTGCTTAACCTCTCAATGTCTCAGTGGCTTATGAGGTCCAATATGAACTGGCCTTTCCTAAATCCTCAGTCGGCCTCATTTTGTGCTACTTGCCTTCTTATCCACTTCTCTGTAGTGTTAGCCTTCTTTCAGCTTCCTAAAATCACCGACTCAGGCCCAACCTAGTGTCTTTGCACCAACTATTCCCACTGCCTTTTTCTCCATTGTCACCTGAGCCTTGCATGGATGGTCTTCCTTCCTTCTTTCCTTCCTTCCCTCCTTTATTTCTTTTTGCAGAATTGAGTGACTTCCCTAAAGACCACTCAATTTAAAATAGCTACCCCATCATTTTGTATCATATCACCTTTAAAAATTGATTGCATAGTGCTTAACAACATCTAATAGTATTTACTTATTGTTTAGTTTGTATATAGTCTCATGTTTCCCCACTTGACCATGAGCTCCATGAATATAGTTTCCAGCACAGAATGAGCACCCAGTGGATACTTGTTGAATGAAAGAGCAGTAATAATAATGGAACCACTCACTATTTACTTTAGCTTATTATTTGCCAGATGCTGCTCTAGACATATTATGGGTTAATACATTAAATCTTTGCAACAGTCCTATATGAGATTAATACTTTTACTATCCCCACTTTACAGATGATGAAACTATACTCCAGAGAATTTGAAACCCTCCCAGAACAATGCTTTGAGCAAAACACACATTTTGGAAGTATTTTTAATATTTTGTGTGTTGATCAATGGAGGGGAAGATAAGTGAATAAACAGGAGAAAGAAAAGTGAAGAAAACCTAGAGCTTCTCTGATGCTTTGAATATTCGAAAAACAATGATGAGCTCTAATAGGAATATAAAGGAGAAGAAAGATGGACACAGAAAATTAGTTTCCTAAAGCCATCATCACAAAATACCACAAACTGGGTAGCTTAAACAATTGACTTATTTTTTTTTTTTTCTTACAGCTCTGGAGGTTGAAGTCTGAGACTAGGGCATTGGTGTGTTTGGTGTCTTCTGAGGCCTCTCTCTTTGGCTTGCAGATGGCCACCTTCTAGCTATGTCTTCACATGGTCATCCTTCAATCTGTGTGGTCAGTGTGCTAATCTCCTATCTATAGAGGACACCCATCATAGTGGATTAGTGCTGCCCATAAATCACCTCATTTTACTTTGATTGCTTCTTTAAATGTCCTATCTCCAAATATAGTCACATTCTGAGTTACTGGGGTTTGGGACTTCAACATATGAATTTTGAAACAACACAATTCAGTCCAGAATAGAGAAAAAAAAAAGAGGAAATAAGTAAAGTGTGAAAATGAGTAAAGGTAAATGGAATCAAAGAGAGGCTGAAGGCTAGGGCATAGAGGTTAAGGTATAAAAGAAATTCCTGCATAGCTAGAACATATTATATAGGAAACAAAAGCTAAGAAAAAGAAGCCAACAAAGAAATAATAAAATGTATCAATGTGTTCAGTAAGCAAAATAAAAGAAGTTGAATAGTTTCCTTTTTTTTTTAAGATTTTACTTTAAAAATATTGAATAAATATTCATGAGAGACAGACAGATTTTACTTATTTATTCATAAGAGACATGTATTTATTTGTGTCTTTATTAAAAGAGACACAGGAAGAGGGAGAAGCAAGCTCCATGCAGGGAGCCCAACGTGGGACTTGATCCCGGGTCTCTGGGATCATGTCCTGGGCGGAAGGCAGGCGCTAAACCGCTGAGCCACCCAGGAATCCCTGAATAGTTTCCAAAGATGAAATAGAACACATAAAAGGTTAACACAGAAAAAATAAAGCACATGAGGGATAGTGATGTAAAAATGGTTTAAGAGAAGGAAAAGAACGAAAAACAAAACAAAACAAATAGGAATCCAGCTCTACAACACACTGGATTTACCATGGATTTTTCTTTTCTGTTTTGTCAAATGACCTGTCAGTTTGAAAGCTTGAATAGTGCAATGCATGATTTCTATGACTAAAGACTTTACTGATTTGAAATATTATAAGAAGACAGTGCTGATATTGGAAATATGGAGATAGAGTAAGGAATACTTTCCTATATGACAGTACTGATCTGTGTCATAAGAGAAAGTATATCAGCGGCATTTTATAAAGCTTCGGGGGGCTTTAAAAAGCAAAGAAATTGAGATTGAGTTAGCCGGAATCCGACAGCAGGTTTAACAGGAGATACTGTTCTGCTGCTACTCTCACCAAGGGAGTTCAATTTCAACAGTGCTAATCTTTCCACAGTGGTGTAAGTTTAAATTTTGTGCCCCTAAGGAAAAATTTCCAAAGTAATTCCCATTGAACTTGCCTCCCAGAAATCCTTACTTTGTGCACTATCCAGGTACCACACATGCCTCTTCAGCAGCAACTGAACCTCTCTCTCCACTCCCTGACATCCGTTTGACATTTCAGATGCTGCATTCTCTTTTTTCCAATAGGGTTAAGTAAAGGTTCTATTGTTTTATAAAGCTTCTGGCATGGGATTTTTAAGGGCAAATTATTATTATTTTTTTTCATTCTTACGTCAATGTAATTTTGCCTTCCTTATTTTCTAGCTCCTGATATTGCAAATTAATATAATGCTTTCAAATATAACTCTGGGTTTTCTTTATTTTAACTATACTGAAACACATCAATATAAACATTTTTATTTTGTGTTTTCTTCCATAATTAACTTTCTTTCTTGGCTAGCCATGTAAAAATAGTGTAACAAATTAACAGTCCTTGAATAAAAGAATAATAATTTACAATATAATTTTTTCATTTATTTAAAAGTGAGACTAGATTTGTTCTAGTTCCAAATTAGGTTGGGAATTTGGAATGTCATGTATTTATTGTATATACTACTGTTTCTTTAATTTGGAGCTTCTGGATTACCTGGATCAGGATCACTTGGGGTGCTCTGATAAATGGAGATTTTGGGTAATGACTCCATTTCTATTGAACCAAGATCTCAGAGGTGGGTCCTATGAAACCACAATAAAATAATTTTCCCAGGTGACCCTCATTTTTATTAAATTTTGAGAACTACTGGCATATACTTTAAATACAAGAACTAAAATTCAGTCCCAATAAATCACCCTACTCAGGTATCAAACACTGTATTATCATTTGTTGTACATGCTAATTTCATATATATTTAAAAAATTTGTTTCCTTAAAATTCCCTTGAAATGATTTTCAACTTAACATTTATCTCATGAACATTTGGAAAACTTTTTATTTTTCCTTTTCACTTTACAGACTTTACTATAACAAGTTACCTAATGAACTGAAGTTCAAAGTTTGCTTGAACACAGAGAAGCAAAAAGCACTTTGTGTCTGACTGTGGTCTTGACTGAAACAGAGGTTGATTAAGGCAGAGAACCTTGGTGTATTAGATGGGAGGACTCAGGTCATTGTTCCATTACACATAGCCTCCAAAGTCCATATAAATCTTTTCTTCAAAACTTTGCAATGTTAGGGAAACATAATTAAAAATAATATCTCCCTTGAGGCGCTTGAGTGGTTCAGTCTTTTAAGGGTCTGACTCTTGATTTTGGCTCAAGTCATGATCTTAGAGGTCAGGATGAGTTAGGGACAAACAGCTAGGCAGGGCTAGGTAGGGGGCTGCAGAAGTAGGCTCCCCAAAATCCCAAAAATGCTGAGTGTAAGGAAACTAGAGATAAGGGAAGAAGCCTGACCACCCCACCCTAAGGTGTGGGTGTGGAGGGTGTCTTGTTATAACAGCTACTTGTAACCAACAAAAAAAATCATCAGACTCTGTAAAGGAAATATGCCATTAAAGATGTTATCACTAGTCCTTACTCAATGGTGATATCAATGATTATGTTAAAAGGATTTAGATTCTCTGATTAGGCGCTCCATAAAAGACCAACCCTACAAGACCTTAGTGGCAACACTGTCGGGACCCCTTTCATCATCAGTTTCATCATCTGAGAGCTTTCTCTGTATCTTTACTTAATAAACTTCTATCCCTTTACTCACTCTCTAATGTTGGCGAGTTTGATTCTTCGACTCAGTGAGACAAGAACCAAGCTCTCGCATATCAATGAGATGGAGCCCCGCATCAGGCTCCACGCCCAGCCAGGAATCTGTTTGAGAGTCTCTCCCACTCTTTCTCCCTGTGTCCCTCTCCTCTCTCTCATTCTCTAAAATAAATAAATAAATCTTTAAAAAAAAATCTTCCTTCAACTTTGAAATCGTCTTTACAAAAGTATTAGACAAAAATTACAAAATGACATGAATTTTTATTTTTAAAAATTACTTTTCAGGGATCCCTGGGTGGAGCAGTGGTTTGGCGCCTGCCTTTGGCCCAGGGTGCGATTCTGGAGACCCAGGATCCAGTCCCGCGTCTGGATCCAGGGGCATGGAGCCTGCTTCTCCTTCTGCCTGTGTCTCTGCCTCTCTCTCATCTCTCTCTGTGTGACTATCATAAATAAGTAAATTTAAAAAATTTTTTAAAAATTACTTTTCATTATCATTTTAGTTATGATATTTTAAATTCACTTTCATTATTGAGTAAGCTTTAAATCAGAATGTGATGCAAATCACAGGCAATCACTAAGAGATTGCCAAGACAGAAAGAAATCTCATCCTCTTATTCAGACAAACAGAGTAATTTCTTTGTCCATTTTTTTAACAGGGAGAATTTTTGTTTTTAATTTGTATTTGTCCTTGCGTTAACAATTGCTTTTAGGTGTCAATTCTTAATTAAGTTGATGAAACTGACACACTATCAGACAAAAGCTTTTTGAGCTGCCTTTGCACATGTATCATTAAGTTTACTATTTCCAAATGTTTTCCCTTATTTCCCCCAGGAACAAAAGTCTATGTTTACAGGACAAGTAGGTGGGGTCATTGACAGTCACTTAGTAGTGATAAACCCGGCACTCAAGGGAACAATTAAATTCATAAACTTGCTTCCAAATTCTACATGTCATTTAGAAATAGAAATACATATTATTGACGTTCAGTTATATGTAGAAATGCACATTATGGAAGTTCTGTTGGTTCATGACTCTTAGTCACTGGTTTTGAACTCAAAACTGGATCAAGGAAATTCATTTTAAGAATGCGTGTTCAATACTGAGACAGCTATAAGCATTTGCTAGGAGATTCTGTTCAGGAAAGGGCACTCACAAACTTGGCACTTTATTTGAACGGCGCTCCTGTGGACATACCTGGGGCCATCTGGAGCATCTTTCATGGTGATGCTTGAATCCTTCGCCTTCTAAGGAAGCAGTTACTAGTACAAGTGATATTCCCACTGCATTCCTTTGGTTTTCTGATAAATATGCATCACATTATTTTCTCACTCCACTCCAATTTCTATCTCTTTGAAAAATGAGCAATATGAACTGGTTGGGGCCAGAGGGGAATGCTCCCAATTTAGCAAATAGCAGTGGGATAAGATGGGGCCCCATTTGACTCAAGATGTTTACTCTTAAAGGGTTGGTTCCCAAGGAGTTGGAGAGATAGTTCTTGGGCTTCAAAGAAAAGAATAACACAGCTGCCCTCAGCAAGGGGGAATTCCAGCATAATGGATTGGCAATGGAAACAGTTTAAACCAATATAAATATAATAGCCACCCACTGAGAGGCAATTTACACGCACCAGGCCTGCCTTGCAGTGGTGTGCTTGGCCAGTTAATTCATCCAGGAGTATTTTATGAGGCTTGATACATGGACAATGGGTGGGAGGAAATAGTAGAGGGAAGAGACCTCACCAAATGGCACACTAAACCCACAAACTCCTGCTTCAGAGGCACTCCTACTTTTTGCTCCACAAAAGGAATAGCATTTCTCCTAGCTCCTTTCAGAAGTGATTTTTTTTAAAGTGACAAGCTGGCGCGGCTTTTAGTCCTGATTGTGCTCCTAAATGCCTAAGTGGCTCTAGATATACTACTTCCCTACTCCGAAGCAGTGAAGATAAGGGGTTAAATTAGTCATTTAAGAAGAGCTATAAGACCTGGACTCTGAAACTAGGTTCTCTGGCTGCCCTTCCAAGAACTTCTCCTGGGGGGCTGTGTGACCCTGGGCAAGTTTCTTAACCTCTCAGCCTTACTGTGATCATCCATAAAAAAGGAATGATAATACTTTTCTCACATGCTTCTTACAAGTGTTAAAGGAGATATCTATGTAAAAGTACCTTCATCATGCCAAGCCCAAGATGAGTGCTCATTAACTCTAAACCCTCATCATCAGAGACTTCTAGATCTCCTCCTACTCTTAACATCTATGATTTTTATAATGTTTTGTCATTTCTATTTATAGTCAAGTTTTAATGCCTAAGGGAAATTCTCTTTAGGAAGGTTATTAATAATTATGTTTTTTGACTTTATATTTCCAGGAAAAAAAATTTATTTCATGCCTTTGATTCTAAGTCACTTACCATTGATTTAGAAGATCTCCTTTTTCCCATTATGAATTCCATCCAATTTGCCCTGGATTTGTTTACACCTCTGCTTATCTTTCAGAGACTTCCTGAGCAGTAGTCCTGTTCCACTCAAGAGTGATGGTGCAAGTTTCTAAACGTTTGGGGAGGGGATCCCTGGGTGGCGCAGCGGTTTGGCGCCTGCCTTTGGCCCAGGGCGCGATCCGGGAGACCCTGGATCGAATCCCACGTCAGGCTCCCGGTGCATGGAGCCTGCTTGTGTCTCTGCCTCTCTCTCTCTCTGTGTGACTATAATAAATAAATAAAAAATTAAAAAAAAAAAAAAAAAGCCTTTGGGGAGTATTCTCCAGGACAGTTCTGTGAGTGGATCTACATGAATCAGGCACTTGAAAAGAAATATGTCTCATTAGACTTAAAAATTTCTCTACCTAAACTACTGCTTAATCAGTTAATAAGTAAAGAGAAGTGAGCATAAAGCATTTTTACAATTGTCATCTGCATCACAATGTATGGGGGAAAATGAGAAAGTAGATGCAGGAAACTTGATCTCACGTATGTAAGAGGAACATACACATGATTTCTTTTGCTTCACAGAATCAAATGAGATAGGTGCATTACTGTCTGTGGCATGGGACATGCTGCAAAACTGAAAAGGGCATACATTTTTATAAGTGACATAAACTCGCTAATGTAGGAATGGCTTAGGGGCAGATGGGGCTTGGCAGGGAAAGATAAGGGCTTCCAAGAGTCTATGGGCTCCCATAAACCCTCTGAGTCAGGCTCCTACCCATCCCAAGAAAACAGAGCTAAGACAGTAAAAACAGAAAAAATAAAAAAAAAATAAACCTGGCTCCCTAGCTCCAAAATGTTAGGGAGTATTTCCCTTTAATGCCTACTAAGTAATTACAGAAATCCCAGATGCAGAGAAATGTTATGGAGGAGATATTAACCAGAGAGGAGGGAACACCTTGTTTGTGCTCATGGTATTTACAAAGAAACATGTTGTTTGTTACAAGTCCACCATGTTTGTTCTACATATAGACATGATATTTACCAATCTGCCCTGATATTGATAAGAAATTTACCAAGTTCCCTGGTCAGTTTCCTATAAAAGACAGACCATAAATGCCCTCAGTGGCAACCCTGTCCAGACCCCTCTCACTTTTGAGAGCTTTCTCTTTATCTCTGCTTAATAAATTTCTATCGCTTTGCTCACTGTTGTCCAAGAGATATGTTTTTCAACCCCATGAGACAAAAACCAAGCTCTCCCATATCGTCGCCGTATATTCCAGTAGTTCATTTTTTAAGTTTTCAATAATGAAAAAAAAGTTTACTTCATTTTTATTTATAAAATAAGAAAAAAGTAAACTTTGTAAAACTGTTCTAAATTACTATGTTCATAAGAAAATATTACTAGCATGAAATCCTGACAGCACATATTTCTAGTGTCCCTTATTACAGATTTTCACTTTTGTAAACATAGTGATGCTAGGTTAGGCTTAGTGAAACCTAATTTCTTTTTTTTAAAAAGGCCATTTTGGGTGTGGTGTTAGCCATTTAGTAATCAGAGCATAAAGAATGCTATTTATTTACCTGTGTTAAACATTTTTGTGGAGTCTAATGATTACCTCAGAGCTCTGATCATCTTTTTGGAGAGTGACTGGTTAAGTTTAAATAAACTTCCACCATGTAATTTATTCTTTATGTTTGCATGAAAGTGGCATGCAATGAGAGAAATTATAATGTATGTTAAACACCACTTTTACAGATGTAGATTTTCAGTTAATGAGAATTTGCAACTAAATAGCATTCTTGACTCTGTGATTGGTAATAACTGCCTGTTATTCAGGGACAGCCCCTCATCCATCTGCAAATAATATACCTGATATTTCTAGAGATGAGCAGAAAACATGAAGGTACTCCAAGACTTTGTTTATGAGTCATAGTCTGATTCTCCACAATGTTCACATCCGTATTTGTTAGGGGGCACTGGGCCAAATTTTCGTTTCAGCACGGTGAGCAGAGGAAGGATTCCTCTCTGAAAACATGTATGCTTGTGTGTATGTTTCTGTGTGGAGATGGACAGGAGTCATATACCCTGAAATTTAGAGCTTTTTGTCCTGTTAAGCCAATGAATTCCTGAAGCTTAAAAAGATTTTAGTTTCCTTTGGCTTTACAATTTAAAAACAAGAAAAGCAATACTTTTTTTATGTTGAATTCAGACAAATTATGTCAAATGTTTATAGGATGTATTTGAACAGTAAAGTGTTTTCAAGTGACCCAGTTGAGACGATCATAACCTTTCAAAAATTTTGTAATATTTTAAGGACTGACCAATTAAAATGATTGGTTACTAAAGAAATTTCTGACCAAGTAGCCAAATTATTAATTAGAATAACACTGTCATGAATTTGGAGAGAATATGAGCAGATTCATTTATATAGTTTTAGCTTATGCAAGATAAACTTAAGTGTAATTTTTCACATTTTCTGGTTTCCACTTTATCCACTAAGTTCCATGCTCTTCTACTCACTAAAATTTTTGCTTGTTTAGGCTAACAGTCTGTAAAGCTGTATTCATCCTGTGTCAATACATTATTATGGAGATCTAGGTTTGGACACTATTACTCAGTGGACACTGTTACTCAGAATCGTCTCATAGACATTTGGAGAGAAACATAATCCTCTCTTTAAAGCCAGGCTAATCTGGGTAATAGAAATAAAGAGGTTAAAAGTGGTCTAGATGTGACATGACTACACTATTTACCATCATCTTGGTAACTGACAAATGATTGACAGCAACACTTGACAATGACATGATTTCCCTAATCTGTTGATAAGAGATGAAAGGGGTAATTTTGAATAAAAAAGGCTTTCTGGGTTTCCAAAACCTGCATTCTAGGACTAGTCAGAAAATCCTGTTATTTGCAACTTTTATTAAAAGAAAATTTACAAGATACTGAGGTGAGAAATTATTAAGTCTTGGGAGGTGTTTTAAATAATTTTATCTTCATTTTTTCACTTTGCATTCTTTATAATTTACTCTTTAAAAAATAATTTTAATTCTAAAAAAAAATAATGCAAATAAAAATGTAAAATGATCAGAAATTTTCCAAAAGGAGCAAGAAAATCAAACAGATGTCAAGAGGCCCTTGGTATTAGTGAATTACTATAGTTGGACCCTCAAAATGGCTATAAGTTTTCTAGCAGGAAAGGCAAAAAGATAAACACATTGGTTTACACATTTTCTTTTCTCTTTTCTGACAGAAGAAAATAAACATTTGTCTGTGGAAACGAACTTTTTCCTGGGACTAAATTTTAGGAGAATTTATCATGTGGTTCCTTGTAGAAGAGGTGCTGAATAGCATAATAGACAATGTCTTCAAGAAACAAAAATACTGTTCAAATGGACAGTTCTGGTATTGATTCACTTTGCAGGCTGAAACATAACATTAAATTGTACTCAGTGAAAGCCTTTCTGTGGGGGATAAGAGGAAATGGCCAAGGTATTCCACTTTCTGATGATTAAACTTGATAGTGAGGATAGCACTTGGAGACTGGGAGAAGGGGTAGTTAACATACCCATTATACTGCCTCCAACATCATACGTCTTATGAGAGCCTTTGGTCTGTGTTGGGTGACAGTTAACTCATGACTAAATTCTCAGAGTGCAGATAGTCTGTGTTGTGTGCTAAAGTTAAAAACTTACAGTTAAGAAGGAAAAGTGGTTACTGAATTGAGAAAGTTTAAGAGAGAAACTTATATTCTTGTCCAGACAGAAGGTCACCTCGATTCATCTTCGGTTGTAGGAATAGGGTTACCTAAAAGTGGTGCCAATCTTTCAGAAAGAAGAGTGTTTTATCTTGTAAAGCATTTCAAAGCAGTTTTGACTGAACCTCTGTGTTCAGTGCTGCATTGCAAAGACAAGATGAGTTTGAGATAAAACGTATTTATGGCAAATGTTATTAAAAACTCTAGTCCATTGGGGGGTGAAAAGTCTTTCCATGGTCCTTGCATGATGTCTGATTTTAAGCAAATTATTCACATAAATGATGGAGGGTATTAATCCAACTTTAGAATTTATGCTACTGATACTGAGCATCAAAGCAACATGGACAAGGAGATGATGTCTTTGGAGTCAGAGAAACTGTGAATCCTGAATCTATTTCTTGTTTTTTTTCTGAATGTATGCAATTTCATCTCTCTAAATGTGAGCTTTTTTTAATTTAAGATTTATTTATTTATTCATGAGAGAGAGAGAGAGAGAGAAAGAGAGAGAGAGAAGTAGAGACACCGGCAGAGGGAGAAGCAGGCTCCATGCAGGGAGCCCGATGTGGGACTTGATCCTGGGACTCGATCCTGGGAATCCAGGACCATGCCCTGGGCCAAAAGCAGGAGCTAAACTGATGAGCCACCCAGGGATCCCCCTAAATGTAAGCTTTTTTAAAACGAAAAATGCACACAGAGTAGGTTTGAAGTATAAAATGTAGAAAGATGTATAGAGTTTGCGCATATTCAATAATGTCTATTTCCCACATCCCACATCTCATTTGGCAAGTACCAGTTAACTAACTGGCTTCTAAAGACTAAGATAGTAAGGCTGAGAAAATAAGACATCAGCACAGCTTGTTATACTGCTTGCCATTCAACATAGCCATTTCCTCTCCCCACTCTACCCCTCCAATATGCTAGTTGTGGATTGGGAAAGACTCACTCAAAAGTCTTATTTTTATCATAAGGTATGTGCTGAAATCATGGAAAAAACCAGTGTTTCTCAAAATGTGGATCCTAAATCAACTACCTAAGAATCACTGATATGTTTATCATATACCTTGTCGCTAAGTCCATCCTAGGGATTTTAAATCTCTGGTTACCAGGAACCTGCATCTTTAAGCAAGTGCTCTAGCGTTTGAGAATATCTGAAGTTAGCTGTGAAATGTCTAAATCCCAACTCCAGGGAGTAAACTGTACAGAGCAACATCTTTAATAATCCTAATCTCTTCCCTGCCATTATAACAACTCACATCCCATAATATACAGTGGAGAACATTATCAAGAAATAGATTATATCTGCAGATATCCTCTTCAAGCTTGATGTAGAAGATTGTGTTTTCCAGACTTTGCTTTGCAATATACCTCATCCACATACTCTTAACAATACAGTATCATTAGAGATAGGGTCTATGTGCCTTCCCCCTTGAATCTGAGTGGGACTGTTACTACAGCAGAAATAATTCTGTGTGACTTCTGAGGCTATCAAAAAGGTATTATTGTTTCCACCACTTCCTCTTGGAATGGCTGTCCTTGGAACCTAGCCACTACATTATGAGGAAGCGCTTAGAAAAGCCATCTATAGGTACCCTCACCACAGCCCCAGGTAAAGTTCCAGTTGACTAGCCATGAAGATGAATGGGCCTTCATTTGCTTCCAGCCCCTAGGTCTTCAAGCCAACTGAGATGACACTAAGTAAAGTATGTGAAGAAATTAAGTTCCAGATCTATGAACAAAATAAATGCTGCCATTGTTTGAAGCCAATGCTAAGATTTGAGATAGTTTGTTATGCATTGATGGATAAAAGGGATAGCAAAATTGTGGGTTTTTGTTTTTAGGAGTTCCCACTGGTGATGCTCCTTTCCTTTTGTGGACATGGGTATATTCTGATCTTCAGTCAGTTTATCAAATTGGTATGTGAAATTTCAACTGTAAGTTTGAGATTTTGTAAGGATTGAATTGGGCAAATGACATTACATGGCTCCACTACAGTCAATATATAAAGGTGGCTAACTATATACCTCATTCATCAAAGGAAATTGTTAAATTATGTAAAATAAAAGGGAGTATGGGATTGAATCCCACTAGCCAAAGGTTAGGGAACTAGGTCAAAGACTTGAAAAAAAGTAATATCTGAATAAATATAAGAGGAATGAAAGATAAATTGGTGAGAACAGATCAAGAAAAGCTGAATCCAGTTCCAGTTGAGAGGCTCTCTTTTTAAACCTTCCCCTCATCCCCCCAAAAAGCAAAGCATTTGTCTAAGGCCTGGAGAAATCCATAACTGGATCCAATATTCTCTGCTCTTCAGGATCTTACATTCCAGTGGAAGAGATATATAGGCATAAGCATACATACATCTAAGAGAGTTCATATATATGGAGGTCATAATATAGGCATGAGCATGGGGAAGAAAGATTCATGCCAACAATACAGATCAGTATTACAAAGTTTAGGTGAGATCTGACAAGGAGATATTTTGTGAAGAGGGAAGAATATGCCATTGAAAGTATTTCCAAGTTGATAAATAGAGGAAAGGCAAAAGGATGCAGGTCATTCTTAATGAATATTTATCAATTGTAATCTAGAATGGGTTGGCCAATTAGTCAAAGAACTGTAGGAAAAGTTCAAGGTGTCAACTGACTTAAATGTTTTTTTGTTTTTTGTTTTTTGTTTTTGATGGGGAAGTCAAAAATTTAGAAGGTAGATGAAGGGAATATAATTTGCTTTAATGATAATAACCAAGCTTGGATTAGAAAGTATTGAACTGTGGATTAGAAAGTATTGAAGCAGAAAAACCTGTTAAGAAACTCTTGCAATAGTTAAGTCAATAAGAACTTAATTAGAGCAGTGGCCAGCAAAGGAAATGCAAGTAATAAACTAGATGCAAAAGATATTAAGAAGGGAGATCTAATGGGGTATGATGATTGATGGCTAGTCAGGGTTCAGTTTGTGGGAAAAGAAGGAATAGATAGATGATAATGGCACCATTAACAGAAAAGATCTATTTGTTGAGTGTCCTTCTTTGTGTATGTGGGTGGATGGCCTGTGTGTTATCTCCCACTCTATCTTTCCAGCTGCTTGAGGGTAGCATCCCTCAGTGCCTAGTACATTATGATAGGAATTGCTCAGTAAATCGTTGTTGAATTTGATTTAAATGGTGAAGAAGTGGGGGGCAGGGCGCCTGGGTGGCTCAGTCAGTTGAGCAACTGACTCTTGATTTTGGCTAGGGTCCTGATCTCAGGATCCTGAGATTAAGTGCAGGAGGGCTCTGAACTCAGTGGGGAGCCTGCCTGAGATATTCTTTCTCTGCTCCTCCCCATCTCCCAACCCCCCACTCCCCCTCTTAAAAAAAAAAAAAGAAGAAAGAAAGAAAGAAAGAAAGAAAGAAAGAAAGGAAAGAAAGAAAGAAAGAAAGAAAGAAAGAAAGAAAGAAAGAAAGAAAGAAAGAAAGAAAGAAAGAAAAAGAAAGAAAGTTTAAGTGGTGAAGAAGAAGAAGGAAGAAGGACACTAACACTTATGGAAAAACTGAGTGATATACCTGAAGTTTATGTGCTAGGAGCTTTACACATATATGAAAAGTAATCTTTCCAACAATGCTATGAAGTAAGAATGATTATCCCTGCCTTATAGGTGCTGAAACTAAAGTACAAGCAGATTATGTATATTAATGTATCTATTAAGTAGTTAATAATTGGCAGAGTTGGCAATGGCATCCCTATTTATCTGACTGCATAGATTATGTTTTTTCTTCCCTCGTGCTAAGACTCTTCTGCAAAATGATCCATTGCTGGTCATTTTCCAACATCTGTTCCGTGCAGGGCCACACACATACAAATTGAATGTTAAAGATTAAGAGGAACTTGGATTTAACATCATCACTATCTCTCTAATCATTAAGATACCTATTGTGTTCCCTCTTGGTGGGTGGCACTAGGGCAGACAGAGCATTTCATAGACTTCAGATCACTTCCATGTGCATTTGATTTTCAACCAGGCCTATAAAAGATTTCACTGTCACTCTGAAAATTGATACACAGTGGAATACATACCAAATCTTACAAAATATATTAACCTAATATTTGAGAAAGTTAGAGACTCTCCAAAAGAATTTACATCCAAAACAAGTTACTTAATACAGTAAATGAATTTTTCCACAACAAAGGGGCAGCATTGCATTTGCTTAAATTTGTGTAAATAATAGAAAAATATATATTACTTTATAAATATCAAAAGGAAAAGTATAACACTAAAATCACATAACTTGGGTGTTTAGAATTATAAATATATCTGTTCTGTCATAAAATGTCATGTCTCAAAATATGCTGGGTATATACTATGTGGACAAAATATTGGAAGACAGGTTTAGAAGGAAGTAGAGAAAACAAAATAAAATTCAAACAAACTACCAAACGATAGTGCTACTGATTGTGGAAGATCATCCCACACTTGATCTCTTTCAAAAGACATTTAGATGATTTTTTATATGTAGATTTTGTATAAAACAGTGCATGTCTCATGTTTCTGGAATCCCTCTGTGTCTTGGACTAGCAGAAAGTATTATCTTTATGATTTTCTCAGGTCAAAAAAATTACAGAAAGCATTATAGACAGTTTACTTATTTAGTTAAAGCCATAGTGTGTCTGGAAGGTGTACCTTCAGCATATTCTAAATGGACTTAGAATCCCAGATATGTAATACCCTCTGGGTAAAATCAGATGACCTATATGCTGAGAAATGGAGCATAACAATTCAATATTGCTTTCTCATATCAGTCTTTACATTTCTTTATTGAAGCTTTGACATTATTTTTTATAATCCAGTCAGTGATGACAATACATCAAAAATATTTCCCCTGAGGTATATGTTTTATATGTATACAACCTTATTTTTGACCTGAAAGTCCAAAATCTTCCACACTAGTCCATAAAAGATGCCTTATTTATGGATGGATTTATACAGGTCTATAAAAACATAACCATTGTTTCTACAGTAATAACCAACTTAACACATTTTAGAACACACCATAACAAATATTACTCGGAAATATTTATTAGGCACATGAACATTTAGAGATGCTTCAGTGTAATGTGGTCGTAAATTGTTAGGTTTGTAGTGTTTCACATCTATTATTCTTCCCAAGTTTGATTCTTCAGATTTAAGGAATAAAAAATAGTCTCATTTTAGTTATTATTATTATTATTATTACTAATTTGAGAGAGAGAGAGCAGGTGCATGCAAACAGAGAGGTGGGGAGAGAGAGAGAGAGAGAGAGAGAGAGAGAGAACCCCAAACAGGCTCCTTGCCCAGCATGGAGTCCAACAGTCTCGCCACCCAGAGATCATGATCTGAGCCAAAATCAAGAGCCAGATGCTCAACTGACTGAGCCACCCAGGCACCTCATAATTTTATTGTTTTTATTTTTTTTTAATTTTAAAAAAGATTTTATTTATTTATTCATGAGAGAGAGAGGCAGAGACATAGACAGAGACAGAAGCAGGCTCCACACAGGGAGCTGGATGTAGGACTTGATCTGGGGACTCCAGGATCACACCCTGGGCCGAAGGCAGGCGCTAAACTGCTGAGCCACCCAGGGATCCCAATTTTATTGTTTTTAAAGAGTAACTTTGTCATGACACAACAAATAGGAAGATCTATGTAAAAGCCTAAGACAAAGGGAAGACTATGAATGTGTTAATGCTTCTTTACAGGAAAGGTTGTTTTTGGTTTGAACAATCAATCCTTATCATCTGGAGGAAAATATGAGATATTATTAGCATTTGTTTGGAAATACAAAAATATAAGATTGTATTTTAATTAACATAGTAATTGACTTATTGGGCTCTTTGTATATTGCAGGAAGTTAGCGTTAATTACTTCACAGTGACCTGCCAGACTAGGCAGGTCTCTGGAGAAGAGACTGTTACCTGGACATGTCCACTATCGGGCCTGACGTCCGAGAAGTAGAGTTGAAATGGGAATCTCCAGGATGTCAACTCTCACTCTTCCAGTTTGCTTTACACAGTGTTGAAATGTTTTGTTTGTTTGTTTTGAAATATTGGATCTTTCTAGAGGATAATGCAATTCTGTTGGCTTTAAGTCTATAATTATTTTGGGAAGGCTGATGCATCACAGCACTTTTATGGTATGTTTTCATATTTCAGGCATTTTAATTATAGATCACATTACCTTTGTATCCAAAGTGGATTTACATGAGAGGAAATATAAACTATGTTACCCTATCTTCTTTTGAGAACATGAAGCTTGCATTATTCAAACACTGTATTTTATTGCTTTAGGAAATATTAAAATTCTTTTTTTTTGTATATTTTTTTATTGGAGTTTGATTTGCCAACATATAGTATAACACCCAGGGCTCATCTAGTCAAGTGCCCCTCTCAGTGCCCATCACCCAGTCACCCCATACCCCCACCCACCTCCCCTTCCACTACCCCTTGTTCGTTTCCTAGTTAGATGTCTCTCATGTTTTGTCACCCTCTCTGATTTTCCCCACTCATTCTCTCTCTTTTACTCTATTTTCACTGACTTTGGAATACATATGAAAATTAGTGTCATATGCAAGCCTAAAAATTATTAGTGATATCTAATTATTATTTACTAAAAAGTGAAAGTTGATAGCCTCTCCAATTTTACTGGATTTAGTCATTTGGGGACTCTAGGTCTTCTTTAAAAAGATCAAAAAACAAAAGTATATACTTTAATATATATCCAGGATATTTAATACTCCAGGAAGATAAATTGATATAATGTGAAAGTATTTGTAATTTTTCTATCAGTTGTTTTTCTTTTAGGTGATCTAAATGGAAATTGTGATTTCTTTAACATGTCTTTACTAAAAACTATGAGGTACTTTATTTTCCAGTGTTTTACGATCTTATGAAATTAGTCATAAGATACACACTCGTAAATTTTAAATGTTGGTGAAAAAAGGTTGAAAATCAGAAAAGTAAAAAGAAAGATAGTATATGTACATACATATATATTCACAAATAATATACAGCATATAATATATAGGACATGTTACATCATAAAATACAGAAGAGAGGAGAGGGTCTGCTTCTCAAGGATGGGCTGTCAAAAAGAAGTGAAAAAACAAACAAACAAACAAAAAACTGAAGAAAACCGTGATGGGCCAAAATAAGCAAGCTCACTTTCTTCACCCAGATTTATCTATCACATAAATGAGTGCAAGGTGATGACAAAGAATTTAGAGTTCCCCCTCATTGAAATAGTAGGAAAGTAGAAAGATCTTTATGGTATACTAAAAATAAAATCCAGGAATGAATTGAATTTTAGTGCTATTTTTATATATAATAATGATCTATAAGGGCCTATTTTTATAATATCTTTATGATAAAGAGATTTCCCTAGTTTTCTTACAATTTCTCTTTCCATTCCATTTTATATCAAACAGCCATTTATAGCCATAATTCAAATTCTGCAAATAATAAAACTATTTACTTTTTTCTCTTCTTTGCATCTGAGAAGATTTGGCTTGCTCCCATCTTTTGCTCCTCATTGACAAACTGTCATATTCCTTTTGCTTTCTCTGCAAAGGCCTCATCTTAAAACCTGATCTTAGAGCTTTTTCTACAACTTTTTCTCTTACGAGATTTATCAAAACTTTCTTAAAATGTAACTTGGTACCTGAAGAACTCAGTAAAGTCCTCAGGGCAGCATTTGTGGCAGAAAAACTATATGTCCTATCTTATTATTTTCATTAAGATTATATTCAAAATAAATTTTACATAGTGAGATGAAAGGCAAAATAAATCAGTTTAAATATACTTAATGATAAGAAATGAAATACAATGCTATGGAAGCTCGCTAATTTGTAATAATGAGGTGATCTACTGCAAGTTATTGTATTTTATGGATTAGTAAGAATATGAAAAGTACAGGATGTGAAATTAGAGATATCAAATGTTCTGCATTTATTTTGAAGGGCTATTTCACTATTTCTAATACTTCATAATGCATTGGCAAATGTATATAAAACTCTTGCTTAAATTTGGGGAATTTTCTCAATAGCATTATCTATTGGGTATTTCATTTTTGCTGACAACTGGGTAAGCTGCCAAGATCTTCCTGTGAAAATTTTGAAGATTACCAGATTACTAGAGTTATTGAAGTTCCATGGCGGGTGTTATTTCTTCTTGATAAATTTCACATTGGAGGCTGCTATTTCTCATGTAATGTTTAGAGATTACAAGCAAATCAGCACTCTTCCCTGACTGCCCTATTTATATTCAGCACCCCATAATAAAAGCAATGAATGTATTAATCCAAAATGAAAAAAAAAATCCCTTTTTTTCACATATGGGACCACAACTTGAGTGAATAGTGTTGACTGTAACTGAGCATGCCTGGAAGGAATGGCTCTGTTTGAGTTAAATAATCAATCTATATAAGCTTTGTATTTTAAAAAGCAATTGACCCTCACTCCCAAACATTGCTGCTCCCTATCACATGGCTTTGTTGATTTTCTCCATCACACATCTCCCTGTCTCTGATTCGAGGCCACACGGGCATGAAACTTTCAGGTTTGATCTATTGCCCTAGACCCTGAGTGGTGCAAGTGTCTCACTGAGATGTACAAGCACTTAATGACCATCTGTCAAATTAAAGGACAGAGTCAGGCCAGCAAACTCAGCATACACACAGTTCACTATAAAACTGCACCTTTCCTTTGCATGTATTATTAGGATTGGGTCTCCACATGACTGAGAGTTTGCTCTCTGTGAGATTGTGTCGGGAAAGTCCTAAACCCCTTTGCCAGCACACAGCAGGCCGTGAAATTATCCTTGTGAATGTACAAGTCTCTGTGCATGCAACTGTTAGGTTAAAAAAAAAAAAGAAAAAGAAAAAGAAGAATTGATTAGGAAAGGTTTCATTTTTATTACCTCTTAAACATTTCCTCCTCCACACAACCAAGTTAAAAGTATCAGCAAGGGGTGCCTGGGTGGTGCAGTCAGTTAAGCATGAGACTCTTGATTTTGACTCTAGGGCATGATCTCAGGGTTGTGAGATCAAGCCCTTCATTGGGCTCCACTCTGAGTCCTCAGTCTGTTTGAGATTCTTTCTCTGCCCCTCCCCCTGCTCTGTCTCTCTCTTTAAATTAAAAAAAAAAAAAAAAAGCAAATGGTCTGGAGCTTTGTCTGTGGATGCCAACCTAGAAGAGGAGAGCAGAATTTGGCAAACTATCAGCCACTGGTCAGATGCAGACCATGAACTAAGGATGTTTTTAAAATATCCTTTGAAAAAAAGACCAGACGTGACCCACAAAACCTAAGATATATATTATATTGCCTTTTATAGAAAAAGATTCTGGCCCCTGGGCCAGAGGATAGCTACTTTTATAATATGCACCATCTGATTAAATGATGCCATTTAACATCCAAAGTAAAATGACTGTCAGTAATAATGCATTTTAGTATGTCATAAATAGTTACATACTGTGTAATTAATTATAATCCTAAATTTATTTTATACATGTTGTTCACTGAGTTTTACTTTTTTAGTTTGGATTGGTCTTGGATTCTTAATTTTGACAGTAAGAATAAGAGTCATGAACCAGTATGAAAACCATGACATATTTCATTCTCATTTAAATCAATATTAGAAACAATGTATCTCTCCAGCTTAACATTGTAAACAAGAAAAATGTTATTGTATGTATCATTTATTTAACTTGATTTTTCTTTCCTTAAAAATCAATGTTTATCACAGAAAGATGTATTAGACAAATATTCTAAATGCCATTAAAAACAAGAGGATATTAATAAAACAAATAAATGAGAGAACAAGAGAAAGGGAGATGACAACATGTGATTGGTATTTTTAGTTTAATTTATAACTCATCTTATAATATGAGACTTTCGTAGAGCATAAATTTAAACTAGTTTCCTATAGATTTCCAGAAATGCTGACCAAATGTCTTTGAGCCCTGGAAAACTTCCATTTCAAGAATATATACTTGTCATCTTATGAACTTGAAGGGTTGATTCTACTGTGCCAATATATCTTGCTCTAGGTATTTCCAATGAAAAGAAATAGTAGGTCTATATCTTCCAGGCCTAGTTTAGACAAGATTTAAAAGATTGTTTAGATGCTCAAGAATCACTTAATATATAGTGATCAGAGTATATGAAAAGTGGGGAGTTTGAATACACAGTGTACAGTGTTTCTTTATTGCAGAACCTTTGTCAGAAGCTATAGATGTTTAGCTCTACAGGGGTTGGCAGATCTGGCCGTTTATATAAAAAAATGGAGAACAGCCAAGCCAGAAAAGAGTTCTGGAAGCAAGCTAGCCTCATGAGAATTGTTGTTTAGTTAAGCAGGCTTTTCTCAATCCTGAGGACCTCATATTTGCATTACTAATGGCCCTATTTTTAAGGGCATTGGCATTTTAGGTGGATTAAATGACAATTAATGTTTTTCCCTATTTCAGCTGTACAAATTGACCCAGACTAAGTAAAGACCACACCTGTTTTTTCCACATATCAATTTCAAAGTGTTTATATGTGACTGATATTTAAAAGGCAAATGTGTGCCTGGAATAGGAATCTTATACAAGTGATCTTAGCCTTGGATTTCTATCTCTGGCACTTACCAGCTACATACTCTAGCAAGGTACTTGACCATTTTTAGCCTAGTTTCCTAATCTTCAAAATCATTATCATAATACTTACTTCATGGTGTATTAATCAAGTGGGGTAAACATTTACTGAGGGCACATACTGTAAGTCAGGAACTGTTCCAGCCAGTGGATATGGTGAGAAACAAGACAAATCCCTGACTATGTGCAGCTGAGGTCATAGTGCTCGACCACTAATAAACAGATGTGAGATATGAGCAACAGAGCAAGCCTTCCTTTCCTCTGAGACTTGGTATGCTCTTTTCTCCTACCTGCCTGTCTCCTATCCTAGTTGGGTTATCTCTGTGATGGCAGGGTCTCTTATTTCATTTATCTCACCCTCATCTTCAGTAAGTAACTACTAAATAGGTAGATTTTTGTTTTTCAATCTACATGGTGACATGATGAATCATCATTCTTGATTTCAGTCAATTCTATGCACACACACACACACACACACACACACTCCCAATCTTTGGGAAGGGTCTAGAATTATTGTACCAGTTCCTGAGTCCTAAAGTGCAGAGGACAATGTGACAACCTGAAGACCACAAGTCAATTTTCAGTGACATGAATAGTCACTGCTGCCTTCATGTCTCTTGAGATTATTGTTGATTACTCTAACAATCCCAAAAGGAAGTACTTCCTTCCTCTTTCAAGAAGTGATGAAAGCCCATGTTCTGTCTCTCCCTCTCACACAGCCCTCCCACCACCCCAGGCCTGCTCTACAGAGACTTGGCAACTGACTTTTAAGAGTTTTTCCAGATCTCCCCATCACCACAAAAACTGAATCAAGCTAAACTCAACCTCATTCTCAAATCTAATGTCCCTTCTGCTGTCTATCTGAGTTAATTTCAAAACTGTTTCTACCAAGTTACCTATTCTGGAAAGAAAACTAGAAAACATCCAATGCGTCCTTTTCCTTTACTACCACATTTATTCAGTTTCCTCCCTCAGGGGAATGCTTGAAGTAAGCTTTAGAATGGTTCAGCAACAACACCCCCCTAAGATGGTATATGTTGTCTCTTCACTACTTAAAAAATACCCTCTGCATTCCTGCTGCTTACAAGGTAAAAATAAATAAATAAATAAATAAATAAATAAATAAATAAATAAATAAACTAACAAACAAATAAATAAGAATCAAACTCCCTACTGAGGATTACATAGACATCACAATGAGACTTCAATTTTTTTCTGTAGAGTCTTATGTCAGCTCACCTTCTACCAGTGATTGAGCCACATTTAATCCTCAGGCTCACCATACATGGTTATTTAGTCCAGATCTGTTCTCTCTTTCTCTCTCTCTCTTTTTAAAGATTTTATTTATTTATTCATGAGAGACAGAGAGAGAGGCAGAGACACAGGCAGAGGGAGAAGCAGGCTCCGTGCAGGGAACCCTGACATGGGACCCGATCCCGGGTCTCCAGGATCAGGCCCTGGGCTCAAGGCGGCGCTAAAGCACTGAGCCACCCGGGCTGCCCCAGATCCGATCTCTTTGTAGCTCTTTCTAGTTGGTCTTCTTTCACTCTTCCTTTAAAACCCACCTCAGTATTTTCTTCAACTCTCATATTTGCCTACAATAGTCCTGCTCTGAATCTTTTTACTTTTTTCTCTGCATCCGTAGCTCTTTATCCATCAGTTTTGTACTGCATTTATATTTATTTTTTATTTTTTAAAATATTTTTAAGACTTATTTATTTATTCATGATAGATATATATAGAGAGAGGCAGGGACACAGGAGGAGGGAGAAGCAGGCTCCAGCACCGGGAGCCCGACGTGGGACTCAATCTCGGGTCTCCAGGATCGTGCCCTGGGCCAAAGGCAGGTGCTAAACCGCTGAGCCACCTAGGAATCCCTGCATTTATATTTATTTTGCTCATGTTTGCCTCCCTAGCCAGGTTCAGGTGTCAAACTGAACTTTACTGAGAAAAAGTAAAAAGATCCAGAGCAGGACTATTGTAGGCAAATATGAGAGTTGAAGAAAATACTGAGGTGGGTTTTAAAGGAAGAGTGAAAGAAGACCAACTAGAAAGAGCTACAAAGAGAACAAATCTGGACTAAATAACCATGTATGGTGAGCCTGAGGGCTATTAATTTTGCTCATGTTTCCTTCCTAGCCAGGTTCAGTTAGAGACCTGATAGTGGGTCTTCATCAGTGTACTGCTGACTACTCTACAGCCTGATACATTTTCTTTTTTTTTTGTTTAAGACTTTATTTATTCATAGAGACACACACACACACACAGAGGCAAAGACACAGGCAGAGGAAGATGAAGCCTGACATGGGACTCAGTCTAGGGTCTCCAGGATCACGCCCTGGGCTGCAGATGGCACTAAACCACTGAGCCACCTGGGGCTGCCCGAGCCTCATACATTTTCAATCATTTTGGAGGGTATTCTACAATGTATCAGGAAAATCTATGTGGAGTAGGATATTATACTTGAAATATATATTCAGCACATCATATGTTCACTTTACATTCTCATTTTCAAACTGTACTCAGGCATTTTACTTTAATTACCCCAAATCCTGAGTGCTTACAGATTCTATTCTACTGGAAGAGAGAGATGTTTTCCAAGATTAGTCCAAGAGATGTTGCAAAATATGAAGGTGTACTACACAGTCTGCTTTAATTAATTTTTCAAAAAGAGTATTTGGATTTGAGTCTAACTTTAAGTCACCTACTATTTCATTCAACACTTATGCGTTTATTCCCAGCTCAGTTTTTGGATATATTTTTGCATGAAGTACAAAACAGATACATCTTCCCAACTTCTTACAACCAATGGCATAGAGAAAGTAGTTAAATTATACTGATTTTTTTAAAAAGTATAATTATTTATTATATATTTTTTCAACTTCTCTAAATTACGGAGAATGATCTTCATCACCAAGGGCAACACAAATATGGCAGAGATATTAAGGACCAATAAACAGAAAAAAAATAGTAAAAGAGTGCTTACAGACTTCCTCTGAATTATCTCCAATTCAGATAAATTAGATTCTACTTGGTTCACCAGATATTTAATAATCACGCTACACCAGACACTGAAACTAGATACAGAAATTTAAAAACATAATGCATGATATTTTTAAATAATGCATGATACTTTTAAAAAATTAACCTAGTCCAGAATCCAGGCCTCCTGGAGTCTAACCAAGAACTTTCCAATTCTTCTGAATTCTGTGATGGCTAATCCACACCTTATGAGTTATTTATTCCTTTGCACTGAGTTCTGAACAATCTCTTGAATGGTAAATCTCTGAGGTTTTCTACAACAATTTGGAGATATCATAGCTTGTAGCTACCACCAATAGTTTTGGAGAAATCAGAGGAAAAGGAGGGTTCCTTAGAGATGAAAAGTGATTAAAAATAATCTCATTAAACGAAAATGGATTGAAATATGAATTCTAGGGACACCTGGGTGGCTCAGCCAGCCGTTGAGCTCTGCCTTTGGCTCAGTGCGTGATCTTGGGGTCTGGGATTGAGTCCCACGTCAGGCTCCTTGTGGGGGGCCTGCTTCTCCCTCTGCCTGTGTCTCTGCCTCTCTCTCACTCTCTGTCTCTCTCATGAATGAATAAATAAAATCTTAAAAAAAAAAAAAAGAATACGAATTCTAGAGAATGCAGGCTATAAAAATTAGTATTGATTTTTGTTGACATTCTAGAGCAGAGGATGAATTTTTAGGTCTGTGAGGCCTTAGAACACCACATGTGATTGGTAGAAATAGGCACAGATACATTAAGAACAAGTGATGCCTTCCTAAGCCCATTCCCTTTTTTGATTGTATCTTATAGATGTTCGTATTTGGAAATGGATAATTAATGGAGTGGTGCTTACTTGGAGAAAACTTACTGATGAATCAGATAGCCTGGCTATTCTATTCAATAACTGAAAAAAATATGTATGAGAGGAGTGTTTTTTACAGAGTCCTGAAATGTTCAAGAGTTATTTGGAGACTTTCTCAAGTGAGAATAAATAAAATTTAGGACTTTAAAATTACTGAATGAGTGAATAGCATGTTTTTCACATTTTTAGATGACACAAAAGTGGGAAATGTGTCAAATACAATTGATGATAAAATAAAGATGTAAACTGATACCAGTAGACTAAAGTGAGACCTTATAGATAATTGTAAAGCTATGCATTTGGGTTAAGAAACCAATCCCATGAGTTTCTAATAAGAGAAATTTGACAAAACATCTGTTAAAGTGAAAATGACTTACATTTTTCATGGATCCCATAAAATGATGCAGCTGCTAAGGACTTTAATATGATAATATGGGGTGGGGAGGAGCTTTTCCTTTCTTCCCTTCTAGGTTCTTTGGCTGGTCTAATAATTAAATTGACATAAAACAGATTAACAGGAAAAAAACAAATTTAATTTTGTATATATAGGAACTTATAGAAATATGAGACTCAAAGACCAAAGCAGGCAGCTTTTATACCTTTTAGACAAAGAAAACAGAATTTGTGAAGAATTGACAAGACAAAGGGTTTTGGGCTTGGGGTAATAAATTAGCAAAGAAGCAACAAGCTTTGTTTATACAGGCTTTTGGCTCCAGGTCCCCTAATTTTGGTGATAGGGATGTCTTTCTTTTTCCCAGTACAGTGAGGATACCTTTCATATAAGAGATTTATCTCCTGCTTTTATGGGGACTAAGGAAGTAAGCGTGTCCTTGCATTGGCTGCTTCTTAACTTTAATTCAAAACAATCCATACACCAAAATAGCATATTTGGGGCAGGCCACCCTTAGCCCAATCAGTGAACAATGGGATCAAGGTCCCATGCAGGAGTAGTTCGAGCAACTCTTGGAGACTCAATGAAAATTCCAAATACTGTGTGCAGTTGTAACAATATTGCAGAAGAGGCATTATCAAATTGTAGTTGAGGAACTAGAAAGGAAAGAGATTAATCTGTTTCCTGGTATAGAATCAGTATTCAAAAAAAATAATTGCATTTTTAAACTATATAATCATGTGGTTATTTAAAACACATAGTGTTATAAAAGGGAAAAATACTCCATATATTAATTTAAAAGTAATGTTCAAGGTAAACATTGAACACGAGATCTGAAATATGGAATTACAAGATGAATGAATGATTCAGTTTTAAGAGTTTTTAAAAATCTGTTAATACTGTTATTAAAAGGCATTTCCTTCAATAAAGGAAATCCCCAAAGTAATATACTTTTTTCCTATTTATTTGTTTGCTTACTTCTCTTTGTTTACTTTTTGGTTTTGGTTTTGGTTTTGGTTTTATTTATTTTTTAAAAGATTTTATTTATTTGAGACAGAGAGAGAGAGAGAGAGAGAGAGCGCGCACACAGAAGCACGGGAGGGGGTGCAGTGAGTGCAGAAGGACAAACAGGCTCTCTGTTCAGCAAGGAGTCAAACACAGGGCTGATCCCAGGACTCTGAGATCATGACCAGAGCTGAAGGCAGGCACTTAATGACTGAGCCACCCAGGAGCCCCTGTTTTTACTTTTAAGATGGACAGTTTTTCCCTCATGCATTTCCAACTTAACCACAACAGAAAATAGGTGTTTGCAACATTATTACTATTCTTAGAAAACAGAATTTGCTTCCACAATTGCTACAGATTAATCAAGCAATAAGTAGTCAAATAAACCTTTTATTGTCCTTATTATTTTGTTGCCATAGGCACTGAATGCTATCATGTAACAGTCACAATGTAAGCACATAAAAAAAAAAAAAAGATTTCCCTTTGAATGTAGTGTATATAAAACTTTCAAGGGTAATTTTGCTTACCTTTATACACAAATATAAAAAGTTTATGTATATATATATATATATATTTTAAATCATATAATAACTTTGAGTTGATCTTAAAAATATTAAAGTTTCAGGAAAAAATAAAATTTCAAATAATTAAGATAACTAATATAAAATAGATATGAACTGCCCAATGAGGAGAAAGATAGAGATACAGCCGAGAGGCTGAATTTTAATGAGTGTAGTTTTTTATTTAAGAGACTAGATTTCAGGAATTTTAAGCTTTTATGGTTCTGAAAGACTTGTGAAGATAGTTCTAAACCCTACAAATGTAAATAAGTTGAATATTAACACAACTTATATTTTCTATCGAAATTGAAATAGCAACATTTTTAAGAAAAAACAAGGGAAAATCAATCTGCTCAGAATTAAGAGAAACAATCTGAAGGGTTTTTGAGGCGTTACTTTGTCTTCCTGACACCAACAATTTATGATGCCAATTGGATGTCATATAAGTCAATTCAGTTCCAACCCTAACTAGTCTGATTCCACAGGGTTAAGGGCTTCCAATAAGATAACCCTCATATCAGATGCTAGTTGCAAGTATCAGGTCCCCTGGTTTACCCACACTTTTGTCTGAGTTGGCTACAAAGTTGGGGTTTCTACAACCTTCTCCCTTCAGGCTTGATAATTAGTGAAATGGCTCAAAAAGTTTAGGAAAACACTTAACATTTATCCATTTATTATAAAGGATACAGATGAATAGGCAGATGAAGGGGTATAGAAGTGAGGTCTGGAAAGGTTGCAAGTGCAGGAGCTTCTGTCTTTTCTGAGTTGGGGTTTACCACTCTTCTGCCATGTGGAGGCATTCACCTATCCAAAAATTCCCTGAAGCCAGTAATTTAAGGGTTTTTATGGAGGTTTCATTGTGTAGGCAGGATTGATGAAATCATTGGCCATTGAAGATTATTTTAGCCAATCTGTGCTGCTATAACAAATTACCGTAGACTGGATGGCTTCAACAATAAACATCTACTGCTCACAGTTCTAGGGGCTGAGAAGTCTAAGATAAAGGTGTCACCAGATCTGGTGTCTTGCTTCCTGGTTTGCAGTTGGCGATCTTCTTGCTGTGTCCTCACATGATAGAGAGTAAGAGAGAGAAAGCAATTTCCTTAATGTCTCTTTTTATAAGAATACTAATTCCATTCATGAGGGCTCCACCCTCATAACCTAGTTACTCCCAAAGGCCCACCTCCTAATATATCACACTGAGGATTTTGATACATGAATTTGAGTGGGACATGACCACTCAGTCTGTTACTCTGATTAACTCAATCTCTAGCCCCTCTCCCCTCCCAAGAGGTTGAGGTTTAGGGCTGAAAGTTCCAAGCTTCTAATCAAAGCTTTGTTTTTCTGGTGACTAGTCTACATCTTAAAGTTATCTAGGGACTGCCAAGAATCTCT
Source organism: Canis lupus familiaris (assembly GCF_011100685.1). Lineage (NCBI taxonomy): Eukaryota > Metazoa > Chordata > Mammalia > Carnivora > Canidae > Canis > Canis lupus. The sequence continues at coordinate 50,685,506 of NC_049233.1, forward strand.
TCATTGAAACAAAAAGTATCTTATCACCCTATCACTCAGGAAATTCCAAGGGTTCTGGGAGCTCTGTGCCAGGACCAAGGACAAAGATAAAATATCTTTATATGAAATCACAGTTTAGTTTCTTTAAGAAAATGTTATTTTTTAAAAAATTAAGTATCTGTGCATTATTTAAGGATGGAGAAACAAATCAGCATTATTTATTCATTGAATGACAATATATTTTATTCCTCAACTTCTAAAAGATTTTTAAACAATTATGGAAAGTAAAAGAGTCCAAGAGTTTATTTGGAATCATCGTTTAGGTAAAAAATGAAATTTAATATTTTCAATAATGTCAACACCACCAGATATGTGACAGTAGAATCTTTTTTTTTTTTAATATGACAGTAGAATCTTAAATTTATTTATCTAGAAACCTAATAATAGCAGTTTCTTTAATAGCAATTTCCCCCAAGTCTGCAAGATGGCAGTGTTCTTTTTTTGGAAAATCATTATTTCGGAGATAAATTCTAATAATAACTACAATATGAAATCTTAGTATATGTTAGTTACTGTGTTAACTGCCTCACATGGATTATCTCACTTAATTGTTGTGACACTTCTATGAGAATCTTACTGGGTGAACTGATAATTAGAATCCAATTAATTTGCCTGTGGTCATAGATAGTAAAGTGGTAAAACCAGAAAAAAATGAGTCCACATGAATAATTTTAATGCGTTGTTCTTAAAAATGCACGTTATTGTCCACTATAATAACACTGTTCCCTCATAAAATTTTAGTACAGGGTGCCAATAATGACATAACTGGTAACAAAATAATAAAGAATAGATCAAATTCTTGGGAAGTTGGATCATTTTCTTAAACACATTACACTGATCGAAGAAAAGAAGATCCTGCCTTACTAGAAGAATGCTGCTTCAACCCTTTACTTACATATTTTGCAGAGCTATAGTATATTCCAGGAAAGATATATATATTCTCATTTACTCTGAATAACGGCACTAACTACACTACATTCTAGCCAAAGTAACCCAGAAAGTAATTTTTAGGAAATGCCATGGGCCCAATACTGATTCAACAGAATGTACAATGGTATGTATGTACCCAAGAATAAGTTGGTCCTTCTTTCGATAGCAGATATGTATAATGCATAGTCCACTGAGTTTATGTATTTATACAGAATTATTAGAGATTTTTTTGGTTGAGTGATCCATAGTGAATAGAGGTGATTTTGGCTAATATGACTACTTTTTTACACAGGAGGTGAGGCTCTGAAGAAATCCAACTGAGCAGAAATCTGTCCAAACAGCCTGGCACATAGATCTTGACTGCCATTGTCTCATTTTTTTTTTTTTTTTACATTATTTCAGTTGCTAATGATTATTCTCTTCAGAAATATTATAGGAAGAGTAAGAATTAATTTTCTCTTTGGTATCTTGGGAAGCATGATGAACATTCATTTGTTTAGGTGTGGAGTAAGAATGTTGCATTATCAATGCTTTTCACATTATTTGTGTCACCCAGTTTCCAAAGATACATAGCTACTTGAAAGAGTGTCATTCTGAATCCAGAATGTTTTATTGTCTTTAGTTGGAAGCGGCCTCCCTGAAATTTCACTTTGAAGTAAAGACATTTCTAGCTGATACATTCAGAAGATACTATTGCTTTACACATTTTTTAAATGAAAGCTATAGATGTAATATATAGAATTTTTGTGTTTTAATAATATAAATTCTACATATTGAGTAAGATTTTGTCAGTGATGAGAGGAAATGTGGAATTTTGGGGAACAACTTTAATGTCTCAGGAAGTGACAGCATCCTATATTCTGCCAAAAATGTTAATAGCTTTTTCCTTTTTCTAATCATAAGACTAGTACAAACATTGCAAAAACTCAAATAAGAAAGATAGTTTATTTAAAAATCACCCATAATCTTATCACACAGAGAAAGCTGTTGCACTCAGTTCTGTTAAAACATGACATGCACTCTTAAAACTCACAATGCTATAATAAGCTAATTAAGAGTAAATATTGGGGCATCTGGGTGGCTTAGTCAGTTGGGCATCTGTCTTCGATTTGGGTCATGATCCCAGAGTCCTGGGATCAAGCCCCACATTAAGTTCTCTGCTCAGTGGGGAGTCTGCTTCTCTTTCTACCTGCTTTTGCTCTCTCTCTCATTCTCTGTCAAATAAATAAATAAAATCTTTTAAAAAAAGTAAATATATACATTTATAGAAATGGGTCTCAAATACCAACTTCCAGGTACCCTTGCCTCTCCAGGTTCATGTGAGATTGACTTTTGTCCCCCCATTCTTGACTTCTTTGTATCTTTGCTTGCAGTGTGCTGAGGGTTACAGATGGATGTAGAATCAACATGATATACCATCTGAGTGGAACAATTGTATTTCAAAGATTTGGAGAAAGTTTATTTATGTCTAAAACAAAGCATATACTGTATGCTTTGGGTAAAATAGATAAGGTAAATTTACCTTATTTTAAAAAAGATAGATAAAATAGATAAGGTAAATTTACCTTATTTTAAAAAAGAAAACCTTACTTTTCGGAAATATTTTGCCCTTCATGAAGGTTACCATTCATTTTTCCAGATTTTTTGGTGAAATAAATTGGAGAATGAGAGAATACAGCCTTAGGAGTGCTAAATTTCTAGGGCTATTTTATAAGTATTTTTAAGATATTATGCAATTTCTGATCTAAGACTTTGTACCAATTTACTATCCCCCCAGGAGTATGTAGGTATATTCGTTTTTCAAGTCAGGCTGTAATCATGTGAGGATCTTTGGCTGTGGGATTATGTAGCAGAAGAGGTCCAATTCTGTTGGCTTTATAAGGGAAGCTCATTAGAGCTATTAATTTGATTGGACATTTAAACCACATTCTCATAGACCTCTTCTGTGTGCAAGTTTGAGCATGCACACACTCTTGCATGCTTTGTGTACATGTTTTTATTTAAAGCAGGTGGTATTGAATCCTACGCATTTACAAATATCAAGTAATTCAAATAAGCTTAGTTAAAAAAAAACCTTTCTCTCGGCATTATGTTTTCCCTTTAGCAAAGACAACAGTGAATTTTTGTCCTTCATTTTTATTTATTTTTTTAGTATGTGTTACTTTTAAATGCACGTATTTTTATCTGATTCAAAAAACATTTTTCGGTGACATAAGCATTCCTCAGAACGTTCTTTTTAGTAACATCTATAGACGTCATATAGTTCATTTTTGTGAGCCTACAAAAATATCCCATGGCACTGAACTGTATTGGCATTTTCCTTTGCTCTATTCAGCTTGGCTCTGTAACATTTACTTTGTCAATTATAGTCATCTTAGTATTCACAGTCAATTCTATCACTGTGTGACTTTAATTGTATTTCGCTAAATTAAAGAGGCATTATAAAGTTGTTACCCTTTGATTTTTCAGTTTAATTTCATTTTTCTTTAATCTTTGGAGCACACTAGATTATCAATTAGCATAATAAAACAGTCAGTGTGGAATTTAGTAACTATATTGAATATTCTATAAAGTAGACTAGTTTGTACAACGTGAATGTATGCAAGGAGCAGTAAAATGCTTATTATTCTATTACTACACCTTAACAGTATCCCCATATGTGTCTTAAGCTGATAGTATATTGGACAATTACACAGGAAAACATTGTTAATGGGTGAATAATATTAATGCTGTGCACTTTAGTCATATATTTTATCCAAAGACCTTAACGTGCTCCACACATGACAATTAATCAAGTCTTACCACACTACTCCAAGCGAGGTATTATTATCTGCTATTATAATTTAGATAAACTGTAGTTATAGTTAAGAAAGATGAAAGATTAAGTGACTTGTCAAAGATCACATATTAGTTCAGTACCAGAGCAATATAACTCAGATTTCTGACTGCTGCTATTAACATGAAGCACAGCCAGTGTACATATTATCCAATGAGTGTGGCACCGTTCTTTGGAAATCATTTACTATCTGCTAACCTATTAAGAAGTTTGAGGGAACATGAATATAATGGCATCAGATCATGTATTCACACCCGATGCCAAAATTGGAGGCACGTATCTGTAATTTTCTGAAACACGGGGGAAAGGTTAAACATGTAAGTTGACACCATTTTTTTTTTCATTAGAAAATGTTGCATTGCCTTTAAAATGGTGTTGCACTCTCTCCTAGTTCTTTGAGACGTAAATGTGAGAACAACGGGAAAGTGAAAGAGGCTTCACTGAGAAACCAATGAGAGTGGAAACAGGGGTATTACCAAAGAAAAGGTTCTAGGATGAGGTCTTTTCACAAGGCAATGGCTCAGATTTCATGATTGCACAGAGGCATTTGCAACAAAGGACACTGTTGATTTCTTTTATGGTCTATCTTTGTAATGAGGGAATGGCAGGACTGATAAGTCTTTTGCTTGCTTTCTCTTTCTTTTTATTTCTCTATATCTATGTTAAACGATTTAAAAAAATTTTTTCTGGCAAAAGTAGTTTTATTTAGTTGTGGTCTTCTGATACTACCTCTTCTTTCCAGGCCAAAGATCCGTTCCAATGTCTGTTTAGCGAGAATCACAGAGAATGATTTGTGCAATTGATTGGTGACATTGAACACAGAATTGATGCTTCATTGTTTCGGGAGCCCTTCCTAGATGAGAGAGAATTGTCAAACAAAGTGCAGCATAGTATTTCATAGAGGTGACATTGAATATTGCAGTTGCTAGAACTCAGCTTCTGAAAATCCTGCTTATTTTCTGTTTTTTGACACCAAGCAGTGCCTAACTCCCCCGAATACTAGAGTGTTTTATATTTGTATTCATGGTAGATGTGCACTAAAACTACCGCAGATAATTTAGGTAATTGGCAAACCACAGGGGCACTTAGTCTGCTCACCTGCCTATTTTAGGTTGGCTCATCATCACTCTAATTGGCAGTGGGTAGTTACTGGTCCATTTGCCATGTATTATGACAAAAGATGCTAATGGGCCCCGGCAGTGGGTGTGTTGTACCTTTGCCCCGCTTCTGGCATGCAGAAAGCAATCCCACTGTTTTTGCATAACAAATAGCGTGGCTGGACATTTTTCCTATATCAAAAAGAGTTTTTTTTTTTCTTTTTTAAAATGACAACTTACCCTGGCAAAGGCCTAATCTCAGAATTGATATGTATCCTTTCTCACAGCCACCATATAGTACATTGTCCCTAAAAACAAGAGTACATCAGTCAAGGTAGGTTTTCATCATTTTCACCACATTTTTATTATCAGAACTCCTCTGAAGCTTGAAATTGAAATCTGTTTCTTTCTTGACATTTTTCTCTATATTGGGCATGTAATTATGGGCCCAAACGAAGTTCAAGAGGAATGGATCAACAAAGCCCACAGCTAAGTACACTAAACTTTGATCTTGAAGGAAAATATGAATTCCAAGGTAGATTTGGACAGCTGTGCTATGAATGCCACAGTGAGCAAATGTGGAATCAGAAGAAATATCCCATGGTTAACTGACATTTTTTTTTTTTTTTTACATAAATGCAAGGAACATAAAAACAGAAATTCAGCTCTTCTAGCATAGGGTAGTAGTTCTTAACATTTTGAAGAGAAGAACTTGTTTTAAAAATAATGAAAAAGTGCTCAGTGGATAACAATTATAATTCTACCCCCCTTATTGACCAAAAATACATTATTATCAATTAAATAATTGGAAGAAAATGTTTATTTTATTAATTTCACCAGCAACCATGTATGGAAAAAAATAGTGTAAAGGGAGATGCATTATTCCAAAGACTGTGCTTTGTGTAAATATACAGATTGGCAGACCCATTACAGTAGTCTCATGCCGTATGGTTTGAAAATCACTGATGTAGGCCTTACAGAGAAAGACCTAGCTTATTTAGTTTAGGGTTGTAGTCAAATTGTGGTGATAAACATTCATCAGGCTAAGAAAATGGGTTAATGATATTATGACATTGTGTGGGATGTTTTTGTAGGTGTGTTTACATTAATTTACTAAAAATTAACCTAGAACTAAGGAAAACAATTAATGTTTATTGATTGGGATGCTGTTAGATCATCTTTTATTTCCAACTGTTTGTCAGCTTGAATTAAAGTTACCTGTAGTTATTAACATGAGTTGGTATGCTAAATTTTTAAATAATGTGTTCAAATTTTAGACAACATCATGGAATGGATTCAGAACAAAGACCGCTCTGGCAACATTATCATGCAATGACATTAGTAATTAGATAGAGGATTTTTTAAAAGCCTACACGTTAGGAATGCATGAATTATGCTCTCGTCTACAATTCTATTTTAATCAATTTCCCCGGACATTGTTTTCTGCTTGATTATTCTCTGGGATATACTCAAGCACACTCGTATTTATCTTTTGCTGCTGATGGGGATCATAGTCCATTAGTGTTTGAGAAATAAATAAGGGATGTGGCCCACAGCTTTTTCTTCTCGGTCATGGTTACTTTTATTCATGTCTAGAGTCCAAGCTTCAGGAAGGTTTAATACTTCAGTTGGAAATGGTCCATGAATCTCTATCAAAGATCACTGGTAATAGTCATGTCTTGAGGCTTGTCTGTCATGTGGCTTTCCATCTATATGAATATGGATGGAATATCACATTATAAGCTATACTGTTCCTTGGGGTCTTAAGTATTTCATCAAAGCACTTTGGTAATGGTTATCTCACATCAGGCTGTCTGTGGCTTCTTACCAGCCATCTCTTGTGTGTTCCCTCACAATTGGTATATGTATACTGTTGAACTCTATTCCAGGACTTCAGGATGAGTGGTCCTGGACCATGGTTTCTCAACCTTGCCATTCTTGCACTTGGGATAGAAAATTCTTTGTTGGGGAGGACTGCCCTGAGCAAGACAGGACCTGTGGCCTCTGCCCACTAGATGTCAGTAACACCTTCCTCCCTGGGTTTTGACAACCCAAAATGTTTTATGATGATAAAACTGTCTCTAGTTGAGAACCACTGCCCTAGACTGTCATTTGACATTCAATATGGCCTATGGATAATAACAAAGAAGATATAAGGAAGGTGCATATGTTACTGATAATAGGCCTAAATCATTTAATCAGAGATCAAATAGGACAATACTGTGCCATCAGTGAAATAACCTTGTGGGTTCTGGATGTAGCCACTTCTGCTCAGAGTGCCATGTCAAAAAAAAATAACAAACTTTGATAACTTTTATGTCCCTCTAACTACTCTGCTTGACCAGAAATGCAATATATTCAGTCAGCTAATCCTCAAACACCAAGATAACTGGGCCTTTTCACCCTTAACAAGGTTAACTATGTGATCCCAGCCAATCAGGTATTTCTTACTTTTCTCTCCATTGCTCTTTATTCTTTATACTATAAAAGCTTCCTGCCTTCCATCTCATTTTGCAGTCCTTCTAAAAGATATCATTTGCTCCATGAAATGTTAAATACATTTTTTTTTACCTAAATTGTCTTTAATCATTTTTTAAGACCACTTTGTAGACCTGAAGTGTGGGGAGGACCACAGTGTCACCTTGTCTCTCTACACATTATCATTCTTTGAAAGGAATAAAAAATGGATAAATAATAAGATATGTATGAGAGAGAGAGAGACTTTCTCGGTATGGTCCCTCTGTAAGTAAATGTGCATAAGCCAAGTTTGGAAATGTTTGGTGCTAATCTGTAAAGTCATGTAGGAACAAATTGCCTGTTCTATGAACTTGAAATTGAAAGAGGTTTGTAAATGTTATCACATTGATTTTTTTTGGCAGAGTTTGACCTTAGTAGGTGTATAGGAATATAGAAATAAACTGTATTTTTTTTTTTTTTTTTTTTTTTTGTCTTTTGAGAAAAAAGAAAAAAAGCTTGGCCTAGTTGAAATAGAAAACTTATTGTTACATGAGTATAATGGGTTTCTCATAGACCTTAGGAAGAAATTGGAATCAGGAGCTGAAAAGCTGTTTGAAGTCCTTGCATATTTGTTTGGGTACTCATTTAACAGATATTTATTGAGCATTTCTGTGCCAGGACTATACCAGTCTCTAAGAATGCAGTAATAGGTAAGACATAAAACGTCTGCCTCCCTACTTCCTGCATTCCTCTTCAGTCTTCTCTTTGTATTGCTGAAAATCAGTTTTATGTGCTTCTCAGTGCATATGCAGAAAAGATGTTCTACCCATATACACATTTTATTTGTCTTCTATATTAGAAACCACTCCCAACTGAGAATATAGTATCCTCTTGCCAACCATAGGATTAAGATGAAGGGCTAGCCAAGTTGGGTTGACTGCTTACACTAGACCTATCAAGTATGCCCAGGGGATAAGTCCCAGGGGACAGATATGTCTAATTAGAGCTTTGCCCCTATGACCACAGGAATGAGGAAGTAAGTTTCCCAGGGAAGGGGGTTGTGAAGATCACCCTCAAAATATCTTGTACCCCAATTAGGAGTGAACTGCTGAGTAATAAAATGCAAATGTGCTCAGTGTAGGAAAATAAGAGGAAATGGGTTCCAGATCATAGGCGGACTGCCCAGTGATCACTCATCCTCATTGACCTAGAAAGTTAAAGAGAGCATATAGAGGTGGGACCAGTATGAATAGATAAGAGTCACAAGAGTTATTTAGTCACTGCCTTACTAGTCCTTTGGAGATTCAGGGACCATTTGGGCCTAAAGCCAGGAGTAAGTATAGATAGTGGCAGCTTTTCATAGTAAATGACCCTGAGGGGGGGAAAAAAAAAGCACAGAAGCCTTTATTATAATGTTCATACAGATCAATCAGCTCTACAGCAGGAGATTATCAAACTATTAAACTATAGATATCACAGGTTGTTCTGGATGCCCATGTGTTAGAGGGTAATGAGAGAGGAAGAGGCTGGGGACACTTCCTCTATGGCCACACAAGCTGCACTTCAGGTCTTAGGGGTCTTTTACCACCACTAGAAACATCTAGTGCAGCCCTGGGACCCCTTGCATTTTGTGACTCTACAATGCATCTTGGGGCCAGTTGACTCTTCCTAGACCTCTCATCTCTGCAACCCGAGGACATGACCAAACTTTAGAGGGGAGGGTTATTAGAATCTTTAAAAGGATAACACATAGTTGAAAACAGTTGATCTTAAGAGTTTTGTATTTAATAGGACCAGGAGTCTCCTACTTCCACCATAATTCATAAGTTCTTGCATTTGGTAGGAATTGTGCCTTGGCCTGGCTTATAATGAAGTGTTGCATTTTCCCCTTTTTCTTATGTATAGATCTTCTCCAGGAACCCAGAGAAAAGAGTGCTTTGCAGAGCATGGCTTGGGTAATCTAAAATTCTACAGTCAAACAATACCAAATGCTATCAAATTCTCATCCAATTCCCAATCCCACTTTGTGTGTGTGTGTGTGTGTGTGTGTGTAATTATGTATTTACTTATGCAGTACAAACTTGAAAAGAAAAGACAACCATGATCTTAGTTTCCTAGGGAAAGAGTAAGAATGATTTCAGAGAAAGACCAACAACTCACCTCCTGTAAATGGCTACCAGAGATGTGTAGTATATGTTCTTTGTTCATAGTATAATGATACTCTTGGGTTTATTTCACATCCAAACATGATTAGTGTTTTCAACTTTATTTTTATGTTTTTAGTGTTTCAACTTTAAAATGATTATGTAGAACACAATGTTCATCAAAGAACAAGTGATAAAAGTAAGGTAGTTTAAATCTCAACTGTAATTGTAGCAATTGTTTAGGACTTAGATATATTTTTTAGAACATTTTTTTTTTCTGGAAAGAATATCTTATGACCATAGTGCATGTTCATAATAGAAAAGTAGACTGGCTTTTAGTTGTTTTTACTATTGTTCTCGAATCTCTATGTGCAATGCAGCCCCTTATTTTTTTCTCTCTCTCTACCTCTATACACAATGCAACCTCCCATATATATATCATATGCATGTGTGGGGGTTTTTGTTTATATTTACCAATATACAATATATACAATGTACTTCAGTACATTTTGAATTATATCTGTGCTATATATTATAGTACACCTCTTGTGTGCTCCTCAGTATTTCCTACACAAAATACTACTTCTCATATAATTGTTTTATATGTTGTGATGGTAAATAACATGTGTCTACCACATAGACACATGAACTCAAATTATTGTTACTTAAATCATTCAAAAAGAAAATTGGGATATTTTTAGTATCTCATTCTTTTTCATCACTATACAGTTACAGATCTCAATTAGATTGATTAAAAACTTGCTAAAAAATGCTGAGTTCCAACACTTAAAAAAATGCCATGTAGTGAATCAGACTACAATTTTAATTTTCTTGGCAGAAATGGAGGAAAGCCCTTATTACAAAAATGTTTGGCACTATTGACAAAGCTTGGATCTACTTACACTTAAACACATTTTGTTGATCTGAAAAGTTTGCCTGGGTGCTAAGGTTCTTCATTATGGTAGAACTAAGCATGTGAACATTGTTACATTCTTTGTTGTCTTGTTACACTAGGGATTAAATGACATTTTTAAGCGACTCTAGTTTTCTTTAGTTTATATTACCATATAAGAAAAATCTACAGTGCAAATTGGAAGCTGATATCTGAATACATTTTAATCCTCTCAGATACGTATTGTTTTCTATACCATGGAGACACACACACACACACACACACACACACACACACATTGCTAAGGACCAAATATTAATACTAGATAAGGCTGAAAAAATGTAAGTTTTCCTAAGGAGAAGAATTCTGAACTATTCAGGATTGAGGTACTTGTGTTGAAATTCCTTTTAAGGGCTATTGAGATATAATTGGTTTAATATGGAAAAGTTAATACATGCAGGTCTAGTAAATGTGGGTTGTACTTATAAAAGGAATATCAGCATGAAGATACTGATCTCCTGTATATATGTGTGTGTGTGTACAATATAGTATAGTATGGTATAAAGTGAATTTGCTATTGATTGACAGAAAGAAGGATTTCATAAACTTTCAGACCGTTAAAATTAATTACTGCTTCAGAGGCCCCTGTGGTTAAACAATGATGGGTGAAACCACAGTCAACATACATCCTGGGGCATTCTAACTGAGTATTATAAAATATTTGTCAAAGGTGAGGTGAGTTAAATTATACTGAGTAAGAATAATCTGTACTTAGTTCTGAGGAAACTGGCTACAGATGCATTTATATCAACACTGTTTTGAAGGCATTGCTTAGAGAGTATATGCAAAGTTGATTGGGAAACAAGGACAGGGTAGGGAAAGGACACACTTAACTATCATTATTTGTCAATTGTTTGTTCACATAATATTGCAGTGTATGGATTTTGCTGAGGATGCAGCTACATTTTAGGTCTGCTCCATCAGCATTTCCTATATACACTTTACCAAGGAGCAATTGAAAATGCATACTCAACTGCGCTGATAGAATACCAGAAGGAGATTTGTATAGTGGACTAGAGCAGACTGTGAAAACTATACAGCAGTAACTCAGTTGCGACAAAAATGGTGAAAACTTGAATGGCATATATATTTAAACATTAGAGCAGAATAGAAGAAAACCCATTAGAAAAAATAAATTCTTATTAAAAAGGGAATGATAACAAGGGCACAGTGAAACCAGTTGGACCAAGATAACCTTCACATATTCTTTAAAAGAGTACAGAATTGGGGTGTCTGGGTGGCTCAATTGATTAAGCATCAGACTCTTGGTTTTGGCTCAGCTCATGATCTCAGGGTAGTGGAATTGAGCCCCCCAGCAGGCTCTGTACCGGGCATGGAGTCTTCTTGAGATTCTCTCTTTCTCTCCCTCTGAACTTCCATTCACTTCTATCTAAAAACAAAAAACAAAAACCACAGCATTTCTTAAATTCAGATTATCATGTAATAACAAAAATATTTGAAGCTGCATATCTTAGTTTGTTAGGATGTCCATGACAAAGTACTATAGACCAGGTGCCTTAAACACGATTTATTTTCTCACAGTTCTGTAGGCCAGAAGTCCAAGATCACAAGTCTGAGGTTTGATTTGTGCTGAGACCTCCATTTTGACTTGCAGATATTCTCCTTGTGTCCCTTGCATGGCCTTTTCTCAGTGTCTACATTCCTGGTGTCTCTTCTTCTTTTTATAAGGACATCAGATGCATTGGATTAGGGTCTTAGCCTATGATTTTGTTTCACCTTAACCATCTTCTTAAAAACCCCATCCCCCAATACAGTAACATTCTAAGGTGTTGGAGATTATGGCTTCAACATATGAATGGGTCGGGGTTGGGGGGGGGGCACAATTCAGTCTACAACACTGCAATTTTGTTTCATGTATACAGTTTTAAAATAAGAATTAAAAAATCTGCCATTTTCACCTTTTTATCTCTCTCACAATTTGAGAAATTTTGGCATGAATCAATTAACTGATGTTGATATGCTCTATGTTCTCCTATGTCGGGAAAAATTACTACCTTTTTTTTTTTTAATAATGGACTAAGTCACAAGTCTTTCTTTCTTTCTTTCTTTCTTTCTTTCTTTCTTTCTTTCTTTCTTTCTTTCTTTCTTTTTTCTTTCTTTCTTTCTTTCTTTCTTTCTTTCTTTCTTTCTTTCTTTCTTCTTTCTTTTGCTTTTCAAATACGATAATTTCAGTTGCTGTCAATATCTTATCTCTAGCCAGCAGATTTAATGAAAGTAATGTTATCATGCATTTAGAAACATATTTTCTTGCAGAATTAAAAAAAAATATTTTAAATACCTGAAAGTATGCCCATTTATTTATGCAAATATGTCATAAGTAAATTATCTTCAGAGCAAAAATAAAATCTTTTACATATTCTGAACTTTGATTTTGATAATAAAAACAATATCAAAATTAAAATTAAAATAAGAAGTTTTGGGGTTATTTAAAAAATACTTTTATGGTATATCACATGATTAGCTTAGCTTAATATTTTTTCTATATGCTCTATATTTATAGTCCTGCATTTTTTTTTCTTTGATAAGAATTAAGACCCTGAATAATTACAAGATGATTCTCAGGAATAATAATAAACTGGAAAAAATTGTCATTCTTTAACCATCTTTTATAAATCTTGGGACAATATCACTGCATATGTCCTGTTTGTTAATTGTTGATTAAACACATAATATTTAATTAACCACTGAAACCTACTTCTTAGTCTTCTTGGATAAACAGAATTGTTATTGTTAAGGAATTAGTCCTTTTTTAAAAAATATTGCATTCTTTTACCTAAACTACATATTTTAAATATAAGGAGTTCTCTTATGGTAATTTTAAATATCATATCTAATAAAGGATATAATTAAAATTGAATTGCAGAGATAATATAAGTGATGTTTACCTTCATGAACATTATTTCATAAGATAAAGTATTAAAGATCAAATACATTATACTTTTGGGGGACTGAAATTCAGCTGAAAGAATTTGGGACATGAACGTAAGTTGTCATTTTCTGGAATTATTAAGTATAGACATATAACTTTGAATTTCAAATAATATAAATATGCTCTTCTTTCCTTTCTAGTTTTGTTCATGTATTTTCTGGACCTAATATGGAAGTTCATACCAGGATTGAATTTTGAGCAAATTGATTACAAAAATCTGTAAACTCTTTACCCTTTACCTTGCTCTCAGAAACTGCCAAGTAAGAGAAATTAAAAAGATTCTATGAAGTAGTAACCGAATTAGGCCTAAAAGAGGGAAAAAAAGAAAAAAAAATAAAAAGAACTGAGGTGTTTACATTTAGGATAATTCTATTCTTAATTTAAGAATATTCCTACAAGGCCTATTTTCTGAAAGGAGAGTAGTAGAATCTAGTGGAATGCACAAAACTCAGAGTTTTAAGGAATAGAATTTATTTTCGAGTTATTATTGACATATCAGAAAACTATGCAAATACTTTAAATCACCATGGCCTATAGTTTCTGTAACTGTTGGAACAAGAAACAGCTGCCAACAAGTTCAGCCAAGATGGGACTTGTAGTTTAATACATCTATATTGTAATTAAACTAGTAGGGTATTCTTATTTTAAAATAATGACTGTACAGCTTTAAGAAGAGCTACAGCTTCCTTTCATCAAAGTGAAGAGAAATGTATTAAAGCCTCCCTTTCTTTCCATTCAAAGAAGGATCTAAAATCACAGAAATGTTTTCAATTCCTATGGGTAAAGCTGACTTTCATAGATTAAAAAAAAAATCTTTGGCCAGTTTTAGTGATTTGTAAAAAATTATGCCTTTTCAATTTGACATATAATAGTATCAAATGCTTCCTGAATAAAAACTTTTTAGGTTAATAATATAGTATGTTTGGGAATTGTTGATATGGTAGCTCATATGGCATTAACTGCTTTCTAATAGTAATAATAAGGACAAAAATAGTCAATATTTACTTAGTGCTTGCTAGGTATGATGTTAGAAGGCAAAACTCCACGAATTTCTCAGGTTTCTGTACATCTTGTGAGTGAGGCACCAGTTGCCCTGTGTTCTCAACCCTCTTTTCAGGATGATTAATTGTGAACAGCCCCGGAAAGTAGATGGCTTTTCCTCCAGAGGAAAGGAGAGCCATATTTACTGCTCATTATATAATATTTGTGTTTTCTAAATTCAGGGTTGCTGTCTTATAAAGCATCCCACTGCAGGTGTCATTCCACACTATTATCTTTGCCCTGTGGGAATTGGGGCTCAAGAAACTGGCACCAAAAATGCTGGTATTATGGCCACTATTATTGCTATGAGTAATGAATGGTCTTTCATCACTAACCTAAGAGTCTTGTCTCTTCTACCAGCATCCACACAAGTATGCCAAACTAACTTGGAAGGGGGGTAAAATATTGGACCCTTGACAGGTTTTGGCTGGAGACACTATATTAAGCACTTAGAAATGTTCTTCTCATTTAACTTTTTAAATAATCCACAAATTTTAGAGATGCAAAAAAGTTCTATTTCTATAGGTCACCTTAGCTTCTATCTCATTTATGTATTTATTTATGTATGTATGTATTTATTATTTATTTATTTATTTATTTATGTATTTATGTATTTATGTATTTATTTATTTATTTGGCATGGAGCTCAACATGAGGCTTGATTTCAAGACCATGAGATCTAGAGTCTGATGCTTAACCACCTGAGCCACCCAGGAGCCTCTACCTTAGCTTCTTTTTTAGTCGCCCACCTCAAATATACCTCAAGAAACAAAGATTAATATCTTGTAGGTTTTTGCAGTTACTTCAGGATTAAATTCATTCATTTAGTGACTTTCCTTTTTCCTCTCACATGATATTTAAGTTTCTGGAAATTTAATGTAACATTATGCTTTGAGGAATGTTGACAGGAGCTGAGGAATGTGGTTACCGAAACTTGACTTCAATTGTTTACATTTGTCCTTATTGATATCCCCTGAGTGTCCACATTTCCATTTAATTCCAGTGTCTAGTGCATGCCAAATTCCTCTGTGGCATCCCCTTGTCAATCCCCCAGGATACCTTCAGGTCTTTTGATACACACTCTCACTCTCAACTTTTGTTCCCTCCTTGAGTGCACAGAAAACATTGGCTGTTCTCCAAAGCTGTTTTGTGTAGGAGGAGACACTGAGAATACTGCCTCAGGCTCTCTCTACACCTGGCATGTCATGTAGTGTCTTTGTTGTTACTCTAATTTTCTGACTATGGTGACTTGGAGAATTTCTGAGAAAGCATTATCTTTACCTTCCAGTGTTCCAGATGGGAAGCAAGATCTGGTCCAAATCAACGCTTTCATTCTAACATTCTCTAAACCTAGATGGTGGTTGTATCAGCTCTTACAACCTCCTGTTAAGAAAAATGAATCCTTTGTTGAGATGTTGGAGGGTGTTCATAACTCCTTGTCAGGCATTCCAGTTGGTTACAACTGTCTTGTTTTCTTTAGAATATTCATTTTACATTTTAGGTCATGGAAGTTGTATCAAATCTAGGATGAAAAACAAACAAAGAAAAGACTCACCCAAACAAAACCAAACCTGACTCATATCATCATTAATTGCTTCTAAATTCATTATTCATCCCATGAACTTGGATTTTGGTGATCCTTGACCAAAATGTTTTTGACTCTAAACTCTTTCCTTGTCACCTTCATTCTCTGGTGATGTGGGAAGGGAAAGCCCTAACAACCCGCATATGGTATTATAAGGTGGGGAAAGGGTTACCAGGAAAAGGAAATTACTAGATTTGAAAAGAAAGCGTTGATTGTTGGTTGTTATCAATGAGTCACCCTGCTACACTAATGAATGTATTCATACCATTCAGCATCATGTTTTATACTTCTACTACAGTGTGAGCTTTCTGTGGACAGGGGGACATACTAAGCTCTTTATTACCTGACAAGTGGTAACTTGTTTGATAAGGGAGGAGTAATTATTGTTTAATAAGTGAGGAGTAATTATTGCTAAATAATTTTTCATTGACAAATTGATCTTGTCTATTAAGTTCAGATTGTATGTTTATAGTTTGTAGGTCTTTGAAATTTTAACAAGAATGTATTCATGGAAGGCAATAGTAATTTGGTTCCATAAGATGATGGAAATCTCAGGTACTGAATATGCTGGTTTTTTTTTTTTTTTTTTGAAGATTTTATTTATTTATTCACGAGAGACACAGAGAGAGAGAGGCAGAGACATAGGCAGAGGGAGAAGCAGGCCCCTTCAGGGAGCATGATGTGGGACTCAATCCCAGGACCCCGGGATCACACCCTGAGCCAAAGGCAGACGTTCAACTGCTGAGTCACCCATGCATCCCGGTACTGAATATGCTTATTGAAGGTCCACTTGATAATCAATGTAGATCTTTTTTTTTTTTTAAGAAAGTAATATTTGCTATATGTAATTTGATTATGTTTCAAATTTGTACAGTCATTTGAGGTGCTCGGTATGGGAGAAGCGAAGACATAGATTCTTAAGGCATAAAAATCAAATGCTTGAGTACAATAGATTTTAAACTAAATCTTGTACTTATTTAACTCATAGTCTGATTAAGACAAAATCATTTTTTTTTTTTTTTGGCAAGATCATTTATTTTTTAAAGTTTCCAAATAAACATGTCAAGAAATACTGAAGTGGAAAAAATTGTATATTTTCTCACGTGTCTTTATGTAACAAAACACACATAGAAATAAACCTCAGAAACATTTTTCTACTAAAACTTTGTGAGGTAAAGAGTAGTCTTCCTATTTGGACCAAATTCTTTTTTCTTTCATTTGATCCTAAACGGCATCAGGAGAAATAGTTTTTGTATGCTTTGATTTTTCTGAGTATTGGAGAGAGAAGCTACTATATTACAAATTGCCACTATTGTTCAAAGCCATCAGACCAAGCATATAGAAACCTTGATAAGAGCTCTTGAAAGATTCTTTTATAGTGATAACTACAGTGGAGAAGGATGTAGTCCTTGGAAATGAATATAAGGTGTTACAATGGAGTGTTTTGGACTATTTGAAACTCTCTATGACAGTTATGATATTGGACTTAACTCTTTGAGAATCCATCTCTTTGTCATGGTTCACATATGTATTGATTATCTTGGGACATGACACCACACTAATATTGTATTGATTAATATAATCAATAACATTGATTATATTCTAAAACAAAGAAAATACACATAACATTTTTTAAAGAGCTGTTTATAAGCTCCTTAAAACTGTGGAAAGATAGTCTTTCCTTGATTTATTTCCCATCTTAAATGAATATTTATCAGGCTTTTCTATTCTGGAAAGAAACAATAGTTTAAAGAAATAAAATCATCATGAATCTAAGTGTATCTAACAATATATCCTTTCATATAAAATAGATAAAATAGATAAACAATAGACAAAAATATAGATAAAGGAACAAAGAGTAATGTAAGAAGAGGTAGCTAAATTAAAAAAATTGTATTTGAAGATTTTTAATGCAACTATAACATTTGAAAGATCAAGCAGATAAAAAAGGAGATTTGATTAATATAGTTAGATTTACACATATATCTCTACCAGCATCCTTACTAATAGAAATAACTTTATACATAGCAGAAAATATATTTTATTTTTGAAGTAATGTTGAATCAAGCATTTCTTAGGCCACAAAGAAAGTTGCAATCAGAAAGAAGCACACCTTATAGTCTATGCTTTTTGGCCATAATTTAATAACATTAGAAAATAAATAACACAGAAGTGACAAAATAAAAAAAAATCATTATGTCAAAGAACTATAACTGAGCATTTTGGTAAAAAAGAAAATTATAAAGGAAACAATGGGATAATTGATACTTGAATACCAATGAGAGTATTCTTTTTCAGAATTCGTGAGGCACAACTAAAGCAGTACTTAGAGATAAACATAGCTTTAAATACACAATGGAGAAGAACTAAAACTAATGAGCTAAAATTCAACACAAGACTCTAGAAAAAGAGCAACAGAACAAACTCAAAGAAACAGGAAGTAAGAGAATAAAAATAAGAGTAGAATGCAATGGAAGAAAGAATAAAAATAGCAGCACCTAAATTATACATATTGAAAAAAAAAGGGAATAAAAACTAGGATATAAGAGATAGAAAAAAATATTATGCTTAGCTTTATGAGTTTTAAGCTAAGACAAAGTAGATAAAGTTTTGCAGGGAGAAAGATAACAGTTGATTTTAGTAATAACCCTTAAAGAATATTGAAATATCAAACTGAGCTCCTAAACAACAAAATCTAAAAACAAATAGAAACAAACAAAATCCCCCAAAACCAAGGCATGTGTACTCACAACCCATGCATTTATACAACTGTGCTCTACCAAACTGAAGGAGACAAATAGGTTGCTCCACAAAAAAGCAAGCAAACAAGCAATCTTACTCATTTTCAAGGCTAGTAGGACTTTAGTTTGTAGAGCAAGTGACAGTCCATAAAAAGAAAATTATAGGTCTACTTCACTTTAAACATAGATGCAAAAATCTATGTTAAATATTAGCTAAGTGAATCCAGGAGGCTACATAAAAAATATGTTGTCAAGAAGCACTATTCCACAAATATGAGAACACTCACGATAGAACTATAATTTATCACATTAATATCTTACCAAAGAAATTCAAATGGTTATCTCAATACATACAGCAAAAGCACTTAAAAATATTCAGTACCTCTTAAGGTGCCTAGCCAGCTCAATCTGTAGAGACTTCAACCCTTGATTTTGGGTTGGTGAGTTTGAGGCCCACGTTGGGCATAGAGAGTACTTAAAAAAAAAATCAATATCTCTTTATGATAAATCTACTGAAAAGGAACAGGAGAAAATATCCCGAAATTACCAATTCTAACAAAAAACTAAATTAACATTATACTTAGCAGAAAATTTCACTTTATATCATTCCATTGGAGACCACCAATAATACAGTATTGGGAAAAAAAAATTGGTCATGGGTTTTCTTATATATCATACTGAGTGTGCCAGAACTGCAAGGCCTCGACTGTGTTTTCACTTGGGCTATTTCTCAGGATTGTTGCAGGCTGAAATTCTAACAAGTGAGATAATGCCTTTTGGGAATATATCACAAAGTCCTGCAATGCATCTGGTGTCCCTTCAGACAAAGTGCAGTGCCCTTAACTGTTATAAAAGTGGCAGATTACTAGAAGCAGAGTTCCTTTCCTGTGGAGTGCCCTATTGTATATGGAGGCTGCACCTGGCACCCAATGGGTTCTGGGGCTTGGGGAACTACATGATTATGCTAATACTCTGACTACCGCTATTGTTAGGGATAATAAATTCCTTTGTCTTTGACCCAACAGCTTTGTACCTTTTGTCAGCATCCATGAAACTGTGGCAAGCTAGTTTGTTATCTTGTGTAGCTATTTTGCGTAGCTATTTTGCTGGCAGTTATCTTACTTCTAGCTCTCTGTACTGCAAACTTGGGTAGGGTAAGATTTAGATGCACAAGAATGCCATTGACTAGAATGGCTGTTACTGAACCTAGTATTGGAGATACTGGCAGGAGATGAAAAATGGAAAAGAAATAATAGCTATAAAAGTTAAAAGGTGGGGCAATCCCTGTGGCCCAGAGGTTTAGCGCTGCCTTCGGCCAGGGTGTGATCCTGGAGTCCCAGGATCGAGTCCCACATCAGGCTTCCTGCACAGAGCCTGCTTCTCCCTCTGCCTGTGTCTCTGCCTCTCTCTCTCTCTCTCTCTCTCTTTCTGTGTCTGTCATGAATAAATAAATAAAATCTTTTAAAAAAAAGTTAAAAGGTGTAAAAACAAAAGGGTTATTACTTACAGATGCAAACTATCTACATAGAAAATTCATCAGAATTGATAGTCAACAATTAGGCCCAATAAAATACAGCAAAACTGATAGATTCAAGGTAAACATACAAAAATTAAGAATGCTCTTTTAAACCAAGAATAGACAGCAAGAAAATAAGATAATTAATAAATACATTTATGAAAGAATCAAACTATAAAGTGTTTAAGAAATAACCTAATAAAATAATGCATGCAAACTTTACAGAAAGACTTAACTACTTTAAAGGAAATAAAAAACTAAATACTAAAGGAAACAAATAGGTAATAATTAAATATTAAACAAAATAAAGAAAAAAGAAAGTAAGTAAAAAATACCCAATTATATAAAGACTTAAATTATGTTTATAGATGATATAAATTAAAAATATTTAAAGAAAAAAATTTCTTTCTTTTCTTAGAGAGAGAAGGGGGTGGGGAGAGAGAGAGAGAATCTTAAGTAGGCTCCATGCCCAGATACATGGTTTAATCTCACGACTCTGAGATCATGGCCCCAGGCAAAATCAAGAGTCAGATGCTTAACCTACTGAGCCACCCACATGCTCCAATAAAGGTGATTTTTAAAAATTAATCTATAAATGTGATGCCATTTTAATCAACGTTGCAGTAGATATTTTGAGGAAATTAACAAACTGATTTTAAGATTAGTAAAGAAAAATGCATGTTCTTGATTAGTTAAGCACAGGCTACCTAATATTAAGACATAATGGGACGCCTGGGTGGCTTAGTGGTTGAGCGTCTGCCTTTGGCTCAGGGCGTGCTCCAGGAGTTCCAGAATTGAGTCCCACATCCCTGCAGGGAGCCTGCTTCTCCTTCTGCCTATGTCTGCCTCTCTCTCAGTGTCTCTCATGAATAAATAAATAAACTCTTAAAAAAAACAACAACAAAAACAAATATTAAGACATACTACCTAGGCCATTGGGACAAAAAAACCCTTATTTTTAAATGGTAATATTGTTTCAGATCATGGTGACACCAGTAATCATAGAGGAAAAGGTGAACTGTGTTAGATGATGCTGGAGAAACTGACAAATTGTATGGAGAAAAATAAAGTATAATCCCTGCCTGAGACAATAATCAAAAATTTCCATCATTAATCTTCAAATTAAATACCTAAATGGGAAAAATGATAATATTAACAAAATCGGAGGAAATATACAAGAAAAATCTTTGGTCAAGGGACAGGAAAGAACATGTTAAGCATGACTCTAAAAGCACATATGTAGAAAACGCTAAATAAATCTATTAAAATTAATTGTTCTATTTCTCTAACAAAGGGTATGTACAAAGAATAGATGAATGACAAAAATAGCATCTCATCTCATCTCTAACATTGGTCTAAGCAACCAAAACACCTAAATATCGTACATAATGATTTGTCCAGAGGTAAGCGTCTCTAGATCGGTACAGAAATTCAGCAATGCCACCAAGGCCTCTTTTTTTCCTACAGGTTTCTCATTTGTTTGGCTTTACATCTTTGAGTAGTCACCTGGAGGAGCGAAGGTTGTTGCTGGTATTCTAAGACATCACATCATTAGATGGCAAAATTCAGAAAAAAAAAAAAATATGATGGAGTTGCTCAAACAGGGTCTCATTGCATGCTTCTCTCTCTTCAGGATAATGAAGTATTTCCTAGAAGAGTTTCTTTTGCATCTCATTGATCCCAAGTTTGTCACATGGCCTTTGCTTCAAGGTTACAGGAAAGGTATGTATCTAGCAAAGAGAAATGCGCTTAGGACAATTTACCCCCAGAGTTGAGCTCATTGTCAATTGAAACAAAATTATCAAAGAAAAAAGATGGATGGAGAACTTTGGAGAAGGCAGTTATAACTTCTGCTATGTTGACTGTTGCGAGGATGTGGAGAACTGACACTTATGTGCTAACAGTGAGCAGTAGGCAGCCTGGTACTGACTTTTTAGTACTTAGTGAAATTAAGTCAATATATAACATGTGAGACAGCAATGGACATAAAACTGAAAAACCCTTAGAGGCTTTCATATGTATCAGACCTGACATAGGAAAAACAAAACAAAACAAAACCCAAGGTGGACTAGCAGGTGGAGACTTTGGTTCTAGATAGCTTTTCTGATAGCAGCATGTCATTGAGTGCACTGTTCACCTCTCTGGGCTTTGTTCACTTCATTTGTAAAATGCAACACGTGAGTTATACACACAGTTCTCAGACTACACCCTTAGGGAACATCAAAGTTTCATAAATTGGTTCAGATTTTCTTCTGGTAAAATCTAATTTTGGTGGTTTTTACCTGACAGTTAAATATCTGAACTTTGTTTTCCTCCAATAATTTTAATCTTGGTGACTGCTACTATTTTTCAACTACTGTATGCTGGCAGATGACAAAACAAATACACTATACAAATAATGAAAAAAAATTTGATATAACCTAAAGCAGCTTATTATTTTAATGGAAACATGTGGCCTTGGTTTGTGATATTCATATTCTGGCATGCAATATGGACATAATTTTTTGCTGCTAAAATTATTCCACATTTATGGGAGACCATTAAACATTTAAGTCTTCTTTGACATTTCATAAAGAACATCCCAAGCATCAAGTGTCTCCCTCTCAACAAGTTGGAGGAATCACTATGGGACTCTTAATAGTTATCTTTACATTCATACATTCATTTGTCTCTATTTTAAATACTATCCTGTGAGAGTGATAATAACATATTTATAGAGTTTCTGACAAGATTGAATAAATAATGAGCACTTACGTTTTGGGTGGAGACATGCTAAAAGTAAATTATTAGTATAGCATCTCAGCTATACTCCTTGATAAAATTATAATTGTTGAAAATTCCTTTTTGAAAATTATAACAAGCCTTTATTACATTTTTAAAAAGCAACCTTTTTAAAATATAAGTGCATGTAACTTTTACAGCTTATCCTAAATAATGTAGAAGTCCAACTTAGAAGATAGTGGAAGGAAATACCATTTTTCTGACAACTCCCCCTCAGAAATAGAATGGCCCACTTTACGCTCTACCACGGTAGTGCTAAGGTTTCAACATTGGGATCTCTTTTCTCTTCTCCCAGGGAACAAGAATACATTACATAGGCAATTTTGGCAACAATTTTATTCTGAAATTCCATGTAGAAGAGCTAATATGTTTGTTTTATCAACTGGGGAATATTTTCTTAAAGTGAAATAGTTATAAAACACACACAAACAAAGGAATGTGGAGCTGCTGCTGGGGTCCTATGAAGTGAATGCAGAGAAAGCAGCTCCACCCCCTTCCCCTTCCACTGCTTTGCCCCTGGACCCTCCCACTGTAAGGAAAGAAATCAAATATAGACAATGTAAGAATTGAGAAAAATCACATCTCTTCCCAAAGAAGTGTTCTCTGAAACAGCTTTTGGGTGGAGGCTATGAAGATGCCTCCCTCCTTTCAAGGCAGGGGCTGACATTGTGGAGGCTGCTGAGTATGAATGTGGGGACATATTGCTCTTTACAGAAAGCCCCGAGCTTAGATACGGAATGGCTCCTGAGATGGTTTCCCCACCACACACATAAAGACAACCACAGACTGGTTTTGCTTAAGCCAATTAGTTGGAAAGCTAAGAGCCCCAATTTCTACCATTTTGAGGATAAAGGAGAAAGAAGGGAAGTTGGGGATACATTGTAGGGGCTCTCTTTTTCATACATTAGAAAAGAAAGGTACATTTTTTCTATAAGAGCCAAAAAACTCTAAGAGAAATTATTTTATTACCTCCAAGATGGAATATTGTAAGGGAGCCTGTGGAATCTTTTTATTGGCTTGGAGTTTATGTTCAAACTTACTCATGAGATGTGATAATAGTCTTTAAAATTCCCCTGGATCATTTGGACTTAAATGTTATAACTATAAAACATTGTTTACTTTTTAATATAGAAAAGAATCATAAAAGGATTCCAATAAATTGCCACATGTAGTTATAGTAGGGAGAGAGGGGAAACTTCATAATGAGAAACACATTAGTCTTTCTTAATTGTAGACTAAATAATTCTGTTGATCTCTCATTTTAATGAATTGATACATTGATAATAACTG
The DNA here is from genome assembly GCF_011100685.1 of Canis lupus familiaris. Classification (NCBI taxonomy): domain Eukaryota; kingdom Metazoa; phylum Chordata; class Mammalia; order Carnivora; family Canidae; genus Canis; species Canis lupus. The sequence goes on from NC_049233.1 coordinate 50,709,865, forward strand.
ACATTAGAGACTTAATGTCAGTTTCAGTGGATGATGAGGAAGTTTCAATGGATGATGCTACTATGCCTTCACTCTCCTGAATTTGAAATTTGAAGATACCGATATGATCCTAAATCCATCATAATAGACTCTGGTTACCCTTTAAACCATAAATAAATTCTCTACTATGCAAAAATGAGGTTTACATCTTAGGCAAGTAACTCCTCAAACAACGAGTGAAGAGCATACACAATATGTCTTTAAAATTACAACTGAGGCTGGGATGCATGGGTGGCTCAGTGGTTAAACATCTGCGTTTGGCTCAGGTTTGATCTCAAGTCATGGGATTGAGTCCCGCATCAGGCTCCTTTCTGGGAGCCTGCTTCTCCCTCTATCTGTGTCTCTGCCTCTCTCTCTCTATGTCTCTCGTGAATAAATAAATTAAATCTTTAAAATAAAATAGTAAAATAAAATAAAATAAAATAAAATACAACTGCCTCATGATTATTAAGAAAAGAAGAATGCTTGTCTATGGGATGTATCTTGTTTGCCCACATAATTATGAATGGTAATGATTAGTAACTCCCTTGTCCTTTGGCACAACTGCATGATCAGAACCTGAAGTCCCAACATGTTGGTGACCAGGTAGGAGCTCACAGCTGGTAGATGGAGGTGTACGTAGTATGCTGGTAGTGCGTAGACCTGGGAGATGGAGGCTTCCCTTCTGCTTGCCTGCCAGGTGGAGAGCCTGTACTCCTCTGACTTCCAGAACACACAGTCCTGTAGAATTGCAGAAGGAAGGGTGTTTGGCAAACAAGCACAGAATGGAGATGAATTTCTGCTAGCGTCTGAGCTTTGTTTTCTGATTCATTTTCCATCTCACAAAAGTAGCTATCTTAATTTGACAAGTGATAAAATCTCTCCTGCAAAACTCTATATTAAATTCTTTCCTCTTCACCATCTCGGGAGACTCCAGTTAGAAAGAAATTGTTTACCTAATCTGAAGATACTGTACCAAAGACAAAACTCCCCTTCTCCTGGATAATACCCTGACAATGTGTTGTTATGTAGCAAATCATGCACCCACCTAGGTGTTTTTAGCAAGTGAGTTAAATTTGAAAAAAAAAATCATTTGTTGCTGTTGCCAAATTAATGTAATGCATTTCTTCTGCTTGTGTTATGATGAAGATTAGTCCTTCTACCAAAGGTCAAAAAAGATGATTATTTGCTTTAAAATATTTTTGACAAACTTAAAATTAAACAATTACCTGTAATATACGAATGTCACTCATTTATTGAGTAGAGATCACTTCATATATGGTTGAACTTTAGTTCTTTTAATTATGAATATGTGCTTCTTGGAGAGGTGGGAATGACCTTTTCCTAACACTTCTAATTTATCCTCTGCCTGGAGGAAAGAAAAATACTTTAGATAAACCATCTGGAAAACTTCTAATTTGTTCTATGAAAAAAATAAACATTCTGCTCAGCAGAAATAACCCAACTGGCAAGAGTCTTCTCTCCATTTGGATTATTTCTTATTTAGCCTTTATTATTGCTGTAAATGGAATGCTTACATCTGAACTCAGCACCACATATAATAAAGAAGACAGCTTCCACTCTGCCCTTTGTAATTTTTAGAGATGGTATAAAGCGAAATGGATATCTGTATGTATGTTACCCAACGTGAAACTAACGACAAATATATGAATTATGTCACTGTTTACTCTTTTGTACTCACAGATTTATTATTTATTTATTTATTTATTTATTTATTTATTTATTTATTTTTAAAGATTTTATTTATTTATTCATGAGAGACAGAGAAAGAGAGAGAGAGAGGCAGAGATACAGGCAGAGGGAGAAGCAGTCTCCATGCAGGGAGCCTGATGTGGGACTCGATCCCAGGTCTCCAGGATCAGCCCTGGGTTGAAGATGGCACTAAACCACTGAGACACCTAGGCTGCCCTGTGCTCACAGATTTTAATATGAAAGTCACCCTGTTTGAGTATATATTAGCGTAAGACAGATTTTTGATGAGGAAACTTCTTGGTGCTAAATGCAATTTAAATTTTAAAAACATTTAAGGAATGTCAAATTTGGCACACAATCAACTATTGGCATTTACTGTATATCTTCTTTGTTACTGGTTCTGTGTAAATGCCTTAAATGGACTAATAGAGTTAATATAGTACCATCCCCGTTTTATAAGTAATAATACATGAGTACAGAGAAATAAACCAATTTGCTAAAGATCATGGGACTAACAAATTTTAGAGGTGATAAATAGCAAAATTCAACCAAGTTAATTAAAAAATCTAATTGGCTTTATTAAATGATGATTCATGAATTGTTCAGCATCCCATCTAACAGTTGAGACCCACTGCAAGGAGTTGTACAAAATGAAAGGTTTGCATAGAAGGAGGGTGGGGCAAAAAAGCTCTTAGTGAAAGAAAAAGATTGTTCCAGTGACAACAGTTTTCTAGGGGGGAAAGTGAGGTATCCTATCATGCAGATTACTTCCTCTTTCTTTGGGGAGTGGAGAAGACCCAGGTGGCAGACTCATTGGCTCAGACTAAAAGGAGGTTGAAACTGCAATTCGTTTATATATTAAACACTGGTTTGGAAATTCTGTCTAAATGACACCATTTGGGGCCTTTTTTTTTTTTGTTATTAAATAGAGCTAGATTTGTACCACAGAACTCTGTTCAGAGACTATTTAACTCATGCAGTACTCTGCCAGAAGCTTTTGTAGAAACAAGATAGCTTTAGGAATAGAAGGGTACGCTTCAGTCAACCAACTCTGTTTTAAATTATACAATTTCAATTTGCAAATACTCTATTTCCGACTTTAGCTACGGTATATGGTCAATGGATATAATGTAAGTGCATGTAAAATGGCATGTATATGTGTGAGTGGTAACTTAGCACCTTTTAAGAAGTAGAAGTAAAATAAATTAAAATGTGATAGCAAGTGGGCAAGAGTCCAGGGGCTGTCGGACCAATACTGGAGTATAAACTGGTTTAAATGGTGGTGGTTTACTGGTGGCATTGTAGTAAAAATCTTGCCCTAACAACCAAACTGTTGGGGTTGAATGGACAGAGCTGCGAGGGAAGACTTCTGTCATTTAAAGACTAGCAGATGAATCCCTTGCTTTCCATCTCCACTGTCACAGCTTATTCTTGTGCTCTGTTATTTCTTTCTGTTTTTAGGTCAAAAGTCTCTTGCTGGGCTTTCTTCCTCTGCTTTCTACATCTCCATTCCTTAATTCATCAATCCCTTCCACACTGCTGCTACAATGAGTTCTATAAAATTCAGATCTGCTTCTCTCATTTTTCTATTTAAAATTCTTCAATTGCTTCCCATTGCCTTCAGGGCAAAACTCAAACTCCTTAGTCTGACATATAAGGCCTTTCATGTGTGATAGCCATAAATATCTAAGTTACAAACTCTGATGAGCAAAAATGTAACTTTCTTTATTTCAAAAACTCAGTTTGATTTTCTGACTCTTGGAACTCAGTCTGCATACTGACAGACAGCTTGATCTAGACATTTTTCCAGGTTGTTCTGTCCAAATCACCCATTTTTCAGCCCATTCAGGTTTGAAATACAATCATAATCAGGTTGTCTGCTATATGTTTTTTTTTTTTCCCTGACCACTTCTCTTAATGGTATATTTGAGGGTTACAAGGGTGAACTTGGTGGAGGGGACCCCATGTATCAGTTCTAATCTCAATGGGCTCTAGGCTAGTTTCCTTAGGGATACTGATGACATTTCCACCTTGGGTCCCTGGAACTGGTGGCCAAACCTCTTTAGGTCCCAGTTGAAAACCATCTACCCCATGATCTGCTGTGCCACTGTTTTATTCCAGCTGCAGTGACCTATGACAAGTCCCAGAGAATCTTTTTTTTTTTTTCCATAAACTTGGTCGTACTCGGGATATTGAGAAGTTCAATATCCCTGCCCATGTGATTTAAGAGGAGTAGAGACTTTGGCAGGAGTCCCTATTTTTCCTGGACTCATCACCCCACCTCCTACCTTCCCTCATCAAGCCCTCCTGCGAAGGAGTGCATCAGCCTGATAGAGTTCAGGGAGTAAAGAAATACCACTCCCTGCACTCAGCTCCTGCCAAATTATCATATATGAAAAACTAGTAAATAATTTCATCATGTGCCCGCATGGCCCTAAGTTACCTTGGAGTGGAGCAAAGAGGATCCTATAATACATCTAATCCCCCCCCCCCGCCCCCCACAGCCGCCAACTCTTGAAACATGCTCTCCTCTCAGGTGATAAGACATTCCTGCTCTTGGTGTGTGAACCAGAAAATAATTCTATTTGATGGCAACTTCTTTCAAACCTGTTCCCATTTTATACCCTTGTCGCAATTATTTGAGCTGAGAGGCTAAGAATTTGCTGCATTTGTTCTCTGGGTTGAGCCTAATAATTCCTGTTTGGGTGACTCAGTGTTCATGTTTTGAGTGGGAAATGCTGCTTGGACAGAGCTTAGAGAAGAATTGGTGAAAATCCATGAATGAATATCCTAAATTATTATTCGGTCACACATATTCACCTCCTGCTTACTTTTTCCTGCTGGATCTGTTTCTATTATTCATCTTGTAACACACATACACATACATGTACTTCACCTGTCTAACTTTTATTATATTTTTTAAAAGTATTTTATTTATCTATTTGAGAGAAACCAAGAGAGAGAGAAACAGAGAGAGAGAGAGAGAGAGAGAGAGTACAAGCCCAGGGGTGGAGGTGGGGGGCAGAGGGAGAAGCAGGCTCCTGAGCCCTGGGGTCATGACCCAAGTGGAAGGCAGATATTTAACAGACTGAGGCACCTAGAGCCCCCTGGCTAACTTTTAACAAACTGCTAATATTCAGCAAAGGGATCATCATACAACCTATGAAATCTGGATGTCTTCTCTGACTGCCCACCTCACAACAGCCTGAGTTTGGTGTCCTTCCTACTGTTTCCTAGCAGTGTGTTTATTTTCACCATGACTCTAAAGCGTTAATATCATTTCTAGTTATTTCTTCACCAGACTATAAAATTTTGCTTTTAAGAACCCTTCTTTCATCTCTAGGTAACCCCACTCCCAAGCCCTAACATTTAACTCAATTACTGGCATTTACTAATTCTTTTTATATGTTGATTGAATGTAAGGACAAATGTCCAGCAAATTAGAATCTAAATAATTCAGAATGCTGTAGGGAAGAGGTCCTCAAATAATTTTTTGTTTGTATACTCACTCTCTAAAAGAATGTTGAAAGTTAACTCCTTGCTGATTTTTAAAGTTGATATTTAAAAATTTTTAGGCTTAGATAATTTCAAAGGGTATATTTGTCAGATTGCACTAAATATTGAGGTTTTTAAATATAACTTGTATTATTTTAGGTGCATGATATGGATACAGATATCATAGTGATCTGATATATTCCACTATTCATTTAACAACACATGAAGAAGTGCTTCTTAAATAATTAGAATTTTTCTATCTTTTCCTTTTTCCTTAAACTTATATTTTAATTCCAAATTCATTCACAGACTTTTATCCTAAAGTAATATCTTTTTATGGTTGCAAATTTTTATGGATCACTTATCATTTGCCTGTGCGTCAAAAAAAAAATGTGATCTGAAAATTGCTTTTATTAGCTTCCTGTGACTATTAACTCTAAGTTTTTTTTAACTCTTATTTGTATTATAACCATTATTAGTGATATATACTTGATCAAAGCAAAATAAATAAGAAATTTTGATAATAAAAGTAAAAAGTAAATTTATTGATAATGCATCTCTTAATGAAAACTATTGGGGCATGGTTTTATGGCACTTCTATTAAAGGAGCTGCAAAATTATTCCTTTGTTTGGCAATCTAGAGGTTTTTGCATCATAGTAAAATGCCAGTTGAGTGAGGGATACACCTTTTATTGAAAACAGGGAGAAATGTGATGTTAAAGAGGAAGTAAGGAAGGAGAACTTGAGGACTGGTCCTTTCTCAAGCAGCCCAGTTTTTGAAAAGAGAGCATATTAAATTTGAGAATCTGGAAATGGGTTTTCTTAAATTAGTTTTGAAGCACCCAATAGAAAATCTTTGGTATATGTGTGCCCGAGTTAAAGTCAAAACACTGATCTAGAAGATACTGGTATTATTCAGTAAATAACAATCTATAGGAGAAGTTTTAATTTATGAAATGTGTTGACTTTTAAATAATGCTAAATAAGTAATTAGGGAACACTTCCCTGTAGATGTTTTGAATAACAGAGTTAATGAATCAAAAGGGATTATTTCATATCAATACATTGATGGATTCCATGCAAAAATGTAACCATATTGTGTAGTGACATAATAATACTTTATTCTCTTGGGTAAGGACATTTTTAGATAACCTATAGTTATTTCTTGCTTGGCAATTTCCTTTGAAAAGATCATTCTGAGATATACTTAAATCTAATTAAATAATAAAGACCTCAGAGCTAGTGGAATTTAATAAATAAGATGCCTAGATTGTGGTTCAAGTTACATATATATGCAAATATTGCATATTAAATAACTTTTTCATTAGAATCTTTTAAATAAGTTGAAAGGAGTTTCTTCTATTTTCAACATTTTTCCTACCCTAAGCAACATGATATTATATGTATATTTATTATTTATTTCCACTAGCTATCACAAATAGGTGAACATGTCATTGCAATACCAGGTTGACTCTTAAGTCTGTGATTGTAAAAATTTAACAAAATATACTCACGTAATGTTACGCATATACTTTATTTATAAAACTTACATATTCCTATGACAGTAATTTAAAAGCTTTTCCAGTCATAGTTGAATGCTTTCTTGCATTATTACTGTTGCTACCTCATTCTCATTCCCTTCCCTACTTGCCCACTTAAGTCACCTCAGGTTTTTTGTTGTTATTTTTGTTCTTTTTTTTTTAATGCCAAGTCTTATGGTGAAATGTCTAGAATCTCCTAGTGCAATATTTTTACAAGGCATGTAGACTTCTCTCAATCTATTATGTATCTTCAGACCCTACCAGAACAACACTGGACCTGGGATTTAGCCTTTGAAAGTAAACGAGAAAGTCAAAGGCCAAAGGCATAAGAAAATTTCATTCCTCATTTTTTTTCTGTAGTTTTTCCTGTAAAGGGCCATCTTATAAGTATTGTGACTCTTGAATGCGTTCATCTATAGGATAGAGCAGACCAACACTTTTGCTACAAACAATACATGTATCAAATTTAAAGGAGATACAAATCCCTGAGGATCTCAGGAGAGATAAGGTGTGAATGAAAAATTTCCCCACAATATTATCTTATCAGGAAATCCTGATGCACAAGAGTGAATCTGCAATCCCCACCCCTCTACAGTGCACAGTAGAGGTGGATCCCTAGCTAAAGCCAAGATCACCCCAGTAGCTTAGAATTGGCCCCTGTTCTCACAGTTGACAGGTAAGAGTTTAGTCAGAGTAGTAAGCATTCCCAAATTCACATTTTGGGGAGTGGGAAGGATGTAAGGAAGGGCACATTTTAAAAATCTCCAGTTGAAGTCCATAAAAAAATATATTTAGTTATAGTATTTCATGTGATTGTCTTCACAAATACTAATGCTATGGCCCCATATTAGTTTATTAGACATTAAGAATGCTTTTGCATGATAGTCTAGTAATTTTTCCTCTATTTTAAATAATTTTTTTCCTAAGAAATATTATATACAAAAAAAGAAATATTATATACATTTTAAAGAGTAGATTTTAAGATTAATTGTAGCGAGAAAATTTATATATTGGTTACTACCTATACATGTACGTATGTACGTATGTGTAATTATGCACATATACATGTATACACATGTATACACACTACATTCATAAATTTAAATTGAAGATGATTTATGAACAGAATGAGGGACATTTGTATTCTCTTAGCAGTGGTACTCAGGCTTCTAATTTGACACTTATTTTCTTTTATACTTTATAGACAACATTTTGCATCTCTGTGTTATTGAGAGCTCTGCCTCTGCCATTAATCACATGATGACTTGGAATCACAGAAAGGATATTCATAAATAATTAAGTTGTAGAAAATTGCTGATTAAGATACAGTCATGCTTCAATTTGTCTGAGAAGAGAGGAGAGTATATAATCTTAATGGGTGGGAGGGGAGACTTCTAGAAAGAACATCAGTGGGAAGGGGTGGCATTGATTGCTGATTGTCCAGTCAAATCTCTCTCTTGTTTCTTTCTGGACATTTAGCTGCCTAGACTCCTTTAAGGCAAATTGTGGTCACTGAAGGTGAGGGAAAGTGAGTTGTGACTTTCGGGTCACTTGCCTAAAAGGAAATCTTTTTCCTTGAACTTTTTCTATTTTCTTTTCTCTTGATTTAGAACAGGGAGGTGCTCACATCCAGCTTCAGCTATGCAAGATGAGGATAGGCCCATAGGGATGCTGGGGCCACAAGGTTAAAGGAACTTGTGTTCCTGAATGATTTTATGGCCTGAAATTCCTACAGATATTCAAGTAAGAGAAAAATATATAATAATAATAATAATTATTATTATTATTATTTAAAGTAAGACAACTGGTTTTTTTTGGGGGGGGTTTGTTGGTGTCATTACATTATTTCTATAAAGGGGTTCTGGATGAATCTGTAGTGGAGAATAAAGTCTCAGGTAATGTGACTCAATGTGGCAGATATACCAAAAAGTGGGATATTTCAGAAAGAATATAGATTTAGGAAAAGATAAATAAAAATAGCCCATTAAAGGGTGAAAATTTTTAGAGAAATGTTGAGAGATAGAAGAGTTTGTGGGGATCTTATAAGCAACTTTGTGCCCAAAGTGGAACAAATTAATTTGAGGCCCTAGAGCAGTGCTTCTCAAACTTGAGTGTGTGTCAGTATCATAGGGAGGCTCTGTGAAGACACAGATGGTTGGACCCTAGCTCCAGAGTCTCTGGTTCCATAGGTCTAGGTAGAACCTGAGAATTTGCATTATTAACAAGATCTCTGGTGATGCTGATGCTGTTGGTTGGTTGCGCCACGCCACACTTTCAGAATCATTGCTAGAAAGTCTAAGGAGACCCGGGACGTTGTCCAACTTGACTTGTAGGTAGTTTTTCAGAGAATAATTGACCTACCACTTAATTAACAAAGGAGTTGGCAATCAGACTGGGAAGACTACTCTGATCATGCATTGGATGCTATACATGGGGATGAAAGGAGGTTCATGAGTCTGTGAAAGCCAAGTCTTCAGTAACCTATGCCAAAATGAATTGAAATATGTGAGAGACGATGCATCTGTTATCTATTAATTCTGTTTAGAATTTGACCTTAAATATCCTTTGTATTTATAATAAAAGACTCTTCTTTTCACATAAATGCTAAACAAATGGATGAGCATTCTTAGAGTAAAATCTGTAAAAGAAAAGGGAAATGCCTCTCCATATGGGTCTTTGGAGGAGAAATGACTCTACAAAATTAATTTAAGAACAAAAGGTCTGGAGAGATTGAAGCAGGATGCCTTTTTACCTTTTTAGTTCACGACTTTTATGAACTTTATTATCTATCAAATATAGATTATTTAGGACCTTCTCATAACTAAAAACTGAAAATCATTACTCATGCAGATTCTGAGCTACTGACTTGTTTCATGGGCTGTTTCTGCCAACAAGTCTTAAATTCATATTTCAGCATTCAAAAGATGCCTTTCACTATGCCTTCTTGCTCTAATAATCACATTGCACATGTTGGTCCCTAGAGTATGACATTGCTGCTCTTTGCTACTGTAACAATATTTTTTTAAAGATTATAATAGTAATAATAATAATAATAAATAACCTTTTTTAATGATTCCTGAACATATACCCATGTGGAATATTGGAGGTACTTATTTATAAAATGCTTTCCAAATTCTATTAATTAATTAGAATTCATTAGTACTATAATTCAATGTAAAAAGTAAAAGTTATAATGATGACAGGGACATTTTGATGCCATTAGCTAGTTGCTGTTTTCCTTTATTAGCTTGTGTAGAATATGCTCTTAGACTCAGGCTCAGGAATGTCTAAACTTGCTATAACTCATCTAGGGATTGCTGCCATAAATGCCTTACTTTTTTTGACAAACATGAAAACTCCAAACATTTTTTTGCACTTATCTTCCATTTTAATTACCTGAAAACTTCTTGCTATGTAAATATTTTCCACTACCCCTGATAGACTGCTCAGAACTGAAAATTAGGCATCATGTATGTTGCATTCATCATGGTATCCCCAGTGCCTTATACCGTACCTAACTCATAGGAGGTCAAACATTTACTGAATGGAAGAAGAATAATTGAATAAAGGTGCTATGAATTGACTAATCTTATGCTATTTACTTAGGCACATACATATTTTTGAGTGTGATTTATGTATGTGTATAAACATACACACATGCTTTCTTGGATAGTGCTATTTCATCCTATGAATCTTGCAGTGTTTTTTTTTTTTTTTTTTTTTAAGGATTTTTATTTATTTGTTTTGTGTGTGTGAGAGAGAGAGAGAATGTGCGAGCATGAGTGGGGGAGGGGCAGAGAGACAGGGAGAAGCAGACTTCCACTGAGCAGGGAGCCTGGTACGGGGCTCCATTCCAGGACACTGGGATCATGACCTGAGCTGAAGGCAGATGCTTAGCCAACTGAGCCATCCAGGCACCCTAAATGTTGCTGTGTTTTAATTGAAATTAGGTATTTCCTTTCCTATTAACATATATACAAGAATCATGATAGTCTTTTAACAGTTCATACCTTCTCTGATGATTTGCCATTGCTAAGTCGTGTTACTTCTTTATATTCAGTGATATATTTAAAAGTTTATATAACCATTAGCTCTTTTAGACACATACACTTGGGATACTTTCTTTTATTTGCAGTGTTTTGCCCCTGCTGAAAGGTTTTTCTGTTTTTCTGTTGGTTTTTGTCCTTGGATGGAACTATTTGGAATATGTCCTTTTGCTTTTTAGTTTTGGTTAAGCAAGAATCTATTCTTTTGTAGTTATTTTCCCCCTTTTTTATTATTTTTTGGTTATAACAATGTTTCAGAAGCTTCTGTTCTTTTTCAAAAACCATTTGATCATGAGGGAATTGGAATGTTACATTTCAAAAAATTGAACACCTCATCCTGAGAAATGAAAAGCTTTGAAATGGAGGTATCCGATGTCCTTGCATTTAGACCAGAGCTCAGTCTGGACTGACATGAAAGCTGAGACATCAAAAGTATACAATTTAGCTGAGTTTTCTCAACCTCATCTTTAAGACACCTAAAATGCAAGCTTTGCTCAGCTGCCTCTTTTCAGGTCCAATATCTTGTTCAGTTTCTGAAACATAAGGATCAAGGTTGTATGGGAAATTATCAGTTAATTGAGCCATGGTTATTTTAAGATTGGAGGGACAGAGACATAGTAATAAAAATCAGAATACTTTGAATATTTTCAGCTAATTTCCATCTTCAATTAATTTAATTAATCTATATTCCATATACTTTTTTCTCTGAATTATCACATAATCAGTATTTAATATTTTTTTACCCAACTTATACCAGACAGTCTCATGGCCTTCTCTTATAGTGTCTAAGGAGCTATTTACGCATCCAACCATTATTACTTTAATTGATAGCAGAAAGTGTATAAAGTTTTATTCAAAAAGTCTAATATACAATGTTTTTACAACTCAGATATTTTTCTTTTGTTTTTGTTATAAGGGTTTTCTAGTATCTACACATGGCTGTATGATCTTCTTTAAAAGTTTTTTTTTTCATTATGTAAGTGATATGCATTCATTGTAAAAATGTGCCTGGTAAACAATATTAATATATTTCAACAAAAATATATTTACATCAATAATCATGTTTTGGGGATGCCTGGGTGGCTCAGTGGTTAAGTGTCTACCTTCAGCTCAGGGCATGATCCTGGAGTTCCGGGATCAAGTCCCACAGCAGGCACCCTGAATGGAGCCTGCTTCTCCCTCTGCCTATGTCTCTCTCTCTCTCTCTCTCTCTATGTCTCTCATGAATAAATAAATAAAATCTTTAAAAAAAAATCATGTTTGTTTTTTTCTCTTTTCCAATCAGAATGGTCACCTTCATGGGTTTTTAAAATCACCTTTTCAGATTTTACCTGTGAATCTTTCTTGATTCTTTTCTGAATATCAGAAATGCTTATTTTTTTTCCCATCACACTAAAGTTAAATCATGCCTGGAAATGACACTTAAGTCCCTGCTTTTATGGGGAGCATCTTTAACCAACCACTTCTTTTGATTTCAAATTGAACATATTATTTATACCACACTTTCTCCACGTTTTAAACAGCAGATATTTTAAAGCAATTACTATCTTCCAAAATTATAAACACTCTCAGGTGATTCCTGTGACTTGCAAGCAAAATAGATACACATAAAACTGCAAAAGCATAGGGTTTATAAAAAATAAGGCCTTTGAATCACATAAAAAATAAAGCATTAGAATCACACAAATGAATTACTTTTGGTGACCTAGAGGTAGAGAATAATACAGATTGATATACTTCAGTAATATTCATTGTATTTGGTGAGTAATTTTGGTGTAATGAGGTGGACTCCAAGCAGAGTGACGATTTTACTGATATGTAAGTGGCAGATATTGTAATTTAGGGTTGCAGGAATACACAAGGGAGTAAAAGCTTTGTGTAGGGTAAGGAGGAGGTACATATGTATATTGATTGTTCCTTAGCTCACTATAGCTTTCCACCCAACCATCAGGCTACACAGAAACAGGAGAAGCTTCCTAGACCTTAGCAGAGAGAGGCTCAGGGATGAGGGCTTAACAGAGCTACCCAAGGCTGTTCAGTGCTGGGAGGTGCTGTTGTTCTGGCATGAACAGCTGAAGTAAAGAAACTTCACTGAAGACTCAGTCCGGTTGGGACTTCAAGAGGGCCAAACCTCAGGGGCAAGGATCATTCCTACAGTAAGAAAAGCCATATAGCCTAAGAGGAAGAACCGAACTGAGCTAAAACTTTCCCAAACAAACAATAAAACCAAATCATCTGGGGACCCAGGCTTCTTCCATCCTGTGTCCATTTTGTCTTTAACACTTGGCTTTCAAGGTCTTCACGTTTGTTTGGATTAAGCAGCTGGAAGAAGAAAAATATGAGGATTACACAAGGGAGATCTTTAAGGAATTATGAAATAAATCCACATTATTTGTATTCATATCGTATTACCTAGAACTCAGGCTCATGTTCATGCAAAACACCAAGAGAAACTGGGAAGGGTGATCTGACTATGAGCCAGTAAGAAATGGATTTAAGTTTAGTATGGAATTAGACAATCTCTGACAATCTCTGAGACAACGACTATGCATATTGAAGAGTGGAGCACCCGTTGGCAGTTGGGAAAGAGAGAGAGAGAGAGAGAGAGGCTGGAAGGTGTCCATGGCTATGAAAATGAAATTGACTCTGGATGATCCATCTGACCTCATTCTAGGAGCAAGCACATCCTGCTCAAGCAGAGCTGCTCACCTCTTTCCCTATCACCCTCAGAAAAAGTTACTTCCAAAATTGTATGAAATTCTATTAAGTGATCTCTGGGCGCCGATTTGCTGGCTCCATAAAGTTCATTTGCTCTGAGCCAACATATCAGCTGCTTTGACTTAAGTTTGCCATAGGTACAGATAGATGGAGCTAGAAGTACCTTTGTAGGCCTTCAGTCCCTGCTATAAACAGGAATAGGCCCCACATCTAGAACATTGCCTTTTCTGTAACTACAAGTATGTGCCTAAAGCCCTTACCCATCCAAACACACAATCATTTCTATACAGTTACTCTAGGTACTTAGTGGTCAGATACTTATGGTCAGTTGAGAATGTAGGCTGTTAACTTACGTAAATGATTCAAAATAAATAATGTGCACATCTATGGCAGGTGAATGCAAAGACAACTATTCCAGAAGGCATCCGTGCACAATGGGCTCCTTTGACAGTATCAGTTAAGTTCGTTGCCAAAGAATCTGACACACCTTCTCTCTCTGCTGTACTCTTCCTGGCACAGGAGCGAGGTAGGGGGACGGTAAGCAAGGGGAAGAAAGAATGAAAAATGATCAAGCAGGTGGAAATTAAAACAGTAGAGCAGGCAGGTACAGGGTGCGAACGGCCATTCCAGGTAAACTCAGGAAAATCCTCCTTTGTCTTTTGTTGATGGCAATGATCCCATTTGTGTGGAACACTGGAGTTCATTTAGATTAAGTGTCCTCCAGCTTGGTTCCTAAGCTCTTGAAGATCCTCAGAGCAGAGAACTGAATGATGCCAGGGAGCTTATCCTGAGCTTTGAAGAGATTATCCACCAAGTTCGCTGGCAGGCCTGCAGAAGGTGACCTGCCTGTTATCTCAGAACACTCCACACCGCGGAGATCATCAACACCATTATGGCCCTTACCGCCCGTAAATGCCTTTAAGCAGCTTTAGATAGAAGATATATGGCATGGGCCCGGAGCAGAAAATTTCATCACCACAATTTCTCTGCTGGGCCCTTGTTTAGAAACATTGCTCACATCTTTTGGTTTGACAGGAAAACAGCAGCTGTTTTCTGCTCATGCGGCCATCTGTTCTTTATTGCTTATATTATTAACATTTACAAGGGCTAATTGGTATTTTGAAGTGACTAAGATGATTGATCAAGAAATACCCAACTATGTTTATCATAATGCCTGTTCTAAAACCGCCAAAGGTAGCAGCAGTTACTTAATATCATCTCAACTTAAACTATTACATCGTATGCCTAACCAAATTCTCTCAGTTTTAATAATCAGGGAGTAACATGAAAATACTGACTTTTTTTGTGTGTTTTTTTTTAAAGTTAAATATACTTATCCAAATCATATCAACACCTGTATATCTGCACCATGTTGTTTGCTTACTAGTTTGCTCCCCTGTTATGATTTAAACTCTGGAGCTTAAGAGCCCTGCTTACTTCTCTCTCTTTCTAGAGTAACCACCAATTGTGGCATTTAGTAGTTTTTCAGGAAATGTTTGGTGAAGACTTTCAAATAAGACATGACAGAAACCACATTTTTCATGGCTAATCCTTTTCTGGCACTTACAACATAAGTATAAAGTGCTTATCACAGACTGTATCATTCAATCTTTATAATAACCCTTCTAGGTAGGAGCAGCTATTTTGTTTCTATATACTCCAGTTTATGCTTGGACCAAAGACGTATCTCAATAAATATTTGTTGAATAAACTTTCATAAGAATCCTCTAATGTGGGGCAGCCTGGGTGGCTCAGCGGTTTCGCACCGCCTTCAGCCCAGGGTGTGATCCTGGAGTCCTAGGATCAATTCCCACGTCGGGCTCCCTGCATGGAGCCTGCTTCTCCCTCTGCCTGTGTCTCTGCCTCTCTCTCTCTGTGTCTCTCATGAATAAATAAATAACATCTTTTTTTAAAAAAAAAGAATCCTCTAATATAAAGCACTATGAACATACCCATTCCACTAAGATCACATTGGGCATAGGAAAAATAATTTGTTTGGGGCACCTGAACAGCTCAGTCAGTTAAGCATCTGCCTTCACTGCAGGTTGTGATCTTAAGATCCTGGGATGCAGCCCCCCATTGGACTCCCTGCTCAGTGGGGTGCCTGCTTCTCCCTTTCCCTCTGCTGCTTGCCCTGCTTGTTCTCTCTCTCTCTGTCAAATAAATACATAAAATATTTAAAAAAAGAAAAAGAAAAAGAATTTGTTCAGGATCTGATGCTCCTAAATAGTAGATTCAAGATTTGGACCAAAGTTTATCTGATTACATAGCCCATATGCTTTACTACTTTGATGTGCTGCACCTCGTAGATGGGAAAAAAATACTAGATTTGGAGAGAAAGAAAGACAGAAATGTTAGGGCAAAACAATAATTTTTCTAAAGCATTTATAATCTATATTATAAGAGAATAATGGAATTCATAATCAAGTAAAAAGTAAACAAAGGGTGGTCAGTTGGCAGTGAAATGCATCATAATTACACTCTAGGATATAAGGGAGAACTAATGGAGAAGAAGGTATTAAATTGAACCTTGACTAGAATCAGAGATGTGTAGATATAGGGATAGCCATGCTCAGCTTTGGGTTCACATAGGAAATGTCACAGATGCACAGATTTTTCCTGGTATGATCAGAATAGAGAGAGAGCAGTGAGAGTGGACCTGATGGGAGAATGAAGAAGTTAGCATCAGGTGGATCCACAGAACTGAGGAAATGCCTCAGTTTCTAAGCTAAAAACTTGTTCATTCTATAAACAATTAAAAGATTTTGCAAAGAAAAGAGCAAAAGACATCTGATCTCTGATTTACTAATTCTGTGCGGGCTACCTTGAAGGAAAAGAATTGAGAAGTAGAGTCCATTAAGGAACCACTGCAGAGTGTAAGTAAGAAATGACAAAGATTCAACTAAATGAATAGCTTGAGGATGGAAGTAATGGGATAGTAGAAGCTCTACTGCAGATTATGCGTCAATAGGATTTTAGCAGCAGATGAGTATGGTGCTCAGGGTGAGGAAGTGGGAGGAGAGGAAGAAGTCAGAATGAATTCTGCAGTGTGTTGTGTACTATAAAGCCTTGAGCTATTTCACCAGAATTGATTTAGGACATAATTTCTCATCAGAGGACCATATTGCAACCATAGTAACAATATTTATTTATTATGAAATGCATTTATATTATTATACCTGATTCCAAAGGTTATACGATAACCCATACTAATAAGAATAGGCTTTGTGTTTTCAAAAAGTAAGACAATTATTATTTTCTTGTCAGAAAGGGCAGGCTCAATTTATGTATCTCTTTCTTTTTAAGGAAATTGCATTTTCTTTTTGCTTCTTTACTAATACCAGTTGCCTGATAGCTAGCAAATAAAAATCTGGCATTCCATAATCTGAAAACTATCAATATCCAATGGATAGACTGGGGAAACAATGCAGTTGTAAAGGAGGTGAAAGTCAGTTGTTTCTGGTCAGATAATAAAAAAAGGAATCAAAGGAGAGATACAAGTGTGCTCTGGCATAATGTTTATGAAACTCAGGGTTATGTAATTTTCATAAGTTTTCAATTGTCCGCAGTCTTTCTCTAGGTAGCCCACAAGGAGTGGAAAGCATAGCTTAAAAATTACCCTTCCTAAGGAAAAATAGGATGTAGCCCTAAATTCCTTGATTCCTCTGTTTTAATTTTAAACTAAATTTATGCACTTTAAACTAAATAGTGTGCTAATTATTTACTCATTTGAGCAGAATTTATAAGACAAGTGATTTCTTTTCCTAAAATAAAACTATTTATTCTGATTTTAATAGGTCAACATATTTTAGGTTATCTTCTGCTGAATAAAAACTATTGTCTCTTTCTTTTTTAAAAAAATTAATTTAATTTATTTTTATTTTTTTAAAGATTTTATATATCCATTCATAAGAAACACAGAGAGGAGAGAGAGAGAATGGCAGAGACACAGGCAGAAGGAGAAGCAGGCTCCATGCAGGGAGCCCTATGCGGACCCCATCCCCAGTCTCTAGGATCACGCCCTGGGCTGAAGGTGGCACTAAACCGCTGAGCCACCTGAGCTGCCCTATTGTCTGTTTCTTATTTTGACATTGCAGTTTTAATTTTTATTGTTATTATTATACTATATGTTATGCCCTTTCATCATATGCATATGTATACATACAAATATAATGTAGAACATATATAACACAACACTTACACATATAACTATACATACATATATAAAATATAATGTGCATGTAGTATATATACACACTCAATGAAATTCATGATTAGAATAGTACATCCCAGAAATTTGGCCTAATAGTGGAGGCTCAACCATAGTTTCTTTTCAGATCACTTAAAGCACTTAAGTGAATTTGGGTGAAGAATGATACAAAATTTATGCTTTTATTAATTTTATCTGGCTGTGGCTTATACTCCGATTCCTATTTTTAAATGTGTATATCTTTAAAACAATATATTTATGTGAAGAGTGGGAAAATTTTTTCCCCAAATTAAAAAAGTACCAAATAAATCTCCACTTCAATCTTAACATGGTTTATTTTGTGCATTTGTTAAAATTTTATCAACCTAGTATATTAACTGCTTGTTTGTTGGTGTCAAAGAGTTATTATACTTACGATAATATCTATAAACCTCCAACCCCAGAACTTAGACTAGTGTGAAAATTGCACTAGAATTAGGATACAAAGTCAACTTAGGAGCTGTCAAAAGTCATATATGGAATATTATCTCACAACAAAGGGATGAGATTCTTTATTGTTTCTGTGAAGCCAATGTACATGTGTGCTCACACAAAAACATTCATTTCTTCATCTTTCCCACACAAAGAAGAATAGTTCATTGGGAGTTGACTACTCACTGGAGAAGAGTTATTTGTTGAAAGTTTTGAGAGTTTTACCTATGAGAAGAATTTATGTAAAGATACATTCACAGTTCTAAGGTTGGTTTTTTTTGAGTATTGTGTTTACTACACTTTGCAAACAAATTTTTTTTAAAGATATAAAAATAGCTCAAAAGTTAGGGATAATAATTTGTGTGCATTTTTTGCATAAATATTATAATAGTAACCATTATGTACCTCTGGTCATTTCACATAGGATTGAGGGAGTGAAATAAGGGGAATACAACAGTAATATTTTAGTCCTTGGACTTATTTGAAAAGCATTCTTCAGAACCCATATTTTTATTCTAATCATTTACACAGGGTTATGAATTTTTTATTTGCTGAAAATATATGTTCCAAGGGTAGCATTTAAATGGAGACAGTATGAAAACAGAAAATATATCAGTAACTCTAAATTGAGGATGCTTTATGATGTAAAATGTAGAGATGAGATTGCTCATGTTCAGTTAAGCAAAGACAATGAGTGTAATCAGCAACATGTGCTGTGCTGAGCTACCTCTCAAAATAAACTAGAAGCATTTTTTCCATGTGTAATTACTGCTGATAATTAAGTTACATTCAAAGATTCTTCCTGAATTTTATATGGTTTTCAGTAAATAGTAGCCATTCTAAAATTTAAATAAAATTATATGTAATTGAGTTTTTCTTAGATATTAGAGCAAAAAATATGTTGAATTTTAATTTCCAAAAGCTGAGGATTAGATCTGGAAAATCTACTCACTCCGTATTTATAACTAATTGTAATAGTTGAAATGAAAGATAAAATGGAACTGGAAGCCATCCTTACTATATATTTTTTAAAATATTTTATCTCTTTATTCATGACAGACACAGAGAGAAGGGCAGAGACATAGGCAGAAGGAGAAGCAGGCTCCCCACCAGGAACCTGATGCTGGACTTGATCCCAGGACTCTGGGATCACACCCTGAGCTGAAGGCAGATGTTGGACCACTGAGCCACCCAGGCCTCCCAGAAGCCATCCTTAATATAAACAAATATAAGAAACAGAAAAAAAACAAAATCCCATTTAACGAGTGGAAAAAGTTAACTAAGTGGCTGCCCAGCAAGAATTGTTTCTTTGCTCTCTTGTCCTCCTTATTTTTGTAGGAAAAGCTTTTATTAAGCACACACAGAAATAGAAATATTAAAACTCTTTTTACATTTCTCATCTGCAGTGTATTTTGACTTTTTTTTTTCCTTGTCATGATGAGAGAACATCCAGTGGAGTAGAAAGATCAACAGATCTGAGAATAGAATTTCTGAGTTTGGATAATGGCTTTGTTCCTTGAAAGTTGTATATTCCTGAAAAAGACATTAATTATTGGATCTCTTTCCTCAGATGTAGGTAGATTAGATAATTTTTAATACTCCTACTAATTGTAAAATTCATTGACATTATAGAGTAATTGTTCTGGAGAATTTAAAGCAAAGAGAAAATACCTGACTTCTGAAAGATTTGTAATGCAGGACAGTTTTTTTTTTTTTAATTTAAATTCAATTAATTAACATAGTGTATTATTAGTTTCAGAGGGAGAATCATTGATTCATCAGTCTTATGTAACACCCAGTGCTTATTACCTCATATGCCCTCCTTAATGTCCATCATCCAGTTACCCCAACCCCCTCCACCCTGCAACCCTCAGTTTGTTTCCTATGATTTTAAGAGTCTCTTATGGTTTGTCTCCCTCTCTGATTTTGTCTGATTTTATTTTTTCCTCTCATCCCCTATGCTCCTCTGTTTTGCTTCTTAAATTCCACAGATGAGTGAAATCATATGATAATTATCTTCCCTTGATTGACTTATTTCGCTTAGCATAATACCCTCTAGTTCCATCCATACCCTCTAGTTGCCATCCAAATGGCAATATTTCTTTTTTTCTTTTTCTTTTTTTTTTTTGGTGTTTGAGTAATACTCCATTGTATATGTATATACCACATCTTTTTTATCCATTCATCTGTTGACGGTCATCTGGGCTCTTTCCATAGTTTAGCTACTGGGGACAATGTTGCTCTAAATGTTGGGGTGCAGGTGTCCCTTTAGATCGCTACATTGGTATCTTTGGGGTAAATACCTAGTGTGCAATTACTAGGTCCTAGGATAGCCCTTTTTTCAACTTTCTGAGAAAATTCCATACTGTTTTTCAGACTGGTTTTACCAGTTTGCTTTCCCATCAATAGCGTGAAAGGGTTCTCCTTTCTCCGCAACCCTTGCCAGTATCTGTCCTTTCCTGATTTGTTAATTTTAGCCATTCTGATCAGTGTGAGGTGGTATCTCCTTGTAGTTTTGATTTGTATTTTCCTGATGCCAAATGATGTTGAGCATTTTTTTCATGTGTCTGTTGGCCATTTGTATGTCTTCTTTGAAGAAATGTTTATTCATGTCTTCTGCCCATTTCTTGGATTATTTGTTCTTTGGGTGTTGAATTTGATAAATTCTTTATAGATCTTGGATATTAGCCCTTTATCTGATATGTCATTTGCAAATATTTTCTCCCATTCTGTAGGTTGCTTATTAGTTTTGTTGACTGTTTCCTTTGCTGTGCAAAAGCTTTTTATCTTGTTGAAGTCCCAATAGTTCATTTTTGCTTTTGTTTCCCTTGCCTTTGGAGACAAGTGTCTAGCAAGAAATTGCTAGAGCCAAGATCAAAGAGGTTCCTGTTTGTGTTCTCCTCTAGGGTTTTGACAGATTTCTGTCTCACATTTAGGTCTTCCATCCATTTTGAGTCTATTTTTGTGTATGGTGTAAAAAAATGGTCCAGCTTCATTCTTTTGGATCAGACTGTCCAATTTTCCCAAAACCATTTGTTGAAGAGACTTTTTTTCCATTGGATTTTCTTTCCTGCTTTACTGAAGATTACTTGACTATAGAGTTGAGGGTCCATTTCTGGGTTTTCTATTCTGTTCCATAGATCTCTGTCTGTTTTTTTGTGTGCCAAGTACCATACTATTGTGATTATTACAGCTTTGTAAAATAACTTGAAGTCTGGAATTGTGATGCTACCAGCTTTGGTTTTCTTTTTCAACATTCCTTTGGCTATTTGGTGTCTTTTCTGGTTCCATACAAATTTTAGGATTATTTTTTCCAGCTCTGTGAAAATGTTGATAGTATTTTGATAGGGATTGCATTGAATGTATAGATTGCTCTAGGTAGCATAGACATTTCAACAATATTTGTTTTTCCAATCTGTGCACATGGAACATTTTTCCATTTCTTTGTCGTCTTCCTCAATTTCCCTCACGAGTGTTCTATAGTTTTCAGAGTACAGATTCTTTGCCCTTTTAGTTAGGTTTATTCCTAGGTATCTTATATTTTTTGGTGCAATTGTAAATGGGATCAATTCCTTAATTTCTCTTTCTTTTGTCTCCTTGTTAGTACATAGAAATGCAAGTAATTTCTGTGAACTGATTTTATATCCAACACAGGACTGTTTAAGGGTAAGAAAAGCACATCAAAATTGGCTGCCTAACCACAGGCATGATACAGAATGTGCCAGGAACTTTAAACCAGCCTTCCTGTATTCCCATGTACCCCTTACCACCATGGAGGAAAGTTCAAATGGTATAAAAAAAGACCTCTTCCATCTATAGCCAATTATTTTCAACTAAAATATTTTTTCTCAATAAAAATGACTTTACTTCTCTTTTTCTCCTGATTATATAAATCAGTATTTTAACCCAGTCGGATGTAATAAACACTTTGTATAAAAATATTATAATAACCCATTTATTATCCTTAATGAAAGATAACAGCCTACCTACAAACATATATTTAAAAAATAGATATAATATCTTAATGTAATATTCTAAAGTTATGAATATTCTAATATTCTAAATAGAGAAGGAGAAATAAAAGGAAAATATATTAAAATATTCATAAGTAAGAGTTTCTATTTTTTGTCCTTTTTGTAATCCCAAAAGGGATTACAGCTTCAAATATGCACTGTTGTCTGATTGAGAATAGTTTAAATAACATATCTTTTATTTAAATATTATTTAAAAGTTTGGAATTTAACATATGTCTTAAAAGCTAGAAGTCAACTGTGAAACTCTTGGATCCAATGGTCTTTTTCAATGATAGGTTTTAATTACTTTGCCAACTTCTCAAGTAACTGACCTATTTAAATGGTTTATTTCTTTGATTAATTGTGGTCTTTTGAGCTAGTAAATAACTTTCTCTATTTTTCAAATTATTGGCTATAAAGTTTCATGTTTTATAATGTTTTGCCTCAGTCATCTTTAATCACGTGTCTTTTCATCCTTAATTAAGTTCTGTATATTTTTGCTTTAACTTGTTTTATTCCTTAATCAGACCAGTGTGTTTTACACATTTAATTACTCATTTTAAAGAATGAGCTTTTGTATTATTAATTATTATTATTAGTAGTAGTATTTATTTGTTTAAGATTTTATTTATTCATGAGAGACACACAGGCAAAGACACAGGAAGAGGGAGAAGCAGGTTCCATGTGGGACTCGATCCCAGGACCCCAGAATTACAACCTGAGCCAAAGGCAGACGCTCAACAACTGAGCTACTCAAGCGCCCAGTAGTAGCATTTTTAAAGTGAGTTTAGTTATACAGACTTTAGAATTGGAGTACCAGGTTTGAATCTTGACTGTTCCACCTCTTGTGCAATTATAGGGAAGATATCATCACTCTGTGTCCAAGTCTTTCTGCTCTCTTCACTTCAAAAGCTTTCTTCCTAAAAGTTTCATGTATCACAAATTATATGAAGTGATTTTTAACACAGGCTAATGCAATTTGCAATGGTGTTTTTTGTTTGTTTGTTTTGTTTTGTTTTTTTACACTTGTTTCAAGATCCTGATAAATCTTGGAATTGTTCCAGGAATGACTCACCTGTAAAAATAATTGTGCTCTTAGGTCTCTTTCATCTACAAAGTCAATAAAAATAAAATAAAAATGCTAGGAAATGTGACCTGATCCAAGAGATACTTTTTATCTTCTGGAAAGCTGCTGTGGACATGCTTTTCCAAGTTGTGCCTGCCTTAATATAAAGGCAATCCTCCATGACTTTGTACATTGCACGGAGGCCTCTGGTGATGATGGTCTTGTGTGGTGCATGTCAAAAGAGACTTCGTGAAAAATTATACAGAATATAACATTTTTATTATTCCTGCAATTGCAGAAAGTTCTATTGGATATTTCTGGTTTTAATATTATGAAATGTCATAATAAGTTGGTCATAATTATTATATATGTTATATAATGTTACATTGCATATACTATTTTTTGCATATACTATTTTATTTAAAATTGTATATATCTACCCTTAAGAGTACTTTATTATCTTGTAATAATGATGACAGGATGTAAAAATGATGACATAATAACAATGACAGGATGATATCATTTAAAACTTTCCAAGAATCAGACCAGTCATTTAGCTTTTTCATAAACTATTTTGTTATAAGGGTAGACCTTATAACCTAAATAAATAAATGGTTAGTGAATTAGAATTTAAGTAATGTTTTAAAAATCATTATGTTAACTCTGCTCTTGGCAGAAGCTGTATAGCAGCTTAGCAGGTCATATGGAGTAGATCTCGTCTGAAGTGTAGTGCTTGTTTTTAAGTAACAGGTGCACATATGAGTTACGGAGGATAAAGATCTTGACTTGTATTCTCCATGGAAGGCTATAGAATGTCTGCATAAATAGAAGAGTAAAACAGCCCAAGAACAAAATCAGGAGTATTTATGTAACACACTGCTGATTTTGTGCTGTATTTTGAAAAGTATTTAATAGAAGGGCCAACAGTTTTAGAAAAGTTTCAGGAAGACAACAAGGATCATCACTGCCAAAAAAAACCTAACTTGACTTGAAAAATTTAGTACCTTTGAGGAGAGTTGCATTCTGATTCGTCTTTCTAATTTAAATATTTTTCAAAATGCACTTCTGGATAAATAAATGAACTCCTGACCTGAGATTTTGTATTGAAAGGCAATATTTTGATAATTTTGACAAAGTTGATGTACAGTTAATATTTATGACAATATTTGGTCAACAGAATAGGAGAGGACATTAATCTTCCTGTTTGCTAAGGCAGTGTTTGGAGAAACTAAATAAGAATATAGAATGATTAGGGCATAGCATGATTTTATGTCTCTTTAAGTGAAAATATTGTCACAATCCACTGTCTATTCAGTGACTTTTAGTCGTAATGCTTAAAGGGTCTCAACGCGTTAGAGCTCTGGGATCTATGGAAAGGCCATACATCTTCTGTCAAGATCAGAGATGCTCAGGATTGGTTTCATATTAGAATTACCCGTGGAGCTTTTAAAACTGCTGTTGCACAGGTCTTACCCACACATATTAAATCAGAAGCTCTAGGGATGAAGCCCATAAAGTGGTAGTTTTACAAAGCTCCCCAGGTGATTCTAATGGGCAGCTAGATTTGAGAACTTCTGACTTAGATTAAAGGGTTTAAAATTTTCTTTTTAGTTTTCAATTTTTTATTAGATATCACACCTCATTCACCAAAAGAGAGACTTTTAAATTTTTAAAATAATTTTAATGTTGCATCTAGTTAGTGGTAAATGTACTTTAAAACAATATATATTAATGTACATTATTTAAAGAAATATAAACTATAATCTAATGTTTATAATCAATGAGAAGCATTTCCTTCTAGACTCAATTATCTGATTTTTCATAGCAATTAATAACAGCTTATGAGCTTCAGTACATCAGACATTTCAGAAAAATCACTGTATTCTGGATTTCATGTCACTACTTTTAGAGAAAGCTTCACCTTGCCCCTAAGCAAGGAATCACAGCTTAAATTTGTCTTTTAACTAATTGCTACTTAAGCCATCTGAATTGAGTTGTCCTTACCCAATTATAATTCAGGTAATGAGAATTGTTGACTCCACAATCCTCTTTTTCCTCACACTCCCCCTTTCCTTAGCATTCCATCTAACTTGGGAGACTATAGGAAATACCTGTCTTTAGCTTCCTGTTACTTCAAGGACTACCGAATCACAAATTTGGGATAAAAATAAATCTAGATCTAGCTACAGATCCAAACCTCCGTGGTTCTCAAATCATAGCTGGTTCTTAGTTTCAGTCAGGTTTTTCTATTTCTTGATTTAATTAACACTTGTTTTAGGGGCACCTGAGTAGCTCAGCTGGCTAAGCATCTGCCTTTGGCTCAGGTCATGATCTCAGGGTCCTGGGATCGAACCCTGCATTGCCCGCCCCCCCCCACACACACACACTCAGCAGAATCTGCTTCTCCCTCTCCTTCTGCTGTCCCTCCTGCTTGTGCTCTCTGGCTCCCCACCGCCTTTCTGTCAAATAAATAAATAAAAATATTTTTAAAAATTAATACTTATTTTAAATGGATATCTTTAGCTGAAATTTACATAGTATAATATTCTATGGTTTATACATTGCTTTTTATGTGGATGTTCATTTCATTATCAATGACAACTCTACAAATTAGGTACTATCTTCCATTTTTCAGTTAGAATGGAGTTTAGAGAGACTTTTTTTTTTTCCTTAAATTCTCACAGTTAATAAATGGCAGTGTTGGGAGTTGGATATGGTATTCTGAACCCAAGCCCAGTGATTTTTCTATAATGTCATGCGGTGGATTTTTTTTTTTTTTTTTTTTACATCCACAGATATATTCTACAACTTTCTGATTTTTCATGATCAGAAGTCAGAAATCATTCACTGTATATTTAGCTACACAATGGCACAATTTTTCCCCACAGTAAAGGAACCTACTTTTCCTTCCTTATGTCTCAATGACTATTGTCTTATATCTTCTGTGTTTATGACACAGGGAATAATTACTACATGTGGAATACTCAAATATGTAAGGCACAATATAGAGAACAAATTAGGATTTGAATTTGGAATCTAAGTACCCATGAAATTCCCTTTGTAGATTAACCAGAATTAAAGCAGGCTGAGAATTTCTAAGTTTAAAGTCTATTTGCTAAATCCATTATTACTAACTTTAAAAGAATATCAACTGTTTGGGAGGATTTTCTGTTTCATGGAGGGAGTTTTCCCTGCAGCTTTAGATGGGGATGATTTCTTTAGAGAATTCTCATCTTAGAATGACAAAATTCTGTATGACAGTGCTTTCTGATTTATGTTTGGAAGATTTGGAGTTTGGGGAATAGGTGTTGAATTTATTCAAATAAATCCCAACAATCCCAAACATTTTCTGTACGACTTTCTTTCCTCATTATTCCTGAGTTTGAAATCTTTCTCTACTGAGCTTTAGATTTTTATTTCAATTATACACTGATACTGGGTATTTCGCAAGCACCACAAAATCAACATGCCTCAAACTACAGTACTCTTCTGTCTCTCACTCACTCACCCTTCACCTTAAACAAATACCACACCTGTACTTGAATTCCTTATCTTGCTGAATTACATCATCATTCACAGGGAATATCCCAACTATGAACCTGTCATTCTAATTCCTTCAATGTTTCTACTTTTGAGAATTTCAATTTTCACTTGTTAAGTCTTAACATACCTACCATTGAAATCTCTCTTGAGAAGTATCTTCATTTTAGTGAAAGTCCTGCCTTTGTATGTGCCCAGGTGTTCCTCTGTGTTCAACCGATGGACAATTGCATCACCTTCATCATTGTCACTCTGCCTCT
Source organism: Canis lupus familiaris (assembly GCF_011100685.1). Classification (NCBI taxonomy): domain Eukaryota; kingdom Metazoa; phylum Chordata; class Mammalia; order Carnivora; family Canidae; genus Canis; species Canis lupus. The sequence goes on from NC_049233.1 coordinate 50,736,956, forward strand.
AGGTCCTCCTCACCTGATTGCAGACTCTACATTACAACTACTGAAACTCTTTTGAGTCCCTTCCCTTGTTATGTCCACAAAAATATTTTCTATTCTTTCAGGATTAAATTCAATATAAAAGTCCCTAACTATCCATTTAATCAATCTGCTCTGATTTCTCCCATTACACAAATTCTATGAACTAGCTCTGAAAGTTTTCCCCTCATTCCTTTCCCTAATGCCCTGATGCAAACTTGTCATAAATGTCACTTTCTCAGTGGGGCTGTCCCTGACCAACTACATGAAAGTAGTCCCCTGATCACTTTCTATCATGTCCGCTTGCTTTAATTATAGGCACTACACTCATAACTAATTTTTCCTTTGTTTGTTCAGTATCTACCCCTTTCTGGAATGAAAACCCTAGACTTTGTATGGTTTGTTTACGACTGTTTCTAGACTATAAATCACTAGTTGAAATATAAATGTCAGTAAGTATTCATTGTGTGAATTTTGTTTTTCAGCTGGGGATACTCTTTCTTCTTTTCCTTGCGGGGACATCTTCCTAATCCTTTAAGACATATTCCAAATGTTACTTTTTTCTTGATAACCTTGCTAGGCCGTGTTAATTGGCCCTTTTTCTCTGCTCTCTTAGCCCTTGGCACATTCTTCTATTATAATTCTTATCAATTTCTATTATATTGTGTGTCTATCTTCCCTAGTAAACTCTGAACTTTACAAAAATCCAAGCTATGAGTTGTCCATTGACAGTGTCTGTTGGTGTCTATTTTGGTGAGTTTCTATGAGTGATGCAGTATGTTGATGAAATATTTTTTATATAGCTCAGTGAGAAAGTTCGGATCTTTTCATAATGATAATCTTAATAATACATTTCTTAATTGTGTTAATCATCATGAGATCATTATGTAGTAAATGTAAAAGAAAGCCATTGAGTATCAAACTAAAGCTTGCTACTATTTTAGAGAAGAGGTTAAAAAGAACACTGATCAATCACAGAGAATTACAAATGATACTCAACCAAATTAAAAAAAGAGGCTTTTTAAAATCAGTTGATAAAGTATTGTTGACTTTTGCCTCAAGACAAATAACTATCATGTGCATTGTTTTAAGAATGCATAGGTATTCATAAACATTTAAATCACAAAAGTTTTGGAATTATAGGATTTACATTTATTAGTATTTGTAAGCCTGGGTTCCCTTAAACAAACAAACAAACAAACAAATATGAAGCAAGGCTTAAGTGCTAATACCTTATCAGATGATTTAAGGCCAGGGCAGATAAAGCAGAGAAAAAAGACAAATGAAGCAGGGAATAATGAGAAAGAAATACAATGTAATGTATTACCATGCTCACTATTGCTTTATGATGAGCTTTGGAGAAAAAACAACCAGTTGTTGGCATGTAAATCCACTAGGCTACCTGAGACATCTCCAGCAAGTTGGTTTTAAAAATATTTCCTCAGAATAGTCCATCAACATGAGGAAGGGAGAGGGGATATATCATATATCTGCTACTGTGTTCCAGCTCTCATCTTCCTTTGGTCTAATTTTCCATTAGAAGAGAGTTAACTCCCCCTCTTCTTCAGTTAACATTGGCCTTGAGGCTTTGGCAGTCTTTGGGGAGGATAGACTCCATGCCCTACAGTATGGCGCTTCATTCCTGCCTTGAAGTGGTAGGAGGAGTCATCCACTCCCAAAGCATAGGCTGAATGCCCTCTGCAAAAGCTTATGGCTCATATAAAGCTATTAGAGCCCCAAAGGTGACTGGTGTCACAAGTAGCCCAGGATGTAGATAGAGGATAGGAGAAAACAAAAGAATTTGAGGAGAGACATGTGGCCTATATAATTCACCCCTTGACTTATTCAGATCCATTCATGTCACCCCATTATCTGTCTTCCATAACACAATATGGAGTCTTCATTCTTTATGAAAATAAGATGTCTTCATTTCTTCTCCAAGGTAGAGTTACAATCCAATCAGCCCTAGAATCTCCTTGAGTTAGTATACAGTCATGATCTCATAGACTAAAGAAAGAAATATAAATAAAAAAAGTTATAGTTCTTGCTGCTGCTACTGCATCTTTAGGCTATCTATGACTATTTCATCTCACTTCTGGGACACCCAACTTAATATGCCTCTCTTCATAGTCCAGCACATTTCTGTCTTGGATTACTTCTGATGAGTGACCCAGAATTTCATCACTGATAGTATGAACTTCTGTTTGTTTGTTTGTTTTTAGGGTATGGTTGATGTAATTATCTATTTACAGTTATCAGTGGACAATAAAAAAGACCAAGAGAAGCCCCTGGGTTCCAGACATATGTACTCTGCTTCTTTTGTGTAGTAGTAACCCTAGGCCTTCATTAGAATCAGGATTAAATTACTCTGGCCAGTACTGTCAGTAGCTCCTTTCTTGGCCTGTTGATCCATTAGTGTGAAAAAGCCAGTGTGAGAAGATTATAGCTATAGTCTCATGATCTGTGAAACCCTTACTGTGCCCCATTCAGAATGTTCCATATCCTTAGGAACATGAATTCTATCCTGACTGAATCTTATGTTATGGAGATTGACATGAAGCACAAAATTTTCAAAAGGATCTCTAGCTATGACAGAGAGAGGGGCCACCATTACCATAATCAGTGTTACTTCTCACAAAACTAATGCTTGGTTATAGAAGTAAAAAAAATAACAATGGCAAATTCATTCATTCAGTCACTCATTTAACCTAATGCTTATTTAGTACATACCATATGGCAAGCAGTGATCTGGGGAGTGGGAGAAGCAGTAATCAGTAACACAGACTAAGTTCATGTCCTTATGGAGCTCACAGTTGAGAAGGAGGCATAGTCAAAAACTAAGAAATCTAACAACAAATAAATATATTCAGATAGGATATATGCTAAGAAGGAAGAAGAATGCAGAAGTAGCTGATAGGGCTGAGGTAAACCTCCATTTTTTGATACGGAAGGCCACTCTGAGTACAAGGTATTGACAAAGAATTAATTCCCAAAGGTCAAGAGGTCTAAAGTCCCCGAGTTAGGAAAGAGTTGGCCTTTTAGAGATGCTGAAAAAGTATGGTGATGCTTAAACATCGTGTAATAGAATTGAGGGGACAGGCAGGTACCAGTCAAAGGCCTGATGTTAGAAAGAGGTTCTTGAGAAAACAAATGAGATCCAGGGCTTAAGAGAAAGGAAAGTTTGGTACCTGGCAAATAGTAAACACTCACTATTCTTATTTAAAGACTATAGAAAGAAATACAGAAGATAGGTTTTCAAGAAGATAGTTTTGTGTTGATCATGTGATAAAGAAGAGTAGGCACTTCCTCAGTTGTCACTTAATTTTTCAGTGCAGTATGTTACCAAGGGTGAAAAAAATAGGAGGGAGATTGTGAAAGATTTTGGAAAGAGGTTATAGAATGATCCTATTGGAGAGTAGGAAAGCAGATATAGTTCACAAGTATATTAGGATTGCTGAGGCCATGTTGAATATCTATTTGGAATTTCTGACCATAAATTTCAAGCAAAACCAATCAATTTTACCAGATTGTTTGTGCTAAACTGTTCAGGTCCATGGGTGAAGGCACGGATAAATGGTTGAGTTTGTCTCAGGTAAGCAAAATCAAAGAAAAAAATGTCAAGAGAGGTAAGGCCTTATGTTAAGTGGTGAATATAAATGATGAGTTGTGGAATCTAAACTGGACAGAAAGGAGTGAAGCCAAGAGCTGATGTCAGTGAGAAATTAAGCAGATTCATGCCATGGGGATTTTGAAAAGATGAAGATTTGTACTAGTGAGTTAAAAATACTACAGATACTTAACAGAGAGAAAGAGAGAGAATAGCTGTATGTCTGTGGAAGTTTCAATTTCAGGTGATGACAAAATTGATTGCTTATGAGGGCAATGCATATTTGTGGTGACATGAAAGAGAATCTTAGTGGAGATGATGTCAAGCAAATGAGAGACTTCGTTATTAAATGACTAAGTTATGTAAATATTGAAGTCATTGACATATATGGTAAGAATTGGCTAGAAAACTGGGGAGAAACAAGGAGGGAAAACTAAGTCAACAGATGATAGTGATACGGGGCAAGAGGAGGAAAACCATGGCATAGTCAGATGGCATGAGCGTCAAACAAAACAATTGTCTTTATTCTGGAAGTTCACTGTAAAGAAGACCCACTCTATCTGTTCCTACATTACATGGAATCTGAGAGAAAATTCAAGGTATTTTAGAAACCTGCAGATGAAATGTTTCCTCAGAGGATGATTCTTTAGTTAACAATATTCTTCCTTATAAAAAATAACTGACATTTCTAAGGTGATTTTGAAACAGTGAATTCATTACTTTCTGTTATTAAATCTATTAACTTAATTTCATCATTTTATTAATATAATTTTCCCAAATGTCATTTTAATGGAAAGCTAATGTATTTTAGTGTCACAAATAAAGCACTCAAAATACATAGAATACTGTATTGGTTTAATTGTTATGCTGCAAACATAAATATTTTTTCTACCTCTGTGGCATTTTATAAATCAAAAGAATATGCCATTGAAGTCAAAGAACTTAGATCAAATCTTACTTATATTGATTACTATTTAACCTTGGGCAGGTAGCTTCCATGCCAGGATTTCCATCCCTGCAAAATAGCATAATACATGCTCTATTTAACCTTATGGACTTGTGATGTTGAGTTGGGAATGTAGTGATATGGGTTAAGTATCCTTTCGGTATGTTGACCATGAAATATGTTATTATGGAAATAACATACTCTGTTTTCTGTACCCAAAATACAAACTATAATATACCACATATGCTTCAATAGACTCATATGCTGTGGTTGAGGAACACATTTTGAGGATAATGTCTGGGAATTCTACATTCCATGGAATGGTGCTTTATCTGCATTCCTACGTGAAAAGGCCAATGGCTAAATCGTTAGCTCAGTAATGAAGCCATGTTGCTGCCCTTAGTAGAATTTCTTTATGGGATTTTAACATCCCCTATTCAGAAGACACAGCTTCCTCAGGGAATGATGCTGACATCACAATGGGGTTTATTTCAGTGATGCTAATGTGTTTTGGATTGTTGCCATGTTTGGATCTTATCTGGTTATTTCACATGTTTGTATTGTGTGAGCTGTGCATAGGAAAATGACCATGTGTTCTAATAGGATAGCCATATGTGGCTATTACTTCAAAGTAATGAAATGAAAGTTGAATACCAAGGCATAGCTATTAGTGCTTTGGCACTGACCTGGCCTTGACATTCTGTGAATGCTTTGTCTGCCACTGAAGGGCGACATGCTAACTTTCACTAAATTGTACTTTCTTCTCTTAATGTTATAAGAGTTAACAAAGATACTAATCACTTTCCATGGCAACTGCCATTGTCATTCCAACAGATAGTTGTTTTTTGGCCCTAAAAATCTCATGAAAATGAAGTAAAATATTAGTGAAATGGCCCATGCCCATGTACATTTTGGGGATTATAATTACACAGGTCATTTATATCTTTAGCTATTCTCTCCTTGTACTCTTTTTTTCCTTGAATCACCCAGATGAAACAGTGACTTACATTCATCTTAAATGAGACCTTTTATATCTCATCCACTAAACACCCTGGTTGAAACACCCCCATTGTCAACAGCCATTCCAGCTCTGGGCAGTTGCTCCAGACCTTTGGTTTACTTTCCTGCTTTACCCTTCTTGATCTGTAGGAAAAAAAGAAAAAGTACTATTTCTATTCTCTGTAATTTAGAAACTTCATGGCCCGGACTCTCTTTTTTAATCTTTTAGTCTTGGATTTGCTTTTCTTCTCCCTCCAGTATGCCTTCTACCCTGGTGTGTCCTGGGTTCTCAGATCTCCCCACTTCAATCCTGGCCTTATGGAAACTGCCTGTTGCCTGCAAGTGAGTAGAAGCAAAAAATTGGTGTTTGTCTAGAATCTTAAATTAACCTGGTTTTCCTACTTACCCTCCTTAGGTAGTGGATGAAGTTTTATATTCATGCTCATGCTGTACCATGATTCAACTAGGGGACATAAGAGTTGCTAAATCTGCATTTATTTGTTAAGAAAATGTATTGAATTTATTTAATTTTTTATTGAGGTATAATTGACACGTAACATTATATGTTTCAAGTGTACAACATGGTTATTTGCTATTTGTATACACTGAGAAATGATCACCACAGTTAGTCCAGTTACCATCTGTTATCATGAATTACAGAATTTTTTTCCTTTTGTGTTGGTGAGAACTTTTAAGATTTACTCTCTTAGCAACTTTCAAATATGCAATACAATATTATTGACTATAGTGACTGTTATACAATATGTGTCCATTACTTATTTAACTAGATGTTTATGCTTTTTAACCTACTTCATACATTTTGTCCACTTTCCACCCCTCTTTCTCTCTGACATCCACTAATCTGTTCTCTGTATCTATGGACTTGGTTTCTTTTTTCTTTTCTTTTTTTTAGATTCCATATATAAGTGAGATCATACAGTATTTGTCTTTCCCTGTCTGACTTATTTCATTTAGTATAGTGCCCTCCAAGTCTATCTTTGTTGTTGCAAATAGCAAAATTTCATTATTTTCTATGGATGAGTAGTATTCCATTGTAATATACACCGTATCTTCATTATCCATTCATCCATCGATGGATACTTAGGTTGTTTCTGTATCTTGGCTTTTGTAAATAATACTGCAATGAACATGGGGATGTGCATCTATTTTTTCAAATTAGTGTTTGTATTTTCTTCAGATAAATAGAAGTGGAATTCCTGGGTCATACATTCAAAAATAGAATGTAGTTCTATTTTTTTTTTTTTTTGAGGAAAAATACTCCATACTGTTTTCTATAGTCACTGCACTTATTTACATTCCCACCAACAAAGCACGAGGGTTCCCTTTTCACCACATTCTCACCAACACCTGTTATTTCTTGTCTTTTTGATAACAGCTATTCTAACAGTTGTGATGTGATATTGTGGCTTTGATTCGCATTTCCCTGATGATGAGTGATGTTGAGCATCTTTTCATATGACAGTTGTCCATCTGTATGTCTTCTTTGGAAAAATGTCTATTCAGACTCTGCCTATTTTTTACTTGGGTTGTTGTTTTGCTATTGAGTTCTATGAGTTTTTTAAATATATTTTGGATATAGCCTATTACCAGATATTTATAAATATTTTCTCCCAGTCAATAGGTTGCTTTTTCATTTTGTTGATGATTTTCTTTGCTTTGCAGACATTTTTTAGTTTGATGTAATTCCACTTGTTTATTTTTGCTTTTGTTGCTTCTGCATTTGAAGTCAGATGCAAAAAGTTATTGCCATGTCCAACGTCAGGGAGTTTAGTGCCTATGTTTTCTTCTAGAACTTTTATAATTTCAGGTCTTATATTCAAGTCTTTAATCCACTTTGATTTAGTTATTGCCTATGGTATAAGATAGTAGTCTAGATTTACTCTTTGCATATGGCTGGTTTTCAGTTTTTCAACATTCTTTGTTGAAAAAACTATTTTTCCTCATTATATATTCTTGCCTCTTTTGTCATAAATTAATTGACCACATATGTGTGGGCTTATTTCTGGGTTCCCTATTCTGTCCTGTTGATCTCTGTGTCTTTTTTAATGCCAATACCATATTGTTTTGATTACTATAGTTTTGTAATAGCTTGAAATCAGGGCTTGTGATGCCTGCAGGTTTGTTCTTTCTAAAGATTGCTGTGGCTATTCAGGGTCTTTTGTGGTTCCATACAAATTTTAGGACTGTTTGTTTTACTTCTGTGAAAAACACCACTGGGATTTTGATAGAGATTGCACTGAAACTGCAGATTGTTTTGGGTAATATAGACATTTTTATGATATTAATTCTTCCAATCCATGAACACAAAATATCTTTCCAATTATTTGCTTCATCTTTAACTTCTTTCATCAATGTCTGTAGTTTTCTGAGTACAGGTCTTTCACTTCCTTGGTTTGATTTATTTCTTGGTATTTTATTCTTCTTGATTCAATTGAATCTGGGGTTGCTTTCTTTATTTCCCTTTCTGATTGTTAGTGTGTAGAAAGCAACACATTTTTGTATATTGATCTCGTACCTCATAACTTTACTGAATTTATTTATTGGTTCTAATAGTTTTTTGGTGAAATCTTTAGGGTTTTCTGTATACATATCTAAACATATCTGCATGATGATCTACAAATAGTAACAGTTTTACTTTTTCCTTTACAATTTGGATTACTTTTATATATTTTTTCTTGCCTAATTGATTTGGCTAGGACTGCCAATGCTATATTGAATAGAATTAGTGAAGTGGGTATCTTTGTCTTGTTTATGCTCTTAGAGGAAAAGTTTTCAGCTTTTAGTTGAGTCAATGATGTTGGTTTAACATATATGGCCTTTATTATGTTGAGGTATGTCCCCTCTACACCCACTTTATTGAGAGTTTCTATCATAAATGGATGTTGAATTCTGTTAAATGCTTTTTGTCATCTATTGAGATGATCAAATGATTTTCATCCTTTATTTTATTAATGTGGTATATCACACTGATTAATTTGCGGACGTTGAAACTTCTTTGCATCACTAGAATAAATCCCACTTGATCATGGTGTCTGATCCTCTTAATGTATTGTTGAATTTGGTTTGCTAGTATTTTGACGACTTATCCACTTTTTCATTTACGTTCATCAAAGATATGGGCCTGTAACTGTCTTTTCTTGTGGTCTCCTTGTCTGGTTTCAGTATCAGGGTAATGCTGACTTTGTAAAATGAATTTGGAAGTGTTTCCTCCTCTTTAGTTTTTGAGGAAAGTTTGACAAGGATTGGTATTAATTCTTTGGAAAGATATTTTAAATAAAAATAGAGTGTTATTTTAGGGTGTTTCTGTGTTTTCTTTTTACTTTGTGTTGGGGGACTGAGTAAGGAGGAAAGTATAGTTTCATTACCCAAAATGTTTTAATTTTAGTTTTCTGTTTTCTTCTGGTTTTATCTTTGTACAAATATTGCTTATGGTTATTTGTTTTGTTTTGTATTTAAAAATAAAGTTTCCCAAGAAGCAGTAAGATAGGATTCTATGCTGGCAAGGGACTGGATTTTGATGAACTTACTGAGTTCTTGCTTTAAGAAATTCTTTAAGAAATTCTCTTCCCTTGGTTCATTGGATCTCAATGTCTTTTATAAATGGTGGTTTTGCTTTGTTTTAAGGAAAGTGTTAGTGTGTCTTTGGTTTTGTAATCTTCCTTTGTTTCTCCAGAACATTTAATTTTAAGCACTTGGTATCCTCCTTTTTGTTCACCAAATCTTCTCCAAAATATCCTCCCTTTTATATCACCTCCTTGTCCCTCAGAAGTTGTGCCTTGCCCAAAATGTTAACTTCTGGTCTCACAACTTTTAAGCCCTCTCCTTTTGATTTCCCTGTAGTCAATGTTCTGTCTTCCAGGTTCTCAAGCTTTTCTTTCTGTCTTGAGATTCTCTTTTTCAAGGATTATTTATTTAATCTTTAGGGATTCCACTGTCTTGATCAATTTTCTGCACAATTAGCCTGATTCTTTTCTCTGACTTAGGTGCCAAATCTGACTCTGCTTATCTTAGGTGTTCATTTCCTTAAATACATAGAATTTAAAAATGGTAATGTTCTTTGTCAATCATTTATTCTGTAGAGTGGTTTACAGGTAGTTTCCTTTGTTCTTTGTATTTTTTATGTACTTTTTAAAAAGATTTTATTTACTTATTCATGAGAGACACAGAGAGAGAAAGAGAGAGAGAGAGAGAGGCAGAGACATAGGCAGAGAGAGAAGCAGGCTCCCAACAAGGAGCCCAGTGTGGGACTCGATCCCGGATCCTGGGATCACTCCGTGAGCAGAAGGCAGATGCTTAACCACTGAGCCACCCAGTTGTCCCTCCTTTGTTCTCCTTAATGATCTGTATCATTTTGGAAGGATATGGAGAAATTGGATTTTAGATAACTCCTATTATTTTAAAGATCTCTTTTTCATATGATTTGAAAATTCATGTCTGATGAATATGCTTTGTAGGTACTCTGGGTTTTATTTTCTTGAATAACATTTCTGATTTTGTAAAAAAAGATAGTACATATAATTGGAGAATCTGGAAAATATATTTCTCCAGAGAGAGTTACTTCTGCTTTTGGTTAATAGCTAGGGTAAGGATAATGGTATTTCTTGACCACCTTTTTTTTTCTTTTTTTTTTTTTAATTTTATTTATTTATTCATGAGAGACACAGAGAGATAGAGAGAGGCAGAGACATAGACAGAGGGAGAAGCAGGGTCCCTGCAAGGAGCCCGATGTGGGACTTGATCCTGGGACTCCGGGATCACACCCCGAGCCAAAGGCAGGTGCTTAACCGCTGAGCCACCCAGGTGTCCCCTCTTGACCACTTTAAGATGTTATTGAAAGGATTGGAAATGGGCTTCAGACCCTGTGAGAAACCATCTTACATTCTTCTGATTCATACAGCACAGTACTTTAGGGTCCCCACCTAAAGTCTGTTTATGAATCTGTCTTTCTTGTCTATCCCTGAATTTCCATCCCCCCCCCCGCTACATAGATCTGCAGAAAGACTATGTTCAGTTTCTTAACACTCAGTTCATCCGTTTTGTAATCTTTAATTACTTTGAGTGGAAAATGCCTCCAAAAGCCATTCTTAGTTCTACTTAGCTCTCTAGATTTCTCTTTGTCTTAAGATTATGTACCTGCAAATAATTTCTTCCTTGAAAACTATGCAATGAATTTAAATAGATTTTTAAGTGTGCTTTTCTATTAGATTATGTCTACTATATGTATATAGGTATTGGAGGGTTGGTCTGAAAAGCATAGTCCACCTTTATCAGAAAATCTTAAATACTTTATCTCATTTCTGTTTGTGATCAAGGGCTATTGATTAGTATTTCAGCTTTATTTTGATTTGTTTAATATCACAAATTAAATATTATTATTACTGACTTGTACAAACAATGCTTATATAGATTACCTGACATGTTTTCCATTTTCTTTACTTGGTGTTCCCTATTTCTCAGTTATTTTTAGGATCATTTTTCATCTCCCAGAATACTAAGCTCTCTCCTTTCTTTTGCTGAGTTTCTAGCTTAAAACTTTGTTTCTTTTTGTTGGAACATATCTTTGGTTTACTCTCATTCATGAATGATAATTTTCATTGGTGCTTTATATTTTTACTACTGTGTGGATTTCTTTTATTTATTCCATTTTCTCTGGTTTTTTATTTGTCCCATTTGGAATTTACTGTGACTCCTGAATGAACGGACTCAAATCTTTCATCCATTTCAGGAAATTCTCAAAAATTGTCTATTTGAACATGACTTTTCTGCATTTTCTCTAGTCTCTCATTATGGAAATCTAATTAGATATATGTTAAGCCATCTTACTCTATTCTGTTTCTCATCTCTCTTTCATATTTTTCTTCTCTTTGTTTCTAAATTCTGGTTAATTTATTCTGGATTGTCTCCCAGTTCTGGAACTCTATCTTCAGCTGTGCCTAATCAAGTTGGCAGACTATTTTACTGGAGAGTGGCCTTTGCAGACAGACTGCTGGGGTTTTAAAGTTAGTTGTGCTAGTAGTTATACAATTCAAGCAAATGTCTTAGTCTCTTGTCCTTATTTTCTTTATCTGTAAAATGATGATAATCCTAATACATGCTTTATGGGTATGTTATAGGATTAAATTAGTCAGTCACTCCAAAGTGATCAGAGGAGTATCTAGCACATAGTAAATTCTCATTAAGTGTTAGCTATGGTTATTGTCCACTAATCTACTATTTAACTTATCCATTTACTTTTAAATTTCAAAGATTATATTTTTATTTGTAAAATTTCTATGATTTTTTTTCAAATTCTCTATCCTTTATTATAGTTTCATTTTTCTCATGACTTTGTTTCTCACTTTTTTTTTTTAAAGATTTTATTTATTTATTCATGAGACAGAGAGAGAGAGAGAGGCAGAGACACAGGCAGAGGGAGAAGCAGGCTCCACGCAGGAAGCCGGGTGTGGAATTCGATCCCGGGTCTCCAGGATCAGGCCCTGGGCTGAAGGCAGCACTAAACTGCTGAGCCACCCAGGTGCCCCTATTTCTCACTTCTATTTAGCCAAATTTATTTTACTCTGATCTAGAAATTCTAATTGAATGGAGCCTCATCATTAAACTATAAGAAATGATAAAATTTTCTATTATGAAAAGTGTGGGGTTGGGGGCACCTTGGTGGTTCACTCAGTTAAGCATCGGCCTTTGGCTCAGGTCCTGGGATCCAGACCCTTGGCTGGCTCCCTGCTCAGTGAGGAGCCTGCCTTTCCCTCTTCCTTTGCCTCTCCTGCCCCTGCTCCTGCATCCTCTCTGTTTCTCTCTTTAATAAATAAATTTAAAAAAACAAATAGAAAAAGTGTGGGTTTTTGTTATTATAAAATTAATGAAATTATTGGGTTGGACCACTGTGACCAGCCCACTGTTTTATTGGGTTCTGCGATCCAATCACCAGTATTTTCAGGTCTGCATTGTTTGAGGGAAAATATTTTCAAGTCTGCAATTTTTGAGGAACTTTACTGCACTGAAGTTTTTGTGGTTCTGATTTTCATATTTGTTTTTTTTTCTATATATTTTTATTTATAAATTTGTTTCCTTGTGAGTTTTTTCTTTCTTGAAAAGTTATTTTCTTTCAGATCCTTTTTTCTCTGTAGGTCCAGGCATACGAGTGTATTCCCTGAGAGAGATTTTGCATTTATTTATATCAAGTATCTAAAGGTGCTACCTTATGTCTTGTCTTGAGTATTTTAAAGACCCTTGAATTAGATGAAGATCAGCTCATATGTATGAATTTTTGGAGATATATTTTATTTCTCTGTAGCAGGCTGACGATGGCCCCTAAAAGATATTCACATTTTAATCCCTGGAATTTGTGAGTGTTACCATATTAGAGAAAAAGGTCTTTGTAGATGTAATTCATTTAAGGCCTTTGAGATGGGGAGATTATCATGGATTATGTGGGCTGATCCTGAATGCAATTACTGTGCTTTGGGGTCCCCACCAAAAGTCTCAGTGTTTACCAGAGTCTGTCTTTCTTGTCTACCTCTGAATTTCCTTTTTTCCCTTCCCTGCTACATGGATCAGCTGAAAACCAGAGGGAGAGAGGGACTTATAAACAGTAAAGGAGAAGGCACTGTGACCACAGAGGCAGAGGTTGGAGTGATGCAGCCACAGGAAGCTGAAGGAAGCACAGAATGGATTCTCCCCCAGAGCCTCTAGAGGAGGCACAGTCCTGCTGATATCTTGATTTTTGGCCTCCATAAATAAGTGACCACTTGTTTCAGACTTAAGTCCTCCAAAACCGAGAAAGAACAAATTGCTGTGGTTTTTAGGTACCTAGTTTATGGCCATTTTTATAGCCACCAAAGGAAACTCAGATAACCTTCATTCAAAACTAAAGCTAAAACTAATTTATCTGCCATTTTTCTTTGTGGAATAGTAACAGATAATCAACATTTGTTGATTTAATTTATGTTAATCACTCCATTTGTAAAACATAGCCCATGGAATTAGGAGAGGGTCACATAGCTCCTAAACCTTCATATAGAGTTTCCTTACTTTATTCCAGTAACTTGGCTGACTTAATGTCACAGTTGGTCCTTAGTTGCCCAGAGGAATTACAGATTTCCAAAAGCACGTCTCTAAAATGTTTTATGTGGTGGGATCATACTAACGTTGATTTTCAAACAGATCACAATACCCTACTGCAACACATCACTAGGCTTTGAAAGCTAGCTGAAAAGTTGTGTTATTCATATTCCTAGACTTTGCTTTTGTTCAATACAAGTTTAGCTCCAAGCAACATCTAATTATTTGACTAGAGAAAAGTTTTTCCAACTATGCCAGTAGTGGGCTCTGCTGCCTTTGATTTGAAAAGGATCTTCTCAGAACCATTGAAAAAGAAAGGTTTATTTCGACTTCATACATTAGTCTTCTAAAGGCCTTTGATCTCTTTAAAGGTATTCATGGTCTAAATAACCACCACATTCTTCTAGAAATAAGTGAAATCTGGATTTAAAATAATTGACACCTAAGGGAAAACTTATTAAATGTAGTAATCTTTATCCACCATGTAAAAGTTTTTTAGATCAAACTTTAAGGGTAAAGAAATTCTTCCCCCCTTTTAAAAATCAACTATTTAAATATGAATAAGGATATGTGTTGATTATTAAATAAGAAAGCACCCTAAAAAAAACAAAGATAAGTAGAGCCGGTCTGTCAGAGTTAGCCACATTCAAAATATATCCCCCCCCCCAGCTTAATTCAAAACAGAAAAAAAAAAAAAAATAACCAGATGGTGCATACAAAGCAGTGACATATGATGACAAATTTAACTAACAAGCATTTGCATCTTTTAACATAACACGATTTTTCACTTAGGTGTAGATAGATGGTAAATTCTTGGAAAATCGGTAATTCCCACTTTGAGTTTAGGGATTTCTATGAGAGTTTACTTTATAGGGAATTTCTCATTACTTAAAAAAAAAAAAAAATTTCTCGCAATTGCATTTACTTTCATCAGTTGAAGTTCAAATCTTATTATACCTTAAGTTTGAGAAGGAAACTGATCTTGAATATAAGGAATTTCACTCCTGGGATCTCATTTCAGTTACTAAAAGCCATATGGCTAAAGAATTACTATGTTCCATAGTTTAGAAGTGCAATAGATTGTGCTTTAGGAGTGACACCTAAGGGAAGCATAGGTTTTTTTGAGGAGTTGGAATTAAAAGAGCAAATATATAACAATGAAATAGAAAGAGGAGGCCTATGAAAAAAATTAGGGGAAATCACTCCTGTGGCTCTTGAAAGGAATAGCTGCACACATTTACATTTAACATTGTGGCTTTTGAGTGGGGCAGATTTTGCTTCATTCTAAGCCAAAGTAACTTTGTGTCTCTCTTGTTGGCCTTAAATAAAATGGTTTCCCTTTCTGATTTATACTGCATATGTTCTGTCATTGTGAATGGTCAATGCAAAGATGGGTAAGATATTATTTCATGGGCTTGGCATTCTTCCAAATTGTGACCATGAATTTCATATTTTATATGTATAAATGCTTTGCATGACAGATTGCATTGATTCCATGTGTATTCTTTTACTAAGGTAAGCATGGCATTGCTATACGTCAATTCAAACCACTGGCACATGCATTTTTTTTCCTCCCAGAAACCTGATCCATAAGAGTCCCTGTTTTAATGATTGCAGCTTTCCGGAGTGACACCAAAAAAGGTGCAATTGAATTGATGAAGAGTGCTATTTTAGCTAACAGTACTTAAAATGGAAGAATATAATTTAGGCTTCTTAGACTAAACTTCTTTGGTTGTAGACAATTTTTCAAATAAAAGAAAATATTTTCTTATTTTGCAAGAGTGAGGCCACAGGTTTCCATACTTATAGTGATCACAGGAAAGACAAAAATGATAAAGGTTTAAAAAGTTGGGGGAAATGTTTTGTGTGTGTGTGAGGGGGAGATTTTTTGAGAGAAAATAACTCCGTGGTACTCTTTGAGCATATGGAGCATCATTATGAGTAACTGACTAGCTGCTTTTTATCTCAAAAGAAGAATGACGTGGAATGAAGAAGAAGAAAGTTATATAAGACATATAAATAAACTTCTGAAAGTCAGGTTGGAGAAGTCATAGACTTAGATTTTCAAAAGCTGATTTGAAGAAGTTGGTGGACAGTATGAGGGAGACCTGACTTTTTGACATCCATATGTGTTTTGTTGTCTTAGGACTTCTTTACTATTGTCTGTAAAATGAAATGGTACGGTTTTATTGCAAACGGCTGCCCGCCTTTGTCTAAAAACTTAAGTATCTTTGGAAATTAGACATTTAAAATAAAGATTATTTGCTGTAACATAAACCATATTTTGATCATTGGAATTTATAGCAGTTGTTTCAGGATATCATGGGATTTTTCTTTGTTTCCATATTTTCCCCTTAAATTATACACATTTCCTGACCCTTTGCCAAGCCCGTAGTAGTGAAACATTATTTAGGAGATCAAACACAAATCATATGAAAGAAACATCTGTTGCAGCTATTGTTTTTCAGAAGTTCAGGTGGCCCAAGAGGTCCACTAGGCAATATTTTCCAATCATTTTTATACAACTGGGGGATCTTCGTGGCAGCAAAGGATAAAAGGCTGTTAATTTAATGTTTGTGATGTGTGTGTGTCCTGAAGTTATTTGTACTGAAAATGTTTTGGAATTAAAAAAAAAAAAAGTCCATGGTGACTGTTTTAGTTTTTTCTGCTCCGTAGCCTACTAGGGCAAAACCGCATCGAGGGTGGAGAAGGAAAAGCCAAAGAGCGGAAGGGATGGGAAGCAGCTGTTGCTCTAATTGTTTCTTGATTTTCTAGTCCCATCCCCACCTATCACTTTAATCCCCAACATTTTCCTAAACCAATCCTCAAAGCAGAGCTCATTTTCAGGGAAGGAAAAGCTTCTTTGCAGGCCAACATTCTTCTCTACTCCCATTTCTTCTCTCTGCTGCCTCCTAGTCAGCCATGGATCCTGCGATTCTCTTTTAAAACAGATCAAAAAGGGAAGGTAATTTATATTTTAATGACAAGGCTTGGCTATGTGTTGGACACAGAGGGTTTATAGCCCTGGGAGGTAATTACTTGGGTTGAAAGGTGCTTCATCTGTTCAGATTGCAGCTTCCAACAGGGTGATGTTCTCAGTAAAACTGGTGATGGCAAAACCATCTGAGAAATCATGCAAGGAAATTTCATTAAAGGAACATTTCCCTTGTTCTCCAATTACTAAATTTAAAATTAATTACAAATTTTATTACTTTTATTAAAACAACCCAACTGAAACCTTTAATATGCTGTATAAAATTTCCTACGTGGGGACAACAAAGGATGGTCAAAAAAATCCCTGGAGTGGGGCTGCTCAGTAAACCAGAGCTCCGTGATCACTAGGACTGTGACCCTGGATCTGACCTTTAAATTCCATTCTGGTTTGTGCCACATAGGGTACTACAGAATATAGGAAACAGTATTTTGATAGAATCCCATGATTCTATATAAAGGACCATGTCATCTGGGGATGGGGAATCTATTTCTATCAGAAACATGGGAGAATCAAAGACAAATAGGAAAATTATTTACTTGCCTCTACTTTAGAAGATGTTTGCTTCAATCTCATTTTAACCTTAAAGGAGAATTGAGCTAATCAATTCTCTCACATAGAATCCTCCTCCTCATCATACTACCCATGACGACCACTTTCGAAATACTGTACTATCCCAAGGGAGAGAAAAATATTGTACTATCCAAAGGCTCAAGAATGAAGTCTGATAATTAGTGTTATATAGAATAACAGTATGATGCTAACTTTATAAGAAGAATTTAATAGGTACGTTTAAAAAGCTTTTGTTTTAAAATAATTTTGGGCTGACATCAGAGTTACAAAATTAACTCAGAAAGTTCCCATGTTACTTTGCCCAGCTTCCTAATGCCCTGCATAACTTAGTATAATTCTCACAATTGAGAAATTAAGTTTGGAACAACACTCTCAAATAAACTCTCAATTTTATTTGGATCTCACCAGTTTACCACTCATACACTTCTTCCATTCTGGGGATCCAATCCAGGGTGCCACAATGCATTTAGTTTCAGGTCTTTTTTTGTCTTTTCCAATCTGTGGAAATTCCTCAGTCTTTCATGCTTGTGATGCTTTTGAATAGTGCCTGATAGTTATTTCGTAGGATGCCATATAGTTTGCATTTGTCTCATCTTTGTTTCAATAATTAGTGAAGGGTATGCATTTTTAGCAAGAATGCCACATAAATGATGTGTTCTTGTAAATGTATTATATCATAAGGTACATATGATATTGATAATCTTGTTTAAACTTGATCACTTAATTAAAGTGGTTCTGCTATTCTTCACTGTAATGATATTATTTTGTCCTTTCAATTAATAAATATCTGGGGTAGATAATCTGAAACTGAAAAATACGCCTTCTCTTCCAACTTTGGCCTACTGCTTTCAGCATCCATCTCTAGATCTTGTTTGTGACAGTTATAACTGCAATTTTCTAACATTTTCCATTTCCTTAGCTTCTACATTTGTTAATTGAAAATATTATATATGGAAGAGTTACTACTCCTTCCTCATTTATTCATGCATGCCAACATTTATTTCTGTCAGTAAGGGATGCTTGGCATTTGTTTTATTCTATAGGTTATAACCTCATGCTATCTTTGCTAATTTTCTTCCTCAAAAATTTCCAGCTTTGGCCAACAGGTGCTCTTTGAGTTTGGCTTTTATGATCTTTCAATTTGAGTACTTCCTTATTTTATGCCATCACATGATATTCTGGGCTTATTTTGCATTTTCTTGCCCCAGCCCTAGAATCAATCATTTTGCTAAAGGTCCCTGATTCTTTTAATTAGAGAATGCTATTTAAAAATTGAGATCTGGGTATTCAGTGTGTTCACTACTACTAAATGTTATTGTATCTAAGTCCTCTCAGTGGATAAAACTTGGAAATGCATGTATGTATAGTACCCAGCCAAACACACACACACACACATACACACACACACACACACCTTAAGTTGCTTCTGTATCTATTGCTATGTGTGGCATAAAACCATGAATTCATATTGAGGCCTCTCCTTGTAATCCATCACCATAGGCTCTCTCCAGTCTTTCCATATTTTTTAATTGCAACTTCTTTTTCCAATAGTAAGAAACTTGACTCTCCTTATCTATGGTATACTTACTTATTCCTTCAAACCTAATATACACAAAAATTGGTTTCAGAATTGCTGACCCATACCCATGCAAGCAACAAATCTGCTACATACAGGACAAGTATTTTCTTATAGTTCTTTTTTCTTTGACTTATAGTATCCAAAGTATTGATTCCCAAAGTAACTTAGGTTAGTTCTTTTCTACCCACCTAAGTCTGTGTATTTTGTCCATTTGTAATATAGTTGAGTTTATTTGTTGCAGTTTGTATTTCAAGCTTGTTTTCTCCTCTTATTCTGGTTGAATATTTTCCATCTAAAAACTCTACAAACTATATAAACACTCTTTGTCTAGCCTGAGATCACAAAGATTTTCTCCTATTATGGTTTTGTATTTTACATTTTGGTCTGTTACCATTATGAGCAAATAAAATGTGGGTCAAGATTCATTATTTACACTGGACATACAGATGTACATTTTTTCTGGCACTATTTTTGAAAAGACTATGCTTCATTCACTGTAATGTCTTTATACCTTTTTAAAAAATCATTAGATTATGATGCTGTGCATATTTTCTAGACTTTTTTCCCATTCATTTACGTATGCTTTTACCACTACCACAATATCTTGATTACTGGAGCTTCATATTAAATCTTGAATTGGGTAGTGTTAGTCTTCCTATTTTGTCTTAATTTTCAAAACTGTCTTCTAGTTTCTTTGTTTTTCCATAAGCAATTTAGAGTCAGGTTATAAATTATCTACCAGAAAGAAAAGCCTCCTAGGAACTTGATTTGGATTGTGTTGAATATATACATCAATTTAGAAACAATTTATACCTTAATGGCACTTAGGCTTCTAAATCCATGAACACTGTATACCTTGCCATTGATTAAATGTTCTTTGATTTATTTCATCTGTGTTTTATTTTTCAGCGCACTTATCCTATACATAATTTGTTAGATTTACACCTAAATACGTTTATCTCTGATGTTGCAAATTTTGTTGTATTTCTCCATTTCATTTCTCAGTTATTCATTGATAATACATAAAAATACAAGTGATTTTTGTATATAACTTGATATCTTATGAATTTTTCTTTTTTTTAATTATTTATTTATTCATGAGAGACACACAGAGAGAGAGGCAGAGACACAGGCAGAGGGAGAAGCAGGCTCCATGCAGGGAGCCCGACATGGGACTCGATCCCGGGTCTCCAGGATCACACCCTGGGCTGAAGGCAGGTGCTAAACTGCTGAGCCACCCAGGGATCCCTCTTATGAACTTTTCAAATTGACTTAGGAGACTTAGAAACCTTTTAAAGGTGCTTTGGGATTTTCTACATAGACATGTTGTTTGTGAATACAGATATTTTTCTAGAAATTGTGATAAAAGACATACTTTCCTTGTTTTCATTCTTATGGGAAAGCATTCAGTCTTCTGACATTAAGTATAAGGACAATGCTAAGTTTTAAATAAAATCCCTTTATCAGGTCAAGGAAACTTTATTCTTAGTTTCCTGAGAGTTTTTAATCATGAATAAATGTTGAGTTTTGTCAAAAGCTTTTTTTTCATGTCTGTTGATATGATCAGATGACTTTCTTCATTAGCCTGCTGATATAATGAATTTTAATTTTTTTTAAAGATTTTATTTATTTACCCATGAGAGACACACATAGAGAGGTAGAGACATAGGCAGAGGGGGAAGCAGGCTCCCTGTGGGGAGCCTGATGCAGAACTTGATTCCAGGACCCTTGGAATCATGCCCTGAGCTGAAGGCAGATGCTCAACCACTGAGCCATCCAGGTGCTCCTTAATTGTTTTTCTAATGCCAAACAGACTTGCATTCCTCAAATGAACCCCACTTGGATGCAGTCTATTATTCTTTTTATATATTCCTGGCTTTAGTTTGCTAATAGTTTATTGAGAATTTTTACATCTATGTTTATAGGGAATATTGGTCTTTAGTTTTCTAATATCTTTCTTTGGTTTGTTATTAAAGTAATGCTGAACTTCTAAAGGGATTTAGGAAATATTTCCTCTCTTCAATTTTCTAAAAGAGTTTGTATAGATTTAGTAGTATATCTTCCCCAAATATTTGTTGGAAATCACCTGTGATGGCATTGGGACCTGGAGTTTTCTTAGGTGAAATGTATTAAATTATTAATTTATTTCATAGCTACAAGGATATTCTGTGTCTTCCATCTTTTTTAAAAAAGATTTATTTATTTATTAGAGAGTGAGAGAGAGAGCATGTAAGCTGGGGGGAGAGAGAGAGGATCTCAAGCAGACTCCCCCTGAGCATGGAGCCTGACATGGGGGGGTCTATCCCAGGACTCTGAGATCATGACCTGAGCTGAAATGAAGTCTGATGATTAGCCAATAGGCTCCCCTGTTTCTTCCTTCTTGAATGAGTTGTATTGGTTCATTCAAGTCATTGAATCTATGGGCATAGTTTTCAATGCAATCTATATTTTTGTAGAATCAGTTTAGTTTTCATTGCTTTTCTCTATTTTCATTTTTAAAAATTTTATTCATGTTTGCCCTTATTATTTCAGTTCTTTTGCTGTCTTCAGGTTTAATTTTTCCTTCTCTGTCTAGTTTCTGAAGCTGGAGGCTAAGATAAGAGATATTTGACTTTATTATTTATTTTTCAAAATAAGTGTTTAGGTCTATTAATTTTCCTCTAAGCATAGTTTTTGCTGTATCCTACAAATTTTGGTGGGCCATATTTTAATTTTAATTCAATTCAAAATATTTTTAAGTCCTTTGAGGCTTTCTTTTTGACCTATGAGTATTTCAATGTATATATTTAATTTCTAAACATTTGGAGATTTTCCAGATATTTTTTTATTTTGATCCTAGTTCAATGCCTTTATGAACTTCTATTTACATTATTTTTAGTTTATAGAATTTTTAAAGATTTTATCTATGGCCCAGAATATAGCTTGTGTTGATGAATGTTCCATGTGTACTTGCAAAAATGTACATTCTGCTATCTTCTGTCAATAAGATCAAGTATAGTAAAAGTGGTTGTTAGGTCTTTCTATCCCTACTGATTTTTTTGTTCTATGAATTCTAGAATGTGTGTGTGTGTGTGTGTGTGTGTGTGAAAGAGAGAGAGAGAGAGAGAGAGAGAGAGAGAGAGAGATGTTGAAATCTCCAACTATTATTGTAGATTTTCCTATTTCTCCCTTCAGTCTATTGGGTTTTAATTAACATATTTTGAAGCTTTGCTTTTAGATAGATTATATATGATAAGATAATAACTAAATATAGACTGACACACATGGATTTATCTCAAGGTGATTAGACACAAGAAATAAAAAAAACATCCATTTATAATTCTTTGAACCTATGTTGAAAATTAAAGGCCTGTGTATTATATTTCACATTAAATCAAAAGACACTTCATGGACATAACAGAAATTAAATAGTTCTTGAAGGAAGACAAATTCTTTTTGGTGCTTCTTTAATACTATCTGGTATTGTCAAACACTGAAGGCTTTTATTATTTAACAAGGTGTCAATTTTTTCTTTTTTTTTTTTTTAGTAAAACTCAGGAAGCTTGGTTATTTCATGCTTAGTTCTTAAAATGACACATTTCCCTTACTTTTAAATGTCTTTCCATATATACAGATACCTTTAGAGATGGTATGTGAAGGCTGTGGGAGGTAGGATCCCAGGAGAGCTCTCAAGATTCTCACAGACCCTCTAGTACTCATGTCTTTTACAATCCCTTTTCTTTTTGTATAGGCAAGAGATATGAATATGATGGAATATCATTTACAGGATTAGTTTACATCAAGTCAAAGGGACTTTCCAGATATAAAGATGTTTTCTAATTGGTAGACATTAAGTTAATCAAAGGAAGATTACACAGGTGAGCCTGACTTAATCAGGTGAACCCTTTAAAGGAGAATCTAAAGGTCAGAGAAAGAAAAATTCAGAGAGAAATAAAACAGCAGATATGCTCTTCTGTTGGCCTTGAACAGGTACCTTAAATATTTGAATTCCCATAAATGCCTTGGTATAGTACAGAGAAGGAATTTAAAACTTAGGGAGGGGAAAAAAAACAAAACACTAGATTGGGTTTGTCATAAAACCCCCCTAAGTATACTTCCGGAAAAGGCTTGGAATATATTTACTTCACTAAGGCATTGAGAGAATTTTATAGGTTAAGGAGCATTAGCATCTTGTAAAGTATTGCAGTAACTGTAATTGTGGTTGCCAGTAAATGTTGTTGCCCTTGAAAAGGTTTCTCATGTTTCATTGGTTATATCAAGCCCCTTAATGGCAGGATAAAGTAGCAACACTTGTCCCAAAGTAATAAAGTGAATATGCTTTCCATGATATTGAGAGCTAATGTGGTAAGCAGAGTGGTAAAGAGAGACTTCATGGAAATCCTAGAAGTCTCTCTTTATAACCCCAAAATTCTAAACCTAGAGATATACCAACATGATGACCATTGCCATCTCTCCAGTACCCAGGCTGGAGTCAGCTCATAGTTCTCAGCTAGGCTAGACAACAAAGTTTGGTTTGAGTTCAAGAGCTGGCAAGAATGGCTACAAATTGGGAGAAGGTTATTTTCTTTTCAAAAACTTAATGAAGGATTTTATTTAACCCAGTATACACAGAATATCATCATTTTAACCATTCAGTGGGGCCCAGTGGGAGCTGATATTACGCTGCCATGCAGAGGTAATGAGGCATTGTGAGTCAGCTTTCTACTTTTCTTAGGGTGGTGTGGGTGGGGGCCAGTGAGAAACTGAACATAAATACTCTGCCAGCCCTTTTGCTATGCCTCAAAAGTGGAATATTTGCTAACAGGAAAAAACAAAAAACAAACAAACAAAAAAACAGAAACTAAATAGAATCCACATTATTAGAATATCCAAAATGTCCAGGATACAATGAAAACAATCACTCATCATACCAAGAACAGGGAAATCACAACATGAATGAAAACAGACGGTGAAGTATAGATACCAACACCAAGATAACACAGATATTAGAATTATTTGAAAAAGGTTTTAAAGCAACTGTAGTAAAAATGCTTCCACATGATATGCCAGAGTGGCTCAGTTGGTTAAGTGGCAGACTCTTGATTTTAGCATAGGTCATGATCTCAGTGTTGTGAGATCAAACCCCAGTCCCTCTCACAAACTGGGTGTGGAGCCTGCTTAAGATTCTTTTTCTGTTTTTCCCTTTCTCCCTCTTCCCCTCTCTTTCTCTATCTTAAAAAAAAAAAAGAAAAAGAAAAAGAAAAGTTCCACAAGGAAATAACTATTCTCTTGAAATAAATTAAAAATGTAGAAAATCTCAGCAAAGAAATGAAATTACAAAAAAGGAACCAAAGGGAAACAGAACTGAAAATACAGTAACCAAAATTAAAAACATAAAAAAATGTGCTTACTAGAAGAAGACAGAGAGAATTAGTGAACTTGAAGATTGAGCAATAGAATTGACACAATTTGAATAGAGAGAAAATGGACTAAAGGAATGAACGGTGTCTCAGGGACTTCTAGGAAATTAATGAAAAATTACCATTCCTCCACCCGCTCCCCCGGTGGTAGTCACCTCCAGAAGCATCCACCTGTACCATGGCAAGTTCCAAGACCCTGGTGTGGGTGTGGCAGCTGCCAGAACACAACACCCTCTAATTCCTCTAGTCCCTCTTCTTGCAAAGCTGTGCTGCCTCTCTCCCCTCCATCCATTGCCAGCAGCGAGTGCTTCCCCCCAGGAAAACGAGAAGGAATGGCAATGAAGAAGACTGCTATGTTCCCATGCCCTTCCACCCACAGACCAAAAGGAGTAGTAGAACCCTGTCTTTCATGATTCTTAGGGCACAGAGTTTGCAAGCAGTGATGGCGGTAGGAGCAGCAGCATCAGTCAGCATTGTTCCAGGGCTATTACTTCCAGTCAACTAGATCCTGAAGGAGGTCCCCTTTCATAGCCTACTGCACCAAGGACAGCCTCCATCTGACATGATGTGCTGGCAGTTTCTTACCTTCTGTGAAGGGGCAGCATTGTGCACATTTGATATTTCAACTTATGATGTTTTTAAAATTTGCACAAAAATATGCCTGTTGGCTTTTTAAGCTATATTTCAAATAATATGTTAACAGCCAGTTGTTTACTTGTGGTTTTGTTACACAATTGCAATTTCAAAGGGGCTTTGAAACAATCTTTTTCATAGGATTCTTTTGAGAGTGGGTATCAAGTCCATGTTGAGGTAATGGTATGAGGAAATGTCATCTGCATGTTGAACCCATAGTTTGTACTGTTAAGATTGATTTCCAAATCTATCAATTAGAAATTCTACTTTATGTAAAAAGTTCTTTTAAAAAATACAGGATCTTCATTTTTTAAAAAATTCAGTAAACTAGTAAAGGGTATCTAGTTTTCATGAGGAAAAAAGTTACCATTCTTATCATTAGAGTCCCAAAAGGAAAGGGGAAAGGCAATTATGTTGAAAAAGCTTTACTGAAAAAGCATTGATGAAATAAAGATTGGAAATTCCTATATATTTGGTGAAATACATAAATTTATAGTTAGGAAGCTTAGTGAACTTCAGATAGGTTAACTCAAAAAGTCAAATACAGATGCATCATAATTAAACTTCTGAAAACTATACAAAAAAGTCTGAAAACCAGTCTTGGAGAAATGATGTGCTAACTTTAGGGGAACACCAATTCAAATAACAGCTGATACCTCTTCTGAAACTATGGAGGCTGAAAGGAAGTGACACAATATTTTTCAAATAATGAAAGAGAAATGTCAACTGCAAATTCTATATCCAGTGAGACATCTTTCAGAGATGAAAAAGAAATCAAGATATTTTCAAATGAAGGAAAGCTAAGAGAATTTCTTGCTAGCAAACTTACCTTTAAGCAATGATTAGTGAAAGTTCTCCAAAGGGAGAAAAAATTGTATTAGAAGAAGACTTTAACTTCAGGAAGAAGAAAAAAAAAAAAGACATTAGAATGCATAAAAATTGGAGTAAAATAATAGCTACCTTATTTCTCATGAGTTTCCTAAATCATATTTGGTGGTTTAAACAAGATATTTTAGCACTGACTACTGTACTACTCAATATATATATAAAGGACATTCATAAGATAATTATATTTTAAAAAGAGAGGTTAATGGAACTTAAATGTAAATAAGTACACTCCACTGAATTTATTTATTTATTATTATTTTTAAGATTTTATTTATTTACTCATGAGAGACACAGAGAGAAGAGGCAGAGACACAGGCAGAGGGAGAAGCAGGCTCCATGCAGGGATCCCGACGTGGGACTTGATCTCGGGACTCCAGGATCATGCCCTGGGCTGAAGGCAGGTGCTAAACAGCTGAGCCCCCCAGGGATCCCCTCACTCCACTGAATTTAGCAAAATATGAATTATAGTACACTATGACGCTATGTATATATATTGTAAGGCCTAAAGCAACCACTAAGAAAATTCAAAACACAATGATACTATAAAGAAACTGAGATAGAATTGTAAAGGAATGTTAAAATAAATCATGAAAAGGTAATAAGAGAGAACAGAGGACTCAGAAACAGAGGCAATATACATAAAACAAATTTAAAAATGCCAGACCTAACCTGTAACATATCAATGATTACCTTAACTATAAATGGTCTAAATATATAAATTAAAAGAGGTTGGCAGTGTGAGGTATAAAATTCAGCTATATGTTATCTATGAAATACTCCAAATACAAGGTATAGGTAAGTTGAAAGTAAAATGATGGAAAAGCTTTGGAATTTAGGACTAGATAAGGAATTCTTAGAATTGATACCAAAAGCATTATGCATTATATGAGAAATTGACAAATTGGATGTCATTAAATGTAAAAACTTTTGCTCAATAAAAAAAATCTGTTAAAAGATGTAAAGATAAGCTGGGAGAAAGTATTTGTAAACTATATATTACACAAAGGACGAGTACCTAAAATATAAAAAGAATTCTGGGGATCCCTGGGTGGCGCAGCAGTTTAGCGCCTGCCTTTGGCCCAGGGCGCGATCCTGGAAACCCAGGATTGAATCCCACATCGGGCTCCCGGTGCATGGAGCCTGCTTTCCCTCTGCCTGTGTCTCTGCCTCTCTCTCTCTCTCTCTCTCTCTGTGACTATCATAAATAAATAAAAATTAAAAAGAATTCTGAATGCTCAGTAGTTAAGAAACAAGCTAATTAGAAAATGGGCAAAAAGCATGAATAGACTTGAATTTATTTCACCAAAGAGGATATGTAGATGACAAATAACACCTGGAAAGAGGTTCAAGATCATGAATTATTAGAGAAAACAAGTTAAAACCATAATAAAATATTACTATACACCCATCAGAATGCTAAAATAAAAAATACTGATGAAGTTACAGGAAAACTGGATCACTCATATATTGCTGATCGGAATATAAAATGGCATAGCCAATCTGGAAAACAATTTGGCAGTTTCTTATTAAACCTGAGATGCAACGGTCTCATTATTTAGCATTTTAACTCTTGGGTGTTTATTCCAGAAAAAGAAAAATATATTTTCATGCCAAAACCTATAAATAGAGATGTTTATAGAAGCAATATTAGTGGTATGCAAAAATGGAAAGAATCTAGTTGTCTATCAAAGGTTCAATGGTTAAATGATTAAACCAAGTGAAGTGCTTCCGTACCATGGAATACTACTCAGAAATGAAAAGGAACAAATATTCATACATATAACAACCTGGATGAATTCCCAGAGAATTATGCTGAATGAAGGAAAGCTAATTCCCAGAGGTTACATGCTGTATAATTCCATCCGTATAATATTGAAAGGATGAAATTCTAGAAATGGAGAACAGGTTATTAATTGCCAGGGGCTAGAGGCAAGAGATGGGGAATTATGGTGGATGTGGTAATGAAGGGATAAGGGATCTTTCTGGTAATGGAAATGTTCTGTTTTTTGACTATGTCAATGTCAATATCTTGATATTGATACTTTAATATAGTTTTGCAAGATGTTATCATTGAGGGAAAGTGGGTACATGGTGCACGCATCTCTCTGCATCATTTCTTGCAGCTGCATATAACTCAACAATTCTCTCAAAATCAAAGTTTAATATTAAAAATGATAGAGGATTCAAAATAAAATGAACACAGAAAAGGTGTTATTAATTACCATGCAACTTCATACCAGTATTCTTTAAAAAACTAAAAAGAAATCCAGATTTAGTGAAAAAAAAAAAAAATTCCAGGAAAACAACTTTCTCAGTACATTCTGAGCTTTGAGAGCTTCCAGTGTTACACTTCCAGACCTAGCATGGTTTATCTTTCAGCTCTTGAAGCTGTTGAAGTGTATGTGCTAATGTATTTTACACTCCTGAGTGTACAACATTGCAGTTATTTACCCTCTTCCCATCAAAGCAGTTGCTCAAGTGTTTGAACTCAGCCTTCCTTAAGTGGACACATTCTAAGAGATGGCCAGTCAGCTGTGGAGGTCATCATAGATCTCCTGTCGATGACTACAATCAAGATCACTGTCCACGGATCACTGCCAATAGGATCAACATGACCAACACAAAATTCCCTCTCTCACAATAGTGTCTGATCTCCTGGGTTGAAGTTTGCTAGAGGATTATACGCCTTTTGTAGCAAGTTTATAAGTACATGACTCATATCTTTGGTTTGTCTTTGCCACTCATTCTGTCTGCCAAATTCTCTGTAATTATCTCCACCTACTCTGACATCCTAATCTCAGACCAGTTCTTATATGGTAGACTATGCTACATAAACACATTTTTTTTTCTCTGGGTTGGAGCCTCTGGATCTTCCCATCATTTCAAATTTATTCAGGGACTAAGGCACAAAAGGAATGCTCTATTCTCCTTCTCTTACTCAAGGAGAACATCTTCATATGTATGTAAAAATACAATGAACTCCTGTGATAATCCAGGTAGATCACCTTACTTCTCTTACACTGACGCTACCTTTTGTCTAATGAGGTAAAATACCTAAACCATCTTGGAGGAGATATGATGGTGAAATTAATTTCTACTTTTCCATGCTCTGATGTGAGGAAAATAGAACTTCCAGATATGTATGTTCCTATATCCAGATATCCTAATAATGGATATTTTGCAGGTGGAATGCCTCATCTAAGACCCTAAGACCAACTCCTTTTTTTTTTTTTTTTTTAGCTTTATGTGAATATTTTCATTCTGTTTTCTGAATCACTAAATTTTAACAGTTGGTGGTGGTGCTTTGATTTAGTTGTAAATGGTTCACAACCATATATAGGCCTTCATCACCTCCCTATTAGTCCAGTAATTAGAAGGATAGTGCTACATTGATGGACCTGCTTGTTAAGTTTGCTTCACTAAATCTTGGTGAGTGGCTTTATGAATTTAGGCAGATCATATTTTTTTGGTAATATCCAAAGGTGTTATGATGGTATGCTTTACAACCCTCCCAGGGAATAGAAATCTCCCAGTTGCTATCCAAAACTGGGGAAGGAGAAAACAGTATTTATGGAGTTGTTTATCATAGAAATTCACCTAGAAGGGACGTCTGGGTGGCTCAGTGGTTGAGCGTCTGCCTTCTACTCAGGGTGTGATCCCGGGGTTCCGGGATTGGGTCCCACATCGGGCTCCCTGTGTGGAGCCTGCTTCTCCCTCTGCCTGTGTCTCTGCCTCTGTGTGTGTGTGTGTGTGTCTCTCATGAATAAATAAATAAAATCTTTGAGAAAAAAAAAAAAGAAATTCACCTAGAAGCTGGACAATGTGATAATTCTATGGTCATATAACCAGTGCTGTAGTGGACACTGTTTTAAAATTTATGACTAACCACTCTAATTCCCTATCCTATTACATAAGAAATAAGAAATATTAAATGGGAAACTGGGATTTACCAAATATATTCTCT
This sequence comes from Canis lupus familiaris, assembly GCF_011100685.1. NCBI lineage: Eukaryota > Metazoa > Chordata > Mammalia > Carnivora > Canidae > Canis > Canis lupus. The sequence continues at coordinate 50,766,633 of NC_049233.1, forward strand.
TTCATAGTATTGATAGGCCTGTGATTTCTTCAACTTGGTAATAAAAAATATTGATGAGGTTTAATCAACCAAGAACTGTGGAGGCAAATCTAACATTTCCAGAGACCCATATTACCACCATGGTATGGATCTGTGTATGCATGTTGTGAACTGACACTACCCTTTAACTTCCTATTATGACTGCCCATAATACAGATGCCTGGGTTGCTAGTAATACTGACAACTGGTCCTATTTTATACCTTGATTTTTGCAGACTCAAGATGAGTTTTAATATAAAATCATTTTTTTAAAGGAAAGAACTAATTTCAGAGGTATCAGAATCAACTAGAATGACATCCACTTGCCTTCCTTCCCCCAAATGACTCAGAACCTCTCTTTTAAATCCTGACCCACTTTCCTCATATTCTGGCTTGCTATCCCTTGGTGGCACTGGGACACTACCCCAGTCATAGTGGCATTTATTTCAGTTATTTCATGACATATCCCCTTTACTTCTTGTGTTTTGCTAGGGCATTATAAGTTGATTTATGTATGTATTTGTGATTTTCTTTCTGTTCTCTCTCTTTTTAAAATTCCTTCAGTATTTTTCCACTCTCTCTCATTAGATTATAAGTGCTTTTGTAATCCCCCACAGTTCTATGTATAGTCAACTCTTGATTATCTGAGCTAATGGAGGGGAGCATTAGCACGGATGATATCAGAGGACAAATAAATTTCCCAGGGGTTTGCATCAATTCTATGAAAGCATCTGAGTCCCGGAGGCAGGCAAACTGAAATCTAAGAGAAGCAGAGAGCAGAGAAGCATTCTGAATGAAAGAGTGAGATGTCACATTCTCACAGGGCCGTGACCTACTGCTGCAGCTGCTAGTGAAATTTTGTTCTACCCTGGCCAGACTGTTGGGAGATTCTCAAGAGAGGGGCTCCAAAGATCTTTGGGCACAAATCCCACTCTCCTGGCCCTCTCCCTTTTGGCATCAGTATTTGGCTTAACATAGTATCGGGCCAGGGCAATAGAAGTGCAATAAATGGATGAAGGAAGAGTAACAGGGAATTCTTGGCAGAAGTCAACAAAATAGAGGCTCTGTGAAGCAGGGAAGTGAAACGCTGTTAGTGAAGGTCTTGCCTTAAGGGGAGCACACGTTAATTGGATAAAGGTTTTCCCCTTCCCTTCCACTCCAGCTTCCAGCTCAGGCCTTAAATGTAGCAGATGCTTTATCAGTGTTGGAGGAAGGTGAACAAACAAGCAGGCACAAAGAGAAAAGAATGAAAAAAGTGAGAGAAATTTCCCGAGTGGTCTGGAAGCTACTATTCACAAAATCTACTTTCTGTGTGGTTAAACATTCTGTTTGCATACTATGGGCGTTCTAAGAATAACTATAGAAAGATTCTCTGGGTATCTGGTTAGAAATGCTTTTCATTTTTTTATCGTTGAAGAGCAAACCTATGCAAAAGTAGTTTTGTTTGGTTGCATGGCAGGGGGACTAAGATAATTAACATTCTTCAAGCAGCTACTATATTCCAGGTGAGCGTTTTTATTATTTCATATTGTTCATTACTTACAACCATCCTATGAAATATTATTATGCTTATTTGGCATGTAAAGCAACAGAGCGTCGTAGTTAAGTATTTTCCCTAGAGTTATCCAGCGAATAAATATCGAACTGGACTTCAAATCAGTTCCTTTCTTTTGAAACCACCTACTACATTGTGCTGCTTCTCAGTAATAACAGTAGTTACAATTTATTGAATGCCTGTTGTGTGAAGGCCTTATATTTATATAATTTTTAATCTTTCCATTAGCCTAGGCAGGTGGGTATTGGTATCTACATTTCTGAGATAAAGATGGAGCTACAGAAGCCAAGAATGATAACCAAAGTCACTGGTAAAGATTTAAACTAAGTCTCTTTTTGAGGTAAGTCCAGCATTTTCTCACTATATTCTGGCCTTCTTTTTCTAAGTATCATGTTCTTTCACTCGGGCTACATATTACTTGCTGTAATCAACCCTAAAATCTTGTTGTAGATGGTTCACCGCAATACCATCATTTCATTATTCTTGAGTAACTGTATGTTTCAGTTGCAGGATGACAATCTCTGTGTCTGTATTCAACCCCCAGTACACACCTACACATGTACACACATACATGGATATACACTTGTTATTTCACAAGTTTCCATATTTCTATCACAAAAAGAAATCCAGTTTCAGATAATGCTCGTAGAACTAGAACACATTTATAAGGAAAGTATAAGATATCACTAGCACTAACAAATCATTATTTTGTCTCAGTTAGTGCTAAATAGAAACTTGATTTAGAAATTTATTGTGATTCTTCCTCAATGTGAAGATCAGTCCCAGCTTTAAGGTGAAACAGCATACTATTAATGTCTAACAGACATAACCTGGCTCTTCTGATCCATTGATCTTTTAATTTGCAGAAGGATGGGAGAAGCTAATGTTATGAGGGTTCTGAAAATCTATTTTGAATTTACTTGTAGACACTGTTGCATTTGTTTCTCACAGACGTCTATACCAGCAGGGAAAGGGCATATGGTTTGTCTCCTGAGAAAGCTGTCCCATCTGGCAAAAAAAGGCCTCTCCAGAGTCTCCTTGGGCATCAGAAGGAAGGTGGCCAGCTCTTCTAGGAAGAAGGCAGCCCAAGACCTGCGGTCATGGAGAGACACATAAGACAGGGCACCTCTCCTTGCCTATTGTAAGCAGCTGCTTGGAGTTCTTACCCAGCATCTTGCAACTCTTCTTCCTCTCCACTTGTCCTTAGAACAACAGCATCCCAAGCACCATCCATCTCCCAGTACCTCTACTGGTTGGATTTTCTAACAGCATGAGGAGAGAGAACCTCCAGTGGAACTCCTTCCCTTTCTAGATTCTCTTGGCATAGCCAATACTCCAGCCTCCTTCAAGGTCTAGGCTGTGACCCACAGAACTGGCCAGGGTAGCATCTTTCCATTACTCTACAGAGAAGGAGAAATAGGTCAGGTGAGGCACAACCTGTGGGACTCAGCATAGGGTTAACTAAGGGACACCTGGGAAAAAAAATCCAGCAGAAGCCTGGATTTTTTGTGTGATGGACCACTCCATAGTGATGCTTCCAGAGGCTCATCCTTCCATAAAAGAAAAGGGAAAGAAGGAAGGAAGGAAGGAAGGAAGGAAGGAAGGAAGGAAGGAAGGAAGGAAGGAAGAAAGAAAGAAAGAAAGAAAGAAAGAAAGAAAGAAAGAAAGAAAGAAAGAAAGAGAAAAAGGAGAAAAGGAGGAAGAGAGGAAGAGAGGAAGAGGAAGGGAGGAAGAAAACTAGACTTTAGGGTGACTGCTGCTGAAATCAACTTACTTATTCAACTTACTTATTCCATGATTTGACCACTGCTTAACCCTTGCCAACTGTGCAGTGTTAGCACTACACTGTTTTGGAAATGTATGGATCTCATATTTTAGTACTGTTCATACCTGCCAGGAGCCCCCGATGTTTCCAGGTTTGAATCCTCTTGACTGTCTCTGAATATAGAGGCTGGTTCTCTGACCTTCTTTCAAGGTCATTGGGTGTTCTTTGTACTTTTATGTCCTTTCAAAATTTTTCTGCTTTCTTTTTGATTTTACTCCTTTTCAATTTATTTATGTGTGACAGCCTCAATCATCCAGTTATCAATTCAGTAAAATCTGTCTTGCAGAATGTCCATTTTATCATTCAAGCCTGAAATCTGTTCTGCAATCCTTTTATTTCCCTCCTGAATTGCTTTCAAAGCCCTCTAGGGAGCTGGCCTGCAAAAAGAGAGAATTCTCACATTGTTTCGATGAAAGGTGCTATATAACCACACAGCAGGATTATTGTTCCCTTTTCTCTTTCATTTTGGTCGCCCTGACTGATCTGCTCTGCATTGCAAGCACAGTGGCCTTTTTTCATCTTAATTTTATTCACTGCTGTGGTTACTTTCTTTCGGGGAACATCAGATAGGTGTTAAGTAAAAGATGGGCATGGGTGTCATAAGGAAAGTCTAGGCACCTCCCTTCCCCTGTCACTGATTTCTAACACTTTGTCTGACCATTCAGCTAGCACAGCTGCCACTGCCATGATCTCTTCCCTGACTAGGCTCAATTTCCCTGGGAGTTTTTGCTTTGTGCATAGAACTAGCCTAACCCAATCAAGGCAAACTGCAAAATTAAATTAATTTAACTCGTTCATCTAGGTGTTTAATGTAATATTTTGACAGATCTGCATAAACTGAACTTCCTAAATTTGGCATAAGGGAATAAAATTGATGGATTCAAATTCATTTCTGTTGGTGAAATGCAGAGATTTGTAATCCATCAGCTGTTCTCCCTAATGCACAATCTAGACAGCTCACGCTGCCTGCGGTTGGCATGAAGTGCAAACACCTCTGCTTAAATAATAGTAGCTGCATCACAAAAATTAGCAAAGTCAGTTTTAAGTGAAGATTTGACATTAAATCAATATGCTTAAAAACAAACTGAAGCCAGGAATAGAAGGGGAGATTAAAAATTGTGCTATTTTTAACTCAAGAAGAGGAATTCAATATGGCTTAGAGAAAAACATTAACTATTAAAGACAAAGCAATACAAAACTCAATGAAGAAATCTTTGTGGTTGTGGAGGTGGCAGATAGAGATATGTCTAGAAAATCCTGTGCCTGGATGAATGTATATTTCCACCTTTTTTTTTTTTTTCTAGAGAGTTTCCTAGGATAATTACCTCAAACGACTGTGTGCAGAATGTTGAAACACAAAATAATTTAAAAAGAAATGATACAACTGTAGAAGGTCTCCCCAAAGCTTCTGAGCTGGGGGCAGGGCCCAATATATATAGTGTTTATTTATCAAGTAATATCCTAGTGGTTTGAATAAATACACGACACTAGATTCATAACAAAGAAAAATCTAGCATGGTGTGAAAAGATATGAAAAGTGGCAAACCATTTATTTCTAGGCTTCCGCAGTGTGTGTCCTGCTCATGCTGAGTAGGAAAATGAAGCTTCTTATTTGGAGAATTCTAGATTGAGGACTATTTCCTTAACCAGAATAGAATGTCTTCAGGTGAATATGTATGTTTGAGAGGCATTTCAGTTAGCCATGAGTGAAAACGTCCTGTAAAGATTTCTATGTCAGTTATGAACCTAAATACCCTGATCTACAAAATGATTAACAGGGATCGCATCAGTGACCCAGTGTTAAGAAACACTATTTTATAAATGTTTATCTTGTTTTAAAATTTAAAATGTTGCAAAATGGATAGTAAAAGAAATAACTTAGAATCACAGAATTTTATGGTTTAAAGTCCCTCTGTTTCAGTGAATCTAAAATGCTTTGATATCAGTGCTTGCTTGATCCTCCCAGAGGTATCAAGAGATTTTAAGATTTGTTTTTGTCACTCACAACCATACTTGACAGGGACGTAAAATGCCATTGATTGTAAGCTTCATCTTGATTTCAGAGAGGTTGAAATATGAGTGGAAAGTACTTTTTAAAATTGGCAAAATAAAGTCTTATAGAAATCAAACCCAGTTAAGTCATTCTACAAAGAATGAACTTAAGGTCTAGGGTGCCTGAAGGTTACACAGTTGCTTAATAATGAGGCATGGTTAGATCCCCTGGCCATCTGCTCAGCTTTTCCCATGACGCCCTACACCCTGCCCTATTGGCATTTCCCCCATACTATACTATACTTACTCAAAAGTTAGTAAACTTTGCAAATATAAATAAACCACCAAATAAGTTAAGCACATTCACCTATGTGTATGTGTGCACGTGCGTATGCATGTAAGTCCACATAATGTGTATAAACACACACACTACCCACTCATTCATCAATTCACTTGTTTTGTTCACAGAATTTTCAATGTCACTGTGAGGATTGTCATCTTATAAATGCAGAATCTGGGAATCAGTTGACATTAACAATAGTTTCTAGTCCTAAATTTTCCTATTCCATGTATCCAACAACCTTATTTCTTCAGGTATTACATTCATTACTTAGTATTTTTGTGCACCTGCTTTTTGTCAGTAACTATACTATATACCAGGGATGTGGAATGATTCTGTGCTTCAAGTATAATGACTCAAATGTATTACAATTATGTATTTACAATCATGGTAAATGCTGGAGGAAAGTGAGTGCTATGAGTGTATAAAACAGGGAGATGGTTTAATTTAGATCTCTGAGGAGGTGTTATTTAATCTGACATCTGATGGGTGAAGCTAGATGGAGACAGGGAAGGCAAGCTTTCCAGGCCAAATGAACTGCAAGTGTAATTGCCTGGAGTCAGGGAAAACTTGAGATCCTTAGTTGCTGGTGTCAATATAGAGATCCATGACAGAGTTTTTGGCTACAAGAATCCTACACTAGAAAAGAGAAGGGGAAGAAGATCAGGTATTGATTTTTTTAAACATCTGGCCAAAACAACTAACTGGGATACTGAGAAAAAATATTACTTTTGTGAACAAAGAAATTCGATGAGAATTGACTTGAGGTATTTTGTGTTGTGTATGTTTTTTTTTCTCCTTGTTTATCTACTGTCTTTATCTCGGTGGTCATGAATGTTTTACTCTTCACTTAAAGGAGTTAAGAGCAATGAGATCAAGAAAAGTAGTGAGATAGTAAAGCATTCAAGAACATTGAGATAAAGTTGGGGAAACATACTTTAAAACCTTCAGGGACAATGTGATAAAGGAGTGAAGAAAGTACTAAGACCTTCCTTAAACTGATAAAGCTATGGAACTAGTAGTTTCAGTTTTGCCACAGGGCTTTCCTTCAATTTAATTTGGCCTACCTGTGCTTAGACTGCTTCAGTTAAAATAATGACTAACATTTATGGAGCACTAACAATGAGTTGGATTCAACTGTCCAAAATGGTAGCCACTAACTACATGTGGTTATTGAGCACTTATCTGATTTGAGTTGTGTCTAAAGGTAAAATATGTACCGGATTTAAAAGACAGGTTTTTTTTTTTTTTTTTTTAATAATATGAAGGAAAATATCTTCATATTTGTTAAATTGATTTATTGAAATAATATTTGGGGCACACTGGATTAGATAAAAATATTATTTAAATCAATTTTACCTACTCCTTTTTAACCCTTTTTCATGTGGCTGCTAGAAAATTTAAAATGACACATGTGCCTTGCATTGCATTTTATTGAACAGTGCTGGTCTAGTTATTGGGAATGAGGTATACATAAAACATACAAAGTCCCTGCTTTCATGTTGCTGACATTCCTCTAGTAAAGAAGAAAAACAATAAGGTAAAACCAAAGAAATAATAGATGCTATCAAGAATGATAAAGCACATTTAAAGGGCAGAAAGATTGTGGGTGACATTTTGGATAGTTGAATCAGGGTACATCTCTCTGATTGGAGAAGATTGGACATAAATACAGAGAGTGAGAGAACCAAGCGGATTTGGGAGAAGAACACTGGTCTTAGAGGAAGATCACACACAAAAAGATTCTAAGATGGGGGGATATAGCTGGAATGTGATGAAGAAAGAGAAAGAGAATAGATAAGGATGGAATAGTGGGGAGTACCCAGGATAGGCCTTTGTTGGTGACTTTTTGGACTTTATTCTGAATGAAATGGTGTGGTAGATTGAATGCAAAAAAGGTAGGAATCATTCCCCTCTATGTATGCACATGCCTTTGTAGGGTGATCTTGTAGTTCTTCCTCACAATGAATCTAGGTGGACTTTATGACTTATTTTAACAAATAGAGTGCATCAAACTTACATTGTACAATTTCGGATTTCCATGCCTAAACTGTAATAAGCCTTGCATGGTTCTGTTTTCTTGGAAGCTGGCCAGCTGCCAACACAAGCCCAGGCTAGCTTGCTAGAAGATGAGAAGTCACCAGGGGTTAGTCCACTCAGTTGCCCTAGCTGAGGCTCCAGAGATGTTGGTGAGTCCAGCTGAACTGTGTTCAGATTAGAACTTCTTCCTTGTTAACTGTAGATTTTTAAGTAATTATAAGTGACTTATTTTAAGCCACTAAGTTTTAATGTGTTTTCTTAAGTGGGTAAAGTGAACTAATACAGATACAGAGATTTTAAGTTTTAGGAGATAAATGACATGTTTAGAGGCAATAAAAAGTGATTTCGTTTGAGTATGTATTTGAGATCAAAGCCAAAAGCATTTCTAATGATATGGATGTGAGATGGGAAATAGAGAAAGTAAGAATGACTCTAGTATCTTAGCTATGGCAACTGAAAGAATGGCCCTGGAGAAATAGCCCTTTGGGCAGGGAAAGTTTTGCACATGTTAAATTAAAGATGCTTAGTAGTCATTCAAACTGAAGTGTCAAATAGACAATTTGTTAGAGTTTGGAAGTGAGATCTGGGCAGCATTCCTAAATGGAGGAATATGTAGCATTGATGAAGGATAGTTGGAAGAAAGCCAGGTAGGGACAAATTGCCCCATCTCCCCCACCCTCACCCATCCCCAAGAGGAAACTACCCTTGAAAAGGATTTTACACAACCCTGGAAGGAAACCTCCACCCTTTCCTATGTGAACAGTCCAGCCGACAAGCCCATAGAAACTCCTAGACTTAGAAACTATGGTGGCAACCCTCTCAGGTACCCTCCCACTTTGGGAACTTTGTACTTTCCTTCAATAAACATTACTATTGCTCAATACACTTTGCTTTGCTGCTCACCACTTTTCAAGTAGTCTACCTCTTCATTCTTCGAAGCAGTATGACCAAGAACTGAGCATTAAAGGAGAAGAAATCCTGTAACAGTATTATAAGTGCCATTTAAAGATATAGAACTAGATTAGATTGTTTAGGACATGGAGGGAGGAAGGCCAGGATTGGGCCTAGGGTATCCAATATTTGGAGCTTGGGAAGATGAGAAATATCTTGTATAGGAAGCGGAGAATGAGGGTTCAGTTAAATATGAAGACAACCCAGAGAGAAGCAAAATGAAAACAGAGTTTCCAGAGATACTATTCAACTATATCAACAGCCAATAGATCAAGAAAGCTGAGAAATTGGAATTGAGGATTCGATTTGGCAATAGAGATTTTGGGGGCTTTAATAGGAGCAACTTTTGTGGCAGGTTGATAAAAGCCTGGTTAAAGAGGTCTCGAGAAAAAAGAATGGACCATGGGGGAAGAGAAGATAAGAAAATAAAAAAGGAAAAAAGAAAAAAAAATTCAGAATGATTAATATAGAATTATTAGTTCTATAACTTATCCATTTAAGGCAGGTCTTATTGCTAAGTGGCACAGAAGTCCATATATTTTGCACTATGCCTGATTGAGTTAATAATGAGGTTATTTAAAATATATTTTAGGAAGAGAAAATACAGCTTATGCTATATCTTCAAAAAGCTAAAAATAAAAATAAAGTAACTTGGTAAAAACAAAAACAATACTGTAAATTAAAACAGAGAAGTGGGGCCCAAACTAGAGAAGTGGGATTAAGAGACTTTTGTTTGTTTAGAAAAAGACATGACTTTTTACAGTTTGTTTGAATCCTGATAAAAATGATACTATCTAGAGGTAAAAAATAATAATAAGCAGAATGTAGGAAGGGTACAGGAAACAAAATTCTTAAGTGGTGAGATTAGATGGACTCTAAAGCACTGACAGTTCTCAGGGGTGTCAGGAGGCCAAGAAAGCAGGACACCTCTTAGTAGGTGGGGAGATTCTCTGCTGGAGGAATGTTGAATTTCTTTTCTTATTTTTAAGATTTATTTATTTTAGGGGGAGGGCAGGGACAGAGGGAGAGGGAGAGAGAAACCCAAGTGGACTCCATCCTGAGTGTGAAGTCTGACACAGGGCTCAGTCTCATGACCCTGAGATCAGACTTGAGCTGGATATTTAACCAGGCACCGGACACCCCTATTTCCCTTCTTATTTCTTCTCTTGTCTCAATGAAACCAGAAGCAAAGCAGTCAAGCAAGTGTGAGTACTGAGATGCTGGATTAGTTGTTGGTAGAAAAGAAGGTAATGGTCTAGAAAAATAAGAATGAATAGACTACAAAAATTTAGTAGAACTACCAAAGAGCCTGAGGTTCTTCCTTAAGATTTACAAGCAAACATTTAAGCTGTGGCCATTCTGTCTGTGTGGAGAGATGGCTTTAACTAGGGAGTGTCACAGTAGAATTGAGAGGTTTCGATGGGTCACAGAATATAACTTGACAGACACAGAAGGAGAGCCATGAGAGGATGATAGAAAGAGGAAAGATGATGGGGTCAGAGGATTTGAGATCCCAATCTGAGGATTTTTTTTCCCTCCAAATTTAGAATACCAGAGGAGTAGCTCAGACCTATACAAGGTAGTATTGGAACATCCCTGTGCTTGAAAACAAAATGCCTATAGAAAGTATCATCTTTGGTAAATAGGTCTAGGGCATTGATTTTCAACAAAAATAATACCACACCCTAAAGTTTTTTTGAAAATCAGTGGGCAATTTTTATTGTCACAATAATTGAAGAATGATGCAGAAATTCAGAGGCAGCACTAGGAAGCCAGATGCTTCAATGCTTGAATAGTACATTGCATCTACATCATCGGCATGTAGCTGTTGCATTTACAGTAATTCTATATATACAGATGTATTCACTTAATTTACTTTAAAATATTAAATACCAGTTTGAAATTGGGTATTGCAGATTGGCCTGCAAATGAATACTTACCAGTGTGCACAAATAGGCACTCTACCCACACGTTATTTTCCAATGAAACAATCAGCCTGTTAAAATTATGTAAACATTTTATAAAGAAGGATATTGACAAAGTTAGCAGACATATTTATTTCCAATATTGACAGGACAGATTTTAAAAATCTTACACTGTCTCTGGAATGATTTTAAAATTTCTTCCATTAAAAGTATAAATTCGGGATCCCTGGGTGGCGCAGCGGTTTGGCGCCTGCCTTTGGCCCAGGGCGTGATCCTGGAGACCCGGGATTGAATCCCACATCGGGTTCCCGGTGCATGGAGCCTGCTTCTCCCTCTGCCTGTGTCTCTGCCTCTCTCTCTCTCTCTCTCTCTCTCTCTCTGTGACTATCATAAATAAATAAAAATTTAAAAAAAAAGTATAAATTCCTCTTGCTTCATACATGATCACAAATGGTAACCTTTCCAGTATTGAGGAAACATTAATTTTACCAAGAATGCAAGATAGTTTTGGTATGCTGACCAAAGAAATCCAAGTGAAGTAATTTTTCTCTTCCATTGAGCAAAGATACTTTTGAAGAATAATCGATGAGATGGCAAAAGATGCCAAAAATTATCTGTGAAATGAACTGTAGTCAAAATGAATTTTTATTACAAGTGAATGAAACTTCCTTTGGATATTAAGGCTTTACTGCCTACATTTGAAAGGTTCATATGGAATGAAAAAGTCATAGAAGAAATGTTGTTTTGAAAATTACTGATTTTAAATATGAAGGACTTGTCAATATTTGAAACTCCTAAAATTATTTTAAGGAAAAATATATTCCCTTCTTTTGGGATCATTTCTTCTGCTACATATGGGAATGCCAGCTATGGGTTGTTGGCTCTGCCAGTTTATAGCTAACTTAAAAAATGCACCAGGTGTTTTAGCAATTCATTGCATTATTCATGAACTACATGCAGTCCCCAAGAATTTTTATGAAAAGCTCCACAAATCAATGACTGTTTTTAACAGTGTTAATAACAAAATTAATAATAAATCTTCAAGCGATTGATTTCACACAGAATTTACTCCAATAAGAGATTGAATATCTTATCCTAGACACAAAACATAAGATGGTTCTCAAAGAATATACTTGAAAACGGATTCTGTTTAGTACTTATTATTGCTTTATTTTGAAATTCTACCAACAGAAAAATAAACATCAAGATTGAGATATTATAAATGTATGTGACTTACTTTTTTTAAAAAGATTTTATTTATTTATTCATGAGAGAGAGAGAGAGAGAGAGAGAGAGAGGCAGAGACACAGGCAGAGGGAGAAGCAGGCTCCATGCAGGGAGCCTGACATGGGACTTGATCCCCAGTCTCCAGGATCACATCCTGGGTAGAAGGCGGGGCTAAACCGCTGAGCCACCCAGGCTGCCCATGACTTACTTTTCATATGTTTTTGGTTACCTTATGCTGCAACAGAACTAGATCAATTTTATTAAAATGATGTAGATAATCATGGGATTCATCAACAAATTTATACTATTTAAAAATGACCTTGCTATTGAGAATTTTCAAAGGGTCCACCTTGGCAAAACTTTAGATATTAAAGGTATTAATTGGGAATAGATGGCTCTCATTTTTACTAATAAATAAGATATGATGGTTAGATTTAAAGTTCCGAATGTATTATATAATACCTAATACCACATTGGATGATTAATCCATTTGAAATGATTGTGAAACATGTTAGTCAAGATATGCAAAAAGAGGTAATTGAGCGAAAAACACAACTTTTAGACCAAAGCACAATTTAATTAGTCTAATTATGAAAGGATTTGGATCTTGTTAAGACTTTCATACCTGTGTCTTTGAAAATAAGTTAAATTACCAATAGCTTTTTCTTCTTTTTGGCAACACATGAATTTGAGGAGATTTTAGGTTAATAGTGTAATTTCAGCAAAAGCAGCAAAACTGTTTGTTAAAATATGAGATAAGATGTAAGGATCTTTTAAAAATATAGAACCAAATATTATGAAATGAATGGAGCCACACTGCTGAGAGTTATTTTAAAACTCCTTATATCTAAGAATGTTTTCGACACAAAGTTAAGAGACCTATGTCAGGAAAAGTATATCTTGAATTTATTTAGATATTTATAAAATTCTTTTCAATCTTACCCTAAATCGTGCCAGAGATTTACCTCACAATATTGGTACAGCCTCTTTTATTACTGTTTATATTTCTAGTCTGTCTTAACTACTCTGCCTAAGGAAGGATACTGTCTTCAAGAATTTTTGAGTAGCAGAGACTCCATGTATCCTTAGATGTGTGGTTGCTTCCATGATAACAAGTATATTAACAAGTATGTTTCCACTCCATCTTTTATGGCATAACACAGTGGATTGTTTTGAAAGTGCACTTATAAATAGCCCAGGTTATTCATAAAAAGATCATGCTTTCCTACTTTTTTCAACTTTAATAGACTATAATTTACCTTGGCACATTATATGTCGGTTAGTTTTTTTCTTGTTTATCTGTTACATTATCCCAATAAGATGGATCTGTTACTAGTTTAGAGTCCTTTGTCTTTGCTCTCCCATTTCCCTGAACTACTTGTTAAGGGATGACTTCATCTCGTTCTCCTTGATTCCAACTTACTCATTATAACTAGAGTGTGTCAGGAATATGGTATAGTTATGAGTGCACACCAACATATTTATTTCATTGTTCTATATTTATTTTATTACTTATTTAAAAGTTATAGTTGAAGATAGATTGTATTCCTTGGAAGATAAGGAGATTTGCAGAAGACTTGTTTTTAAAAATAAGTGTTGGGGGACCCCTGGGTGGCTCAGTGGTTTAGCGCTTGCCTTCGGCTGGGGGCGTGATGCTGGAGTCCCGGGATGGAGTCCTACATCGGGCTCCCTTCATGGAGCCTGCTTCTCCTTCTGCCTGTGTCTCTGCCTCTCTCTCTCTATGTCTCTCATGAATAAATAAATAAAATCTTAAAAAAAAAAAGAAAAGTAAGTGTTGGGTCTGAAATGATGGGTATGGCCATAATTTAGCAACAAACGCTAGGAATTGGATTAATGTTTACTTTGCTAATTCTGATTGATGTCTTTCTTATAGATCTTTAATCCATTGTAGACTTTGTGTGTTAGGTGTAGTATTGACCACATTTCATGCACCACATGTTATATGCATATATATTAATTATTAATATAGTATTTAATTAATATAATAATATATATTATATATTGTGTATATACACAGAGTATGTATATTCCACAGTATGTGTGTGTATATGTATATACAATATATATAATGCTTTATTTATATATATATACTTAGATTATATATATTATATATATATTCCTTCTAAGTGAAAGGATAAAAGAGCTCTAGACGAGCAAATTATTAGTGATTTTTCCCACCCCCCCTTATCCTTCCACTAATTTGGTTGATGGTAGACCATACGGAAAATTCTTTAAGCATGTGGTTGAGGATAGAAACTCAATTCTTAACCATTACACATTTTCAGGACTCACTTTAAATTAAATTTCAGGCTATCATCAGCAATGTATGGCTATTCTCAGATTTCTTTTATAGTCTCTTGTTTTGATGACCTTTTAGTACTTCAGTCCTTTGCTTAATTTTATTCAGTTAGAAAATATGGTAATTTTGAACAACTTCTTGGTAATTCTGCAAATGAAAAGGAAGTTTAAAAAAGGCAGATTTAAAAAAAAATGAATCAATTTGATTCCAAAGCTGGTATTAACATATTTTAATGCAGAGGAAAGAGCAAGATGCATCTTGAGGTTATAAGGGGTCCGTCAAATTGACCTACACGAGCTCACAGAAGTTACATGTTTCCTAAGGCCAAGGAACCGTTCCGTGACCTTGAAGGGTATATTAGTATTTCTATTTAAGTCATTACATTTTCAAACATTGGAACTGCTCAGATTTGGTTCACTGCACAAACCAATCACTTAGAATGTTAAAGAGCATGACTTTGGTCTCCTGGAGACAGCTCTTCTGTAATTGAGCTCTCGTTTGCATGGCCTGTCTACCTTCCCTGTTAATTTTTTTTTCTTGGTTTTTCTTTTTTTTTTTTCCTTGTCAGCCTACATTATGAATGCAACTGATAGAACAAACACCAACACCTAACATTGGAAATTGTCTCCCCAGAACTCATTTGAAACACATGCTGAGGTTCTCAAACGGCAAGTTTTATAAAATGTCAGAGCATTTTAGAGTTGGAAGTGATTGTTGGATGCATATTATAATCACATGAGGAGCTTAGGAAAATACTAATGCCTCAGCTCCACCTTTAGAAATTCTGATTTCACTTGTCTAGAGAAGACTGGGGCATCTATAGTTTGAAAAAACTTTCCAATGAATTTTAATGTCCAGCCATGTTTGAGAACCACTGGGGTAGTTCCATTCAACTAGGTAAAAAAAGAAATTCAGAAAGATGTGACATATCAAAGGTCACACAACTAGATACTGGTAAAGCTTAGACTAAAAGTTGTGTTTGCTGACCCTTAATACAGAATTTTTATACTGTTTTGAAATTGCTCGTTGAGAGATGATCCCCTGCAAAAACTTCAGACATAAATCTGGCATGTACTTCAATTGTAGAGCTATATCCAGCTAGATGTCCCTTCCCAAGGGACCAACTTCATCTGATATAATACATTGAAAGTCACTTTTAGAACACTCTAATACTATATTTCCCCCCCAAAAGGGTCGGGGACTGTATTTTGTGCTGATTTGTGAAGCACAAGTATGGTGATGCTCAAATAGTCTCCACCCTTGAGGAGAGTTTGTAGAAAAGTGGTATAATCTGCACTACAGTTCAATCCCTCTGAAGCCTGGGACATGACAAAAATATCTTGCTAAGAATTTACGAGAGAACAGTTTTCAACTGTATTATTCATAATACATCATTACTGTTGATTGTTTGGATGAAAATGGCCTCACAGTTGCAATGAATCATCTGCTTTTAGAGTGACAGAATTTACAACTGCAACAGAAAGACATACAAAAGAAATGGTTTAACAGTTGACATTTAGCCTTTGTTTACAGTATTCCTTTAATATTGATGTTGATCTTTCAGCATGCAGAGTTCAGATGGACAATCTCAAAACGGCAGTTGAAAATTACGCTTGTTTTTAAGTTTTGTTTTCTTGTTTGTGTTCATATTATTGCAAGAACGAGGTTGACACTGTTATGTGTACTTTCTATTTTCTTTAATGATGTTTTGGCCAAAGAAAGGGCATATTTACAATCTGAATGCATGTATCTGATATATAATTATACACGGAATTATTACACCTTGTTATGGCCTTCAGTTTTTTTTTTTTTCATGTAAAATAGTTCACTTAAGCCTGCTTTCCCTGATCATATGGAAAACAATGGGTTTTAACTATCTTGAAATTAGCAAATGTTTAGTTTTGCTGAAGCACAAGCGCATGCTCAGCTTGAATGTTTGTTTTATTATTATGGATTTCTAGAATCTGGCAAACTTGTAGAAAAGAGCAAAGTGGGAAAAAAAATGAAATTGCTTTATCTCCGGGTGATAAAACTTCATGAATAGCTGAAAGGAGAAGGACATGAGGATGAAAAGGGTAGAAAATCCCAGAAAATTGAAAACAATGATTAAATGATATGTAAATGACTATGCAGACATTTCTAAAGCTTGTGATTATTTTTTTAAGTGTGACTAGTATAAAGGATTTATTAAAAGTTCAGTTGAATACTGTGAGTTTGAATATCATACACATATACTTATAGCGAGGTATTGAAAATTAATGCAAAATTAAATATCATGAGACTTTAAACTGATTCCTTTTTAAGAGATCCTAGAGGACAGAAAGGAAAGAATGCTTTTATTTAAAGGCAGAGTTTGAAACCATAATCTTGGACGCTGGAAGAAGCATTCATAGATGAAAGAATTAAAGCTCAGAATTTTAAAAATATATATAATTCAGCAATGGTCATTTGTTATGGATTACTTGATTCAAAATAATACCACAAGGGGGAAAAAACTGTATACTTTTCACTAGGAGTGAAGGAAAAAAGATTTAACTTTTTGGAAATAGGTTGAGTATCTTGTCACAGGGGACTTGATGAAGAGTTTATTTGATTAGAAATAAGAAGAGGTTTGAAGGTCACTTTATCCAACCAGCCAACTAACCAACACTTGACATTAATGCTACTTAAACCGAAATTCTTTAATGCACTTTGAATAAATTATTTTGACATATTTTATAATTTATGATTAAAATAAATATAGACCAAATTATTTGAAATTGCAATTTTCTCTTCTGGGCTTTCTCTTACCAAAGTCCTCAGATTCTCCTGTCTTTCACATTAGAAATGTTTAGGAGAACAATCTAATATGCATACCTCTCTTGTAAACTGTAACTTTTTCAAGGGCCAGAATCGGGTTTTCTCTCTTCCTGTGTTCTCTACTGTGCTAAATGCTTAGCATGCGGTAGGTTCTCAATATACATTTGTTTAATGAATAAGAGGAAGAATGAGTAAATAAATGATTAATATTGCTTCTTCCCCAAGATTGTGTGCACAGATTGTGTTTGTACACTTTCACCATGTTTTTCATTTCTCCACTTCTTCGGCTGTCAAAACAGACTTAGTTCTGCCCAACATGAAATGATTGGTCTGGATCACTTCATGGCTGTTTTCTGCACTTTCAGACTGGGAAGAAGGAGAGAGAAGAGGCATGATTACTCACACAATTAGAAGGAAGTTGAGACCTTCTCTTCTTTTCACCACCCCCATCCTGGCCCCCAGTAGCCTTTTAGATATTCTTAGGCATGTTCTCTTCTCCAAAGCATAAGAATTGCACTGAGTAGGGAAGAATGTGAAATATAAAGTGAAAGTTTAGTGTCCCCGATAAGGGGAGACTAAACTTAAGGGGAGACTAAACTTATACATGATTGCCCATTTCATCCTTGTTATACATTTCATCCTTGAAACTATTCTCTTGGTAATCTCCATGCTTGCCTTGGGCAATTCTATTAAGTCCTAAAGTTGCCATTAATGCCTTATTGATGATGACACACACATTTCTGTGTTTAGTCCTACCTAGTTACTCAGCTGAGTCCTGGACTCATATCTT
Organism: Canis lupus familiaris; assembly: GCF_011100685.1. NCBI lineage: Eukaryota > Metazoa > Chordata > Mammalia > Carnivora > Canidae > Canis > Canis lupus. The sequence goes on from NC_049233.1 coordinate 50,784,415, forward strand.
CTGGGATGCCTGGCATCTCAACCCCATAATTTTCAAACCTAAATTCCCAGTTCTGCTTTTGTTGCATAAGTTCTGGTATGTTGTGTTTTCATTTTTGTTTATCTTAAGATATTTTCTAATTGCTTTTTGATTTCTTCTTTGACTTAGTTTTTTTTTTATAGTCTATTGCTTAATTTTCATATACTTGTGAATTTTCTCATTTTCCTTACATTATTGATTTCTAGTTTCTTCAATTGCAGTTGAAAAAGATACTTGGGATCATTTCAATCTTCTTAAATTTGTTAAGACTTCTTTTGTGGCCTAACATGTGGTCTTTCTTGGAGAATGTTCTATGTACACTTGAGAAGAACATATATTTTGGGTTGGAATCTTCCATACATGTCTGTTAGGTCTGTTCGGTCTATAATATTTTTTCAAATTTGTTGTTTCCTTATTGACTTTCTATTTAAAACATCTCTCCATTATTGAAAGTAGGCTTTGGTTCACTTGATGTTATCCCAAAAATCCTGTAGTCTTTCCCCTCACTTATTTTCCCTATTTTTTTTTCTTTTCATTCCTAAATTGGATAATTTCAAATGATTTATCCTTGAGTTCTTTGATGCTTTCTTTTATTTGATCATGCCTATTGGTGATGCTCTCTATTGACTTTTTCAATTTAGTATTTTTTTCTGCTACAGAGTTCATTTGGATCTTTAAAAGAATAATTTCTGGGGTGCCTGGATGGCTCAGTCAGTGTCTGACTCTAGCTTTTGGCTCAGGTCATGATCTCAAGGTCATGAGATCAAGCTCTGTGTTGGGCTACCCACTCAGTGTGAAATATGTTTGAGGTTCTCTCTTTCTCTCTCTCTCTCTCTCTTCCTCTGCCCCTCCCTACACTTGTGCTCTCTAAATTAATGAATGAATGAATTAATTAAAAACAATTTCTATCTACTTGTTGAATTCATTTTGTTCATATGTTGTTTTTTTAAATTTAATTTAATTGTCTATCTGTGTTTCTTGTTGCTCACTGAGTTTCTTTAATACAATTATTTTGATTATTTTTCAGGCAGTGTGCACCTCTGCATTTATGTGGTCAGTTGTTATTTTGTTCCATTGGTGGATTTCATATTTCCCTGATTCTTCCTATACTTTTTAGCCTTGCATTGATGTCTGCACCCTTGAAGAAATAAGTCTTTTTGGACTGTGTTTAGGAGAGAAAGACCTTTACTAATCAGGCTGCCTAGATATTTTGGAGATCTTTCAAATCTTTTCTACAGATGTGCAGACTTCCCTCCTCTCACTCTATCTTGTGTGTGTGTGTGTGTGTGTGTGTGTGTGTGTGTGTGTTTGGGGTGGGGATTTAGGATTGTGTGTCTACTCTGAATCCTGCATAGTCACACCAGGTACTGAGATTCCTCCTGCGTTCTCTCCCTCGGAGAAAGGCATGAAATAGTGAGCTTCTCCCTCTCCCTTCTGAAAGGGATGTCTTAAGTTGTGCACCTTTCCACTACCCCACAGTGCTTGCCAAGTGCCACCTGCCTCTTTTCCCTAGGGCAGTGTGCAGAGATTCCAGGATGAGCGGGGAAAGCTCCTTAACTCTCTATTCCACGTGAAGAAGCCATCTCAGGGTTTGTACTTTTTCCAACTTCACAAAGCTGAGCTGATGGCTGTCATCATTGCCAGCTGCTGAGATCCATAGTTACAAGCACCATCTGAGGTGCTTCAGAGGTGTGTGTGGGCACCAACTGCAGGGACATACTCGGGCTTTCTGTGGGGTCCATGAATGGGCTGGTGGGGTCCATGATCTGTTGTAGAGATCTACGGATGTACCAGTTGCTATCTGCCTCTCCCCCTGTCCTTAGTGTCCCCAGAAGGCTCAGTCATGAAGATTCCCTCAGTGCTCTGGGTGATATGAGATAGAAGTGGGCCTCTCAGGCAGCATTCCAAAATTCTGGGGAAGCCAGATGCTCATTTTTTTCTTCCCTTTCTCTGTGGGAGAAGTCATGGAACAAGGGGGTCTCTCAACCTCTGAGTAATGCTGACTTTGGGTAGGGTAATGCAGATGAAGTGTAAGTCTTCTTTCTCTTTGGTGCGGCTTTCCTTGGATTTTGTGTTGTACTGGAATGCTGGAACCCCTCAGCAGGGCTCTGGAGCTCCAATAAAGGTATTTTCTTCCTGGACAGTTGTAAAATTGCTGTTTTAGTGGGGAACTATGAGTTGGGACTTTTCATTCCACCATATTGTAGATTGCACTGTCTCAAATTAATCTCTCACAACCTCAAATTCCTTGAGTTTTACACACCAGAGAAAGAGAAAACTATCAGTTGCTCTGGAATGTCACAAGGGCTGTCCTTGGCTCATTACATTTCTAAATGCCTCGTTTTCTTCCCCTACCTGCACTCACGCCAGAAATATCCTATGTATCTTTCAATATCTGACTTTGTATCTAGCACTTGGTAATATTAGTAGCAATTACCATAATCTTGGAAATGACATACCACTGTGGTACTAAATAATTTAAAAAGCCTTTTCACGTTAACTATCACATTTACATTACCATGGTACTTTGTGATAGGCAAGGCAGGTATCAAATGCTATGTATGCTTGAATAAAAGCTTCATAAGGGCAGGAACTTTTAGTCTACTATACATTGAATCTCTAGTGTCCAGGAGAATGCATAGCCTGTAGTCCATTTCAATGAATTTTTGTCAAATAAATGAAAAAACTGGTAGATTAGAAAGTTTAGTGATTGCTCTGTGATACATTCAGAAGATGGAGTTGTGTCTTAATCTAGTGAAGTCCCAGGAGAATTAATGGTAGTAAAACTACTCTAATTACTTAATACACACTACGTAATATGTATTAAATTTTCTTCATATGGTAGTTGAATTAGCCTTGAATCAGGACTTGTTAGTGTTCAGGTAGCTTATACTTTTATTTATTTTTAAAGTAAGCTCTACACCCAACATAGAGCTCGAACTCATGACCCAAGATCAACAGTCTCATGCTCTACTGACTATGCCAACCAGGCGGGCCATACTTTTTTTTTTGTTTGTTTTTTTAAGTATTAAATAGCAAGTTAGCAAGTGATTCTGAGATCAAGACCAAAGCCCTTCTGTGAGAAGCGACAAGTCCTTTTATTCTTATTTCACACCTAAGGAACAAAAAAGGAAAAGCTGGAAAAGGATAAAGATTTTTCAAAAAGAGAGAGAGAGAGAGAGAAGTAAGATTTTTCTGGATGCTACATAAATTATGTTAAGCAACATCTAGTTGTGATTAAATTCCTATGTAATTTCATAATTTGGGAAAGATTCTTGAAATAAATGATGCTAGTGGGGATCCCTGGGTGGCTCAGTGGTTTAGCAGGCGCCTGCCTTCTGCTCAGGGCGTGGTCCTGGAGTCCTAGGATCAAGTCCTGCATCAGGCTCCCTGCATGGAGCCTGCTTCTTCCTCTGCCTGTGTCTCTGCCTCTCTCTCTCTGTCTCTCACGAATAAATAAATAATAATTTATTTAAAAAAAAAGATTGTTTTAAAAAAAATAAATAAATGATGCTAGTTTCAAGTAAATGCTATTAGAATTTCAAAGGGAAAACGGTATAATGAACATATTCAAACAAGGTGTAGAAAAAAATATGTCAAAAAACATCACTTCTACTTCCGGTTGTTTACCATTAAGACCGTGCTATTACACAAAACACACACACACAAACTCATTTAACAAGGAGTACACCCATGGGACTGTGAATGAATGCCTTCCAGCTTCTGATTTCTGCCTGCTTGATTGGACTGTCCTTTTTAGAGTGCTCTGTGATGCCTGGATTGCTCTATGCATTTGATCACCTACCCATCAGTCCATAAAATCAATTCAAATAAACAAACTCTTTTAATGACGACCAGGAGCTTTGTGTACTTTACTATTTGACCTTAGTTGCTTCTGCCAGCACTTTGTTTAGCAGGAAAAATCTAGTGTTATATTAAACCATGGGGCTCTGTAACTGTATTATTATCAAGCATTTATGTAGCATTTTATGGCCTGCAAGGTATTTTACAGCCGCTGTACCAGTTTTTTTTCCTACTCAATTCCTTTGGGTGGTAACCACAATGTTGTCATTACCATTTTTATAAACTTCAGAAAGGAGGCTCTGCGAGGGTAAGTGACTAGCAGAAGGTCAGATGATAAGTTAATAGTCAAAAAGGTATTAGAGATCATGATCTTTGAATTGCCAGTCTATTTCCCAGCTCACATGGCTATACTGATTCTTTACTGGCCTGCTGCTGATGTGTCTGTGATAGATTTCTGAAGCTCAAAAAAAGAATGAGTTTGTTAAGTGACAGAGTACAACATATGTAAGAAAACAGCAATAATAGTATAATTTATTGTGAACAACTGTCACTGAACTTTCAAAGTAAATACATGGTTAGTGTAGAAAAAAATTATCATATCCAAAAATATTGAAACTGCTTCTGCACTGCTATATTTAAGTGGTCAAGATGAATTTATTTGGAATGGTTTTATTTTTTTTTATTTTATTTTATTTTTATTTTATTTTATTTTTTTTTATTTGGAATGGTTTTAGTTTGAAAAGCCTAAGAGGCTTGTGTTGTCAAAGCTGTTAGATTGGCTTCTTGGTCAAAATCATAATATTCATTCTGGGGAAAAATAGATGAAATCAGAATATGATTCTGTGACTCCAAATTACATAAGCAAGAAAATGGAAAAAAAATGTTGAAAACAGATAAAGCCAATAAAAGAATTGGTGAAAGCTTAAGAAATGTGACTTTAGTATTTGTCAAATAGTGGTGTTAAGCTAGAAACTATTAAGTTCTCTAGAATGAAGTGTATAAGGAGATATTTGAAATCCTTCTTTTTAGTTGATATCTTAAAACATAGTCTGGTTAAAATCATAGTCTCTTAAATACTTTCGTGGTTCAGATGCTTTTTAAAGGCATTCACTCACAAAAGAAAGTGCTCACTTTTATTATCAGTTTGCTATTAAGTTGGAAGGCTTGTATTTGCATGAAGTTCTTTCTCAGGAAAATGTTAATAGGAACCAGAATGTAAATAAGAGGAGGAAGCTGCTCCAGATATTTTTCTGTGGTTCTCCTTGATAGGAAAATCTTATGTACATATTCAGTGGGTGAGTCTCACTTGCTCCTGGGCTCAATATTCAACTAATTAATGTCATTCAAGCATTATATGCCTTTGCATTGGCATTTGATCAAATTTCAAATCCTCTATTTGAATGAATAGCACCTTGAGAAGAATTCATTTTTGTATTTTATTTAGCCTAGACTGTGTCTACGTTTAATCTCTATTCGCTTTGAATATGTTTTTTACCATGCTTTGGAACAAGGCAAAGCTCTGGTTGTGGTGAATCTATCCTTTTCTTACCACTTACGCTACATATGTTTGTGTGTTTCTGTGTATGTTTGTGTATGCATGTGTGTGTGCATGTATGGCTTTTTTTTTTTTTTTTTTAGATTTTATTTATTTTTTCATGAGAGACACAGAGAGAGGGGGAGAGGCAGAGACACCGGCAGAGGGAGAAGCAGGCTCCATGCTCTGGGATCCCGACATGGGACATGATTCCAGGCTTCCAGGATCACACCGCAGGCCAAAGGCAGCGCCAAATCGCTGGGCCACGGGGGCTGCCCGTATGTGTGGTTATTAATCAACATATGCACAGAAATTGATTGCAAAAGCTCTATTACCAAGGTGACTCTGAAATCTCTAAAAAATATTAACTTTGTTCACATTCAGGTCATGCTAATATATTAATAGAGTCGTAAGATACTGTTCGGGGTTGCATTCTTGCTGGTTACTTCCATTTTCTTTATAGTGCCATGTTTTCCAAATTTCCAAAAATAAGGGAGAGGTAATAAGAACTAAAATTCATCAAACATTTTTCTATATAATTTTATATGCATTGTCACATTTAATCCTTTCAAAAACTCTATTCATTACTATTGCCAATTTGCAGATAAGGATACCAAGTTGCAGAGAAAACAGAATACCTTGTCCAAGGTGACATAGATAGGAAGTGATCCAGGAGTCATTTAAACCTTTGGCAGAGTGATTAATTGATATCTTAATCCATATGCTATGTTAAATAAAAACGATTTTCTAAAGGGGGGGAAAAAGCAAACATATTTTTAAAAATGTATATCCATAAGTGTTTGGTGAAATATAATTACCCACAGAAAATGCCTTTTAATAGATTATTCTGTCTTTATGACTTTCCCTTATACAACCTTGGGGCTTGCCTCAGCAACATGAAATCATCATCTTTCTTTTGGGCTATAGGAATTATCTCCTAACAGCATTCTCTGATGTCACTACTGTTCTCCCACCATCTTGTCTCTATCTAGCAGCTTAGGTGATGACATTCCTCTCAGAACCGTCCAGTGGCATTGCACTTTGCACAAAATGAGACAAGGTGTCTAAAGGCCTTATATCATGCCCCTGTCTTCATCTACCACTAGTCTTCCCCTGATGGCCCTTGTCTCACCCACAGTGGCACCTCTCTTCCTTGAACACATCTATCATACTCCCCATTCAGGAAGGGCCCTGTTATTCTCCATTCTCTCTATTTTACTAGAAATTTGGGATTCCTCATTTCTTGCTTCCTTCATGCCTTTGCCTAAATGTCATTTTATAGAAAGGTCTTTGCAGACACTCTACGTACAATAGACACCCAACCACTCCTGTTTATTTTTCCCCAGAGCATCTACCACCACTTGAAATACTATGTATTTATTTAATATGTTAATATCTATCTCCTTCCCATGGGTTGGGGTCCTTTTGGATCATGTAGAGATCTCCCTCCTTGAGGAAATGTGTTTTATTCAGAGCAGCAATCCAGTGGTTAAACAATGACTGAGACAAAATGGGTATTCAATGAATATTTGTTGATGGAATGAATTTGAACTGCAAGAGTTATTTTCTATGTCCTGGGATAAGTTTTTGTCCTTAGGCATTATAGCAACAGGTGCAATTTTAATTTGACTCAGTGTCTAATTGTACTTTCAAACTTAGTCAGAGACAATGGAGATATAATGCACTTAGTAATTTTTTTAAGATTACATTTTACATCACATTTATAGAAAATTATGACAAGTGTTCACCAGATCATCAGGAGTAGTGTTTGTCAGGTTTTACAGGCAAATATGTTGGGCAAGAGCTGCGGGATTCAGATTTCTGAAAAAAGAGGAGAACTATGCTCACCTAGGGTGTCAAAATCTTAAATGAAGGCAAATGAAGTATCAGGTGTAGGTAGGAGTGGGACTTTGACCTCTGCAAGTTATTTAACTTCTTTGGGCTTCAGTTTTCTGGTATTAATAAAATGTGTTACAAGTGTAAAAGGGATAGCTTTTTGTCAGAAATCAGTTTTACTACTTAGGTTGTATTTTATTTCAGCTTTTCAGTTTTAAGTAGGAGACTGGTATTTTAGCCCTGAACACAATATGCTTCAGTCTCAGGCTTTCTGGAGAGAGATTTGCCATACTTCTTTATCAAAGTCCTCCTCTCACTCCTATGCTGCTGACCAAAGCTGAAAGGGACCTAGGTCAAAGTGTTCTACCAAAGTGTAGAGAAGATGGCTTTTTCTGTTTGCTTGTTTGCCTTTAGATTTTATTTATTTATTTGAAAGAGAAAGAGAGTGAGTGGGAAGGAGAAGGAGAGAGAATCTGAAGCAGATTCTGTGCTGAGCACAAAGTCTGACACAGGGCTGGATCCCATGACCTTGACATCATGACCTGAGCCAATACCAAGAGTCAGACGCTTGACCAACTGAGCCACCTAGGCACCCTGGCTTTTCTGCTTTCAATAAAAAAGCCATAGGTTTGCTGTTCTACAGTATAAAAAGTATATGATATGGGAAAGGTAAACTAGAAGTTCTCAGTCCTGAAGGATTATGGAAAGGAGGAAAAGAAGGAGAGGATAGAGACTGTAAAAGGATAAGAAAAGTCAAGTAATCTTAATTTCCTTTCTTTGGGCTTGGAGAGGACATGTGTTAAATCTATCATGGAAAGATCTCTCTCTTTCTGTTCTCTCCTTGGAATTCTATAAGGAATCTATAACATCACAGGGAACCCAATCTGGTTAAGAGTAGTGTATTATAATCAGGCTGGGAGAGGCTCTGGTTGGCCTTTCCCAGCCTCCTGGTTCATGAGTGGGGTGCATCCTGATTGGAAAGCCAGTGGATTTACCAGATACCTACAATTCATTCTAAAGTAGAGGTTGGGTGGACCAAGGAACATGGGGGTAAATGGAGGCCAATAAGCCTGTCATCAAATAGCTGAAGAGAGTTTAAGTTAGTTCAGAAGTGTCACCTAGTCCCAAATAAAGGACCATACATGCTCTAGTAGAGATAGAAGCCTCCATAGTCAACAGTGGAAAGGAAGCATTGCCCCAGAATCCAGTTGATAACAACTAATATAGACCCAGTGATGAGCACAAGGTCAAGACATTCCTCCACCCTCTCAAAGTGCAAGGTCAAGTCACCTACACATTCCTACTCTGGTACCTCATGTGAGAGAGAAGACAGGAGGAGAGAGGATCTCTGAAAGACTGAAAACTTTATCTCAGCTAACGACCAGGCCCTGCAGCAGCTGTTTATATGATCAGATGAAATTAAATTTAAATTGGGCATTTACTTAGTTTCTTATGCTAACCAGGTGGTGAGAGTTCACACAATTAATTATCAAAAATAAATTACATTTTCTCTTTATATCTGACTTTTTATGATTTTTCTTCCTCATTACAGAGGATTGTTCAGAGAATTTTAAATAATGTTTGTAGCACCTAGAATAGTGTTTAATATTTAATAGTTGCTAACAAAATGGTAGCTACTACTGTTTTTAAAAGGAGAGCAACATTTTTGTAGGGGGAGTTACTCAATAATGGCTAAAGGATTAAAGCTGTCTGCTCTCTTTTGGGAGACCTAAAATTCCTATGTGCATGCCCCACTCATTTCGCCTTCACTTGGTTGTGACTTTAAAACAATAAACACACTCCAATGAAAGTAGAGGATACTTGCTCACCTTCTATAATCTTGTGTTAATAATGTATTTATCATAGATAAATGTATGTGAGGTAGATAGAGTTTTTCTTTCTTTTTTTTTTTTTTAAAACCCTTTTTTTTTATACCAATGCTTCCAAATATGTAGTTAAGGGTAATGCTATGCAATGATAACGCTCCTAAAATTGGTGACTTGTTGCATTGCTGGAGTGATTCCATAAAAATATTTAAAACATATATACAGTACTAACCAGGGAAAACATATACTCATGACGACAAAGGGAAAGTTTTGAGCACTTATTCACCATAAACAATCCCAAATGTTTCACGTGTGTCATCTCATTAATTTCCACAACAATTCCATTGGTAAATGCAACTGTGTTCCCCATTTTATGGATGGAGAAACTGAGGCACAGAAACATTATCTAACTCTTAACAACTAATAATCAGCACTGGGTTTTGAGCTCAGGCAGTATAATGTTGTTGCAATCATTGTTCTTAATCACTATGCTATAGAGATCTGTTGCTCTGTTGAGGATGATCTGCTTTGCATCTTACATTTTGCAAGAGTCATTGCCTTTGGTACATTTTCACCAAAAAAAAAAAAAAAAAAAAAAAAAAAGCACCTTCTGCTTTTATCAAGAGAAAGGAATATTTTAAAATAACCCACAGATAAGATTTCAAAAGATAATCACTTTAATTCAGCATTTTGTAGATATCACACTAAAGTGCTTTGAGTATGGGCATTTGATATAGGATTTTCAAAAATTTTAACAAAGTTTTACCAGCAGGTTCTTTGCTTTAAAAACATCCACTCATCAGGAGATACTGTAGATATTGTTCTGTTAATGTGAATGGACCAAATTCCTTATAAAAAGAGTTGGAAGGTGCTTTTTTTTCTATGGTGTCAACATCTATAATTCCATTTCTCTATTAAAGGTGATTTGACACAATGAACAAAATTCAAAGCTGTTAGAGCATTAGAGCATAAGTGATACATTTCCCAAATGAGAGCACCCTTCTGCATGTTTGAGGGAGTTTGTAAAGAAAATGTATTGCTTCATGAGAAGAAGAGTTAATAAAGTTATTCTGCAGTAAGAATGTCAAATTCATGTGAAAAAATAGAATTTTTTTTCTTAAAGAATTCTGAAAGTAAGCAAAGTGAAATATTAATGTAAGTTATCAGTTTTATTTTTACAATGCTTCCACTATTCCTTTTATCATTAGAATACTTGGACATATAAAAAAGAATACTTGGACATATAAAAAATGAAAATGACCCCAAATTGGAGGTTTATCAAAATCTTACTGCATTTTAGGTACTCTAAAAGACCTTTATATTTGTTAAATTATTTAATCATCACAAAAGCCCCATTAATTTCCCATTCTATAGACAATGAAACCGAGGCAGAGAGATTAAGGAATTTATAGAGACTGTATTGTCTGGCTCTAGGATTATGCCACTTAACTGCTATGCTATTTTATTTTAGCAATAGTAAAAAATACTGTTTCTGATATATATTCCAATTTCCACAATTTTCTCACTTATTGAATATTATTTTGTCATGAATAAAACCCATTTTTGAACATTTTTTATGGAAAATACAAAACACAACTCTCTCGGATATTTTGTCTATTATTTCTGAAGATATCCTGTGTTTGAAATCATAACTTTCCCCTACAGAGATGTAATTCATTTTAATTAGGTCACCTAAATGTCAATTATTTATGTTGACTACAGCAATTCCTAATTTTGGGATTTCACACGCCTTCACTCTTGCCTGGCACTCTGGGAATCTTCTCTGTTTTGCATAATCTTAATTATATTACTTTGTTGAAGAGATGCAAGAAAAATGACATTCTTCTAGAATGACTTCTCAATTAAATCAAAGAGATCTGATAAGATTAAAGAAAATGCTGGCAAAGCACTGAGTGGTAAGAAAGAGAGACTCTCCATGTTAAATGAGTTACCAGGAATAAAGTGCAGAATTATATCAGGACACTGTTCACTTAGCATAATTAGTAGTTTTTGTTATAACGTGCTAAATGATTTATTAGCTGTCAATGATAAGTTGATGTGCTACAATAATTATTCTAAAATACCATATCTTGATTCATGCAGCAACTGTATTTCCCAAACATTTTAACCCTACTTAGCCCTTAGCATATTTTGGGAAAGGAAACAAGAACAAGCATTAAAATTCTAAATTTAAAGATAGAGACTGAGTCACATAGATGCTAAGTGACCTGAGGAAAATCTCACAGCTACAACAGTGAGTCTGGAGTTCTTAAGGCTCTAAATTCCCAGCCATTGTTTTATGCCTACAATCATTGTCTCTGCATAGAAATGCTTTTTTGTTGAGGAGAAAAGAGAGAGGAAACTAAAAAAATCATATTATTTGTTTTATACAAACACTGAGAGATATAGCATCTTCTACAAAAATAGCACTGGCAATAGGTAAAAGAGCATAAAATGGCTTAATTGTTTTCTTTCATAAAAACTGAATTGTTTTCTTTCCCCAAGCTATGTGGGGATAAACCCTTACACACAACTTTTCTTTAAGGAATTTTGACATACAAAGACAACATTATAAATCCCAGAAATGTGGAAGCTCCTGCTTGCGAGGATTTTGACTGTCACAACATTAAACTAATGCAAACTATAAAAAGGACTGCTCCAGTTTCTCCAGGTCAAGCATGTTTGTTAGGAGTACAGAGGCCACGGAATACTGAAAAGCCGATCAGATTTATGGGCTAATGTCTGTGATGCTGCATGGTGCGTAAAAGAATTATGTAAGTGGTACATCTGCTCCTAGGAAGTCATCTGTGAATACTTCCTAATTTTTTAATGGCTGCGTGTGTGTTGTATGAATCACAATGAAGTAAATCTCTTTTCTAACTCTAGCTCTTTTGTATTTGGGGTGAGCACTTCTGTCATTCAACTGGATGCTCTGGGCTACAAAGTCAATGTGCACTCACTTCTTTACAGGTTTCTACAACATACAGAAGAAATGATGGGTATGAATTAGAATTAGACTGCATTTTCTTTAATATTAGGGACATCTGATTAAATGTAATATGATTATAGAAAGATTAGCCTGACTTTAATTTCTGCTATAGGTGTATGATAGTGATTGTTGCTAGGCGAAAGAATGTCTCCCCAAAGAAAAGCTGTTAAGAAATCTATAAGCTTTTAAACTGTGTCTTTTAAAACTAAACTCAAACTCAGTTTGAGAAGTTAGGGAAACAATTAAATGACAAATTCCTTCATTTCCTTGCTTTCTAAGAAAGATAAGATTAAATATAATTATCGTTTTCTTAGGTTATTTATTCTGGATGGGGATTGAGTAAAGTCTGGTCTAATGATTGTCATGATTTCTTTCTCAGGATATTGAGTATTTTCATCTAGGCTTGTTACAAGGAAAATAATGCTTTCTGGATTTCTTGAGTAAAATGATATTTTTATTATTCTCATGAATCTGATAACTACCTGAAACATATTGCCTAATCAATGTCTGAATTCCAGTCATTCAAGGATAGCACTATTTTGGTTCATAGAAAATTTAGCCTGACAATAATAGCCTTTCACTAATATTTCCTGGGGCTGCCAGGTCTTTTAATTTTATGTGAATATCCTTAACAGTGCTGCAGAAAACAAAGAGAAGAGGTTGATTAGACATGTTATTAGTACAGTCTTATTTCATTTATTTCTATATAGCTATATTTAAGACAACAACATGGGACTAGGAAGTTGGAAATGTATGTTTGAACGAGTCCAAAACATTATGGCTTAAAAAGATTTAAGCATCATCAAAAATTAAGCATATGGAAATTATTGCATATGGGTGGAGTGGCTTTGGCACATACATAATGAAATTTATGCATTTCAAGATGGACATCTTTGTAGTTTTGATGCCACCTGTGAGCTTATGGTCAAGCTTATTGAAACTTGTAGTTCAGGGAAACTATTTCCAGCCTAAGATTTCCACAAGAAATCCAAATCAGCAAGCTGTTGGTTCATTCTGCCTCTTGGGTGGTCCACTGTGTGGAGAACACACGTGTAGAGACCACATGAACAAGGTTTTTTTTTTTTTTTTTTTTCACATGAACAAGTTAAAAAGAGCAGTGCATCCTTGTAGAGGAAGATGGAATATGGCACCACACCACTATCAAGATCCAGGCCAAAAGAGTTATCTGTACCTTAATGAAATACATATTCTGCTTCTCCAAAGAATGTAAATTCTCAGGGTTGGAAGACACTTTAAGTATCTTCTAGTTCTGTTATATAAAACAAGGTCTTCAGACCAGGCTTTATATAAAGTTCTGGTAAGACACAAGGACCTATCCTAGGAAGCCAGCTATGATAAATAGGTAGCTGCATACACATGACTTAAAGCCACAATTATTCCTTAGATTTCATGAAAGTGAAAGTAATTTAGGAATTGTTTTTGGAGATTTTATTTTTTATTCATGAGGGACAGAGAGAGAGGCAGAGACACAGGCAGAGGGAGAAGCAGGCTCTCTGCAGGGAGAGGGACCCTGATTTGGGACTTGATCCCAGGACCCTAAAGGCAGATGCTCAACCACTGAGCCATGCATGCACCCCATAATTTAGGAATTAAAAAAAAATTTATTTTGTATTCACTAAAAAAATAAAAAGGCATCTGGAGCCATAATTGTACATAAATAAGTAGACTTTTTAAATATATATAGATATACGTGTATATATATATATCTATATATCCTTCATATAATAAAGGATTACCCTTCCTCCTACTGTGATCTATTAGCACTTTCATATAAAAATAATTTAATAAAGTTATTAAATAAATCTTTGATCTTGTACATTTCTCCTAAGTAAAAGTCTGATAGCTAAAAAAAAAAAAAAAGTATCTATTTTTTTGTGTTAACTTTTTATCTCTCTTGATTAATTCCTCTTGATCACCCCATGGCTTTGCTGAAATGGATTCACTTTGATTTATGTTTTACTAGTTTCTCAAATATACATAATTTGGGAGAAAACAGTATACCCTAATACACAGAGACTGTCCAAAACTAATTAGTAGTTAATTCTTAATGTACAGGTTTCCAAAACAATGGGAAAATTTAAAGCAATGGAAACACCCAGCATGAAATCTGTGTTTAAATTACAAACAATAGGAATAGTCCTAAACTTTCATTTGTATTAACACAATACCATGGATGATGAAACACCATGTTCTTCCATATATTTCTTCTCTCATAAGAGGGCAGACAAAATTTACTAAATTTGGTAGGCATGGTGTTAAGATAGTACATATGGCACTTTAGGATTTGGGGCTGCTCATTTTATTATATTTTATTATATTCTAATTCCTAATATATTTATTTTTAGAATATTTTTTCTTTAGAAATAAGTCAACACATTAGCCCTTAGCTCATGTTTATAAAATTATTTGTGTGTAACTCGATGTAAAAAAAATTACAAAGCATAAGTATGAAACATAAAAAAAAAGGAAATTCCTCAAATGCACACTACCCAGAAGTACTACTATCAGCATTTTTGTGCAATCTTTTATTACTTATTTCTTTTTTTATGAAATGAGAATAGTAGAATACGTAATACCTTATGCTCGCTTTCTTAACAGCAAGGTATTATGAAAAATTATGTTGCTGAATATTGTTTAACGTCATTATTTTACTATCTATCTAGTCATTGACTTTAAGTACATATCATACTTTATGTGACCAAACTGCCATTGTTGGACACTTAAGCTGTTTTCAGGATTTGTTTTTGTTTTGCTAATAAGGCTGCAGCTAACTGCAATCTGTTTTGTTTTCATAATGTGTGTTTCTAGACACATTATCAAATAATTTCTCAATCTGAAATTTTGAGAAGTGAGATCGTGAAAGGAGATGTAAAAAATGAATGAGATGAGCATTTGTAGGACTTCTGATGCAATTGTCAACATTTGAGGTTGGCAGGTTAAATCAATTTATACTTCTACAAGCAATTTATGTTCCTGTAAAATGCACAAGGCAAGGATAAAACATTCCATTAATAAATATTAAAAAATCCTGGAAAATGCACAGTATATATAATCCATGTGTTACCTAGTAAGAAATGGAGGGATATCTCTAAATGTTGAAATCAAAATGGGAGTTGAAAGCCAGGGACAAAGTGATTGAGCTCGTGGCTAGGAGCTGCAAAAGGCATCTGACCAGTGGTCTTTGTTTCCATTTCTTTCTTTGTTTTCTGTTTATTAGTAAAGTATGAGGTGCTTAGTGTAGAGTACATAAATTGTATTTGTAGAGATTGGTAAGTTTTTACACAGCTAATATATTTAGAATGTCCAGATCAAGTTATAAAATTTATCAGCACTCCAGATATAGTCCTCATGTTCTTTTCTACTTTTTTTTTTCCATTTCAAAAGACAAGTACTTCAAAAACCATGCTTTCTTTTATTAAGACAGACATACATTTGCCTGTTTTTCAACTTTGAGAGTGGTTTTCTTTTTAAGGATTTTATTTATTTATTTGACACAGGGAGAGAGAAAGCATAAGCAGGGGGAGCAGCAGAGGGAGAGGGAGAAGCAGACTCCCCGGCCAAGCAGGGAGCCCAATGTGGGGCTTAATCATTAATCTGAGATCATGATCTGAGCCTAAGGCAGATGCTTAACCAACTGAGCCAAGCAGCCGCCCCTGTTTTTCAGCTTTAAATCAATGAAATATATATGTGCCTATCTTCTTATGAAATTTATGCATGTTATTGAATATCTAAATTGTGATTTTTTTTTCTGTGTTTTTGTGAGGTTTTTTATGGAGGAATAAACCATAATTAACTAACTGTTAAATTATTGTATCTCCAGAAATAGGATACAAGTATTCTGGTTGTTCCATATCCTTTTCAAAATTAGATGGTTTTTTTTTTTTTTCCATTTCACTTGTTCTAATAGGTGTGTAGTCATATATCATAATGTTTTAATTTTTCTTATTCCAAACATATAATTAAATTGAGCACTTTTCCTTATGCTTATGAACCATTTAGATAACGTTTTTAATGCACTGCCTGTTTAAATATTTTGTCTACTTTTTAAATGGGTGGGCTTTCTTTTTCTTTTATATTTGTATATATTTTTACCATAAGTCCTTGTGATATATATGTACATATGTATTTATATGTGTGTATATATAATGTAGTATATATATATATATATATATATATATATATATATATATATAGTGAAGTATTTTCCCACTTAATAGTTAGATTTACTTTTTAATTTTGATGAAGTTAAGTTTATGAAATTTTCCTTCATGGCCATGTTTTTGTGTTTTGTTTAAGAAATCTTTGCCCACTATAAGGTTTCTTCTAGTTTTATTATTTCACCTTTTATATATATATTTGTTAAGATTTTTTTTTTTTATTTATTCATGGGAGACACAGACTGAGAAGCAGAGACACAAGCAGAAGGAGAAGCAGGCTCCATGCAGGAAGCCTGATGTGGGACTCAGTCCCAGGACTCTGGGATCATGCCCTGAGTCGAAGGCAGATGCTCAACTGCTTAGCCACCCCAAGCGACCCTACCTTTTATATCTGTATTTAAAATTCATCAGTAATTTATTTTTATGAATGCTGTGAGATAGGGGTCATGATTCTTTTTTTTTTTTCTTTTCTATATAGATCATCAGAGACTTCTGGTTCTAGTCATGATGAAATAACAAATATGGACTCTTAAAGGTTGGAATAAACCTTCCAACTGGACGGAATACAAGAAGTATCTGTTTTCAGACATTGGATAATAGATGGCCCAATAGATGGCCCAGAGCTTTAATTTTTGAAAGTAAGAAACATACAAGATGAACTCCATAATTACCCTGGATTTTTTGTGCAGAATACTTACACATTTTGAGACCAAGAAGTTAAGCCCAAATGGACAGCAGTGATCATGCCTTAGGAGACCAAAATTTAGAGGCATATCAGCATGAAGGCAGGTGTGCAGAGAAGATATATCTCCTTGAGCCTTTGGCTAAACACTAGGCCACATATATACAGAATGAGATTCTATGAAGTTTTGGAAAGAACAACTCTTAGAAAAATAGGGGAATGCTGTGAGAAGTTAGACTCACAGCTAAGTAGAGTAGGGATGCATCCAACACCCAAGGTATTATGAAGATACTTCAGAAAGTCCATGTTTTAGATATAGGGCCTCAGAGTAAGGCTACTCTAGAGCAGTGGTTCTCAAGTAGGAGAAATTTTGTCTCTTAGGGGACATGCGTTGATGCATAAAGGTATTTTTGGTTGTTACAATTAGGGGGCAAGTACTACTGGCATGAAAGTGAGTAGAGTTCATGAAGACTACCAAACATCTTACAAAGTATAAGACAGTTCCTCACAACAAAGAATTATGTGGCCCAATGTGTCAACAGTGCCAAGTTCAGAAACCCTGATGTAGATCCAGCATAACAAAGATTAATATGAAACTTCTACAAGACTAAGTCATCAATCAATTAACTGCCCATCCAAACATACCATCTTTTAAAGTAAGGCAACTTAATCCAGATTCTGAGCAATGTAGTATTCACAATGTCCAAAATTCAATACTTAACTAGACATATGAAAAAGCAAGGATATTTGGGCCATAAACAGAAGAAAAAAAGAGTTGATATAAGTAGACCCTGAGATAAAACAACAAAAGGTAATATAGACTAAAAAAATCAATATAAAATGTAGCCATTTATTTAATGTTGATGTGGATATTCCTCTGTTCCAGAACTATTTATTGAAAAGATTATCCCTTCCTCCAGGCAACCACATATATGTGGGTTTATTTCTGAATATACAACTTGTCTATTTGTCTACTCTTGTGTGAATTCCACAGCATTTTAATTTGTACAGCATTATAATTCTTAATATCTGGAAGTATTTTTAAAAAGATTTTATTTATTTATTTATTTATTTATTTATTTATTTATTTATTTATGAGAGACACAGAAAGAGAGGCAAAGACACAGACAGAGGGAGAAGCAGGCTCCCTTTTGGGAGCCTGATGTGGCATTCAATCCCAGGACCCTGGGATCATGACCTGATCCAAAAGTTACTAAGCCACTGAGTGATCCAGGTGCCCCAGAAGTATTTTGTTAAGTTAAATCTATTAACATATTTAAATGTTAAATTCTTTAAAGTGTCATGTTTTAAATATTTATTTAGTTCTCCCTCAATTTGTATCATTATTATTTTCTCTTTTCTGTATAGAGGTTATATATATATATATATATATATATATAGCATTAAGATTTATATCTAAGTATTTTTTCGATGCTAGTTGGAAATAGTAACTTCTAAAATGTTTGCTTTTCTAATTGTCTGTAATTAATATATAGAGATGAATAGAAATTTGTATGTTGATTTTATCCGTGTTTGCTAAAACCACTTAAAAACTCTAGTAGTATGTATGTGAATATTTTAGCACAGTATATTTTAAATACACATGCAATTTGAGAATGATGGTTTTGTTTCTACTTTTGCAATTTATAAATTCTTTATTTATTTTTTATCCCTAAATGGACTGGCCAGAACTGCCAGTGTAGAATTGAATAGAACTGAGAGTTCACTCTGGTCTTAATTTGTTATCACATAAGGAAATCTTTTAATATTTCACCATATATGGCCTTTGCTATATTTATGGTTTTTTTTTTTTAGTGGCTGACATATTGATTGAAAAATATTTTATCTTTTTGTTAATATTTTTATAATGAATAGGGTTATTTTTGTGTTTCCTGTGCCTTTTGAGTGATTATATGATTTTTCACCTTTATTTGGTTACCACAGTAAATTACATTGATTAACTTACAAATTTTAAAGTGATGTTACATTCTGATTAAAACAATCTTCCTTGTGGTACATTATACTTTTATACATATCTAGCTTCATTATTATTTTGTTTAGGATTTTGCATTTCTGTTTGTGAAACTTTATTATATATTCTTATTTACCAAATTTTTTTTTTTTTAATTCACCAGGTTTTGATATTGAGATAATGTTTTTATCTTTCTATTTTCTGGTACTGTTTTTCTAATGGTATTGGTCTTCCTTAAATGTTTGAACAAGTTCACCTGTAAAGCCATTTAGCTATGAGGCTTACTTTGTGAGAAAGCTTTCAATAAGAAAGTTCAATTTCTTCACACACACAGGATTATTCATATTTCTATTCTTCATGTGGTTGTTTTCTTTTTTTTCAAAGAATATGTCCATTTCATCTAAATTTTCAAATATGTTGAAATAAAGTTATCCGTAGTATTCTCTTGCTATCTTTATAATGGTTGCTGGAATTAAGTAACATACTCTTTTTTCATTTATGATATTGTTACTCTGTGCCATCTCTATTTTTCTTTAATCAGTTTTGCCAGTATCTTAATTGGGATGCCCCAGAGGCAGATTTTGAGATTGGTATTCTTCCTTGAGTGTTTTGAAGGAGAACTCTTTAGAGAATGAAGAAATAAAACAGGGAATGAAAGAAGTTAAATGAAGATGAGTTTCAGGTGAAATCCAGCATGAGATTAACCATGTATGAAGCTCTGGAGCATAAATGAAAAAAAATGAAAAAAACAGAGTATATCAATCCCCTCTCATATGTCTTGAGGCAGGAGAATGGAGCTTTTGTGGGGCTTCTGTACCTCTTTGCAGCAATCAGGCATTGGCTACAATCTCTCTTAGGGGAAGGTAGGTTTTTTTCCTTCTAGGCACTTCTGGTGAGGCAATAAGCCTCCAGAGAAGTTTGCAGGTGTGAGCAGTTGGCATTGGTACCCACAGAAGCTGGGTATTGGGCTCATAAATCTGGTTAAAGGAATTTAAGAGTGTGTGGAAAAATCATCAGTGGTAACTTTGGTAGCCTAAATGTTGCATTGCCCGGATGCACTTGCTTCTCACATTAAATTCACTCTATTTTGTTGCAGTATCTCTAAAACTCTTGTTAGTCATGATTTCTGGAAATCCTTAAAAGGATTGTTGCATTTGGTCCCAAGGCCATAACTGATACACACTATCTCCCTTTGTTTCCATCCATTGTAGACTCTCTTTACTCTTTTTTTTTAAAGACTTTATTTATTTATGAGAGAGAGAGAGAGAGAGAGAGAGAGAGGGCAGAGACACAGGCAGAGGGAAAATCAGGGAGAAGAAGGAGAAGAAGGAGAAGCAGGCTCCATGCAGGGAGCCCAATGTGGGACTTGATCCCAGGACTCCAGGATCATGTTCTGGGCTGAAGGCAACACTAAACCTGCTGAGCCACCTGGGCTGCCCAATTCTCTTTACTCTTAACCACACCTGTTGGTCTGGGTGGCTTATCTTATAGGGATGATACACTTAGGCATTTTGGTTGAACCTCCAAACACTGTCTAAATAAAATTTTCAAAAAGTTACAAACATGACTATCATCCAAATGTGAAGTGAGCACATATCAAAGATTTATTAAGATTCATGTTATGCATTAATGGTAAAGAATACCAAAGTTGGCTTCACCTTGATATTTTCTCATTTTCCTTTTAATTTACAAATCCTCCATTTCTCTATGTCTAATCTGTTATAAATTCATTTAAGTTTTAGTTTCAGTTAATTATGTTTCAGTTTTTAATTTTCTCCTTGATTCACTTTCTGTAGATTCTAGTGTTCTGGCAAAAAAATCTCCATATCTTCCTTTATTAAATTTCCTGTCTGATAAATGAGATGTTTGGATAGCCAATAGATGTTTTAAGGTCTGTTTTTCTTCTTCTTGGCTTTTGGCAATTTTCTTCTATTTTCTAGCATACATAGCTGCATTGTAGTGATTACTGGACAATAAGCTATCAAAATTGTAGAAGCTCTGGATGACATTATGTTCTTTCCTAGATAGTTCAATCTTTTTCTGGAAAGCAAACAAAAAATGAGTAGATCACCTTAATCTGTCAATTTCTGAAGTCTTCAGGGATATTTACTATGCCCACTCCTTTTTGACAGTCTCAAACTCAAATTTTGGTTTCTCTAATTCCATGGAAATATCAAAAATTCTACTAATCTTTTTGAGTTTCTTAGCAGCCACTTTTTAAATGGATTTTGCAGGGCCTTGCCTTGAATACTCATAATTTAGGGATCATTAAATGCCTTAAATGGAAATTGTGGGCTAAATGTTAGACTTGTTTCTGTGTGATTGCCTTTTCTCTGGCATTGCACATTTACAATCTTAGATATTGTGGTAGTACCACATTTTGTATTTGTTTTCCTGATCCAGTGTTACTCTCACAAGTTCTAAACTACACCTTTATATTGCCTTACATTCCTGCACTTCAAATGTCAAATATCTTAAAGTGACCTTGAATATAAGATTATCTCAGAGCATTTTCTTTTTCTCTAGTACCTTGGCCCTTTGTGTCATCGCTTCCTTTTTAGCTTTCCAGTCTTCAAATGAGTGTCTTGGTGTCTTCTCTTTCGCTTCTCTCTTTCTCTCCTTTTTTCCCCTTCTTCCACTTCTCTCCTCTCTTTCATTACCCAGCTACTATATGTAGTTAGCTATCACAGTTTTATTATCCAGATATCATAGTTCTGATACTAGATACTCCATCATAGCAAGAAGCTATTATTTGCTAGAATAAACATGAAATAAAGTAATAAAAATAAGGTCAAAAATAAATTTTAAAAATACAAAGGAAGTATTGAAAAGAAATATAGACAGAAGATATTTTATTTGAAAATGTAGTTAAAATAAGCAGTCATCTGGCATATGTTATCAAGAAGTTAAAAAAAAACAAACTACTGTTTTTTTAATCATACAGAGAACTTTGAATACCTTTATGTATAATTAGAAAATCTTGATAAGACAGAAAATTTTATAAACTATAAATTACTTTAAAACTAGCTCCAAAAAAAAAAAAAAACTAGCTCCAAAAAGAAAGAACAGAAAACAGAAAAAGAAAAGTCATACTGAGAGAAAATATTTGTAAAAAATACATATTTTAAAGGATTGTTATCCAACATACAAAAAACAATTAAAACTCAACAATAAGAAAACAACCTGGTTGAAAAATAGGCCAAGGATCTGAGAGGCACCTCACCAAAGTAGATATACAGATAGCAAATAAGTATCTGAAAAGATGCTCTGTATCATCTGTCATCAGGGAAATGCAAATTACAGAGAGATATCCCTACACACCTATTAGAATGGCCAAAATCTGGAACACAGATAACATCTAATATGATTTTCTTTTCTTTTTTTCTTTTTTTAAAGATTTTATTTACTTATTTGACAGAGGGAGAAAGAGAGCACAAGTAGGCAGAGTGAGAGGGAGAGGGCAAAGAAGACCTTCCGCTGAGCAGATAGCTTGATGCAAGGCTTGATCCCAGGACACTGGGATGATGACCTGACCCGAAGGCAGATGCTTAACTGACTGAGCCACCCAGGTGCCCCTAAATGCTGATTTTCATTCATTGTTGGTGAGAACGTGAAATGGGACTGCCACTTTGGACAGCAGTTTGGCAGTTTCCTATAAAGCTAAACATATTCTTACCATATGATCCAGAAATCACACTCTTTGATATTTACCCAAAGAGACTGAAACTTATGCCCACTGAAAAGCCAGCACATAGATGTTTATAACAACTTTATTCATAATTGCCAAAACATTGAAGCAACTATGTAATGTCCTTCAGTAAGCAAATGAATAAACTGTAGAATTCCAAACAATGCCATATTGTCAGCACCAAAAATAAATGAACTAGGTAAGAAGACATGAAAAGACATGGACATGTTATTAAGTGAAAGAAGTCAATCTTGAAAGGCTACATATTCCATGATTCTAAATATATGATATTTTGGAAAAGAAAAAACTATGGAGACAGTAAAAGAATCAGTGGTGGCCAGGAGTTGAGGGAAAAGGGATAAATAGGTGGAGTACAGGGGATTTTTGGGGCAGTAAAAATGTTCTGTATGAGACTATGATGGTAGATGCACACCATTATATATTTACCAAAATCCATAGAATGTACAACACCAGCAGTGAACTATTAATGTCTAAGATAAACTATGGACTTTGGGTGCTAATAATGTGTCAATGTAGGCTCATCAATTGTAACAAATATTTCAGGGAATGTTGATAATGGGAGAGGATGCTCAGGTCAGAGATGGGGGCAAGGCTATACAGGAAATTGCTGTGCCTCCTTTATAATTTAGCTGTAGAGAAAAAATGAATATTATCATTGTCAAAGAAACTGGTAGAAAATTCTGCCTTAGGAAAAGATGATTTTATAGTTGGAGATATAAGAAAAATATTTTTCTTTCTAACATACATCATTTGAAGAATAGAGATAAAGGGGAATGTCTCCAGGTTGTTTTGAGAGGCAATATAACTTTGAAGCCAATCCTAGATGAAGACAGCAAGACATAAAATTATAGATCAATCTTCCTTTATGCATCTAGAAACATTCTAAGTACTTCAAAGGTAAACTGAATCTGCCATGTATAACCAAAATTAAATGCAAGACAAACTAAAACAAGCATCATAACTATGAAAGATTTTCCCAGAAATGCAAAGACTGTTTGATATTAGAACTCTCTTCTTTCAGGCTGCCTGGGTGGCTCATTGGGTTGAGGGTCTGACTTGTGGTTTCCACTCAGGTCATGATAGCAGGGTCCTGAGATAGAGCCCCAAGTGGCGCTCCATGCTTAGTGCAGAGTCAGCTTGAAAATTCTCTCACTTTGCCCCTCCCTCCACTCACAACACACACACTCTCTCTGTCTCTCTCTCTCTCTCTCAAATAAATAAATAAATTTTTTTAAAAGGAAAGAACTCTCTTCTTTCAATTTATCATAATAATGTATTAAGGAGAAAATGACATAAGCATTCAAAGAGACACATAACAAATTTATAAAATTCATCTGTGATTTGTAGTTTTACAAAAAAAAAACTGTTTTCAAATTTGGAATAAAAGGGGATTTCTATAATATATAAATATTTACATTCAACATCAGGTGATATTAAAGGTATTTCTTTAAAATCTAGTTCTTACATAGGGTTCTTAAGAACTGTTGGTGTTTTAAACAGAAAATGAAATTTTAAAAAGATTATTACAAATAATATCTTTAAAAAAGAAAAAAAAGGGAGCTTGAGTAGCTCGGTGGATTGAGTGTCTGCCTTTGGCTCAAGTTATGATGCCAGGGTTTGGGAATTGAGCCCCACATTGGTGGGGAGAGGGGTGGTGTCTCAGCTCCACGGGGGCCCACTTCTCCCTCTACCCCTCCCCCTGCTTATCCTTTCTCTCCTTCTTCTAATAAATAAAATATTTTTTAAAAGGTTATTACAGAACTAATAAAATTATTATTAGGCCATTTTAAGACTAAGGCTCCAAGTAGGCCATAGAAAGTAGTGCCGGGCCACCACACTGCTCCACTGCCATGGTTAAGTGCCAAATGCTTCTAGTTTGCATAGCTTCCCATTGGGCTGCAGGAACTCAGTACAGTGGAGTCCCTGTTACCTGCTCCATTATCATTTCTACACTGCAAACTTTATTTTGCATCTAGTATCACTGCCATGACCACAGAAAGAGTGCCCTGATGTTCCTACTCCTGTTTGTTCTTAGTGGATTCCTTAAAATTTGCTTAGGTTATGTTCAGTTGAGGAATCTAAGCCATATGGACTCTGTTCTAGTGCAAAGGGCTGGAAAAGGAAACATCTCTCATTTTTAGCTGTTATTTTTGAAGGGATTCTTTATCTCCCATTAAGATTTTTCAGAGGAAGGGTGCTAGTAGGCAAAAGAATGACAAATATCCGTGACGAACAGCAACAAGAAAGAATGACCACTAGAATTTCTTCTACCCTACAATTACTAGATAAATATAGAAGGTCAGGAAAAGAAATAATCAAATGGATTGGGAAGGAAGAAACAAAGCTCTCCTAATACACAGATGTTACGATTGTCCAGACAAAATTTTAGACAATTTGTAGACAACTACTTGAATTAATAAAGTTTAGAAGCTTTGCTAGAAACAACCCAGTATTAAAAAATAAATCAAATTTTTTTATACCCAGAAACAATAAATCCAAAATGGAATTTTAATAAATATATCATTTATAATAGCAATAGAACCAATTAAGTGCCATATATAAGAATATATCTAGTAAATATTGCTTAAAAATTTTTAAAATATAACATCATCATAGGATCTAACAGAAGATCCAGAAAAGGAGGAGATTGTTCCAATTCATATTTAGGCATAATGAATATTGTAAAGATAACAATTCTTAAATCTATATATTCAATGCAATTCCATTTAAAATGTCTAATGTGATTTGAAGGATCTAAACACAAAAAAACTGAGACTGAAATTCACATGAAAGAGAAAGGGGCCAAGAGATGATTATAAAACAAAATTAAATCATTTGGTGATTGCATCCAAAGAATTGTGCTTATCCTTATACTTGTTATGCATATGAAGATGTAGCATTAAGAAGAAGAGTTGCTGTAGGCTTTTGATAACCTTTTTCAGATTAAAGAATCTCCATTCTATTCCTAGTTTGCTATTTTTTAATCATAAAAGGATGTTGAATTTTATCAAAATGTTGGGCATCCATTGAGATGATTACAAGCTTTTTATTTTTCTCTTTTATTAACGTGGTGAATAGTTTCATGTTATTAACCTTTCTTGCATTCCTTTGATAAACTCTGCTGGCTTGTAATTTAAAAAATAAATGATAGACGCAGTTTACTAATTTTATTATAGGATTGTTTTTTATCTAGTTTGGGAGATGAGATTTGTTACATTTTTCTTTGTGGTATGATATTCATATGTACTTTGGGGGGACTTCTTTTTTTTGGCTTCTTGGAATGCTGTTGGGTCCTTAAAAGATGAACAGAACTGGCATATAAAGCCTGGATCTGATTTATTACTGCTGTTTTGTGGGTGGATTTAAAGCTATTGATTCTATTTCTTTAATGGTTTTAGATTTCTTTAATGAATTAATAGTTTCATATAGTCTAGATTTAATTCCAATCTGACTCTTGACAATCCCTTTAGTAATCAAATATCCACCCTTTTGGGCTCCTAAAACAACCTCACTCAGAAAATCAGTTAATAATTAGCAAAATCCCCGAAATCTTCAGCTGTTTCTCTGAATATTCTCTTCACATTCTTCCATGCTAACACCTGGCTGACCTTGGAGACTGTGGGTCCCGTGCAACGCTTTCAAATCCTTTGAATACCTCCTCCATACTCCCAATACCTAAGATAGCCCACTATGCGCTCCTGAAGGAACAGTCAATAGTGCTTCAACTCTTTTTCCTGGCTGGCCCCTGGAACATTGCCTCTTTTGAAGCCCCCTCAAATGATCTCTCCTTTATATCTCATACTGTTGTGCCTAAGCATGACAGAGGTGTTTTTTTTTAATTTTTTTAATTTTTATTTTTATAGTTCTTATTGCTGCTTCTGGAAAATCTCCCTACCCTTAGGATCACTAAAACTAAAACAATCTCATATCATTAGTATATACTGCACACATTCTGAAATGTACCAAGGTAGTGGATATGCAGTATTCTCTAGGTCCAGGAAATTTGTTTACTGTAGACAATTTAAAATATAATAATAAAACCAATACAAAGGTTAGAATATATTTTTAAAATATTTTATTTATTTATTCATGATAGACATAGAGAGAGAGAGGCAGAGACACAGGCAGAGGGAGAAGCAGGATCCATGACGGGAGCCGGTCGTGGGACTCCATCCCGGGACTCCAGGATCGCACCCTGGGCCAAAGGCAGGTGCTAAACCACTGAGCCACCCAGAGATCCCCCTAGTATATTTTTTATTACCCTCATGCTCATGTAATCTTAAACAATGTTTGAGCCTTTGAGTGTATCATTGCATACTATCCTTTTGCTATAGGCATCTACCAATTCCTAGGGCACTCCCTTTAATTTACTTGAAGATTTTAGTTCCTGGCTTATGTCTTTCCAACATGCCATTTGTTAAATTTTTGAGATTTCATAATTCACATGGATAATCATTCAATACACCAGATTCTCAGTTTGACCTCTGTTTCAATCATCTGGTCTCACAGCCTGCTGTAGACTCCAATTCCATGGAAACTAGTCTAGTCCTTTTCCTTACTAGCAATGGCAACATGTCCATAATCTCAATTGCAAGCATCCACACTCTCATAACTATGTCATATGTTTCTAATTTCTTATAATATTTTCATCCAGTTGTACATTACTTTTTAACTGCCTCTTGTATCCCTTCCTTCCTCCACCTGAAATTCTAGCCCCTCTGTGTAACTCTGTGTAACCTAACTACTTCCATCAATCCAGGGTGTGCAGAAGAGAGTCAATTCTCAGAGGGGTAACAGTCAACCAACAGAGCATGGCAGGTCCCAGGTTTTCTTTCCTTGAGTGGTACATATTTGATGTCCATTCTCCATGGATCTTTAGAAGGTCCCTAGAGAGACTGAGCTCCAGTTTCTCAAATTGGTAATTGGGGTTAATAACACATTCTTTATTGGATTTTTAAAGAACCTTCCTTGTGTCAGTGTTCTTAATTCCTTACCTGTGCTTCCTAGGAGTCCCAACAAATAAACTACCTGCATGAAATTCTTGTCTCTGGCTCTGTCTTTAGGGGAACCCAAATTAATGAACTATGGATGAACTGTCTTTACTTCTAGCTAAGGTCAACCCCTCCACTCGGGTACTAGAATCCAGTCCCAGTCTACTCAGGCACAGGGCTTCAGCAATTCTCCCTTATTTCCTTTATTACCCTCTCTCTTTTCTTCTAGTAGATATTCCCTTTTCTTTCTAGCTACTATCTAATTTCTTTCCTTAGAGTCACACTCGGGGAGAGAGCTTTTTTTAAAAAAATAATTATTATTTAATATTTAAATATTATTAAATAATTATAATTTAATTCTCTCACTGCTCTTTCTTAAATATAATTCAATCAATTTTTATCTGCCTCTCCACCTCCATACCTTAGTTCTACCTTCATATCTCCCCAGTAACTACTTTTATGAAGATTACTTGTGATTACCTGTACTTCCTTGTTGCTAGATTCAGCGGTCTATTCCTAGTTGTCATTTTCTTGATTTACTCAGAGGGCAGCTAAATAATCATGACCTTGTTTCCTCAGTTCCCTGCTTTGGCAGAGCTCTGGTGCTACTCAGATTTCATTCTTCTGAGGCTGGCAGTTTGGGCTACTCCTTCTGGTCTCAATGATGAAAAGTGAACTGAGTTTGCCGCATTGCAGTGTGGGGAGAGGTAAGAGCTAAGTTTTCTTCCAAACTATATTCTCACTGCTTCTTGGCCATTCACAGCATGACATTTGAACCCTCTTCTTCCCACCACCCCTCAAACTCCCATATTTTAACTACTTTATGGTAACTTCATGGCCAAATTCAGATTCCCTAGGGATATTACCTTTTTGTTGTTGTCGTTCATTGTTATGTCCTATGATACTCTCTGGTTTCTATAATTCTCTTAAGTTTGATTTTGAAGAAGGAATCGGCAGCCCACACTAATTTTCAATCTTAGAATCTGTGAAGTGAAGGGTTAACTCAGCAGGCTTGAGTTCTTTAAACCCTGCACCTGCAAATAAAGGTCTGTCTTCAGCAGGACTAGCCCTTGACCTGCTGCTGGGGGGTATAATCCCTGAGCCCTTAGAGTATCCCGCCCGGTCTGAGGGCCTTAGCATGCTTCAAGCTTTGGGCAGTGTTTGACCAATAGCTCATGCTAACAAAGTGACTTTCGTGAATGCCTATTGCTGTATGTCTGAGGGACATATGCTGCACTATGTAGACTCAGTGGCTAAGGCCAGTTGTACTGCTGCTGCCTGTCGATGTAACTAATTTTCAGTCAAATCCCTGGATGCCAAGGCTTGAGTGAACTCCCTGGTTGATAATATTTTTCATGTGTTGTCATACCTCATTGCTGGGAGAATTGTGTCCCCTGCAACTTTACTGGGAGGGGACCCTTGGAGGCTTGTACTAGGTTTCCCCTGGTCTTTGTCTATGTTTTTTCACTTTGCTGATTTGGATCTGCATCCTTTTTCTGTAATAAACTGTAAGCATGAGTATAACAACTTGAAGGGAGTCCTTCAAGTGAATCACTGAGCCCAAAGGTCATCTTGGGGAGTATATAAAGATTGGGATTTTGGAGAGGAAGGAAAAGGATATGAGGAGGATTTGTTTGGGAAGAGGTGCGCTGTGACTTCCACTCACCTCAAGTCTTATGAGAAGACTTTACCAGGATTTCTTGGAGAACTTACACATGTCTTCAAAATGCAGCCATCCTAGTGGATCAGTATTTGACTCCCTCTCAGGAGATGTGACATGATTAATTAATTGTCCTGGAGGTAGGAGTCATGATAAAGGTTGCTGTTGTGCGGAGCTTGGTGTGCACTCCTTGAGTCTGTTTAAAGTAATAGTACATGTATACATCTGGTACATTATGAGCCATGCCATGCCAGACATACACCCACACCCACACCCACACCCCCACACACGCATACACACATGCATGCACATGCATGCACATACACATGGTGAGAGAGAGGCAGACAAAAAAGTATTTTTCTCAGTCTTTTCCAGGAATGCTGCCCGTAGGAACAATGAAACCTTAGCAAAAAGAGATAATTCTATGGAGTTCTATAGACCAAAATGAAGAGCCTGCCTTAACTGTATCAAAGGAACTTCACGTAAGAGAGCTCAAAAACAAACAAACAAACAAACAAACAAACAAACAAACCCCAATGAAAATCACCCATCAAACATGCAGTCAGCTTAAAATACATGCCAGGTCTGGGGAGCACAAACTCAACTTAACAAAATACTCATCAAGTAAGATTTTGTTTTCTGCTTTCCCCTTTTCTCCCTCCCCATTCATACCAGATGAAATGTGATCAAACACCCTGATGAGTAAGATGAGGAAGAGGGATTGAGCATAAGGAAAAAAGAGGATCACAATCCTCTTCCCTGACCTACTGTTTGGTACAGGTTCAGATAGAGTATGGAAAAGATTTAACTTCAAACCAAGTTTTGAATTTTGATTAATTTTAAGAATTAGATATTTTTGATGACTATACTGTGATTGCATTATGATTAAACCATAAGATGTCTTTGTTGCCTAAGATTGTCGGGAAAAGTTATGGGACCATGGGAGTTTTCATCCAGGGGCAGGAGAGAAACTTTTCCCACTAAACACATTTTAAAAAGTTGTTGAGAAAAAACAAAACAAAACGCTGTTTTATTCTTAGACCCAGGAGGCTTGCTTCTTTAATATATCTGTAACACATACATTGTACATGTTTGTAAGAGTGTGGTTCAGGTTTTAACTTCCAACCTTTCTTCCCCTGTGGATTGATACACACTCTTCAACAGGAATAACTAAGGGAGAACATGGTCTTTTCTTTTTCTGAGTAATATTGTTATTTGTTTTCTTGTGGCTTTCATTTGCTGATCTTTGTTCCAGTGTATACAGCAGCATCGAGATCAGAGGAATGAACTGGTATGGGAAGTTTGTACCATATCCCTTCTGTTGTCTAACTGCCATATCTGCCCTGCATTTTCGCTGGATGCTTTTGGCATGGCCTGACCATCAAATTTGCAGAAGGGCTCTAGGCCTTGTCAGAGGAGAAATGGGTATGAGTGAGATTTCGGAGGCCTCTTCTCAAACTCCTTGTTTCTTCCCAGAAGTGTATACTCTTGGAGAGTAAAGCAGCCACCCCAAGTCAGAGAATTGAATAATGATGGTCCCTAGTATAATAAACAGGGAGAGGATGCTGAGAGATGAATTCGACAGTGTGGTACCACACTGAATCACAATAACTGAATTTTTCAGTGGACCTTTGCAGAATTAAGTAAAATTCTGGAAGATAGAAGCTGAATAGTTTGTTTTTGTTTTTGTTTTTTAACTGCCAGTGAACTTTAAGATTAGTTTAGTCTTCATCCCTTGGAAGAGATGAACAAGGCCTCAGTTAGCAGAGTGAATTCTAAGAATCTGCTGAGGTAGAAACATTTGGAAGTGAAAGACAGGAAGTGGCAAGGAAAGTTGTTATGAATCATAAATGGACTAGGTCCTTCACACAGAAAATGTTGACCCTGGTATTCTTTTTTGGCAAGTAGGGACTTGAGGTTTTTATACTTGGATACTCTTCTAAGTCAGGTGGGGTAAAGTGGAATTAAAGTCACGTGGACTTTGTGACCTCTAGTCAAATACCAATTCTCAAACATGATTTGCCAGTGGCAGATGGGGCCACATAAATAAAATCTGCTTTTAAGTTTAATTATATCAATAGAGCAACAAGTACTGTGTTTACATATTCAGCACTGATAGTTGATGGATTTTTCCTATATTAACCATTTAAGTAAGATAATTATTTGCCATTCTGTGACATTTAATTATAATGCTATGACTGATCTACATAGTTTGAAGGGAAAAATTGCTTTATATGTCATTTAAGATTTGTATGAACACATTTAAACTGCAGAAAAGATTGCTTGGAAAAATGCAGAGGTGGCTCCCAAGAGCTCTTGATTACCTTCTATATCAAGATCATTTTTTAAAAACCGGCTGTATTATCACAGCATAATTTCAAGGTGACCACCTGTCAAAGGGCTTCTGGGAAAAAAGGCAAAATGTCTCTCTCTCTTATTTGTGCACTTATTTTTATAAACATTTCTAATTTTCCAGAGGGTATTACAGACTAAAATTTTAATGAGATCGAAATAGTTAGCAATGAGTAAATAACATGAATTCTCAGTTGACATAAATTTTATGCCAGGTTTGAATGATGAAGGTAAAAGCTATCATGCAGCCTGGAAACAAATTTATTAGCAGATGTTTAGTTGTGCAGGAGAGATCTACATGAATAACAAAGCTCACCCTATTTGTAGTGAGAACTCTCAATTTCCTCTTTTCCCAGGAAGTGCATTGTACTCTGGACTGAGCTGAGTCATAATTAAGCTGTACCAAGAAAACATTCAAGTGACAATGATTCGCAAATGATCAGATTATTGTGGGCTTAGCTCAGGGCTTCACCAGCTGGAGTGATTTCTCTATTATACCCATATGTCTGTTAATAAATTTGATTCAAATGTAAAACGATTACAGATATTTTAGAGACGGGGCAAGACAATTAAAAACAAATACGGTTGTTCTTGTGACTTGGTCTTAAGATGAATGAAGAAACTAAAACAAGGGCTCTAAAAACTACTCGTTTAAGGATTATAAGATGAGAGAAAGCACTTAGCATGTTTTGAATGTCATATAGTCTCAGATATGGCATGTCAGCCCATCGCATGGGATGGCTTCATGCAATGAAACTTAAAACAGGTTAGGTGCTATGCAGGCCTCAAAGGAATAGCACTCTTATCTTCCTGAGTTTACTTTATAAATATTTCTATGAAAGTGGAGGGGAAAGATCATTAGCAGGGTGAAATTAGGACTAAATCATTTAGAACAAAACACTGCTTATAAAAGAGGAAGTATCTTGGTAAAGACAAAGGGGGACACAGGGAATTTCTAGAGTTATTCTTTCAATTTGAACTAGCTCTCTGAAGGAGAGAAGGCTTCCTCTTTCCTGGAATTTGTCAATTTCCTTTCTTCTTAAATCTGCTCTTTGAGATTAAGATATGTTATTTGCAATGTCCCACTGTCTCTTATTACGTACCCCAGTTTAAAAGATCTCAGAGAGTTGGCTACAGTTCTGTACCATCTTTATAAATTCATGATCTTACTAAAAAGGGTGTTACTGAAACTGCTGACCTCTCCCATCCTCACATCTTACAACAACGCTCTCCTGACAGCTGTATTAGCAAAATTGTAAATCTAGTAAAGAACACATTAATATGGAAAGGTCAGTACATGCCAGAAATGGTAAAGTGTAGATAACTGATAGAAAATTACAAATTGGGAAGTACTTTGAAAAAGGCAAAAGACACATTGGCTGGTTCAATGTATTTAAACTTTGGGAAATTTATTTAATGGCTTGAATCTCTGCGAATCTTTTGGAATTGATCGCATTGTTTATTCTTCTGTGAGGGGAGTTACTTTTTCTACTCTTTGTTCTTTTTTCTCACAAACTGATGTGTTCCTTCCTCAGATTTCTTTTTCACAGTAAAGGTCTTATTTCCTCTCTGTAGAAAAATAACACAGTTTCTGGAAGAAGCAGTTATTGTTTACCCAAACGCTGGGATTTGTTGAGGGGTAAGTAAACGTAGGAGAGATGGCACAGTTTGCAAATCTTAAAAAAATACATTGAGTTCTATTTTTAAAAACAGCAGTATGCATAGGTGTATAAAACAATGTCAAAATTACTTGTCATCAGAGAGCAGCCTGTGAACATAGTACTTAATATTTATTTTTTAAACAAATTAGTTTTGATTTTGGGAATGAAAGACAAGGATAAAGGGTACTTCCCTAGGTGAAATAAATGAACAATTGTGTATTCAAGACCAAATGCCATGCCGCTCTTATGTTGCATTCTTAATGACCTGCAAGAAGGACAGTCTGGGGAAAGCTCCAAATTTCACATACAGATAATGTTCTCCAAGTAGTCTGCAGCTAGCCTCGGGACCAGTTTCTGGATTTGGGAAGGTGATTAGAACGTTACTATTACATTGAGACCATTGCATTTTCACCTTAATTTTCTCACTTGTTTGAAGTAACCAGTTTGACATTCAGTTGTATAGGCAGGACAGTTGTTGTTTCATTTTTACGGGCAAACAGGCTGAGGCTCTGAGAAGTAAAAGGATTTGCCAAGTTCACTCAACTAGCAGGTGAAAGGGTGGCCTGAAACAAAAGGTATTTGATGCTGCGAGTCTAAGCCTGCCTAATACAACAAAGGCATCCGAGGCCAAATAAATGTAGAAGTTCACAAAGAATCTAAATAAATCCTTAGATGTTAGACTCATAACAGATTAGTGAAGGTCACCAGGTGTTCTTAATATACATCTCCTGCTTCTTCAGGCTAATGTCATGGAGGGCGGCCATGCAATCCCCTATAAAACCCTTTGCCATCGCTGTCAGCAATGGAGCCCTGGACTCCAGGCCCATTGGCCTGTCCCAGTGAGCCATTTCTCAAGTTCTTATCTTTTGGATACAGAAGCATATTACTAGGGAGTGTGAAGGGGAGGTTGACTTTAATCTTAATTGCCTGCATGCATAACTGTATTTTTAAAATGATCTCACTCTGTAAAATATAAAACCCTACCACCCCATAGAAGTCAGAAATCCTAGAGCGGAGCAAAGGTTATTAGAAAAGAAAAGCCAAGCTTGCAGTTACTCTGTCTTCTCTCCCTCTGAATTTGCCATCAAAATACAGATGCGGTTCCAAGCAGACCACAGATTACAGAAGGCACAGTCCATGCAACTATTCTACTCCTGCTCAATTTGCAGGCCAGGCCAGGCCAGGTACTTATCTAAATGTTATTTCAATTTGTTTTCTTCCTCGCCGTTAGAAAGTTCCTCTGAAATCTTTGTTCAAATAACCTGTCTGTGAAAATAGCTCAGCGTATGTTATGAGTGCAATGCACATGGCTTCGCATGCAATAGACGTTTTGTTAATCAACATTTAAATTTTGCTTTGATTTATACCACTACTAAACCACTTACTTGACCTCATTAGGGAGTTATCCAATCCTACTAAAAAAAACTATGGGGATCCCTGGGTGGCGCAGCGGTTTGGCGCCTGCCTTTGGCCCAGGGCGCGATCCTGGAGACCCGGGATCGATTCCCACGTCGGGCTCCCGGTGCATGGAGCCTGCTTCTCCCTCTGCCTGTGTCTCTGCCTCTCTCTCTCTCTCTGTGACTATCATAAATAAATAAAAATTAAAAAAAAAAAAAAAAAAACTATGGAGGCCAAACATGGCTTCAAACACTGGAACATATAATGTTTTTGTTAGTCAATATCAGGTCAACATAAACCAGCTTCCTTAGATGGTACCTGTATTCGGATATTTGTATACTGAAGTATTTTAAACTAAACACATGTTATACTTTCAATTGCTTGTGCAATAATTTATGACTTAACATCATAAAAGAAACAATGGACAAAAATGCATTTACTTCCTAACCTCTTGTGTAGATGGCAATGGGTGAATGTAATGGTTCTGACTTGGCTTCACATGCAGACAGCGAATCTGACTGAGAACATTACTGTGTCCAGTCCTGAACAGAATGTTGAGAACTCAAGTCTCTGAGGGAGTCGAAACTGAAGTTTCTAGAACCTCCGCCATTGTTGAGCTTGCAACATTTTCAACAACATTTCTGTGCTTGGTACAAGCTGTTTATCATGCACATAAAAATTTCTCATACATCTCCCACCAGCTGAGAAGAGTGATCAGGGTATAAAGCTCGTAACAGGTCAAATTTCTCCTCATATGTATATTTGGTACATGTGTGCTTTCGAGCCAGAAAATCTGGGTTTGAGCCTTGACTAGTCCTGTTGCTTACTTGCCCTGTCATTTTGGGCAAGTTATTTTAGGTTTCTGGTTCATCATTTCTCCATTTGTAAAGTGTAAAAATAAAATCTGCTTCGATTGACTTACACATGCTCTACTGCCAGCAAAATAATTGGCAATCAGAAAAATAATGATTATTACTAGTATTCTTATTGGTGTTTAATATGCTAACATATATAAAATATCTGAAAGCTCAAAAAGATGATATGAGCCACTTAATACTATAATTACTGTTTCATATCAATATGTTCTAAGCATATACACAGAATTTTAGATTATATATATAACATTGAAAAACAAAGTCTTAAGGCATCAAGTGAAAATATTTTTATGTATGCATGTACATTTATAAAAATATGCATGTGCATATATATATTTAATATCATTTTGCATATCACCATCAAAATTACTCATCTAGAAATACTATTGTGTGATCTTCGGCAAGTTACCTTTCTTTGCTGGCCTAAACAGTCTTTTTGTTTTTCTATTTTATCTATTAAGGGGAGATTAAAATAATCTGTGTCATAGGTTTGCAGGGAGAATTAAATGGAGCAAGAGTACTTAGAAATAGACCCTTGATGATTATTAGTTAACTATGGATTTGACAGGAATTAGCCACAGCTAATTTAACTTTAAAAACATCCCTTTCAGTTCCAATACCATATCTCTCTTTACAAATTTTTCTATATGTAAAAAATGATATGCATGTCAGAAAGAATAAATTGATGTGTCTTAGAGGCAGTAGTATATATGCTTTTTATTACAGAAGACCCTGAAATCCTTAATTTCCCACTAAACTGTGAGTGACTGTGACTCTTTGGGGTTTATAACCCTGTCCCTTCCCAGGAGTCCAACACATGGGAGCTTTTAGGTAGATGTGGTTTGATGGGTTCCTGAAAAATATAAATGATCAGAGTAACACTATCACAGAAGAAGCAGATGATGGAATTACCTGAGGGCATCCGTCGCTATTGGCATGTATTTTCCTAGACAGTTGCAGGGTGTAGGCTACTGTCAGTGCTTCCTTAAGGGGACAATGTACAGGTGCAGCAGCATGCAATGTGTGGAGAAAGCCTCCTTCTACATCTTCCTCCCTGCTCTGGGTCATACCCCCAACCAGACCAGTGAGTTTTGTTTATGTGGAGCACTGCTATGATACTATATTCTCAGGACATAGGAAATAGCACATATTCCTAAATGACCCGAATGGGGCATTCCTAAAAGATGTGATAATTGCTACATGCCTGGCATTTTTATCCACTGGAGGGTAAAGAAAATCTGTCATGAGGATACTGTTCATCTGGCTTTTCTAAATTAAATTCTCTCGATGATTCAAAGATGCCACATCAGGACACAGAGATACACTTGGATCTTTACATGTTTTCTTTGTTTTATTTTCCTTAAATCTGAGCAACATTTACAGGTCTCTTTTTCCTCAGAAAAACAGACTGAACATATGTCTATTTCATTTAGATCCTAAGTTAAAGGAGAACCATGTGCTCCAGCAATGATCTATGTTGCCTCAGGGCTTGGGAGAATTTAATCATTTATTTGGATCCACAGATAATTGCCTAGTCAATAAACTTTGATGTGGGAATGTAAATGATTGCATTTGAAGATTGCATTTGAAGTGTTTATAATTATGCCCAAATTTTAGGATTTCTGTGAATATTTTAAAATATATGCTGGAACAGAATGATTAAAAAAAAAAAAAACCTCGCAACTTTACTCTGCTAATTAGCTTTCCATTGGAAAAAATAGTGAATCCTAGATTACTTGAAACAGATTTTGCTTCTTCTCTAGTAAGGGGATTCTCTTAAGACTAGACATGGTGATTTAGATGGAACTGAAGCTCAAGAAACATACACAATAGACACTTTATGACCTAAGATACTAAAAATAATTGACAACTTAACTACAGCCTATGATGTTAAGGATCTAATCTGGGGATGATAATTAATGGAATGAGATCATTCTAAATGGAGGCCTCCAGTGGACAAGGTACAGGTCCATGATTACTTTTGTATCTATACATAATGAGTCTATCTCTGGCATTTCCATCAAATTTGTGAATAATTGTAATAATAACTACCAGTACAACTGCCACCATGCATTCAGCAATTTTGTCTTGGGTTCTCTCATTTTATTTTCACAACCAAATGGTGAGTTAACTAGTATATCCTCAGTTCGCAGAGGTGATACTAGGTGAATTAATTTATTTCTCATCGTTCATTTTGAAAGTGGTAAAGTCAATACTTAAACCATGTCCATCTGATTTACAGCCTATAATATTGCCACTACTTTACAGTGCCTCTCCAATGACTTCCTCAAGATTTCTTTAAAAACTAATACTGATAGGTAATAGCGTGGGGCTATGTAGTAAACAATAAAGAGAGTAAATTAAATTAAAATAAATATGAAGCTTACATTTAGATTGAAAAATTCAACTGGAAAATTTAGACTAGACAGAGATTTGAGTTAGTAAAATTTCATGTGAAGTCGTGATGCAGCTTCCTAAAACTTTGACTATATTAACAGTATTTCTCCATGGACCATTTCGGGCAGGCAGGATAATTTTTCATCTCAGAGAATGGTCTGTTTGGGAAGAGAGTTAGTACCCACAGTCCCCGCCCACTAATGCCCTTAGTCCACCCAGGCAGTGAGAGAATGCCTCTAAATATAAACACACTCTCCACCTACACTGTGTAGAATGAGAATTGCTGCATTAGTAGACATGTACTGGTTAGAAAAGAGGAGTTAATGGATAAAATACTTTAATCTGGTCAGAAATTATTGAGGCTCTTTTCATCATATTTTAAAAAGAGTCTTTACTGTTAAAAGAATGTCCAGAGGATAATTGACTCAAAATTGTTGGATTTTGTGAAACACTCCAGTTCTTGTAGAATACATTTCCCTCTTTTTAAAATTTTATTTATTTATTTATTCCTGAGAGACACAGAGAGAGAGAGAGAGAGAGGCAGAAGGAGAGGCAGGCTCCCTGTGGAGAGCCTGATGCTGGACTTGATCCCAGAACCCTGGAATTGTGACCTGAGTCCAAGGCAGATACTAAACCACTGAGCCACCCAGGGGCCCCAATACATTTCCTTCTTTGCCTTTAATTTGTCTCCTTTGGATTTCAGTCACCTACAACCAAACCATCCTAACTAATAGGCTAGTGCAGAGTTTCTAAGACTCAAAACAATATAATATAGTATTTCATATAAAAAGTGCCGAAATAATTAGGACTATTTAGCCTGAAAAAAAAAATGTTGAAAGAGGACATGGTGTTTTCCAAAATCTGATGAACAATATGGCTGAGGAATTAGACTTGTGTTAATAGGCCCCAGATGGCAGAATTGAGACCAGTGGCTAGATGATGGAATAATTAGGAATGGCTGAAAATGAAAAGGCAGTCTTGACAAGCAGGCCCTCCTTTATCATTCTGTATGTTCAGGAGGAGGCTACCTCCTGAGATGTTGACTATGAATGAAATGGGAGGTTAGACTTTTGAGGTCTCATTCAATGATTTTAGACCCTATGACTGTGTATCTTGGGGCATAAGGTCATTGCAGATGCACTTACTTTTAACTTGTTTGATAAAATGCCCTCCTTTCCTTCTGAATACATAACAAGTGATGCTTTCTCTTGAAGACCTATTTTTAGATGCACAAAAACTGCATAGATTTAGACAGAGATCAAAATATTCAAGCAACCCATGAGGGTCCCCAGAGCTTTCTGCACCTGAAAAGAAGAAAAGAAAAATCCAAACACTTTATTAGCAACTGTACACTCTCCTTAGAACACATAGGCTTAGCCTGCTGTGTTCCCAACACTTAGTCTTCCCTCCTCCGGGGAGGCACTCAAAGCCAAGCTCATCAGGGCTGAAAAACATTCCGCCAAGGAACAAAGCATTTGTGGTTAATGAACTGGTCCAGCAGGACTAGCCTGCTAATGGGAAACTGGTCCCCTCTGACACTCAGGTGAACAATTTCCCCTGATTTCTCAGCCCCCTACTTTTTCTTTTTTAACAGAAGAAGGAAAACCTCTTTGATTACTATTAAGTTCTTATGAGGCTGTAAAAATCTCCTACCGGAATCACTCTAATTCTGTGACACACAGAATTGGCCCAATGTTCTGCAATCAGCAAGGATTACACAAGGTACAACCATTTTTTCCCCATCTCCTTTGGCTCAGGGTACATTTATTCCCTTAAAATGTTGTACCCCTGAAAGAGGAAATAGAAGAAGACATCATGAGGGTTTGGACATAGTGAGATTTTTAGTTTTTTAGAGTGAGGTCCCAGAGCGGAAGATCTTAGGGCTGACTGGCAATAATTATCTATAAAAACACACCAGACCTGCTTGCCTCTCCTGGAAGTGAGAGGATCATCCCTTTGTTCTGCTATGTAATTACTCTCTCCCTGCTCTTTTATTTCCATCTCTCCTTTTGGCTCTGACTCACTTTCCTAATGGAAGTCCCAGAGGCTCTGCTGTAGGCCCTCTGCTCTCCCCTCTATTACATGGTCCTCTAAGTTCCTTTGCCCTTTTATATTATTTCTATTATAATTTTACCATTATACTGAATATCTCCATTCTATGTCACCATTGTTGATCTTTATAAATCTCCATATTTCTTGCTTTCTTATTGACTCTTTCCTTGGAATGTCCTTCTACAGCTTCACAAAATGTAATATGCCATCAGGAAGCTTGCTGTCTTTCCAGGATAATTGCAGCTGAGTCTTTGTCAACATGGGAACTTCAGCCTTTGCTATTTCTGTACTTGAGCACCTCCAGTGTGCTGTGTCTCACCACAAACACTCTTACATTACAATGGTTTTAAACTATGGGCTTCACTATCCATTTCTTGGACACAAGCCTAGTCAATGGCTTGGTTTTCATTGTCACACGAGAAAACAAATTGTCTAAATATGTATCATAAATACTAAAAATAAGAGCATTAAAGGTTTGGTGGGAAACAGTTATCTGTCTTCTGAGGCTAAAAACCAAGTATGTCCATATCAAATATTCATTTTCCGATAGGTAGAATGTCAAATGTCCCATTCCAGGTCATCAGTATGGCCCTCACTTGTCAATAGGAATACTATTTCTTGTGTTTAGTGCTTCTTAGTCCTAGTAGCAACCTGATACTCAGGACTAATTCCTCAACCTGCACCCCTTTTCTGATGAACATGTGGCTAAGAGTGTTGCATGAGATTTAGGACCTAAGTAGAATACCAACTGAACTGGATCATAGGTACAATAATTCTCTGCCAAATCTTTTCTCATGTCAAGGGTATGCTAATCATGCTGGAAGCCAGCATTAGATCTCACTTTCAGTATCTTCTTTCCTTAGCCTGATTTCCTTTGAATTTTTATTTTTTTCCTTCATCAGCAATCCTTTCCAGTTTACATTTTGACCCACGTGGGAAGTTCAGATGTCTCACACAGAGAAATTGCACTTGATTCTGAATACTCGAAACTTCTAGATTGAAGAATAATTATGATATTCCATTTCTATTATGTCACAAAATGACTAAATTATATTTGAAATAATTACTAGCTGTGTTGAACATGTATAAAATATAAAAGGCCCAAGTAATAAACATTGCTATGATTTAAGAATCACAAGTAAGACACAGAGAAATGGAGGAGAATCAATGAAGAAAGCTATGGGGGAAAGATGACTAAAAATGTGAAAACATAAACATTCTATAATATTATTCAGAAAAAAGTTAGATCTGGTTTATTTTTTTTAATTTTTATTTATTTATGATAGTCACAGAGAGAGAGAGAGAGAGGCAGAGACACAGGCAGAGGGAGAAGCAGGCTCCATGCACCGGGAGCCCGACGTGGGATTCGATCCCGGGTCTCCAGGATCGCGCCCTGGGCCAAAGGCAGGCACCAAACCGCTGCGCCACCCAGAGATCCCTAGATATGGTTTATATCAAATATAGTCACAAAACTCTAATATCTCTCTTGAAGCATTTGAAGTTTGGGGAAAACACTGCAACTTCTGGAATGAAATCCTCATAGAAACTCTGTTCCATCAGTAAATAACATGCCCTCAGGGATTTTTCTACAACTCTTAACCCTAGGAGCT
This sequence comes from Canis lupus familiaris, assembly GCF_011100685.1. Classification (NCBI taxonomy): domain Eukaryota; kingdom Metazoa; phylum Chordata; class Mammalia; order Carnivora; family Canidae; genus Canis; species Canis lupus. Next base: position 50,825,959 of record NC_049233.1, read on the forward strand.
ATGTATAATGCTGTCTTTCCTTCAGCTGGCCTCTTGGATGTGTAAAAGTGCTTCAAGACCGATCAAGACAGTTTTGCCTATTATCAAACTCTCTTAAGTTTGGTAGCAGCTGGGTCAGCCAATCTGGCTGCCTCAATTCTGTCTGCTGGGGGGATTTTCTCTTCTCCATGATTTTGAAGGTCAGTCCTGAGAAGATTTTGAATTAGGATTTCATGTGCTATTTATGTGGTACATTCACGGTTACTAGCAATGATTGTGTGTGAACATTGCCTAGTGGCAGTACATTTTAGGTAAATGCCTACATTATTTCCCAATTATTGCTCTGGCTTCAGGGTATAATAGAACTGGAAAACACTGGGTTTCAGCAAGGCTTTTCATTAGTTAAATATCACTTAAACTTCATCAGAGCTTAGATCTTTGTCTATGGCAAAATAGCTTTTTTCTTAAGAAATATATACAGTTCTCCTATTCCATTTCAGTTTTTGTGAGTGCTAGCTTTGCTACAGTTTCTGTGGAAAATGCAAATATTCTCTACTGTTCTGCCAATTTTTTTTGAAGATTTATCCATTTCAGAGAGAAAGAGTGCACATGGGTGCAAGTGTTATAATGGGGGAGGGGCAGAGGGTGAGAGAGAAAGAGAGAGAACCCCAAGCAGTCTCCTTGCTGAGCATGGAGCCCGATGTGGGGCTTGATTGCACAACCCTGAGATCATGATCTGAGTCCAACCAAGAGTCAGTCAACTAACTCAGCCATCCAGGCACCCCAGGGAGAGAGAAAGAAAGAGGATCTTAAGCAGGCTCCTCGCTGAGTGCAGTGCCTGACTCAGGGCTGGGTCTCACAACTCTGAGATCATGTCCTGAGCCAAAACCAAGTGTGGGATGCTTAACCAACTGAGTCACCTAGGCACCCCTTTTCTACTAAATCTTCTATAGCATAGTTTAATTCCTAAGAAAATGATGAGGATAATTTAATAATTTAAATAGTATGTTCACTCTCATAAGAATGACTAGGCTCAGTTATGGATGCTTCCTATCTAATCTTACTTCAGCCAGTTTCATATTTTAGGTCTTGTCAATTACAATCCCCACTCCTACAAATAATTTCTCTATTGATTAATTTCAAGCAACAGGAAGACAATTAAAATATTTTCATTACTTTGTAAGCAAAAGGGGAAATCTATTTTAAGGATATGATGTTGGTTCACAGACTCTCGGGTTATTCATGTATGTATGCTTGCAGTTAGTTTCCAAGAACAAATAAACAAATTCTCTCAGAAAAAAATAACCTCTCTTTCTCTCTCGGGTGCTCATAGTAAAAGTTATAAAAGGACAGTCAGAGAATCCCTAGAAGAAGAAGTGAATGTTTGAATTTTCCTGATAATCTTTCCACTGTTTACTCCTCTCCGTCATGAAGGTTTTGTGTGGAAGAAAGACTCAAATGGTCAGAGAAGAATTGGGAAGTTGTTATAATTTTGGAGGTTATACAAGTTTTGAAAAAGCCAAATTTTATATACAGGTTGGGATGGGGCATTGCTTGATTCCCAGGCATTAATTGTATTATGAGACATGAAAAATTTTCAAAGATTCTTCAAGCTAAACATGTGTCTCAATTTGTATTTCCCAAGAACCTTAAAAATTATAATTATAGATGCTGAAGAATGAGACACAGTTGGTCGCACATGTTTGTTGATAAAGAAGTCTATAACCTAAGTCTTTATTTTATATTCAGATGGATATTTAAGTCAAGACTTAGTCCTTTTTATTTGGGTTTATTCACAGAGATCACTCACTGGAACCTAAAGAAAAATGCCATAGTTTTCAACATTAAAATGATTGACTACCCTTATATTATTGTATTACTAAATTAGCTATTGTTTCTCAGAAACATTCCTTTTTTCTCCCTTAATGTGGACACACTATCTGTATGAATCTGCTCTTACTGAAATAATACTGCATAATTTTGAAAGAGCAAAAAATTCAGTGATTTATATCATTAAGCATTCATTTTTCTTAGTCTTAGACTGAGGATCAACATATGGAACGTTGCTTTGGGATGCTGGTCATCTCGCATCCATGCTGAAGTTGAGTCAGGTCTACTCCACATACTTTTTTATTCTTCATGGACTAGCAGCTACTCAAGATCTGTTCTCAGCACAGTGAATTCCTAAAGTGAATGAAGATATCTTGGGTAATGTAAACGGATGTAGAAACCTCACATAAACATCAGTGTGTAAATATAGGTAGAAAATTAAAGTATAAGTCTACTTTTTTTTTTTTAAGATTTCATTTATTCATTCATGAGAGACACAGAGAGAGAGGGAGAGGCAGAGACACAGGGAGAGGGAGAAGCAGGCTCCATGCAGGAAGCCTGATGTGGGACTCAATCTCAGGACTCCAGGATTGCGCCCTGGGCAGAAGGTAGGCATCAAACTGCTGAGCCACCCAGGAATCCCATAAAGTATAAGTCTACTTTTAAAAAGTCATCTTAAAAATCTTAACAAATGATTTTAATAATGTCTAATTATTGAATCAGTATTCTATTTTTACACATCTGATGTTCTAAAAGTCATTTTCCCATTTTCCAGAGAAATCATGGTTCTGATACAACTTTTCTTTTACATTAAGGACTAATAATTGAATAAAATTACAAAGACTAGCCCTAGTGTACATGTGTATCCTAACTTGTTTCACTTCTCTTGAATCAGTGCCTTATATGACAGAGCATAGCAAGTTCTAAAATAAAGCTTTTGCATTAAAAATGTTGGTCACTGCAAAATTGTACTAAAGTATTGTGAAACTATCAATAAATAGAAGAGTTAATATTTCTTGTAAAAATTCCAAAGAAGAGCTAATTATTTCAACTTCAAAATTGCATGAGTAAATCTATCTTGTGTGTTTTGCACTTATGTACACAATATTGTCTTGCATATTACAGGAATCTAACGGAAGAAAAGAACACAAGGAAGCCATCTTTTAAAAATAGGTGCATGACAATGATCAGGAACACTGCAATTTAATTCTGAATAAAATCCTTTTTTTATTTTTTAATTTGAGAATAAGTTGGTATCAAGAATTGTTATTCTGGGGTGCCTAGGTTGCTCAGTCAGTTAAGTATCTGACTCTTGTTTTAGGCACAGATCATGATCTCTGGGTCATGAGATCAAGCCCCACGTGGGGCTCTGAGCTAGGTGTGTAGCTTGCTTAGGATTCTCTTTTTGCCTCTCCCTCTGCCCCTCCTTCCATCTCTCACTCATGCTCTCTCTTTCTCTCTCTCAAAAAAAAACAAAAACAAAAAAAACATTATTATTCTGGAAAAGCCCCTAAATGAATGTAATTCAGACTATCTTATTTTCTCAAAAATGGAGCTTAATCAAGAGAGCATAGTGGAGAGATTGAGTTTAGGTTATAAACACGTACGTGTCTCATTCCTTGCAAGCTAAATCAAGGAAAATAAACAAAAGAGAATACTGTTTTGAGAACAATAGCTAAAGCATATTTAATTTTTTAAAGATTATTTATTCATGAGAGACAGAGAGAGAGGCAGAGACACAGGCAGAGGGAGAAGCAGGCTCCATGCAGGGCCCCATGTGGTGCACGTGGGACTTGATCCTGGGTCTCCAGGATCACACCTTGGGCCAAAGGCAGTGCTAAACTGCTGAGCCACCCGGGCTGCCCCATATTTAGGTTTAGGACCATTTTACTACTATCATTAAAATGTGTTTATTGGGATAAAATAACAAATGCTAGGATATACAGAAAGCAAGGGTTATTGAATGAAGCTTGGCCCAAACCATGTCAGGGCAAGCTATGGGGATTTAGGAGGTAGAGGTAATGTGTGCCTCTGGTATTTTAATCTAGTTTGATTACATTCAATTTTGAGGGTACATAAAGCATGCCAGACACTACTTTAAAGTATGGGGGATCACAAACAAAAACCATTACTTTGTTCTGAGACCTTAAGAAACTTACAGTTAAGAGCAATACGTTGACAAGGCAAGTGGTTTTATTTGACTGGAATAAATTTGGTTTCTCACTATTTTAGTCAGGGATAAGCAAAGTTTTATCAAGTAGTACAGAGATTCTTTGCTAGATAAAATGACTAGCAATGGGAAAAGGCGTCTCCTGGGGAAGCAAGTTTCACAGATGATAGCTCTTAATGGAGAGAGTTCTAACTTTCACTGTTCTACTTACTCCATGAGACAGAGAGGCAGTGTGTGTTTGCAGAGCTATGACAATGAAGTGGAAAATAGAATATGTATAAAACGTCCAGCCATCCAAATTTCCTACTTTTTAAGCTGAATTGTGTTGGCTTGATTCCTTTCATAATCTCTAAAGTTCAAAATGGAATTTTGATATAAAATTAAGCAATTGTTATACAATGAAATCAACTCACAAGAGGCAAGGTACTCATAGACCCCCAAAATAAAATTCAAAAAAATTTGCTGAAATTGATTTTATAGGGATGCCTGGGTGGCTCAGCGATTGAGGGTCTGCCTTTGGCTCAGGGCATGATCCTGGGGTCTAGGATCGAGTCCTGCATTGGGTTCTCTGAGGGGAGCCTGCTTCTCCCTCTGCCTATATCTCTGCCTCTCTCTGTGTTTCTCATGAATAAATAAATACATCTTTAAAAAAAAAAAGAAATTGATTTTATAAAAAACAGCTTGGTGCACCTGGGTGGCTCAGTTGATTAGGCCTCTGACTCTTAAGATTTCAACTCAGGTCATGATCTCAGGGTGGTGAGATGGAGCCCTACATCTAGGCATAGAGCCTCCTTAAGATTCTCTCTCCTTCTCTCTCTCCCCTTCCTGTGCTGCTCACACACATGTGAGCACTTTCTTAAAAACAAAACAAAACAAAACAAAACCCCCAAAAACCTTTATCTGAGACTTTTAGGCCCAAAGAAACTTCCAACTAATATCTTTTAGAATTCATGCAGTGTTACTCCTATACCTTTTACTCCTGTAGGTGGTGCAGCCAAGTGAGAATGAATGTTCGGAGTGAGGACTCCAAAATGCTTCAAGCTTTTCAATCAAAGAAGTTTCAATCATGTTGGACCTGTACTGGTTACCAAGGTAGGAAACAGGATTACGGTATTTTACAAAAGTCATGGATAACAGGTTGTGATATGCTTTAAGTTAAAGAGAAGATAGCACTAATTTTGTATATCACTGATTGATCAGAGTCTAGACTTGATTTAAATTTTGTGCAAGTTGAATTTCATTGGGACATGTTATGTCTCTGTGTGTAAAAATTTACTTCTAAATTGATAATTGCAAGAGGATTTAGGATTGAGATCTTTTCTGGATGTTAATGATCTTTAAAACATACTGAATATTCAGATTTGATATTCCTCTTTAGGATAGTTTGCAAGTACTTCTGAAAGTCTGTGATAAAAGTATGAGGAGTCTTTTACTGTTCCTCTGCCTTGAAATTTCTTCTGGGTCAGAAACACTTAACTTCCTCATGTCGTGATGCCCAAATATCACCTTCTTGGATAGGCCTTTCCTAATGATCCCAAATAAAATATCATTCCCTTCCCTGTCTATCTTTGTTTTCCTTACCCTGCTTTATTTTTCTACTTCTTGCTGGCATGTTGTATGTTTGTTTGGTTAGTTCTTTCACCCTTCTCCCCACCCCTGCTGCTGCTACCACCACCACCACCACCACAATGAAACTCCATAGGAGCAAGGATTTTGCTGTTTTCTTCATTTCTATATTCTCAGCACCTAGAACAGTGCCCAGCACAATTAAGTGCTCAATAAATATTGTTTTCAATGAATGGATAAACTTGGAGTGTAAGGCTAGTTAAGTGTTCAGATAGCATCTCAATTTACCTTTAATTACAAACAAGGTAGCTCTCGTAAGGGGTTGAGGAGGTAATTTCAGGGTTCTAATTCTACCTAACTATATTTTATGAGGGAAAATATATGCTCTGGTGGTGCCCAAGAATTCTAGGAAATCGTGAATATCTTGGTATATATGTGCAGAGTAATAGTCCACTTTAGTAACAATTTTTTTTAATCTTTACATGCTTCAGCACAGGAATACACACACATATATGTACATAAGTCATATAATATCACCTTAAAATTTTACATGTTGGATATTTCATTAACTAAATTTATAGTCATTTCTTTTTTTAAACCTATCCAATATTTATTTCTGTTACCCTTTCATTCTTGCACAAATTGAACTTTTTACACTGTGTGTTAAATTGATCTAATATGAAATCCAGTTTAATTATTAAATTTAGTTCAATATTTAATTTGGTTTAATAAAAGTGATCTTGCATATAATGTATGCATTTAATTGATATATTTAGGACAGGATAATTTTGAATAGGTTAAATATTTAATGTAGAGTAATTTTTTAAATTATTCAGGATTAAAAATAGGATAGATCTATGTTATCAAAGTAGTGAGCAGATAAATGTCACAATTTAATAAATTTCTGTTCACATTTGTGAAATACTGCCATTGCTTAATTTCTGATCACCAATTTGTCTCTGTCTATGATCTGACTAGGAATTCTATTTTATTAAAAAAGGAAAGAAGCTGAAGATTTTCAATATTGCAAAATCTTTCTTCCTTATCTTTGAGATACCTAATACTGATATCATTTTTACCTACTTTTCCCACTTTTTTTTACTCATTCAGATTCTTATTAATACATTATGACCATCATTATGTCTTTTAAAATATAAGATGTTTAAAATGATTTAGCACTTCCTTCTCCTTCCTCATTCCTAAATTACACTTCTTCAAAATTGCTTGCTGTCAGTTTTGTAGCCACAACTCAAACTCCGTTCTTGAATTTCACATGCTTATGCTTTCTTTCCAGGTCCACAACTAATTGTTGATTGGCTCAGTGTCATCTTTGACTTCTTTCTCTTTCTCAGCACCTCATTGTTAACGCCTGCTTATGTTTATCTTTTCCATTTCCACTGGATAGCTCAGGCTTCATCATCATCATTCCTCTCTATATCATTATGGGTATTTCTTAAATGGTCTCTATGGTCAGTTCCTTCTCTTACTGCTACACTTTTCACTGTCCTGGACACTGCTGTTGGTGGGGCCCTGCCCATTGTCATTGCTCAAATGATGAATTCATATGAGTGGATGCTGCAGTTAAAGCCTTCCAAAATAGAGCCTTTAACTACATGTAGATTTTCAAGGCATAGGATATCTCTTTAAATTTCCCTTCATAATTACAGTGGCCTATAGAAATGTGAGTGACTTCTAGAAGCTGAGAGAAGCTTTCAGGTGATGGAAGCCTGGTCCAACAGTCACAAAAACACAAATTTTGTCAATACCCAAGTAAGCTTGGGAGCAAATTCCTTTCCAGTCTCATCTCCAGATGAGAATGCACCCCAAATGACATCTTCATTTTAATCTTGTAAGACTCTGAACAGAAGTGCTCAGACTCTGACCCCCAGACCCTTAGATAATATGTTATTTTAATTGGCTAAGCTTGTGGTGATTTGTTATGCAGCAATGGAAAACTAGCATTGTTATGTAAACTAAATAATTTAGGCCAGGAAAAATTCCCCAACACTCATATCACTACATCCCTCCTATATACTACATCCCTGACACACTGAAACTTAAATTCAAGCTTGAAAAGGCTATTTCTTGCAACATTAGACCTCTTGCTCTTCTCTGATGTGGGATGTTTGTTTACATTTCTCTGTATTCGTGATGGGTTTTCTTAGAGTTTACAAAAGTGGAGGGTACATTCTATTTTTCATAGGCTAGACATGGTAGGTAGATAGTTATGTGCATAGACATAGTATTGAAGCAAATTGTATCACAACTTGTCAAAGCTTTTCCTTCTCAATACCTTGGCCTCTATCTTAGTCGCCTTGGGTTACCATATAAAGAGGTACCACAGACTGGATGGCTCAAATAACAAATTTATTTTCTCACAGTTCTGGAGGCTGGAAGTTCAAGATCAAGGTGCCAGCATAGTCAGGTTTTAGTGAGAACACTCTTCCTGGCTTGCAGTTGGCTGCCTTCTCTGTGGCCTCTCTTGGCAGAAAGAGAGGAAACAAGATCTCTGGTGTCTCTTCTTGTAAGAGAACTAATCCTTTTCTGAGGGTATTACCCTCACAACCTCATCTAAACCTAATTACCTCCCAAAGTCTCTATCTTCAAATACCGTCACACTGGCTGTTTATGGCTTTACCATATGAGTTTTTTTTTTTTTTTTGGGGGGGGGATGTAAGTCGGATCATAACAGCATCCTTTTATCTCTTCAGAGAAGTCTCTATTTTGTCTCAGTATCTTGTCATAAACTCCTTTTAAAAGAAGGAAGTCAGACATGGACTATACCTGACTAATCAGTGTATTTGGTTAACAATAGTAGTTAGATCAAGTATAACAATTTTTATCTTTTTCAACATATTTGCATTTTTAACTTCATCTTCTCTTTGTAGCAGAAGATACCATTTCATTTGTTTGTTTCATTTATGTAAGTCATACTAAGTTTTCTTTTTAAGTATATTTATTTAAAATTTAATAAAACTTGAATCATATGAAAGAAAATATTAAATAACTATTAACATAGGTGCTAGCATATGGTTTAGGTGTGGTCTATAACGAATGAATGTCGGGAAACTTTATCATTTGCATTAAATCACTCCTTCCCAATTGTTTATCAAGATATAGCTCACAGATGTCCTGCTCTGATAGCCTTCTATACCCTTACCATAATTGATTAACACCCTTCATGGTTCAATAAAAGATAGCTAAAAATATTATTAGAGCATGTATCAATTCATTAGAAATTTGTTTCTTTTGATTTATTATAAATTCTTGGGAGACAAGCAAGTCTATGTCTCGCCATGCCTTTAGCATGGTGCTTTGAATATGAGAGAAATTTATGGATCATTTTAAATATGGTACTACTTGGCTGCTATAATGTTTACATAGATAAATAAGACACCTGAACTGTACTCTATGACCTTTAACTTCAAATTACCTAAGTGGATCTTGTCAGAAAAGACATAACAAAAGATAAATAAGACACAATAGAAGTACATAATAGGTAACAAAAATATATTAAATATTGTTGATTAGGAGCACCTGTGTGGCTCAGTCCGTTTAAGCATCTGTCTTCAGCTCAGGTCATAATCCCAGGGTCGTGGGGTGAAGCCCTGCATCAAGCTCCCTGTTCAGTGGGGAGCCTGCTTCTCCCTCTGCCCCTCCCCATGCTCATGCTTTCTTTCTCTCTCTCTCAAATCAATAAATAAAACATCTCAAAAAGATAAATATTACCAATTAACTTGTTTGTTTTAAATTTTCAAATTAAAGAACATATTTTATTTTCCAAAACTTCAATTATAAAGCCAAAAGAAAGAAAGAAATGATTGCATGTGAGAAAAGTTAAGCAAGTAGATGAAGCTGTTTCCTTGTCGCTAATCATTTCTTCTATAATAAATTGAAAAATTTGAAAGCTTCATTACCTTTTAATTTAATTCATCAACCACTTATTGTATTCCTACTAGGTGTGAAAAAGTACCAGGCTCTTTAAAATTATTAATGTATAATACAGTGGTAGGTGATGAAGAATAGCTAATTGACGTGGGGAAGAATAAAGAAACATAATTGTCTTTCTCTGTCCTTTTACTTAAAACTATTCTTATAAAACTATTTATCAGTGACATTTACCGAATGTGTTGATCTCAATTAGGTTGAATATATTCATTGATTTTTTTTGTAATCTTCTTTTAAAATATGTGTGAAATAGACTATAAAACTGAATGTTAAAAGATCAGAAGATGTCTCTTTTTAGGGTAAGTAAATAACCTAATATCCAATAATAACAACAAAAAATTTTTTTACAGATTTTATTTATTCATCAGAGGTACACAGAGAGAGACAGAGGGAGAAGCAGGCTGCCTGTGGGGAGCCTGATGTGGGACTCAATCCCAGGATTCCTGGGATCATGACCTGAGCCAAAGGCAGATGCTCAACCACTGAGCCACCCAGGTGCCCAACAACAAAATTTTTTAACTATCCTACTACTTCTCTAAGGAAACAAAAGGGAAATAATTTCTTTTATCCATTCAAAACAAATATGCATCTATATGTTATCAATTATTTGAATGAAAATAAAATTATAGGAAGCTCTATGTAAGTGAAAGTGCTTTTCACTATTAGAAAAAATAGTGTTATCTAAATAAATTCAATCTTCAGGTTATTCTCAACAGTGGACTGCTTTAGATGTAGTAGGTATTTATGGAGGAAGGACTATTTGTACATGCCATGTAAACAGCAATGGGACAGATGAAAATCTGCTTACATCTAATGCTCTAGATGAACAAACGCCATTCTCAAGGTATCAACTTCTTTCTTTGGTATTCATCAAGGAGAAATATCTAACTTCCAGCTTTTTTTTTTTTTTTTTTTAATTTTGAAGCTGAATATATAGATCTTGAATTTTTCCACTTCTTATTTTTAGGTTTGGAGATCATGAGACAGTGAGTTCTTTCATGTTGAGAGAAAATGTAGTAATACTTCTGAAATTTTTCTTACTGTTTAAGAATATTAACTCAAGAATTGCCATGCTATTATTGGCTTAGCCACCATTTGCTTGCATTTGAAAATATTTTGGTGCAGTTTGGATAAAAAGGCTACAGATATTCTCCAGTATAATAAATGAAAGGAGGATTGCCATGGAAATAGTAATGCTTAAAAGTACTTAGCTTGAGCAATCAAATTAAATTATTATAGTGTTGCTCTGTAATGAGAAAGGCAATTTTTCCCCTAGTGTTATAGATCTATGTGGAGACAAAGGGCAAAATAAGTGAGAAATGTGGTTCAGTTGACCCTGGAAGGGAGAAGTTATTTCATATGTCGGTGGAGGTTTAAAACTCATTTACCATGCATTTCTTGTTATTGCATTTTAATTATAGTGAGTACACATATGCTGACAGTGCATGAGATCATATTTGTTAAATGGACCTCAACTTATGCAGCACTCATCAGAAAGCCTCCGGGATTATACAACATATAGTCTTTGTTATGCTTACAAAATAAAGGACAACTCTATTAGGCATTTTTTCAAGGATAAGAATATGAACTAAGGATGTAAATTCCAAAAGTGTAAATAATTAGAAGACAAGAAGACCAAAAAGTCTACCTCAAAAGGATAAGCAAATAGATTAAAAAAACTTTCAAGGAATATAAATTAGTATAGCCACTTGATGGTACCTATCTTTAACATTTGTATAAATAGATATAAATGTCACACAATAGGAAAATATATATCCATTTTTATATTTATTAAATATATCCACATATATTTATTAAAGTGAGTTCAGGGATCCCTGGGTGGCGCAGCGGTTTGGAGCCTGCCTTTGGCCCGGGGCGCGATCCTGGAGACCCGGGATCGAATCCCACATCGGGCTCCCGGTGCATGGAGCCTGCTTCTCCCTCTGCCTGTGTCTCTGCCTCTCTCTCTCTCTGTGTGTGACCATCATAAATAAATTAAAAAAAAATAAAAATAAAAAAAAATAAAGTGAGTTCAGTTTCTGAGAGTATTAGGCTAATAAGGTAAAAATTGAGGATTAAATCTGTGTTGACCTATTAGCTCTGCTCTGTTTTAAAGCCCATCCTGACAGGATGCCTGGGTGGCTCAGTGGTTGAGTGTCTGCCTTCAGTTCAGGGTATGATCCCAGCTTCCAGGGATCAAGTCCCATGTCAGGCTCCCTTCATGGAGCCTGCTTCTCCCTCTGCCTGTGTCTCTGCCTCCTCTCTCTGTGTGTCTCTCATGAATAATTAAATAAAATCTTAAAACAAATAAAGCCCATACTGCCAATTATCTCCAGGTAACTTCCATAACTGCACATAGTTGCTTACAAAAAAAGCATCCAACCTGGCCCCTGGTCCTGGAATAAAAAACTCAAGCATGTGCCCTATGGATGGGACCCTTTCAGTGTTCCTTGACTGATGGGTCAGAATTAACCATATGTGAATGGTTAAGTTATTTTTATTCCCAATTATAATGATGCCATATAAAATGCTAAGAGTCCATAATTATAATGAAGATGGTGGTGTTCATGATGGTGTTGCTTTTTATTATGAAATATTTTTGATATTCATGAAGGTATAAAAAGTGATTGAAAGCACATCTACGTACCTCTCATATAGCTTTAGACATAAAACATTCCAAATATAGTTTAAAGCCCTCTATGACCACATTCCACTTATTTCCCCATAAAAATATCTATCTTAAATTTGATATTTATTATTCCTAAGCATTTCTTTACTGCTACTGCTATGTGAATGCCCCTCCAAACAATAAACAATAGTCTTAAATATTTTAAAAATGTAAAAAATCCGTGTCATACTGTATTTTCATTTTGACATTCCCTCTTGTGCTTGTCTGTGTATTATTTCTGATTCATAGAGTTCTGATTTGCAATGGTGTATGATATATCTTTATATGCTTATTTCAGATGTAATGTATTCATCCGCTTGATGAATAGACATTAAGTCTATTTGCAATTTTTTACTGTTATAAACAAGGCTCGAGGTTGTATTTTGGAACCACCCCTGAACTGGTTATTCTTTTTCGGCCACTCCAGATGTATTCCTGACTCTATTCAGTGCTCTGGCAAGGTGAACCTCTATTGACTGTTTCAATTTAGTCCCTTTTCTTTGGCTTTTCAATGGGTCCAGCTAATGGGAGACACCACTAGAAAATCAAACGGTAAAAGGTGAAAGAGTAAGTTAAGCATTTTAAAAATTATATTTTAAATATATTTTTAAATGCACACACCATCAATTTACAGCTTAATAGATCTTTGAAAAGTGAAAACACCTGGATAACCTCTATCCAGGTCAAGATATAGAAGCATATCAGCATCTGAGATGCTTCATATTTCCTCTTAGCCATAACTTCCTCCAAAGGTAACCCTTATTTTTACTTTTGTCACTACAGAAGAGCTTTAGTGTTTATAACATGTATTTGGGACAATTATAGTATCTTCTTTTACATTTTGCTTCTTTAACTCAATATAATATGTGTGATGGGTCTATGATGTTGTATGTAGCAGTAACTATTCCTTTTAAGTATTGTATAGTATTCTACTATGTGGAATTGTCACATTTTATTTGCCATTTCTACTGTTGATGGAATTTGGGTTATTCCTAGCTTTGCAATATTAAGAATAATTCTTCAATGGACATTTTCAATACATGCTTTTGGTATACATATGAATGCATTTCTCTTAGATTTGTACCTAAGAATAGAATTGCTAGGTAATTATACGGTGTACGTTTAGTCAGTAGATACTGAGGATTTTCCTAAATGGTTATATCAATTTATTCTCTCATCAGCAACATAGGATACCTCCACATTGTCATAGTATTTTTCAATTTAAAATATGTCAAGCCATTCTGGTGGGTGTCAAGATGTGTAGTATTGTGATTAAAGTTACCATTCCCTTACCAGTGAGAAATTGTGTTTATTAAAGTGTGGACATTCTTTTGGGGACATGCTTTTCCAAGTCTTTTGCCATTTTTAATCAAATTGTCTTTTGCTCCAATTTGTAGGAAAGTCTTTTGTTGGATATAGGAATTGCAAATATCTTCTAATTTTGGCTTGCATTTTCACTCTCTTGATAAACAAAGGTTCCTAATTACAATAAAAATCCAATTTATATGTTATTTCTTTTTGTTAATGCTTTCTTAAATTTTCTTTATGAAGTGTTTTTCTACTCTAAGATCATGAGTACATTTTTCTATGTTAAAAATCTTAACATAGAAATAGATAGTTATTTTTATCTGTCACAATTAGATCTACAGTTCACTTAGAATTGATTTTGCGTGTCTGCTCAACAAAGACTGGCCTGTAATTTTTCTCACTTATACTAATCTGATCATGTTTTACTTCTACTTCAAACTTTAGATTTCATACTTCCTATATGTCTTTGGTGAGCAGTGCATTGCAGGGATTTTCTAATCTTTCTTTTCTTTCTTTTTTTTTTTTTTTACTTGAAGTATCATTGACGTATACTATCCTATTAGTTTTGGGTGTATATATCATAGTGACTCATTATTTTTACACATTATGAAATGATCCCACATTAAGTCTAGTTAACATCTGACACCATGCAGAGTTATTACAATATTGTTGACTATATTTTCTATGTTGTACATTACATCCCTCTTTTATTTTGTAACTGGAAGTCTGTAAATTTAATTCCCTTTGCCTTTTGGTCCACCACCCAACCACTCCCCCAACTGGTAGGCAACACTTTGTTTCCTGTATCTATGAGTCTGTTCTGTTTGGAGTTTTTGTTCATTTGTTTTTTTTTGTTTGTTTGTTTGTTTGTTTGTTTAGATTCTACATATAAGTGGAATCTATGGTATTTATCTTTCTCTGTCTGACTTATTTGATTTAGCATAATGGCCTCTAGGTCAATCCATGATGTCACAACTGGAGAGGTTTGACTCTTTTTCATGGATGAGCATATTCCATTGTATGTATATACCACATCTTTATCTTTTCATCCATATCAATGGACTCTTGGGTTTATTCCATATCTTGTCTATTGTAGATAATGCTGCAATGACTATGAGAGTGCATATATCCTTTCAATTGATGTTTTCATTTTTTTTGGATAAATGCCCAGAAGTGGAATTGCTGGATTCTGTGCCAGTTTCATTGTTAGTTTTTTTTGTTTTTTTTTGTTTTTTTTGTTTTTTTTTTTGTTTTGCTTTTTGAGGAGCCTCCATACTGTTTTCCATAGTGGCTGCACCAATTTACATTCCCACAAACAGTGCAGGAGGGTTCCCTTTGCTCACATTCTCAACAGCACCTTTTTTTTTTTTTTTTTTTTTTTGTCATTTTAATAATAGACTGGTCAGCTATGAGTGATGTTGAGCATCTTTTCATGTGCCTACTGGAAACATAGGCCTTATGGAAAAAGGCCTATTCATGTCCTTTGCCCATTTTTAAAATTTGATTGTTCATTTAGGAATTCTCCAATCTTTGTTTTAACTGGCAGGTGTAGTTCATTTATAGTTCACGTATTACCAATATATTTGTATTTTTTTTTAACTATACTATTTTGTAGTTTCTATTTGTCTTGCTTTTTCTATGTTTAGTTAGTTGGTTCTTCATTTGAACTGGTATTTATTATTATTACTCTAATATATTCCTTCAATTGACCTGAAAGTCAGACATTTGATTTTTCATCTTCCAGTGAACTTCTTTAAAATTTAGTATGTATACTCTTTTTTTTTTTAAGATTTTATTTATTTATTCATGAGAGACACACACAGAGAGAGAGATAGGCAGAGACACAGGCAGAGGGAGAAGCAGGCTCCATGCAGAGAGCTTGATATGGGACTCGATCCCAAGACCCCAGGATCAGGCCCTGGACTAAAGGCAGGCGCCAAACCGCTGAGCCACCCAGGGATCCCTAGTATGTATACTCTTAACAAGGCATGAAGTTTGGTATCCCTATCATTTTCCTGAAAAACCCAAAGATATTAGAATGCTTTAATAGTATCATCCCTTACTGTAGTTATTTTTCTAGCTCTTTAGTAATATTTTATTTTTTAATTCTGAAATTAGTTATTTTAATATTATTATATTCTCAGATTTGCCCAGGTATTTGCCAATTTCTCTCTCTCTCTCTCTCTTCTTCTTTTTCTTCTTCTTCTCTCTCTCTCTCTCTTTTTTTTTTTTTTTGTATTTCAGTTGTTCCACACTGTTTTGGTATTTGTTTGTTTGTTTCTAAAATACATTTTTTAAGAAGACCTCTATAAGAATTAAATATAAACTGTCTCAGGTTTTGTTGAATTTTATATATTTTTGCCTTATTATTTCATAAGTATAGCTGGCTATACAATCCAATATTGAGGTTATTTTCTCTCAGCCCATTAAAGATATCAGTGTACATTTTCTTATTTTTATTAATGCTCTTGCTGCTGGTCTAACTGCTTTCATTGCAGCCTGTCAGGTTTTTTCTTTTTTTTTTTTTCCATTTCTGATTTTAATTTCTGTAGTCTACTATAATATGCCTGGTATGGATATAGTTTATTCGTCTTGGGATTTCTTCTTCTTTTTTAAAGTTTTTATTTAAATTCCAGTTAGTTAATATGCAGTTAATATTAGTTTCAGGTGTACAATGTAGTGATTCTACACTTCCATATGTCACCTGGGGCTCATCACAAGTGCACTTCTTAATCCTCATCCTCTACTTAATCCATCCCCCACCCCACTTCCCCTCTGGTTACCATCAGTTTGTTCTCTATAGTTAAAAGTCTGTTTCTTAGTTTGTCTCTCTCTCTTTTTTCTCTTTGCTCATTTGTTTTGTTTCTTAATTCTACATGCTAGTGAAATCATATGGTATTTATCTTTCTCTGACAGACTTATTTCTCTTAGCATGATACTCTCTAGCTCCATCCATGTTGTTGCAAAGGGCAAGATTTCATTATTTTTTTATGGCTGAGTAAGAGTCCATTGTATGCATTTACCACATCTTCTTTATCTATTCATTAGTCAAAGGACACTTGGGCTGTTTCCATAATTTGGGTGTTGTAGACACTGCTATTATAAACATTGGGGTACATGTATCCCTTTGAATTAGTATTTTTGTATTCTTTGGGTAAATACCTAGTAGTACAATTGCTGGATCGCAGGGTACTTTTATTTTTGACTTTTTGAGAAAACTCCATTCTGGTTTCCAGACTGGCTACACCAGTTTGTATTCTCACCAACAGTGCAAGAGAGTTCCCTTTTTTCCACATCCTCACCAACACCTGTTTTTTAATTCTATTGTTGATTTCAGCCATTCTGACAGGTGTGAGGTGATATCTCATTGTAGTTTTGATTTGTATTTCCCTGATGATCAGTGATGTTGAGCATCTTTTCATGTGTCTGTTGGCCATCTGCCTTGAATTACATAAGTTATGTCTTTCACCAAGTCTGAAAAATTTATTATCTCAGACATTATCTCTCTGAATATTCCTATTCATTCTGTCTAGTGTTTTTGCTGGGTTTCTAGCATGGTATACATTCTCATTTTATATCCAATATTTTTAATATCTCTATTATATTTTCCAACACCTTTTTATCTGAGTGATATTTTCAAAATTTGTGTCCTCAGCTGTATATGTAACTTGCTACTTAATTTGTACATTGACTTTATAATTTCTATGAATGAATTTATTTTATTGTTAGATATTTTATTTGGCTCCCTCTTATTTTGGTAGAACTTCATTTCTTATTTTCTAACCTGTCTTTTATTTCCTTGAATATTTTAAACAGAGAACATATTTGTATATTAATATTTTGCATATAAATAAATATTTTATATTCTGTATCCAACCTTTTACTTGGGAGATATCACTTTTGATGTTTGTTGCTCCTTTTGATTCATTTATGCTGACTTGTTTTATTGTGCATTGCAAGTTCAGTGGATATTATTTGTATTTTATTAAAATACTGCAGGGTGAAGGTACATGCAGAGAGAATATGTATTTGCTTTTTCTTGGTACTCTATGGTGCTAACAGTCCAGGTCAACTTTAAGACAGTTGCTTGGTTTAGAGCTTCCCTGATTTTCTATGTAGTACATATTTAAACCTGAAACACTACATTGGTAACTTTTTTCTTTTTAAGATTTATTTATTCATGAGAGAGAGAGAGAGAAAGAGACAGAGAGACAGAGAGACAGAGAGACAGAGACACAGGCAGAGGGAGAATCAGACTCCATGCAGAAAGCCTGATGTGGGACTTGATCTCGGAACGCCGGGATCACACCTTGAGCCAGAGGCAGATGCTCAACTGCTGAGCCGGCCAGGAGTCCCGGTAACTGTTGATAATGAATAGGTTCCTCCTTTCCACTCCCATCCTAACTCCTCCAAGGTACAGGTCAGTTTTTTAGCTCCTTGCCTTTATGGTTGGAGTATTTTCAAAGTTCACCCTTTTATAACATGGTATAGCATTTTAAGATTCCTTATTTTTTTTTTTAAGGTTTTATTATTTATTCATGAGAGACACAGAGAGAGTGAGGCGGAGATACAGGCAGAGGGAGGAGCAGGCTCCATGAAGCCTGATGCAGGACTGGATCCCTGGCCTCGGGGAATGGCTTGGGCTGAAGGCAGGCACTAAACCACTGAGCCACCCAAGGATCCCGCATTTTAAGATTCCTAGCTTCATGTGGAGTGTGTGCCAATTTCAACTCCAAACTATCTTCTGGCCTTCATGGATTCATCAACCCGAGGCATCAACATAGTCTTACTGCTCTGCTGCTCATCTCTTTTCTTAATGGATCTAGGGATTTCTCTCACTTTGCTTAATCTCAGCTAAATATCCAAAGACTATCTGATTTTTTCATCACCCTCATTTACGTGTATAATTTATATTGGGAAACTTTTAAAGGTATCTAGTCCACCACATTAGTAGAAACGGAAGAAGGGTATGTATATAGAACACTAGAAATTTCATTCTCTAATTCACATTTTTAGTTTTGCCTCAATAAAAGACCCTGAATTTATTTTTATATGTTTAATTATATAATTAATGTTATATGTTATATACATTACACATATAATACACACATAAAATCCTTACAAAAATAACTCTGTGGTTGGGGCATATGTTTGTAATAAATACATTTACAGATATTGTGTGTGTGCCTTTTATTTGTGATTACTTTCACATCCCTGAATAAAAATCACCCTATTGCTTCCCGCCAGCACTTCCTTAGTTTAAGTATCTGCGGGACACTTGCCTCTTGAGAACATTTTCAAAAACACACTTCAATTAACCAGTAATTAAAAATTATTTTATTATTTCTGATTTTCCTTCTTTATTATCTTCTCTCACGATTTGTGAGTGTTGAAGGGCTTATGTTTTTAGGGACATTAATTCTCTCTCACATTTGTAGCTTTTTTTCTAAATCTAAACAAGTTGTTTCTATCACACAAAGGGCCTTTTTCTTTGAGAAATATTCATTGTTTACACTTTAAACTGGAGTTGAAATAATTATAGATTTTGCTTTTTTTAATTAAAAGAAGGAATGCAATGTTATGTTTGGGTTATGTTTATGCTGCCTTACAATGCCATCACTGGGATCTAAGATTCATGATGAACATTAATGAGGAAGATCTGTTTTGAAGCCCCTAATGGCTATCAAACAAATACTTTCAGAATGTATGAATTTTCCTGAATAGAATGACATTATCATCAGTGCCTCCTGGAATTGGAATTCTTTTCATTGGTAACAAACATGTTTATGTTTGTTTTAAATGACACCAAGGCACACACAAATTGTCACCATTATTCATAAAATTTCAGAATCATAGAGACTGGGTGGGTAGAGATTTTTAGCACGTCAAGTACCTCTTGAGTTTTCTTTCAAAAACAGAAAGTGTTGCACCTCTTGAGGCCTTTCATTTCATTTTAGAATGAATTTAATTAGGAGTATAACTTGGAAGCCAGTGAAAGTATTCCGTCCTTTGAGAACTCTTAGAACAAGAGCAGATGTGCAGCCTCTCCAGGGCCTTGGAGCAGGGTTGTGGCATGGGGGTTCTGGGTACAGAGGTCAGTTTCTAGCTTTCCAGGTCTCTCTGTATGAATGCTTTTGCTGAATTGGGTTATTTTCTAAATTTTGTCCTGTGGGGGTCATTTCCTCTGCGTACATTGGTACTCAGCCCTTTCTAGAGGTTCACAAAGAATCAGCACTCACACACACTTGTGTGTATGACAGAGTTTATTAAATATGTTGGGAGCAGAAGGAGTTTTATTTTAAAGCACTTGTAAATGTTCATAAGAACTTGTTCTTCAATCTAATGATAATTCCAAGGTAATGTCAGTTTGTGCCTGACAAGTGTACAGTGGCTCTCACAGTGTGCAGTGAGTTCTCTTTTTAGATCACACTCTACTGTTAGTCTGAAGGAGTCGTTCTCTCCTTTTCCTCTAGGACAGTGTATGGTGGTCGAGGCCTGGGGGAGATGATCTCAGGCTCACATGACATATTCACTCATGACATATTAAAGTGCAATGGCACACTTTTAGGGAAGGCTGAGTCATTTAGTAACTTACTTAGAGACCAAAGAACATAATGAGGAAAACAAGGCCAGACAAGGGAGTCCACATTTTTTTGTTCAAATTCTGGCTCTGCCAGTTGCTTAGCTATCATAGGCAATTATTTCACCTGTCTCTATCTTTTTGTTCTCATCTATTAAATTGGGATAATAATAATACTTTCAGAGATTTTTTTTGCAATGAGTAAGTGAATAAATACACATAAGACACTGAGAACATTATCACATGGTAAGTGCACAAGAATCATTAGCTATTATTTTTTAACCTTGAGGCCCAGTCACTCCTTTTATTGCTTGATTAGTTAATGAGGGACTATAATTTGCAAGATGACACTTATTGTTGGAGATAAATATATATCTATATATCTATATATATAAAACTGCAATTGAAATTGAGTTTCTGTGCATAGGCAAAATGTGTGTGATTAGAATATGAAACAACATCTGCTTTTTCTGAGTGGCTTAGCCAGTTTTGTACTTCTCTTTTAACATAAGGGCTTGGAAATTGTGCTGCGTTTATTTTGATGATCAGAGCTCATTGATTCTCAGTTTGATTTCATGAGCAGTTGAGTATTTGCTTAGTGATATTTAGAAAGTTTTTTATTTTACTATTTTGATAAACTGTTACATTTAGCTTGCAATAGTAAAATTCACTTATTGTTAAACATCTTGATTACTAAAATCTCTGAAAGATAGTAACAGTTAATTTTAGTCTAACTTTTTCTAGCCCCTTTCCTACTTTGCTTTTTCAATTTAAACAAATTTTAACGAGATTTTTATAGCATGAAGTTCATTTTAATACAGATAACATATTAGAAATTTATTTACTGTTATTGATATGAGATATACTTCTTTTTAACTTTTAACCTTTAGCCCTATCTCTGAAAATTACAATATATAAAAGCATTTATCTCCCACCCAAGAGCCAAGAAAAAGCCTGGCACATGCTATTCAATGAATATAATTTTATAGCAGCGACCCCTCACATTTTCAGCTTCCCACCATTTTCTGATTGTCCTTCTAATGTTAGGGGAATTCCTGTATTATGATCTTACTTGCTCAACCAATTAAAAGCCAGAGTGCCTGCTTCGCCAGATCCCTCAGCAGCTGAGCACAGTTCTGTGACCCAGTCAGGTATATTCTAAAGACCTGTGCTAGGCAGTGAGTGACTGAGGAAGCAGTGGTGTGGAGTTTGTGGGTGGAACTGTTCCATGCTGGGGCATTAGGTCTCAAGTGCCTTTTGTGTTGGAGTAGTTGCCAATAGCAGTAAGAGAACAAGCTACAGAGACCTAAATCAGGGCTATTGTCATCAGGCCACACCCAGCCCAATTCTCTTTTCCTGATAAGATTTCCTGAAAAGATCTATGTTATTCCTAATATCCTTTTTATATGTTCCTCCTTTTGAGCTGACCTAAAAGGACTATGTTGTATATAACTCTGATTTCTGACATACAATGTTGAATAAATGAATTCCTGTTCTTTTCAAAGAAAAAAGACCTCAATTCCCTCATTTTTAAATAATAGATTTTGCCTCAGATGAACAAAATTCAGAAAACCAAATTGTAAGAGCTTAGCAACTTTATTACAAGAGTAGTTAAAATTAGTTAAAACACTAAACTCCCAGATTAGAATGGATTGTTTATAACATCTACTTTTGAGTAATATTATCAATGGCAAAACCACTTTGAAGGCACAATTAGGGTTGCTTATCTAAGACCCAAAATGACTAATTATATTTGTTGATGTCCCTGTAACCTCATCATTGCTTTCCTCTGGTTATGTATAAACTTGTCACTGTTCTTGGAGCTCCGTGTCTACAAGTAAAGACAATACATCAGGTGAAACTGATATTTGCAGAAAGAAGGGAACTATCATCTCTCTTTTTCTGGATACTGTATTTTTATCACTGTGTCCAAGTTCACATTAGATTTGTCAATAGACCTAAGTTTTGAAATACAATAATTGATGGTAAAAGACAAAAATGTTAAAATTATATGCATATTGCACCCCTAATATCAGAAAAAGAAAAAGTATCCTATGAATGGGGTCCTAATTTATGGTAACACGTGGAATTCCAGACTCAAGGTAATTGCACTATGTTCGTGTGGTCTATTTTTTATTACATATGAATCAAAGGGATCACAGATTCAATATCTCAAAGAGATATCTGCACTTCTGTGTTCATGGCAGCATTATTCACAATAACCAAGATACAGAAATAACCTAAGTATATGTTGATGGATGAATGGGAAGATGTAGTTCAAAGGGTACAACTTTCAGTTATAAGATGAATAAGTGCTGAGGATCTAACATACAGCATGATAACTATAGTTAATATAGTGCTGTATATTTGAAGTTTGCTAACAGTACATCTTAAGTATTCTTACCACACACACACACACACACACACACACAATACTTAACTGTGTGAGGTGATGGATGTGTTAATTAACTTGATCTTGCTAATCATTTCACAAATTATATATATATATATAATCATCACATGTACACTTTATATATAATCATATTTGTCAATTATTCCCCAATAAAGCTGGAATGAAAGAAAACTTACTCAGAGAAGATAGAGTGCAACACAAATATAATCAAAATAACAGTTTTTCCAAGTGTTTAAACCTCCAGGTGGCTAATAAAAATGGTGGTTTCTGGGTGTCATCCCAGAAGCAAGGTCCAGGTACTTTTTTTTTTTTTTTAAGATTTTATTTATTTATTCATGAAACACACAGAGAAAAGGCAGAGACAAGGCAGAGGGAGAAGCAGGGAGAGAATCCTCACAGGGAGCCAGATGTGAGACTGGATCCTGGAACTCCAGGATTCCACTCTGAGCAGAAGGCAGATGCTTAACCTCTGAGCCACCCAGGCATCCCCAGGTACTTTTATATATACTGAAGTTTGAGAGTGGACCACAGAATTTTTTTTTCCATGCCAGCAAATGACATGTTGATGCTCATTCGTAGTTGGATTAAGGATGTTTGCAAGACACAAGATTTTGTGCTATAAATTCTACCCTTGTTGGTTGTAGTCTTTCAAGTCTATGTAAAAGTAATAATAATAGTTGGAAAATAACATAAGGTTTTACTTGCTGTAGAATTTTTATGTCTTCAAAAATGGTATCAGGGAAAATACATTTGTGCATTTCCTCAGATATATAGATAATAAAACACAACATTTAAAATAGATAATAGGGGATCCCTGGGTGGCTCAGCGGTTTAAGCGCCTGCCTTTGGCCCAGGGCGCAGTCCTGGGCTCCCGGGATCAAGTCCCGCGTTGGGCTCCCGGCATGGAGCCTGCTTCTCCCTCCTCCTGTGTCTCTGCCTCTCTCTAGGTCTATCATAAATAAATCTTTAAAAAATAAAATAAAATAGATAATAAAACACATACTAGAGAAGTTATAAAATTTTGATTTTCTTCACTGTTTTGCCCATTGCATATTACCATGCAGATAGACACATTTGAAGCACAATATAGATCAATTAGCTGATGAAAAAGTGAAGAAAATATCGATAAGGAACTTTGGAAAAATCAATTGAGTATTGATGAAAAGTTAGGTAATGAAAGCTGGATATGATAGGTTCTGAGAAAATATGAAAGCTCTGTATGTTGAAATGACATAAAGAAATAATGTTTATGGGGTGCCTAGGTGGCTCAGTGGTTGAGCATCTACCTCTGGCTCAGGTTGTGATCCAGGGATGGAGTCCTGCATTCAGCTCCCACGGGGAGCCTGCTTCTCACTCTATGCCTCTGCCTCTCTCTCTGTGTCTCTCATGAATAAATAAATAAATAAAATCTTAAAACAAAAGAAATGATGTTTATGATGGCTTGTCTATAAATTTTTATGATCTTCAAAAGAGTAGTATCTACTGTTTCAGCTATTAAAATGGGAATGAAAGAAAGACAACAGGGATTTGGTGAGAATTGTTCTGATAACATATGTTAACTTGATGTATTCTATCATTAGCAAGTTCATTGTTTTGCCAAGTTTTTAACTGCATCAGATACTAAATATGAAGCTAAATTCCAGCATTTTTAGGTGGTAGGCAAAATAATGGGAAATAATTAAAAGTGATCTGAACTCAGAAAGGGTTTATAAAGGCCACGAAAGTTGGTAACACATGGCTGTGTTAGTAAGGAGTCTGAAGTTTGGTTGAGGCACTGAGGGACCCAGTGTGTACTTCTACCCCTTAGAAGGGTTTTGTCATTTGGCTTGAGAGTCTTGTCGCTTCAAGACTGAGACTGATTTAAAGTTTCTCAAAATGTGACCTTTTTTTTTAAAAAAAAAAAATATTCTTAATCAACTCATGCTAAAAATGAAAGCCTAAAGAAAGACTTGAGAAAAATTTCAAAGCCTTTACTTAAAAAATACCTTTTTAAAACTGCCATACAGAACATCCGGGTAACGTATTTTCACTTGCACGTTCCCAGTAAAGTTTAGGGAATTTAAAATCTCCTTAGCTTGGAATGTGGTTCACCTAAGTGCTCTTTTACATTAGCACCACATTGAAACTATCGCTAATGGAGAATCAATTTGAAAATTAAATTAACTTTGCACATCTTTTTAAAATAAAATTTGAAATAGGTTAGTAGTCTGCAAAATTAATATCTCATTAGTTTAGCTTTTCTGTAATTGATGAATGAAGTTTGTGACCAAAGAAGCATTTAGCTGTCTAGTTTTTGTTTGCCTTAAATCTATGCGAACTTGAAATACAGTCTTCTTGACAAATGAGGTTACTAGAAACTAAATGAGAATTCTTATTTGCCACCCTAGTGATGACATGAAGAATCACAGCCTTTAGCTTGGGGCTACTAAGCTCTTAATAATGAGAGAAAGGTGTTCCATCTTCACCTACAGTGGAGCCACAGTTACGATGAACAAACATAGCTGCCAAGGCTTCTCCAAAAAATATTCATGACAGTGAGAAAAATATTGATTTTAAATGCCAAGAAATGAAATATCTTCTAAAGTGTTCATTTCAATCCAACTATTATTTTCCAAAAGAAACTGAATGGACTGTAAAGTGTTTCATAGTGCTATTTCACATTTAACACTTTTTCAAAAAAAAAAAAAAAAACAAGCAAAAACTTGTAATTTTTCTCTCTCACCTACTCTTTCTAAGTATGCACACTTTCCATCATTCTCTCTTGCTCTCTTACTCTTAAACAAAACCACCTCAAAATGTGTAGAAGAGAAACAAGTTATATGAGAACAAAAAATAAGTTCTATGAGAATCAAACTAATTGATTTTTTATTTTAATAGCATAATAGGTAAATACGCAAAATATTCCTGTATAGGAGGAATATTACTTTGATGAGGGCATCAACACTATGTCTCAGCCTTTATGCTTTGGTGTCCTAGCTTCT
Source organism: Canis lupus familiaris (assembly GCF_011100685.1). NCBI lineage: Eukaryota > Metazoa > Chordata > Mammalia > Carnivora > Canidae > Canis > Canis lupus. The sequence continues at coordinate 50,851,402 of NC_049233.1, forward strand.
CTTTCATACCATATCAAAGTTATTACTGTATGAGCCAGATGATACTAATAATATACATTTAGACTGACTTCATTGGGATTATTTGCCACATCTTTGTACAAAAATGATGTAATTACTATGACATGAATGCTAGCAAATTGTCTTTTTTTGCGATTGGTATCTTTGATTCAAGTAGGCTCCTGGTTAAAGGTAAGAAAGAAATTGAGTTATTTAAAAATTATAGTGGATGCTTTTCGTATATCACTTCAAATATTTTCAGCCTCAACTTCAACTGTTGCAGTGGTGGGGTTAGCTATGTACAGGTTTCCACCAGATTCTAATATGTGCAACCTGACAGCATACTGCTGTAGGCTTGTATGATCATACTTCTTGCTTCCTGTGCTAGGGCTTCTTCGATGCTTGTGCCTCATAGGACCTGCTAAAGAAAATAATTCACATTCACTCATATACAACTTGGAATCTAAGATCTCCAAGAAGGCATCTTGATCAATGAGAATCAGAAACATACAAGAACGTTTAATTTTATTTTGTCTTCCATGTGTGGATGGTTCAAAGATGAATTTCTTAAGGTTCCTGAGATGGTTGAGGCAAGAGTATGCACCAGTGCCTGTAACTGTGGCCAATACAGTAATGCATTATTTTTTTTTTAAGATTTTATTTATGTATTCATGAGAGACACAGGGAGATAGGCAGATACACAGGTAGAGGGAAAAGCAGGCTCCCAGCAGGGAGCCCAATGTGGGACTCAATCCCAGGACCCTAGGATCATGACTTGAGCCAAAGGCAGATGCTCAACCACAGAGCCACTCAGGTGCCCACAGTAATGCATTCTTGATTGGCCTTGACTCTTTTCATTTTGCTCGCTCTCCACACTGCCCTGTCCTGCTGCCTGTTATCATTTTGACGCTACCTGCGCACAAGGCTAAGTTTCTGCTCTTGCGGGCGGGAAGACCGAGGGTAAGACAATCTGATTCCAAATTAGTAATATGTTTTGCAGCATTGAAGGCCATGTACAGATAGATAATTAATTATTTAGGTGTTAATACATTCCAGAAGCTTCCATAACAAATGATAGCAACTGAGATGGAGACTTTGATGAGCAATTTCTTATTCTCAGTTCCTTCCATCTGTGTCTATATGAATTAGAGCAGAACTAATGGGCAAAAAACCCCTCTGCCATGGCTTGTCTAGGAAATACCCCCGAAGGCAGAGCATTCCCTGGAAAATGCAACCCGAAGAATTATTCTCAAAGTACTATTGCTGCCATGATTTTATGCTTAGCTTAAAGTTTCCCCAAATTTTCATTAGTGGAAATAATTCATTGCACATATCCCCCACCAAGAACTTAAATAACTCTAAAGGATATAATATGACACATCAAAATCATAAAATACCTTACAATTGATTATTTGAATAGTGAACGAGCTTTTTAAAAATATTTTTTTTAAATTGGAGTATAATATACAATATTATATTAGTTTCAGGTGTACAATATAGTGATTCAACAATTCTATACATTACTTAGTGTGCATCATGGGAAGTATATTCTTATCTTCTTCACATATTTTGCCCATCCCCCCACTCACCTCCCTTCTGGCAACCACAGTTTGTTGTCTCTATTTCAGAGTCTGTTTTTTTTGTTTGTCTCTTTTTTTCTTTGTTCGTTGGTTTTGTTTCTTAAAAAATGTAGGAGACTGGAAAGTACATTTTTTGTTTCAGGTTCTTTTTATATGTTAATTCTCCCATCATGGTTTCTATATTATTACTGTCCTAGGTTTTACATCTACAATTTTAGTTTAGAGTATTTTTTTTCTTAGATAAGTTGAGTTTTTATATTTATTATCATAATAGTTTTAAATGGATAAAAAATTTTAAAAATATATAATAGAAACAGTTCTACTCTAATTCTAAACTAATACTCTAGTTTCAAAAGAAAATATTTGCAAGTGAAATTTTTAGGCTAAGTTACCATATTACTCTTTACAATTAGAAAGTAAAGTGGGGGGGGGGGGCTGGGTGGTTCAGTGGTTGAGCTTCTGCCTTTGACTCAGATCATGATCCCAGGGTCCTGGGATTGAGTCCCATATCAGGCTCCCCACAGGAGCCTGCTTCTCCTTCTGCCTGTGTCTCTGCCTCTCTCTCTGTGTCTCTCATGAATAGATAAAATCTTTTTTTTTTAAAAGGAAAGTGGAATGTTTTAAAAAGAAATCAAACAATTATTACATTACTTGGGCTTCCATTAAGATCATGTTAATAGATTTAGTTCAACATTTTCTCCCTAATGGAATATCTAAGCATCTAAATCAAGATTGTTTAATACCAGGGTTTATAATCAATTCATTCAAGGTAATTGAACATAGGTGAAATATGACTCTATAAAAATACACAAAATCTGAAATATAGTACTGTGGATGTTATTTTTTTTTTTTTAAAGATTTTATTTACTTATTCATGATAGTCACAGAGAGAGAGAGAGAGGCTCAGAGACACAGGCAGAGGGAGAAGCAGGCTCCGTGCACCGGGAGCCCGACGTGGGATTCGATCCCGGGTCTCCAGGATCTCGCCCTGGGCCAAAGGCAGGCGCCAAACCGCTGCGCCACCCAGGGATCCCTACTGTGGATGTTATTAGGCTAAATTCTGACATTCAAGTGTACCAAAATACTAACTTGTTCAAAGTAGGATAAAATTTAAAGGCAATGAAAATTCTTTCTCCCCAAAATACTCTCCGTACTTAATTTTGCCTGCCTTGCAGAGTTAAGGTAAGAACTAAAACTAACGGGGATAAAGAATTAAATATTATGCATGGCACATACTAGGCCTCTTTAAAATAATAATTATGCTTATTGTTGTTAAAGTCATTTCTGTACTTCTGTAAAAAGCCACAAAGAGGGATCAATTTCCATAGTGATGTGTTGGCTTTTTCTTTTTAAGAAAGATGAACTGAAATTCTTTCATTTCATATCCCCTGATAACTCAGTTGAGTAGAATGCCAGGTAATGAGAATGTCTCATTTTTTAATGTGCTGTGAACTTGTGCCTACAACATTGGTGGGAAGGTTTAATACCTCTGGATGGCAGGCACGCGGAGCTGCGGGAGCTCTACCAACGTGTGAAACTCTGAGCTGTGGGCTGTGTTTTTATTAAGTGCACTTGGCTTTCCTGCTGCTTTTCTTTCTAAACTCCACCCTGAAAAGCACAGACCTCTTTAGCAAAATTAAGGGAAAACAGAGTGATCTCTCTTTGGGCAGTAATCGTGTGAAATAGATTAAGAAATACACTTGCTCATGCCAGCAGGCAGCAACTACAAACTGACAAATGTTCACAGACTCAAGTCACAGAACAAAGGGAGTGAACACTGTGACTTGTCTTTATTTATCTTTACCTCCAAAGGTATATATGTGTGTGTATATGTGTGTGTGTATGGGGAGGGATAGAAATTTCACCCCACAGAGAACAGGAAAATAACCAAAAGGAATGTAGAGAAAAGTAATAGTTTGAAGAGTACAATTTTTTTTCTGTCACATTTGCAAATAATGATAATAATAACATTATTATTATTATTATTATTATACCTACAAAGCAGAAGTTTTATGATCAAATTCCTATACCAGAACTAATCTGGTAAATCGTATTGTCTTGACCGTGCCTCATGATAACTTGAAGTGCAGCTGTAGATGGTTAATTGTTCTTCTCTTCTTATATCATTAACAGTTTTTTTTTTTTTTTTTCCCAAGAGGAATGTTGTCCTAGACTTAGACAGAGTAGGGTCAGACTTGCCCAGAAAGCAGTGTGGCATTTTCTCAGTTTACATCAACTTCTTATTTTTAAACGTTGCTTAGGGAAGAGAGAATAAAAGCATGGAACAGACCAAACATGATAAGTCATTATGACATTTTGTTTGGAGCATACAAAAGTCCCTCCCTGTGCTGACTTCTGAAAAATGAAAGCAAGCTAAGAATACTATTCCTGGAATGGTGTGTGTCTGAGTGGAAACTTCTGGACACTACTTATCACCAGGGTCCTGGATTAAATTATTCAATTCAATGTTTAATGAGTGTTCACTGAAGGTCCATTGACTAGCCTTGACAATCTCTGAGATGCAGAGATTTTTTTTTTCTCTTTGGGAAAATAACTGTAACCTGTTAAGAGATAGGGAGGACAGTGGAGTTAGAATATAGTCTATTTTTTAAAAAGAATGTGATCTCAGAGGAGACAATCTTTCAGTTCATCCAGTGCATTGCTTCCGGTGCCTGAGTACATGGGAGAATGAGCCTCAAGATCAAGGTGTGGGGGCCACCTGGGTGGCTCAGTTGGTTGGGCATCTGCCTTTGGCTCAGGTCATGATCGCAGGGTCCTGGGATCAAGTCTCATATTGGGCTCCCTGCAGTTGAGCCTGCTTCTCCCTCTGCCTGTGTTTCTGCATCTCTCTCTCTCTCTCTCTCTCTCCCTCTCTCTGTCTCTCATGAATAAATAAATAAAATCTTTTAAAAAGAAAAAGATCAAGGTGTGGGACACTATGGGTAGAACTGGAAGAGCTGCAGGACCTGTAAGAGCTTCAGGAAGAATTATACCACAAAATCAGGAGGAAATTACCATGGATCTCCTTGTTGGTGTTTAGATAGAACCATACAAGGGTAGGATGCCCTCTTGAAATATGTGGGTCCATGTGAAAAGACATCAAATAAATGAACTAACGGAGTACATCTGACCATGCTGGGGAGAATGTAAACCTGAGAGAAAGACCACTGGGCATCAGCAGAGTGAGAAAACCCTGCCTTCTGAGGAACCAGGGCAGTACAGGGCATGGCAGCTTCAGGCATAGGAAGAATAGCTCATTCTGAAGAACCTAAAACGCGCTTCTCATGGTGGGTGGTACTTATTTCCAAAGAATTTTTTGGAAATTTCTGAAATTGTTTCTGGTTGTCACGTTTGATGGAAATAGAGCCATTTAGAAGGAAGGACCCTAGGTTGCTAGGTACTCAGTATTGTTCGGGAAAGCAAAACAAAACAAAACAAAACACACACATAGAAAACTTGCCCTAAGTTTTGTAGGATTTTGAAATATCCCATCAGTTATTTTTGTGGTTCACACACCCTCTTCAACTCTCTGAATCTAGAACATAACTCTTTTACACACATAAACACAAAGTAAGTGTTTTTGTGTGATCATAATATATACTAAATTACCTGGAATGCAGGTATTGTATAACTCTAGGGAAGGCTGCACTTTATTTTGCTCAGAACTTTAAAACAATTGTTTATCATATAAGAGAAAATTGCATTACCAGCACTCTTGTTGTAGTGGAATTTGTGCAGCCAATAAAATACACCTAAATCAGTAAGCTTTTATGGCTCTTTCAAGTATTTCTAATGGATGCAAGCATAGAATCACTTCATTTTGTATTCTATTCTAGTGCAGTCATTCTCAAGCATTTACATGTAAACTATACATTACTTTATGATAAATTCCATTTCTCTTATTTCTCTTTTACATGTCATGACATTATATTGATTCTTTGAAATTGTATGTACGGGTAGATTGCATTATCTATGAATTTCATTTCTGGATCTTAGAGAGGATGTCAAATATTTGTAGTAAAAGGGGAAGTAGGCCGGATAAGGTTGAGAATCCTCTCTCAGGTTCTTTGGTGTTGGAAAACAGTCTTTGGGAGACACTGGGATTTGGGAGGACATATTAAAACTCCCATTTTCTGTTTCTTTTCTATTGCAAACCTAGTGTGAGGACTATAATGAGTGACTTCACGATTTTTCTCTTCACGTTTTTCCAAAGCAGTGTTGATTCTTAGAATTTCTAGTAGATTTATTTTTTTCTTATAGTGATTTTGGGAAATTTATAAGGAAATGCCTTTTAGTTTACACACAAGAAAGGCAAACACAACACAATTGTTCTGAAATATAATGTTACCTTACATACCAACATATGCAGACTGAGGGGGTATGTTCTTTACCATTGCAAATTGAAAGTATCATTATCAAGTATATGAATGCATTTGGAAGTATCATTATCAACTATGACTTCGATGATGGGAGAGAAACTATTTTCCAAAACTTAATATTTATTCTAGATCAGCAGTTCCCTGACATGGGGTTAGTAATGATGGAATCACAGAGGCTTTGGGAAATGTACATGGACTTTTGTGCTTGCCTTCTCAGGGCTTGGAACCCATATACAATGGTTGCTATGGGCTGAATATTTGTGCTCTGCCCCCATTTCATATGTTGAAACTTAATCCCCAAGGTGATGATACTTGAAGTCGAGGCCTTTGGGAGGTGCTTCTATCATGGGGGTAGAGTGTTCATGAATGAAATTAATGCCCTTCTAGAAGAGGCCTCAGAGAGCTCTCTCACCCCTTTTGTCATATCTTTTGGAGAAGACAGCCTTCTATGCCCCAGGAAGCTAACCTTTCCCAGACACTGAATCTACTGGCACTTGATCATGGACTTGTGCCTCCAGAACTGGGAGAAATAGGTTTCGGTTGTTATAAACCACCCAGTCCATGGTATTCTGTTATAGCACCCAAAGGAATGCTGACAATGATATTTTATTTTCAATCTTAGAGAAGGGGGCTTGAAATCACAGTAAGTTCATTGTTAAAAGAGACAACACTAAATATTTTTTTAAAGATTTTATTTATTTATTCATGATAAATACAGATACAGATACAGAGAAAGAGGCTGAGACACAGGGAGAGGGAGAACCAGGCTCCATCAGGGAGCCCAATGTGGGACTTGATCCTGGAACTCTGGGATCGTGATCTGAGCCAAGGGCAGACACTCAACCACTGAGCCACCCAGGAATCCTGAGACAAGACCAAGTATTACGAAAATCAGTATGTCCCCCCAAATAGCAAAGTGGGAAATATTGGTTAGATAACCTATACTTTTTGGTCATTGTGTTTAAAAGTTCTGTTTTTTTAAGTAGTTCGTGCCGGCTTACATCTCTGGAGAAGATATTTTTAAGATGATTCATTGAGTTAGTTGCTTACTTCCTCGAGACCCAAATTAGGCTGCATGATATTCATAATAGTGTAATCTAGAGTTTGGATCTGGGTATCTGACACATCTGTATATGTTCTCAACAGATATGAATAGGAGCAGAAAGAGCCTATTTAGATTAATAGCCAGTTTAAATTTCCCTACCCACTGACACACTGAACTCTAATGGGAAAAAGGTTTGAGGATTGATGTCACCGACAGGATAGGATGGGACAAAATGAGTTGGAGTAGCATTAGGACAGGGTATTCAGAAATGGAACTGTGTGACTCATACCAGAGCTTATTTGGAATGCCTCGCAGCCAGAAAGTTTTTACTGAACATCGCTGCAGGTAGGAGGCTGGATTGGACAACTTATTTTTATTATATGGGCCCAGCCTGAAATAAAAACAAATCATAACAAAGAATTCCATGCCCATATGTTTCTATATTTTTACTTTTTTGTTCCACATATATTTTTCCATATGCTGATTCCACCCCCACATTTTCACCCGTGAGCCAAAAATTTTCATGATGGAAGTCATTAGAAATAAAACAGAGGGAAGGATTATATACAAAATTGTAAAGGATTTATAAACAAGATCATCTAAAGATCATCTATAACTGTTCACTGCTTGACTTAGATTTTTTTTTGTTTGTTTGTTTGGTTAGTGTTAGTCTCTGTCCTTTGTATGTATATATGATGTTCACTTACTGGAGCATAGATGTAGTCCCAGCAGCTTTTATATGTAAAAAGCCTCTGATAAATGTCCATAAACTAAACAAAAGCAAAAAGCTCTGGAGACTAAAAGTTGGCATTAAGTGCTCAAATAACACACTGACCAAGTACATATTATTGTACCATTAAGCATGTATCACTGTTTATAGATGTATTTGTTGCACCATATATAGTTTTGTTTCTTTTAATATTGAATATAATATGACTCCAAACATTTTCTCTAGAACTGTGGGAAGTAGAAGACGATATGTATGTCATTTTCACCATAAACACCTTTCAATGACTTTATTGAGATATAATTCACATACCATACAATTCACCCTTTTAAATTATACGATTCAATGGTTTTGGTATATAACATGACTAATTTTAAAAATTATGGTTCTTTTTCTTTCACACACACACACACACACACACACATACACACAATTATTCACCTAAAACCACTTTAAGTGTATGACTTAGTGGCATTAATTACAATAACAATGTTGTACAACCATCACCACTACTTTCAAAACTTATTTATCACCTCAGAGTATTTTAAAAGAAAATCTATCACTTTTGATTCAGAAAAAGTAAGCCACATCCTAAGAAACTTATAATTCCCAAACAAAAAAGAAACATTTTTAAACTTTTTCTTAACGTATATCAATAGTTCTGACAGGGCAAAGAGGGGTTCATGGTGACAAGAGTCTATAATGGAGTATCTGCATGCTTTCACACATGGATTACAATAGGCACCCGTCCTCCCACCTCCAGCATAGGCTCAGTCATATCCACATGGACACAGGATTCTAAATGTGAGTGTGCGCACACTCTCCAACAGACAGAGGCTCACCAAACAGAAATAAACCAACATATGTGCACAGAGGCATATAGAGAATAGATGACCAAATGCTGAGGAAGCTAATCTGGAGTGTGATGATAAATGAAGGAGTATGTCAATTGAGAAAGAAGAATATTTAGATACTAGGTGTTAGGTAAATCTGGTGGTTTTAAAATATGCACACAAGTTTTTGGACACTCCTCCCATCAACAGGTAGATTTCAGGTTGGCCTTACAAACTTTTTTCTAAAGAACAAAATGTAGAGGAAACAAGATGGTATGATTCTGAGACAAGTTAGGAAAGGCCAAGAGGCCTCTGCTGGACTCCTGGCTATTCTTGGAACCTAGATTCCATGCCGTGAGAAAACCTAGTCCTTATGGAGAGCCCACATGAAGGTATTTTGTCTAACAGCTGCCAGTGGAGTCTCAACTGATAGTCAGCATCCGTCATGAGGTATATGGATAAGGAAGCCATCAAAACCACTTAAGGTCACCATCAGACTAAAACCACATAGGAAGTTCGAGCAACAACCAACCAATTGAGCCATGTCAATTCTCAGAACAGTGAAAAATGATAACACATGATCATCGTTTTTATGTCATTGAATTTGGGATAATTTGTTGTATAGCACTAGGTAATCATAATGGTAAGTGAAGTGATTGAAATAGGTAGGTAGTTATAGGGTAGTGATCATCAAAGGCTAAGATATTTGCTTTCCTTGAAATAGAATGAAGAAAAGAGTGTTTTTGGTATTTATTTTTAAAAAAAGATTTTATTTATTTATTTGAGAGAGAGAGAGAGAGCACAAGCAAAAGAAGGGACAAAGAGAGAAGGAAACTCCCTGCTAAGCAGGGAGCTAAACTTGGGGCTCCACTCCAGGATTCTGGGATCATGACCTGAATGGAAGGCAGCCACTTAACTTACTGAGCCACATAGGCATCCTGAAAAGAGTATTTTTAAATTTTGGTTTACTTTTTTCCATTCTTGAAATTGAGCAACAAGAGTTTCAAACAAAAATGAACCAAAAATATTTACAAAGAGGATGAAGATTTTTATAATTCAACATAGATCTTGAAATTTTTCTATTGCTTATTTGAGTGATGCATATTTCCTAGCTTTGGAATAATATATTTGTTTGAAATTAAAGTAATAAAAACATCTCATAAGCACATGACTATCTCATAACTAATTATTTTTATTTATTCATTATCAATATTTATTAAGCATCTATTAAGTGCTGAGTATCCTGCTAGAGATATAACAGCTGATAGTATATGATCTTTATACTCGAGGAGTTTATGAGAAAGTCTTAAGAGAGAGACAAAATGAAAAGAAGCAATTATGGGGGCAGCCCAGGTGGCTCAGTGGTTTAGCGCCACCTTCAGCGCAGGATGTGATCCTGGACCTGGGATCGAGTCCCACCTTGGGCTTCCAGCAGGGAGCCTGCTTCTCCCTCTGCCTGTGTCTCTGTCTCTCTCTGTGTCTCTCATGAATAAATAAATAAAATCTAAAAAAAAAAAAGAAGAAGAAATTATGGTATAGTGCGGCAAATCCCATACATGAGTAAGTGATCTATGATAGAGTGTGGGAACAAATCATGAGTTCTTGTGAGAAGGTTGGGGAGATGTCAGGAAAGGATTCTTAGAAGGAGTCTTGGCTATGTTGACACCTTACGAAGAGAAACTAAGAGTTCATCTAGTGGAGCTCTAGAGATATATGGAAAGATTGGGGGCGGGAGGGCTAATGGTTTAGATTGAGAGCATAGAATGTGCAGTGACCTAGAAGCAAGAGTGTACATATTGGATGCTGAACACTTGCAAGTGTCTTCATATGGCTACAGCAGAGATCACAAGGGCAGAGAAGCAACAAGGAGAACATCAGAGATTCCTCCGTCACAGTAATAATTGTGAATTTTATCCTAGGGCTTTGAATGCTTTTAGGAAAGAGAGAGACATGATCAGATTTGACTGCAATGTGGACAACATATTTGAAGGAAGCAAGACTAGAATCTGGCAGGCCAATCAGAGCAATTCATGCGAGAGATGACAGAGGCTGGAGCCAGGCAGTGGTGTAGGAAGAATCATCCTGTGAAGAGGAAACAGAGCTATTGTTCATTTCCAGCCTATGGATCCTCCACTCTGCATGAAGGCCTTTTGGACATGGATAAAACAGATTGCAAGTTAGTAATCTAATTTCAAGAGGGACAGATCCTGAGTATGTATTTCAGAGTGCCAAAGCCTATCCGGAAAGTGGATACCCATGTGGCATTCTGGATCGAATGCCATATGTGTTGTAAAAGCAGACAGGTGCTTTGATAAGCTAGTAACAGATTTCAAAAACAAAAATTCTCTTTTAATGAGAAATCTCTGCCACACCAGTAACTTATACAGAAACAAAGATTGGTGTGTGTATATCTATGTGTCAAATGAATATTCATGCCTCATGAGCCACTTTAACATTTTCACAGTCTGACCTTGAATGAAGGGGTCAGAGTACCACTCATTAAAAAAATGATAACCCTTTTCTTATGAGCCTACTTGGTATTGCAAATTGGAATTTGTTTAGCCCCTTTTGAGAATGATTCCTCAAATTAGGGCAGTGTACTAGGTGCTCACAATGCCAGTATGCTTTGAATGCAATCAACACCTATAGACATAGTAATTTATTTTTAAGCATTATGTATGTGTAAGTATATGCATATGCATGTGTGTATGATGCTACCTATGTGGATTAATAGATGCATAAATACAGGAAATGAATAAACTAAGCCATTCAATAACAGAATCTTTTAATGCATTCAATATAAACTCAATGAGGAATTAAAGTGATTCTTTGCCAACAGAATAGCTGACTATGATAGGACAACTGATTTCTTCTGCTGCTACCAGAACAAATTAACATCACTGTGGAGAGAAAAAAGGAGAAGTGGTTTGCAGCAATTCATACAATAAATAACCATAGTAGCTGTAGCTATTGTCATGGAGCCAAAATGCTTTAATTTAAATCATTTATACTAATTACTGAAATTGCAAGGGAATCGTTAGGAGTAGGTATTTATAGAAATTCAAAAGGGAAATTTAGTGGCACTATAGATTCCATATTTGTATTCCTTATTTCATTTTATTTTTAACTGTTGTTATGAAGAGAGTAGACAATGGTTTAGAAAGACAGGTCAGGATCATTACAAACAGGTGACCTGTGAGTAGGGGCTGGGAGTAAATATTCCTTATGACTGGAGAGCAGAAATTTACTATTTCTCGTCATGTTATGTTTTATTCTTTTGTCTATAAGCTATTACATCAGCCCAGCTTGAAAGGAAAGCAAGCAAGAGAAAATAACTGCAGGCCACAACCATGGTCCAGACACTGCTGTACTGTCTCATTCAATCCTCATAATAACAATATGACTTGGTTAGGCTTAACATCATGTTCAAGTGAACAATCTTAGAGTTGAAAAGGTTATACCATGTGAGGTCCTCTGACCATTAAATCCTAGAGGTGGGATTCAAAACAAGATCTGTCCTGGGATGCCTGGGTGGCTCAGTCCGCTAACTGTCTGCCCTCAGCTCAGGTCATGATCCTATGGCCCTGGGAGCCTGATCTAGGCTTGCATCAGGCTCCCTGCTCAGTGGCAAGCTTGCTTTTTCTTCTCCCTCTCCCTTTGCTGTTCCCCCTGCTTATGCTCTCACTTTCTCTATCTGTCAAATAGATAAATAAAATCTTTAAAAAAAAAGCCCAAAAACGAAAAGCAAAAAATAAAACAAGATCTGCCTTGTTAGATCTCACAGTCTCTGTAAGGAATACCAGCCACCACTGTCCCTCATCTCATCGATCTCACTGGGTGGCCAAGGATGTCATCATTCTGGTGTGAGATACAAATGTAAAGCAAATAAGCAGAATTTCAATTTTGTGATTTGAAAGTTACAGTTTTTGAACTACAAAGGAATTTGGAGATCTTCTAGTCTAAGGGATGTACTTTACAGAGGAACCAACTGAAACTCACAGAGGAAAATTGATTAACTCAATGTCATTCTTATTGTTGGTAGTGGACTTGGGACTAGAATTCACATCTCTTGAGCCATGTTGGAAATCAATTTACACTGACAGAAACCATAATAATACAATACCTAATGATCATGAGATTTAAGTGCATATCCAAACCAAACATGACTTGTTTTGCCACACTTGGATTGTCAGTTTTACTTCTCTGAAAACAAATCTATGAAGATTTGAATGTTTTGCATTTGAGTTTCTAATACAATATCTTCTCTTCATTCTTTTTACTTCTGTAGAAATGTCTAAATGTAAACACAAACAATAACAGAATTAAAGTGCAAAAAACAAAGTTGCATTATATATGCCCAGTTTAAGATAAATTCATCCTGGCTTGGCTTAATGCAGTTTCTGCTGGGACTTCCCTTTTTCTCTCATAGATCAATTAGAATCTTTTACTCAATATATCCTTGAATCTCTCACTCTATCCACTCTGCTGATATTCTCTCAGCCAGGCCAGAGCTATTACTCTCTGCTTTTGGCCCTGAGGACAGAAGGTTCTTTGATTTGAATTTTAAATACTCTTTAGTTTGAGGGAGGAACTCCATTTTTTCAGCTCAAAATATCCTGAGCTCTGTCTACAGAATTTCTATGAATTAAAATAATATATTAAATGTACATAACACCTGAGGTTATCAACATCTCGCCCCAATTTGCCAGGGACCTTTCGCTTTCAGCACTGTGCCCAGGAAACCCCTGTCTCAGGGAAAATGGGATTCGAACTAGTTTTCAAGGATATTTTCCATATAATTATTTGGTCTTGCAAACAAACCTAAGGCGTAGGCAGGGTAGATGTTATCATCACAGTTTTGCAAAATTGTTTGCATTTCAGTTCTACGATTGACTCTGTAATCTTAGGGGCCCCCCCAACCCTTTTATGTTTAAGTGCATTAATGTGTAGTAAAAAAAGAGAAAAAAAGCCACTTGACAAAGTCAGTAAGTCTTATGTGTCATCTGTTTACTGGCTTAATCAAACTCTAGTAAATGCTTAGTACTCAAGAGATTAAAAGTGACTTACTGAAGGTGATCATCCTAATGTCTGTTGCCATTAGTATTATACTCAGCTGCTTCTCTTTTGGCTTCCATGGTTCTTTCAGTTTCCCCATTTTATACATTCTCTCTGAATTCCAGATCTTTCCCTGCTGGTCACCTAATCACCCATAACCTCTTTGATGGGCTCCACAGACGACTTCCTCTCCAAGCAGCAGGTTACCTTCCTTTTTATTTTTTTTTTTTAAGATTTTATTTATTTATTCATGAGAGTCACAGAGAGAGAGAGGCAAATAGGCAGAGGGAGAAGCAGACTCTGTGCAGGGAGCCCGATGTGGGATTTGATCTGAGGACCCAGGATCAGGCCCTGAGCAGCCAAAGGCAGGTGCTCAACCACTAAGTCACTTAGGTGTCCCACAGGTTACCTTCCTTAACAGGAAAGAAGTTGAGATGCCTGAGTCATCTGGCTCTGCCCTCTGCAAGTTGTGTAGCCTGAATCGTTCAGGTATATTATCCCTAGGTCCTCTAATTTCATCAGTTGTTAGAGGGGTGATGGGACATCATCTCTCATAATATCCTAGGATTGCCCTTCTCACAGGGACATGGGAAAATTAGCAAAATGATTACTAGATTATTCCTTTGTAGCAATACATGGAACAATGTCTGAAGCATAGTAAGGCATTAGGAGGGTAGCTATTTTAATTATCTGGAGAAAACCTAAAAAGGCGTAGATTTGGAAACTCAGGTAATAAAGACAATTTTGAAACAAGTATAGTTTATGGCTCTTTAAAAATAACTACTATACATACTCTAGTTAAAATGAATGATTCAGCGGGTTGTCTGGGTGGCTCAGTCTATTAACCATCTGACTCTTGATTTCAGCTCAGGTCATGGTCTTGGGGTCATGAGATCATCAAGCCCCACCTCCCGCTCCAGGCTCAGTGCAAAGTCTGCTTGAGATTTTCTCTCTCCCTTCCACCCTCTCCTTCCCTGCCTCCTTTCATGCTCTCTTTCTAAATAAATTAATCAAATCTTTAAAAAAAAATGAGTATACAGGATTCATGAAAATCTTCATTTCATTTAGGGAACACTAACTTTTTTGTGTGTTCTTGAGAGTCCTGTAGGTCCTAACTTTTTGAAGGACTATTATGGTTTAATCCATTATGTATATGGTCTGTCATGAAGTAAATTCTGTCATTCTATAAATTGGGCTAAGATTAGAGAGGTCATGGTTCTCATTTTTTTTTTTTTCTGTGATTTGCCGTCAATTTGATTGAGCTGAGGTCACTAGGAATTGAGTTAGGGGCATGTTGATATGAAAATGAATTAAGGAGCACGCATATAGCAGGGTAATCAACAGCTAAAGGAATAGTTAAATGCAAAGTCAAATAAGATAATGAGTAAAGAAGTGGGAATTACATAAATTATTTTTATGTAATATCTGGGATGCTCCTGAGATTAGAATGTTGATTTTGTTGAGTCTGTTTAGTTGGTTATTTCAGAATTTTCCTATGAAAACTAGATAAAAATGCATGGAGTTGAAAACACACAGACAGAAATAATTAGCAAACTTTCTGGAATCCAATTTAGCTGTACTTTCCTTCTCGGTTCCAAAATGTTTTGAATTAATTGATGAGCTCATAGCGAGAATTGATACAGAGAGAAGACTCCAAGAGTAAATCATACAAAATAAATTTTGTTCTGAAGAAAGAGCTGACACCCACTGTGTAATCAGAGTTTTGCTCCACAGGAGCCCCCTCTACCTCCCCACACCTCACCAAAGTCTGGTGTTTTTAATGTTTTTTCAAGTCTATATTTTAGCCAGAAGGATTTATATCAAGAATAAGCCATCAAGTTGTAGGGAGATGAAGAATGAAGGTCACAACCTGTCTATTTTATCTTTCTATTACTCCCAGCCTAAAACTGGCTCCTGGGGTAATGCCTATTTCTGTAAGAAATTCTTTTCACTGATCTCTTCTTTGTGGTTCTCATAATAGGCTGCATTCAAGAGCATGTAAGCATCTAATGTGCATGCACTGAGACTTCTTCAAGGGGGAAGAACCTGGCTCCGGAAGCCTGTGGGCTTCTACTTGACACCAGGAATTCTGAAGTGCCTGCACTCAAAAGAAATCCTTCTCTTCCCTGGTGTCCTGATTAGAAAGGGCAATTCACAACTTATTTTAAGAGGCCACAGACTCTAGAGGCGGGTCCAAGTTCCTCTCTTCTCTTTACAGGTGGTTTATAAAGTATGACTTTGCAATGTTTTATTGTGTTTTCACGTATTAGTAAGTAAATTATTAAGTAAAAGCAGCCTGATGCTGAGAGTACAAGAAACACATGTACTTTCTTTGTCTATATGCATGTGTACACATGCGGTGAGAGATTCAAAGCAAAAATAGGATCTTTGACAAGCCTGTTTACTGAACAGTGAGGCTCCTATGTGTACGTATATGCATGTCTATGGGTCTCTGTGTGTGTGTGCGTGCACATGCGCACACGTACGCTGCATCAATTGTGCAGGGGTGCTCTTTGATAAATGAACGATCTGTTCGCTTGCCTTTCAAAACTACATTTTCACCTCATTTTGTCTCTTGCTATCTCTTTTGGAGCCTTTGATTTCTCTGTTGAATTGAATAAGATATTCTGTGATTTGAAATTATTTCATCTGATGTCAGAGGAGTTTTTCAAATCCTCTCAGGTGTGGTTTCATGAGCAAGCCAAATGTTTGCTCTCTGTTCTGTAGCTACATTTTATGAAACACTTGTAATAGACTTAGCACCATAATAAATCACTAAATTAACCTGTTTTGTGAATTTAAAATGAAATAATTTTGTGAAGAATAAATCGCTTAATAAGATTTGTCAAATACTATCTCACAATCAGAAGTATATTATCTGAGATTAGATGCATAAGTGAGATCCTAAGAATATAAATAGTCAGATGGATAGGCAATAACATGTCAAAGATTTTTAATAGAACATGACCATCACCATATTTATATTAACTCATTTGTTTTTTATGACTTTAAAATAGGGAAGGCTGATATTTTTATCATCAGGGACTCTGCCTGTAGGGACTCTGAGTCATAGAGATTATGTCATTTGTCTGAGGTTTCTGCAGCTAGATGTAGAATAGCCTAGAAAAGAAGATATTTGATAATTTCTAAGCATTCATTCTTTTTAAATTCAATAACAAAGCTTTGTTAAATAAATATTAATAAACCGAATAAACTATTTTTTCAGACTCACTAGACTTAAACTTCTGTAGTCGTTGCAGCCCTTCTTGTTTGTTTGTTTTTACACTATTTGACAGATGTATTTGTGGAAATGTTAAATTTGCAAAGAACATTAGCTTGGAGTGCATCCCTGGGGAGAGGTTTCTATAATGGTTTATATATTTTTTATTTTCTTTCCTATCTTGCTTTACCCTCCCTACTCCCACTCATTTATTCATAAAATCTTAGGCATCTGGTTTATTTGAAGTATGGACCTGAGAGATAGAAATACCAAGTTGAATGGAAAAAAGAAACTTATATTTTAATGGGAAAAGTACATAAATTAACTGTTACTGTAGAATATGCAAAGGGAACAAAGGGTGAGGGGTTGGGTGGGTGTTAAAATCGAATGTGGTGTGTATGAGTGTGGATGTTATATAATCTTTTACATTTCTTTTTTAAAAATATTTTATTTATTTATTCATCAGAGACAGAGAGAGAGAGAGGCAGAGGCAGAGACACAGGCAGAGGGAGAAGCAGGCTCCATTCAGGGAGCCTGATGTGAGACTCGATCCCTGGTCTCCAGGATCACGCCCTGAGCCTAAGGCAGGTGCCAAACCGCTGAGCCACCCAGGGACCCCCTGTTTCACATTTCTTATTTTATGTTTTCCTTTGATAAGGGCCCTAAAAAGAAATTACATATTGACTGCACATTACTGCATTGTACTTCACACATTTTAAATCGTAGTTACGGCAGATACCTAACGGAGATCAAATTTATATTCTTTAAGTAAAATAATTTTCTACACCACTTTTTTGCCCCATTTAAATTAAGCTTGAAAAGTAAATTGGATTTTCTTTCTCTCTTGGCCACTAGTATAATATCAGCTATTCTGGGATGCCTGGGTGGCTGAGTGGTTGAGTGTCTGCCTTGGGCTCAGGGTGTGATCCCGGGTCCTGCGATCAAGTCCCACATCAGGCTCCCTGCATGGAGCCTACTTCTCCCTCTGCCTGTGTCTCTGCCTCTCTCTTTCTGTGTCTCTCATGAATAAATAAATAAAATCTTTTTTTAAAAAATCAGCTATTCTTATAGGAATCACATTCACATTAACTTTAAAAATTCTGAGTCCTTGAAGAATTAAGGACTGTATTATTTACTGGGAAACTCCCCAAATCAATTTCCATCTTGACTGTAATGATGCTACTTACTGTGTCTGGAAAATGTGATATACAAGCACAAGTAGTTATTATATGGACTGCCTTCACAACATAATTCTGAGGAAGAAGCTTAAAGCAGTATGCAGTAAGAATAAGCATGAATTGGAGATAATGTATATTCTTTCAACTAAAAAAAAAAAAAAAGAAGAACTGAGGTGCCTGGGTGGTTCTTTGGTTGAGTATCCCTCGGTTTTCACTGAGGTGGTGATCTCAGGGTTGTGAGATGGAGCCCTGTGTTGGGCTCCATACTTACTGAGGAGTCTACTTGAGATTCTCTCTCTCCCTTTCCATCTACCCCTACCCCCAAGCCCCCCTGTTTCCGCTTGTGGGTGCTCTCTCTCTCTCTCTTTCAAATTAATAAATAAATCTCAAATAAAAATAAAACTACTGCATATTGTGGCCATTCTTTCTTTTGAAAGATTTCCTGGTGTTTTGCATATCACAATGCCCCGGAGTTAGCTTTGCAAAACAAGTGTATGAGTGCGTAACGGACCAGAGATGAAAAATTATGGCCACTGTCTAAAATGGTGTCTTTCAGGCTAATAATGAAATTTTTATTTTATCACTTAAAGTATTTTTTTAAATACAAAAATCACCATTAACTGCATGTGTGTGAGATTTGTATAAATACAACAAAAACCTGTGGATACTGAAAGCAACAGATATCCTTGATTGTTTTATGTTTTCAGTGAGTATCTCCAATAAAGTCAGTCATTAAAAGTGCCTATTTTCTTCAGTTCACAGCTGAGAGAATAATATATTAATACAATTTTTCTTTTCCGTTTTTATTAATTTGTTTTTATCATAAATAAAATTTGACAGATGGCAGATGTCAAAATCAATATAGTGCGGTATCCATGACTACACATTTCTTTGTTCAATTATGTAAAAAATCATTTAAAATCCACATAAGAAAATTTAACTGGAATATATGTTAAGTATTGATGTTTAAGCATAATATCAGTACTAACATAATCCAGATATAGATTAGGAGGTGTTCCACACATGGTTTGGCCTTCACAGTTTTACAGGTATGCTACATTTTATTCGTGGAAACAAGGAGAATGTGAAGTATTTCAGCACTTCTCTCTTCTTCTAATCCCTGGAGATTAAAATGAATAATGCAAGTAAATTTAGACACATCTTTATCAGATTTAGTCTAGAGACAGAGGACTTGCCCCTGAATTTAATTTAAATGCATATTTGATCGGAGAGATGGTCTTACAAGTTTAGATTATACTATTTAACGTACCTTTATTACTTTAAAATATTTTTTATATATCTATAAGTAAGGAAATCAAGTTGTAGAGGCAATTAAGAGCTTATCCTAAATTATATCCCTTGTGGCTGGCAGAGAAAAGATTCATGTTATGTATTTCAGTTTCTAAAGTGAGTGATCCTTCCAGTCTTCCACATTCACTCTCACTTCTGATCTTTCCATTGCTGACCTGGTAAGAAAACGCTACTTCATGCAAAATGTTGGTAACAATATACACATCCCACATTGCTTTATGCATGTAGAACCAATTATGCCATGGGCCATCATATACACTAATAAGGTCAGTGAAAACAATGCCTTTTGAATATTGAGCCAGTTTTATACCACGTACCAATCTTGTGGCAGGCATAAAGAAATTGTTTTTAAATTTATTTTACATTCTTATTCAAAAGCATTTTCAAATCAAACATCCTTCAGACGTCCTTTAACTATTTTGCTGGGGCTTAGGAAAAATGCAAAGCAATACACTTTCAGGTGTACACTGTACAGTATAATTTGCATACAAATGCATTTTTACTGAAAAAGATCAGGGCAAGGTTTTAAACATGTTTCTACATTGAACTTTTAGGCATTGTGTAAAGTTGAGTATAATATAAAATTTGGAATTCTCTCTAGTTTAACACACTCCATATGGAATAAGTTTGTGTTTTCCGGTAGCAAGGTACTAATTTTACTGAAACTGCTGCAGAAAGAGTCATATACTTTAAACAACATTAATGAACCAGATCATTTAATATCCTTTCATGTTCATGCTTAATCAAAGACTTTAAACCCAAATATTAATATTTGATAGATATTTATAGTTGGGGATCTTGATAGAATAAAGGGAGATTTTTTCTCAATTTCACATAAGATATTAGTAATAAATCATAAAACTGGTTACAGAATTTTGACATTTCAGTATAACTTACTGTATCAATGTATTAAAAATGATGTAAAAGGTAGGAATAAAAGGAAGAAAATACTATTTTCTAGGAACCCCACAAAATGAAATGTGTATGGAGCACTCCTTAAAATATAAATGAAGCCAGATAACCAAAAGGAAATGCAACAGCTAAAGAAAACTTATCTAGTTAAGGCAATTTCAGGATCAATAAAGCTGGTAAGAGAAATAAAGATAATTGGAAAAGATTTCTATGAATTTACATTTTTTCAATAATAATAGAATAAAAGCTTGCATTTGCCATTCTTTCAGATTAATACATATCTAAGTAAATAGACTAACTGCAGATTTGAAAAGATGAAAATGAACTGGATATAGTATAGAAAGAAATGGGAGAAGTGGTATTTGAGGAAGATAAATGCATTGAATATTTTTTTCATATATATCACCCAAAATCCATTCAGAAAGTCTTTCTTGAGAAGGTGCTATATGATGGGTACTGTTCTAGGCACCAAAGATTCATTGGTGAGCAAATACACCCATAGGGCCTGTCCTCAGAGTGTTTATGATGACTGATCACCCAAAACATTTAAGAGATTGACAGAAATAATTGTGTAGAATCTAGTTAGCTTAAAAAAAAAAAAAAAGCTTTATTGAGGCATAATTGATTTGCAAAGCACTAAACATAATGTATACAATTTGATGAATTTAGACATAAACATACCCCTGTGAAATCTTCATCCCAATAAAGTTAATAGACTACATTAACTCTAAAAGTTTCCTAGTGCCCCTTTGTGTTAGTTTGTGTGTAGGTGGGTGTGCCTATGTATACATATTTGTTTTAGTAACACTTAATAGGAGATCTACACTTTTAGCAAATTTTTAAGTGAACTTTACAGTATTATTGACTATAGTCACTATGTGACAGAGTAGATATGTGGAACTTAATCCATCTTGTATAACTGAAACTTTATACCAACCAGATAACAATTTCCAATTTCCCCTGTCACCCAGGGCCAGTAACCACTATTATATTCTCTGCTTTTATGAGATTGAATATTTTAAATACCAAATATTAAGTAGATTCATGCAGTATTTGTCTTTCTGTGATTTGTTTATTGCACTTAGCATAATGTCCTCTAGGCTCATTCATGTTGTTGCAAATGGCAGGATTTTCTTTTTTTTTTTTTTTTAATAAGGCTGAATAACATTTAATTATATTTATATGCCACATTTTCTTTATCCATTCATCCATCAACAGATATGTAAGCTGTTTCTAGAACTTGGCTTTTTTTGTAATAAACATGTGATTGAAGATATCTCTCAGAGACCTGATTTTAATTATTTTGGATATAGATACAGAAGTAGGATTTCTGGGTCATAGGGTAGCTCTATTTTTAATTTTATAAGGAATCTTCATACTGTTTTCTATAGCAGCTGTACCATTTTACTTATTCATTCATTTATTTATTTTAAATTTTATTTATTTATTTATTTGAGAGAGAGAGAGAGCGCATGAGCCAGAGGGAGCAAAAGGGGACAAGGCAGAGGGAAAGGAAGAAGCAGATGCCCTGCTGAGCAGGGAGCCTGACAATGTGAGGCTCAATCCCAGGACCCTGGATCATGACCTGAGCTGAAGCCAGACACTTAACCAACCAAACCATTAAAGCACCCCCAGCTGTACCATTTTGTTTTACTACCATTAGTAAACAAGAATTCCAATTTCTCTACATCTTCATAACACTTTTTCTTTTTTTTTTCTAATCATGGCTATCTTAACTGGTGTGAAGTGATACATCATTATGGGTTTCATTTGTATTTCTCTAATCATTAGTGATGTTAAGCATCTTTTTATATACCTTTGGCCATTTGTATGGCTTCTTTGGTGGAACATCATCTATTCAAGTTCTTTATCTACTTTATAATCTCTTTTTTTCCTATTTTGTTGTAGAAGTTCCTTATATTTTTTCAATATTAACCCTTTATCAGATAGCTGGTTTGCATATATTATTTTCATCTACGTTGCTTTTCATTTTATTGATTGTTTCTTTTGCTGTGCAGAAGCTTCTTAGTTTGATATAGTCCTTTATGCCCATTTTTGCTTTGGTTGTGTGTACTTTTGATATCATATTTAAAAGATATTATAGACAAGACCAATGTTAGGAAGATTTTCCCTTAAGTTTTCTTCTAAGGGTTTTATACTTTTAGAAAGTCTTATGTTTAAGTTTTTAATCCATTTTGAGTTTATTTTTGTGTGTGGTATAAGATAGGGGTCAAATTCCATTCTTTTCCAAATGGATAGTGTTTTCCCAACACAATTTGTTGAAGAGACTGTCTTTTTTCATTGTTCTTGGTACCATTGTTGAAAATCAGTTGAGTGCATTTGTGTGCGTTTATTCAATTCTGTTCCAGTGCTGAATTCAACAGCACATTAATAAGAACATACACAATGACCAAGTGAGATTTACCCTTGGCATGAAAGAATGCTGAACATACACAAGTAAATTAATGTGATATATCATATTAACAGAATGAAATATAAAACCACATAATAAATTCACTAGATATAGAAAAAGCTTTTACGAAATTTGATACCTTTTCATGATAAAAATTCTCAAAAAGCTGATATAGAAGGAATTTACCTTAATATAATAAAGGCCATACATGAAAAATCCACAGCTAACATGACACTCAGTGGTAAAAAACTGAAAGTATTTTCTCTAAAATCAGGAACAAGACAAGGATGCTCATTATCACCATTTATATTTAACATAGTACTGGAAGTCCTAGCCAGAACAATTAGGTAAGAAAAAGAAATAAAAAAAAAATACAAATAGTAAAGGAGGGAGTAAAGTTATCACTGTTTGCAGATAATATAATCTTATATAGAGAGAATTCTAAAGACTCCACCAAAAAATTGTTAGAATTAAGGAGCAAATTTAATTAAGTCATATGATATAAAATCAGCCTGCAAAATCAGTTGTGTTTCTATGTACAAAAAACAAACTATCTGAAAATGAAATTAAGAATATATTAGCATCAGGCAGCCCGGGTGGCTCAGCGGTTTAGTGCCGCCTTCAGCCCAGGCCATGATCCTGGAGAACAAGGATAGAGTCCCATGTCGGGCTCCCTGCATGGAGCCTGCTTCTCCCTCTGCCTGTGTTTCTGCCTCTCTCTCTCTCTCTCTCTCTGTCTCTCATGAATAAATAAATATAATCTTTTTTTAAAAAAAGAATACATTAGCATCAAGAAGAATAAAATACTTAAGAATCGTTTAACCAAGGAAGTGAAAGACCTGTACACTGAAAACTATAAAACATTGATTAAGGAAATTACAGAAGAAACAAATAGAAAGACCTCCTGTATTCACATATTGGAAGAATTAATATTGTTAAAATGTTTTACTACTAAAAGCAATTTACAGACTCAGTTTAATTGTTAGGAAAATCCCGAAGGCATTCATTACAAATGCCTTTATTACAAATAAAATAAAGCAATACTAAAATTCACATAGAAACACAAAAGACCTTGAACAGTCAAGACAATCTTGAGAAAGAAGAACTAAGCTGAAGGCATCACATGGCCTGATTGCAAAATATATTACAAATCAAAAGTAATTAAAGCAGTATGGCTCTGGAATAAAGACCGACGTTAAGTTAACTCTATACATGATAAATTGTTGTCTTTAGGTGACTAAAATTTTAACTACACAAAGGGAAAGTGACTTGGTTTTAAAATCTATGGTCTTGGGCAGCCCAAGTGGCTTAGCAGTTTAGCACCTGCCTTCAGCCCAGGGCGTGATCCTGGAGACCCAGGATCGAGTCCTACCTACATCAGGCTCCCTACATAGAGCCTGCTTCTCCCTCTGCCTGTGTCTCTGCCTCTCTCTTTCTCTGTGTCTCTCATGAATAAATAAAATCCTTAAAAAAAAATCTATGGTCTTTACTTGTGGGCCCATAAAATGATTATTGTCTGACTTTTGCTTTCCCAGTAACTAAATATTCATAATATCTAAAAATACCAGTTTAAAAAAGTATTTGACATCAGCCATAGAAACATTTTTCTAAATATGTCTCCTATGTTGTGGGAAACAAAAGCAAAATTAAACTATTGGAACTGCACCAAAATAAAAAGCTTCTGCACAGTGAAGGCAATCATCAATAAAACAAAAAGGCAACTTACTTAATGGGAAGAGATATTTGCAAGTGCTATATCCAATTTGGGGACAATATCTAAAATATACAAAGAACTTAAACAACTCAACACTAAAATCATCATCATCTTCATCTTCATTATCATCTGATGAAAAAATGAGCAGAGGACTTGAATAGACATTTTTTTCCAGTAAAGATGGCCAACAGACATATGAAAAAATGCTAAGCATCACTCATCATTAGAGAAATACAAATCAAACCACAATATCACCTCACACCTATCAGAATGGCTAAAATAAAAAACACTGGAAATAGCAAGTATTGGTGAGGATGTGGAGAACAAAGAACCCTCATGTACTATTGATGGGAATGTAAATTAGTACAGCCACTGTGGAAAACAAAATGGAGGTTCCTCAAAAAATAAAAGTAGAATTATCTTATGATCCAATAAATTGAAAGGATATGGGTACCCTTATGTTTATTGCACTATTTACAATGGCCAAGATATGAAAGTAATCCAAGTGTCCATTGATAGATGAATGGAAAAAGAAGGTGCGGCAAATATAAATTATGGAATATTACTCATCCATAAAAAAAGAAATCTTGCCATTTGCGACAATATGGATGGACTAGAGGGTATGATGCTAAGTAAAATAAGTCAGAGAAAGACAATACCATATAAATTCACTCATATGTAGAATTTAAGAAACAAAATAAACGAGCAAACAAAGAAAAAAGAAGAGGCAAACCAAAAAGAAAAAAAGTAAAACCAGACTCTTTTTAACTATAGAGAGCAAGCTAGTGGTTGCCAGAGGGAAGGTGGGTAGAGAATGGGGTGATAGATAAAGGAGATTAAAAATACACGTGTCTTGGGATGCCTGGGTGGCTCAGCAGTTTAGTGTCTGCCTTTGGCTCAGCATGTGATCCCGGGTTCCGGTATTGAGTCCTACATCAGGCTTCCTGCATGGATCCTGCTTTTCCCTCTACCTATGTCTCTGCCTCTCTCTCTCTCTCTCTCTGTATCTCTCTTGAATAAATGGGTAGAATCTTAAAAAAAAAATACATGTATCTTGATGAGCACTGAGAAAAGTATAGAATTGTTGAATCATTATATTGTAAACCTGAAAGTAGTATAATACTGTATGTTAACTACACTTGAATTAAAAAAATATTTATGGCTAACAGTATTTTAACTATATAACTATTGTTTATAGCTTACAATAAATACATACATAAAATATTTAAATGTATAACTGAGCTGAGTAGAATATGAGGGAAATTCTTAGGGAACAAAGGTTATCAGAAAATCATGTGTCCTGATACAGGTGCACTGGGATATACACATGTCCAGGAAATCTGCTTATGTCATATTGTCCATAGCATTTCCTGTGGAGGGCTATGTGTTCAGGGAATGTAAGACAAAGCCTAGAGCTTGCACAAAGCCAAGACTCTGACCTCTAACACTTAAGGTAAAGAGAATCTTGGAAAATAACCATATCTTACTGAAGGAAAATTTGAAATTATTAATAATAACAATAACATATTTTTAATAAAGATATTTGTCTCCATTGCTCTGGATATTGATATTAGATGAAAGAAAGAAAGTTTCTCCTGATAATTCATCCCATAAGCCGGCCCTCATGGGGGTTTGAAGCCAATATCCATATTCTTTGTGTGACCTGGATGAAAACAAGCCAACTATTAAGATGTTGGACATGTTGGGTAAAGTGGAAGATTGATCTAAAGAACAGACAAACATTATATTATGGCAAAAAAAAAATGAGATGCAAAATATTGAGGAGAGATTAATAATCAAGGCAATTAAAATGGATAGGTCAAGCATTCATCTAATAAGCCTTTCTGTAAAGAGATTTAGAGGGAAGAGTTATTGGAACAGAATACTAGGCACTACTTGAAAATGTAACACACAGAATTTTCCAGAATTGAAGCAAAGTGTGAATTCTCAACTCTCAAAATCCCGACATATCCTAAATAAAATAAATTCCTAAAAATCTATATTTGCAAATATTGCAGAAAACTGAAGAACATTTAAAGAAAAGGAAACAATATTAAAAGTAGCCAAGAAGAAAAGACAAATTCCAAAACTAGAGAATGACAATACCACTTACAGCTGATTTCTTAAAAGCAACTATGTGAATCACAAGAATGAAATATAGGGATCCCTGGGTGGCGCAGCGGTTTGGCGCCTGCCTTTGGCTCAGGGCGCGATCCTGGAGACCCTGGGATCGAATCCCACGTCGGGCTCCCGGTGCATGGAGCCTGCTTCTCCCTCTGCCTGTGTCTCTGCGCCTCTCTCTCTCTCTCTGTGACTATCATAAATAAATAAAAAAAAAATTAAAAAAAAAACAAGAATGAAATATAATATAATAAATAGATATGCCTTTGACAAAACTTCAAGGAGAAAATAGGGAAAAATTAGAATGCACTTCTCCCATTAAATGATACATTAAGAAACTAAAAATAGTAAGGGTATAGAGTCTTTGATAATTAACAAGTTTGATTTCATGCATTTATAGAACCTTTCACACAAGAACAAGAGAATACCTTTTTTTCAAGCATACTTGAAAATAGACTGTGTACTAGGTAATAAAAAAACCCTCAAGAATTGGAATAATATAAAATAATCTGACCAGAATGCTCTCAAGTTGGAGACCAATATTATGAGGTAACTTTAAAATCCTATATACTTAATAATTTAAAAATAAATTATCAAGTAATTCATTTGTCGAAGAATAAATCATAAGATAAATTAGAAAATAATTATAGATGAATGTTAATTAAAATAATATGTGAAAATATGGGATATGGCTAAAAGGGCAGAGGAAAACTAGTAGCTCTGAATGCTTATAATGGAAAAGTTTGTAAACTGTATTTAGTTTAAGTCAGCAAGAGAAAAGCAGAATAAATATGAATGAAGCAAAGGATAATAAAATATAAGAAAAATCAATAAAATAAAAACAGGATTGATGAAGGTATATCTTTATTAATATATACCTTTATTAATATACCTTTATTAATTTTGAGAATATTAATAAAGTTGGCAATGCTTTGGCAAGATTGATCAAGTAACTACAGAAAGTATTCTAATAATATTAAGAATGAAGACAAGTATATAACTACTGAAATTGAAAAGCTATTTCAACAATATTTTGAATAACATTATGCCAGCAAATTTGAAATCTAAATCAAAATACATTTCTAGAATAATTCAAAGTACTAAAACTGAATCAAGAAGTAATAGAAAAATTAAGTAATTGTGTAAAAACTTGAATCAGTGGTTAAGAATCTTCCCAGAGATTATAACAGGAAAAGAGAGTTTAAAAAGTCCACTGAAAATTCAAGGAAGAGTTAATTTGATAATACACAGAATTTTCCAAAAAAGAAAAAAAGAAGGGAATGCTTGACCACTCTATTAATGTAATTATTTTAGCTTTTATTCCAAACCAGACAAGAACAGTAAGAAAAAGAAAATAAACAGGTCAATTTCACTCATAAAAGTAGACCACATTCTAAAATAGGAAGAAGAATAAATAAATAAATAAATAAATAAATAAATAAATAAATAATAAAATAGGAAGAAGAAAGAAAGAAAGAAAGAAAGAAAGAAAGAAAGAAAGAAAGAAAGAAAAAGGTAAATAATATTTTTAGAAGATAATATCCATCACTCACAAATGTTTAAGAGATGTAATGTTGGTTCGACATTACAAAATGCATTAATGTAATTCATAACATATAATTTTAAAGGAGAAAAATATTCAAATATTTCAATAGATGCAAGGAAAGAATAATGATAAAATTGCTCATAGATTAGGAATAGAGGAAAACCTCCATAATGCAATGAATCTATGCAGACCTACAGCAAATAACACATATCAATGAACTTCTAGAAATACCCTCTTTAAAATCAGGAACAACACTTGAGGCCCACTTTCAGCACTTCTATTAAAGATTATTCTGGGCTTCCTAGCCAGGACAATTAGAATTAGAGCATAAAAAGGAATAAAAGAAATCAAGATTTTTTTTTTTTTTTAAAGAGAGAAGACTGTTAATTGGCAGTTGATATGATAGCCTAGAACAGAGATCAGCAAACAATGGCCCACAGGCCAAAACTGGCTTGCCACCTGTTTTTGCAAATTAAGTTTTATTGGGACACAGCCATGCTGTGCTTATTCACTTATGTATTGTCTATGGCTGCTTTCATGCTACAATGGCACAGTTGAATAATTGTTAGAGACCATATGGCCCTCAGAGTCTAAAATGTTTACTATCTGGCCCTTTACAGAGAAAAAAAATTGTAAACTCCTGGCTTTCAGTCTAAAATTATGAGAATTAATGAAATAGTTTAATCACCTTTGTCAAAAAATGCCAATAAAAACTAATTGCCTTACTTTATATTCTCAATAAGAATTTAAAACATATTTATATACATGTTTATATGCACATAATTACAAAATATTTTAGAAATAAAAATAAAACAGATTTTAAGAAATCATATTTTGGAGAATATTATTAAAATTAACCGAATAATTTGAGAAAGATTCAATGGGGGGGGGGGTACCATATTCATAGGTAGGAAGAGCCCATATTGGAAAGACTCAAGTGTGTAATCTCTGCAAATTCAATTTGATTCTTATCAAAACTGCAACAGAGTTTCTCATGGAACTTGAATATTTTGTATGGATATTATATTATCTATACAAAAAAAGGAAAAGATTCAAGAATATTTAAAACTGGGAGCAAAACAAAACAAAAAAAAACTGGATGCCTGAGTGGCTCAGTTAAACATCTAACTCTTGATTTTGGCTCAGGTCATGGTCTCAGAATCCTGAGATCAAGCCCTGCATCCGGCTCTATGCTGGGCCTGGATCCTGCTTAAGATTGTTTCCCTCCCTCTCTGTGTTTCAAAACCAAACAACAAACAAAATTAAAACTCTTTTTCTGGGACACCTGGGTGGCTCAGTGGTTGAGCATCTGCCTTTGGCTAAGGGCATGATTCCAGGGTTCTGGTATCGAATCCCGCTACAGGCTACCCGCAGGGAGCCTGCCTCTCCCTCTGCCTATGTCTCTGCCTCTTTCTCTGTGTCCCTCACAAATAAATTAAAAAGAAACAAACAGACTTCTTTTTTCTGAAGAAAAAAGTTTGGAGATACTTTTCTATCAGGTCACACATTGTAAAGTAACAATATTTAAATCAGAATACTATTGTATCAAAGATAGAAAAATAGACCAATAGAACAAAAAAAAAAGGAAACTTGACACACATAAATATGGAAACTTGTTCTATAACACATGTGGCATTAGAGTTTAATGAGGAAAATATATATTATTCAGGAAATGGTAGAAGGGGATTGTTTATCCATAAACATGTAAACAATCAATTGTGCAAGATGAAATCTAAAATAATTGAAGAAGAAAATATAGGATGAATCTTTATAAAACTAAGATAGGAAATTATTTCATTAAAAATACAATAGATGCAGAAAGCATAAAGGAAAAAAGCTGCTACATCTGAGTGCACTGGAATTAAAAGTGTCTGTTTATCAGTATGCACCATAAAAATAGTGAAAGCTCAATCCACGGCCATACAGTGCTCATTTTCCACAGTTAACCAACAATGTGTTAGTGTCCAAAATAATAAAAAACAACCCCCAAACAATGAAAAGAAAAGACAAAATAAGTTTCAATAAAAACAGCCCCAATCAAGGAAACAAAAATGGAAAATAAACTTGTGAAAAATGTGCTCGATTCATTAGTTATCACTTAAAGCAAATAAAAAATTACAGTATGGATCATTTTACATTCACGAGGCTGGCAAAATTTTAAAAGATTGAAAATATCAGCTCCAAAGCTCTTATTCCTTGTTGTTGCAAATATGAATTCCCACAACTACTGCAATCCAGGAGTTTCTTTCCTGCATATACACCCCAGTGAAACTCCCTGCGCGCTGGAAAACATGCATAAGAATGTCTCAGGCAGCAATGTGTCTAGAAGCAAGTTCCTAGAGACAGAATAACTGAATGAAACATCCATCAGAATAAATCTCCAAAGCAGAATGCTGAGTAAATAAAGCAAGGTACACAAGAGTATATACAGTATGATTCCATGAATAAAATATCCTGAAATACGGAAGACTAAACCTAATCATGTTTAGGAATACATATGTATGTAGTAAAATTATGAGGAAAGTCAAGGGACTGGTCAGTCTGAAGCACAGTTTAATGTTCACCTTCTGGGCAAAAGAGGATAGAGTTGATGATGTGCCCTTTCTTAGCAGGAGCGATTAGAAGCTGCTTGTCAACTGTGTTACTTTAATATGTACACATAGGTTAGTCGTGATATTTTGCTATAAATGATACAACTTTATAACATGTAGTTATGAAATATTTGTGAACAAACCGGACAAACTGGTTCAATATTTGTGAACAAACTAGCTCTACCTCGCCCCACCCCACCCCCCACATATGTGATCACTAACAATTTTTTGATAGCTGAAAGGTTTGATGTGACATTCAACCTCTTGATTTTACATAGGGTAGGCTAAAAAAGAAGAAAAACAAATACCACCACATACTATTTGTAATTCTTTGTTTTTCAGAGTCACATTGGAAAATGTGCTGTATCCATTAACCTTTTTGCAAAGAGCAGAAGGTAAGCTAGTTAACATTTGACAGCTTTGCGAGTCTATCGACTTCTAATGAAAAATACTCTGCTACCTCTATTTTCTGTATGGCTGTCAATTGCAGGGAGATTGTTACAAGAAGAGCCATTACTATCACTATGTTTTACTCCCCCAGCCCCCCATAGTCTGTCAATAAATATAAATTGAGGGAGGTCTTGACGTATGACCATATGCATTTTAATTTCCTCACTCAGTAATCTCATATTGACCAGTTGTTTGTTAATGGGTTATTCTCTACATAATAAATGAACTTGCAGTTCTTGTAAATAGTGCTTCATAGGGATCCTGTAGGATAGTCCAGAGTTAACTATCTTGCCTTTAAACACGAAGCAAGACAAGGCTAATGGAAACAACACATTCCTCTCTGGCCTTGGAAATGATCCAGCATGTTCCCATAATCACAGAATGATTAAAAATGATGATGGTATCATGGAATATTTGTGCAAGGGACAACACAGATGCAGGTGTAGTAATAATAGTATGGTGGCAGAGTCCCAAAAGGAAAATGGTGAGAATAGTTTCCAGTCTAGAATGTAATCAATCAGTAAGTGGATGTCCTCTCTGGCATATGATTAATAGCAAGGGATTTCACTCAGTAATTGGCTATTACCTAAGTCTTCACCATTTGCTGATAGGTAATTCAAAAGTCCCCAGAGCTCACTGTCAATCCTGTGCAAATAGAGGATATACCCTTTTCCAAAGTCTTTTTAACCCATCCATACATATCTGTGTAATTCTTAGCATTTGTGTTGGTTATATATGTGTGTGTATATGTACACACACACACACACACATATATATATATATATATATTTGATTACTTTCTCTTACATAATAAGTCTTCAAGTGAGTTTTTAGGGTTAATTCTACAGTTGGACAGTATCAGCGAGAATGCACATTCTCCCCATCTTTTCACTGTGCCATCCTCAATCTCTTGTTCTCAGGCTTATCCCCTCCTAGTCATGGGGAACCCTGACATAATGGCCTCCAATAATAATTTCCAAACTATTGAAAAACAGAAGGGGGTAGTTTTATTCCTTGACTCTCATATTTTTGTCCAGCTTTTTGAAGACATACATGATATATAATATGTGCAAGTTTAAAGTGTACAAATGATTTGATATGTGTGGGTTTTGTGAAATACCGCAATAAAGTTAATTAACGCATAGATCACCTCACATAGTTACCATATTCCTTGTGTATGATGAGAACTTTTAAGATTTTCTCTCAGTGACTTGCAAATGTACAGTAAAGTACTGTTAACTATACTCACCATGCTGTACATTACATTCCCAGGACTTACTTATTTTACATCTGTAAATTTATATCTTTTATCTCCACCCATCCCCCCCACTCCTCTCGTGGCAACCACTAATTTACTCTGTTTCTATGAATTTAGGGTGTTTTGTTTTTGTTTTTGTTTTTGTTTTCTTTTTGGTTGGTTGGGGTGGGCTGATTACACACATATGTGAGAACAGTAATTCAGTGTTTTTCTTCTTCTGTCGGACTTATTTTGCATATTATAATACCCTCAATTTTATTCATATTGTTGCAAATAGCAAGATTTCCTCCTTTTTTATGACTGAATAAAATTCCATTGTGTGTGTGTGTGTGTGTGTGTGTGTGTGTGTGTTGCTTTCACATCTTGACTATTGTAGATAATGTTGTAATGAACATAGGAGAACAAATATCTCTTCCAGATACCAATTTCATTTCTTTCAGGTATTAACTCAGAAGTAGAATTTGTTGATTCATATGGTGATTCTATTTTTTAATTTTTTGAGGAACCTCCATACTGTTTTCCATAGTGGCTGCATCAATGTATATTCTCACCAAGTATGTACAAGGGTTCCATGTTCTCTAAATCTCACCAACACTTGTGATCCCTTTTATTTTTAATAATTGTTTCCTAACTGGTATAAGGTTTCCTTATCTTTTTGTGGTTTGATTTGCATTTTCCTACAGATTAGTAATGTTGAGCAACTTTGTATGTACCTGGTTGTCCGTTTGATTATCTTTTTTCAGAGAAATGTCTATTCAGACCCCTTGCCCATATAATGTAAAATCAGGAAGTGTGATGCCTCTAGCTTTGTTCTGATGATTTTAAGATTTCTTTGGTATTCAGAGCCTTTTCTGATTCCATACAAATTTTAGAATTGTTCCTTATTTCTGTAAAAAATGCCATCATAATCTTAATAGAAGTTGCATTGAATCTATAGGTGGCTTTGATTAGTATGGACATTTTAACAATCCTAATACTCCCATTCTGTGAACATAGGATATCTATCCATTTACTGTGTCTTTTCAATTCCTTTCATGAATGTCTTCATGTTTTCAGGGTACAAATCTTTTACCTCTTCAGTTAAATTTATTCCTACGTATTTTATTCTTTTTGTAGCTATTGTATATGGTATGGTTTTCTCAATTTCTTTTTCAGATAATTTGTTGTTAGTGCATAGATACACAACTGACTTTTGTATGTTGATTTTGAATCCTACCAAGTTTATTGAATTAATTTATCAGTACTAATAGGCTTTTAGGTTGAATCTTTATCATTTTTTGTATATAAGATCACATCATCTGCAGAGACAGTTTTACTTCCTTTCTGCACTTTTATTTCTTTTTCTTGTTTAATTGCTCTGGGCAGTACTATGTTGGATAGAAGTGGTGAAAGAGAGCATCTTTGTCTTGTTTCTGATATTAGAGGAAAGCTTTCAGCCTTTCACTGTTGAATATGATGCTAGATGAGTTCTCTGACCAGATGGTGCTACCAGTTGGGTGTTCATGCAGGAGCTCAGGCAGGGCTTCTTGGGCAGACGAGATCTCAGTCTGGGCTCCATGATTAGGGAGAGATGCAGACTGTGCCTCTAAATTGGGTGGGGCTGTAGGCCCTGCTCTACTGTTGGGCAATGTCTCTGACTGGGATCTTTAGTTGGGAGGGACTGCTGGATGTAGTCCTCAATTAAGTGAAGCGGGGAGACTGTGCTCTATGGTTGGGTGTGGTGGCTGTCTGAGTTCCTTCTTGGAAGGAACTTTGGGTGGGGCCAAAGGTAGTGCTTTGCACTAGGCAAACCCCACTGTCTATGCTACTAGCCCAGGGTAGGCCATAGGCTATATCAGCAATCTGGCAAGGATGTGGGCTGGGCTCTGTAGCTGCACAGTTCCATAGGCTGGATTCTGAAGCTGGGTCACTGTTCAGGTTCCTGGTTATGAAGGGCCAGAGGCTGTACTTAACATTTTGATAGTGCTGTTTACTTGGCTTCCTGCTGAAGCGTAGCTATAGGATGGCCTCTGCAGCTGTCCAGATTATCTGGTAGGCTTCCTGGTCAGTAGGACTGTAAGCTGTACACAGCATTTGGGTGGGTCTGCACATTTATTGTCCTGCCAGGCAGGGGCAAACAATAGGCTCCATGGTCAATACATCTCCTGGTTGGAGAACCAAATCTCTAAGTCCTTTAATATTTTTTTTCCTTCTAGTATCTTCGATTTAGATTTAAGCAGAAGAATGTTTTGGGTTATAGATTATTTGTAAATGTTCTAAAAAAAAGACAATATCTAGACACTTTGTACTATTTATCGGAGATAAGTAGACTTCTGACTGAAAGGAAGACATGAGGCAGAAAAAAACAATCAGAGTTTTTTAAAAAAATCAACATTTAGTCCAAAAGAGATCTAATAGAAAATCCAGGAAGAGAGATTGAATAGAAATTTTACTTTTATCTATTTATTATCCTTACCTCATCATGATCTTAAATGGAAATATATACTACAATCTTACTGTGGGGTTTGAAGATAGATGAGTGACAAAGAACTTGCTACATTTCTAGAAATAATACTCTGCATTTGCAAGTCTTTTTAAAAGAGCTTGTTAAGTCTTTAAGTAGCTCAAAATATTTATAAAGGAGAATAAATACAGGAAAAGCAAGTTAACATTTATGGAGCACCCACTGCATGTCAGGTGCAGGATTAGGAATTTTTACATACCTTTTTAACTATTCTCTGCATAATTGACTTGAAAAAAAATACATGATTAACTGTTGCATTTTATTTGAAGAAATTGTTGACCAAAGAAATTCTATGATTTGCTCGGTTGCTCTCAAGAGGGAGTATGACAGAGCTGAGAATCAAACAAACATATCCCTGATCACACAGCCCATTCCCATCCCTGGACAAAGAGGGGCCAACTGTCTAGGGAAAGAGATAAAACAAGTAAAAACACTTAGAAAAAGTCTACTTTGGGTATACAAAAATTGATTAAGTTCATGTTTCAAATAATGAAAATAACTGCTGTGAGATGGAAGTTTTTTAAGTGCATTGTCAAAGAGGTCTTAGGGCCCTTGGAATTGAATTTCTATTCTCCTTAATTTCTGTAAATAAACAATGTGAGAGCAAAAGGCAAATATATTTCTTTAATATCAAAATGAGATGTAGACATTTCCTACTTTTCAGAACTCTTTTCTGTGTCTATAGTTATAGAACATACACTGTTGTAAGGAAATATACGCTTTTTGACACATATTTCAAATAAGAAAACTGAAGGGGTAGGATTGCTTATCTTCTAAGCTAGACCGTGGAGAATGGAATGATGGGAGAGCTGTCAGGAGAGGGAAGTAATGGTGGTGATGATGGCAAAACACCTTGAAGGGCAACTGCATCAGGCACTATTCCCATATGTTTCATGTTATAGCTCAGTGTGTGACTGCCAGGCTGCTCACCACACCACAGTGGGAAGTGTGAATCTGAGCACCAGTGAAAGGGGGATTTTTTGCCCAGTGTCTCACAATTACCCGAACACCTGCACAACAAAGCGCCTCTTATTTAAAAAACAATATCTGAATGTGCTCTTAATTCTCAGGTTCACAGAGCTTGTCAGCCTGATATATGCTGCACTGTAATAAAGCATTCATAACTAATGTAACTATTAAAAACAATTTTAAAGATTATTATGCAAATTGTTGGAGGGTAGTACAAATGTATGAATAAGCATTCAGTGCATTCAGTTTCCTACAGAAATTTATTGTCTTCATTTACTGAGTTTGTTAGACATGGAAAATATAATGACATGGAAATGGTACTTGAAGGTCCTACAGGTATGCAAATTTAAACATATAGAATCATAGCCTGGAATACAAATAAAAGTTATCAGAGACAAAAGAAAGTATTTGTAACAAGAGCCAATAGATATATCTGATATAGATAGATGATAGGTAAAATTAAGATATTGGTTATTAAAGTTTTCCTTTACTCATTTTACATTCTAACAAACAAATGTAGAGATCATTTTCTTGGCATGTAATCAAACGGGTCAAACCGAAAACTTTGTTACTCCTGCTACACGAGGGATAAGATCATGCGTGCTGGTTTATTTTTTTTTTTTTTTTTATTTTTTTTTTTTAAAGATTTTATTTATTTATTCATGATAGTCGCAGAGAGAGAGAGAGGCAGAGAGACACAGGCAGAGGGAGAAGCAGGCTCCATGCACCGGGAGCCCGACGTGGGACTCGATCCCGGGTCTCCAGGATCGCGCCCTGGGCCAAAGGCAGGCGCTAAACCGCTGCGCCACCCAGGGATCCCATGGTTTATATTGATCAGAGCCAATGCCTAGTGCTGGTAGGCACATTGATCCCAACCATATTGAGCATTAGCCACTTAATAGGGGAGACTTGGTTTCCCCAAAGAAATTGTGAATTGTATTAAAACAAATAGATAAATAAATTAAAAAACCGAACAGAAGAAAGAATGGCTGCTGGATAGGCAACCAATAAATGTACATAAAAGAATATGCTCTTATCACTGTACAGGCAAGAAATGACAAGAACTTGAATTTCTATATGAGAAATTAAAATAAGGAGCAGTGGAAAGTTTTGAGAGTGCCCACTGATTGACTTTGATGAGTTTGGAAAACAGAAATAAAGAATGCCTCCAAGTTTTGTGGTTTGGGCATGGAAACTTGATAGTGGCATAAATTAAGGTAGGAGAAATAGAATGAGGACTAAGTTTAGAAAAGGGAGAAAAGGATAAGATTATGAGTTGTTTGGAATATGTTGACTTTAAGTACTTGTGTGAGTCCAAATTGACATGATTAATGAATTTAAGAGATGGACGTAGAGTTTTACAGACAGATCTTAACTGAAGACAAATCACAGATAAAATTAGAGATTAATGGTAATTTAAAT
Source organism: Canis lupus familiaris (assembly GCF_011100685.1). Lineage (NCBI taxonomy): Eukaryota > Metazoa > Chordata > Mammalia > Carnivora > Canidae > Canis > Canis lupus. Next base: position 50,888,626 of record NC_049233.1, read on the forward strand.
AAACGTAATAAATGAGAATAACAGGAATAGATCTGTTGAGAGAAAGAGAAAAGGGCTAAATACAGAATCTTGATGATGTTAAAATTAAAAGATTGATTGAATAAGATTAAAAAGTAGCACTAGAGACGGAGAAAGAAGTATATTTAAAGCAGAATCAAAAAAGTGTGTGGGATTTTGATGTGATGGGAGTGAGAATGTCAGGAAGGAGGGAGTAGTCATCTACATATTACATAATTTTATATAATGATTACTATTAAAGAAGCATGAATAGACAGCACAATAAGGGAAGACCCCACAGAGGAGTTGATAATTGACCTGAGACTTAATTTTAAAAAGTAGGAAGTTATTTAAAATTGGGGGATGGGTGATTGGATTTTTCAAGCATTAAAAATAACAAGTGAGATTAGCTTGAAATGAGTTAAAAAGGGCAAGAAGGCCAGTATGGCTTGATCACGGCCAGAGCTGCTGGTAGAAAGATAGACACAGACTGGAGGAAGGAAGCATTTACAGATTACGGAATTTAGACAGTTAATTTTACTCTAGGAGTTTTGGAAGTCTGATGAAAAGTTTTGAGCAAAAGACTACCATGATTTGATTTATGTTTCCAAAAGAAATCACTGGTTCCTACCTGGAAGAAAGTCTACAAGGGGAGAAAGAAGGCTGGAGATCAATTAGCCATCTATTGCAGGAGTCCAGGTGAGGATGATAGTGGGATGACCCCGGGTGGGATCACTCAGGATGATAGAATGAAGGATGACCTATAGAATAGTGGGAAGTGTTTGCATTCAGAATCTATATGGAAGGTGGCAAAGTTAAAATACTTTCTTATATAGAGTGCAGAGAAATGGATGAGTCAAGATGACTTGCAGGTGCTAGCCTACATGTGGAACACTGAGACAAGAGCTTGTTGAAGGGGGTGGGGGTGGGCATTTCTACTTTTGCCTAAGTTAATTTTCTGTTTTATAAACAATCAAGTGCAGCTACTGAGCAGACAATGTGAGTAAATAAGTTTGGAGGTGAGGAGAGAGTTTGGAGCTAGAAATAAAGGGGAACCTGAATGAGATAATGAGGTCAGCAAAGAAAAGAGATGCGCAATTGAGGTCTGTAGAATCCATATTTAGAGTTTTGAAAGATAAGATTCCCAAAAGGAGACTGAGAAAAAGTCATCTTTGTGGTAGGAGGAAAACTTTGAGGGTGTATTGTCCCAGTGGCCAACCAAAGACAGTGATGCAAGCAGCAGGGAGCGTCTTCTAATTTAAATGATGCCAAGAACTCAAAAAAGGGGACTGAGAAAGATTCATTCAAGCTTAAAAATTCAGTGAGAAAATTTCAGTGGCTTGTTGGAGGTAAGAGATTGGATGGTGAAGATAATGAAAGAACGGGATTTATGGAATTGGAGAAAGCATATACAAAAATCTTTTTTTAATACCTTTTTTTAATAAATGAGAGCACATAAATGGGAAATGTAGTTTAAAAAGGCTCTGAGGTCAAAGGAGTGTCTTTTAAGTTTAAGAGATAGTAAAGTATACTTATATGCTAATGGGAATTCTCTTATGGAGAAGACTAACTTGATGATGCTATTTCAGAGTGAGGGCATGGACCAGAAAGGAGGCATCAGACACAAGTGAAAGGGGTCAACTCAATTATTGGCTTGGTTGTTGGGACCATTCACCCACTTGTGGAAAAAGGAAAACAACGCATAGACATAAATCGAGATACATTGGTAGATTTGTTGATCCGGAGATGATCAAATTATCTTTCATTTGTTTCTGTTTTTACCAGGGAAGCATGAATCAAGCTATTAGTGGAGAGTATGGAATTTATTTGAAAGACAACAGGATCCTTGGGTGCCTCAGTGGTTTGGCAACTGCCTTCTGCCCAGGGCAGGACCTTGGAGTTCTGGGATCGAGTCCCACATCAGGCTTCCTGCATAAGAGCCTGCTTCTCCCTCTGCCTGTGTCTCTGCCTCTCTCTCTCTCTTTCTGTGTCTCTCATGAATAAATAAATAAAATCTTTAAAAAAAAAAAAAGACAACAAATTTTAGTATCTGTAGAAAAAAATGGCATTGAAGTCATTTCTACCGGTTTGCCACTGGCCAGAATTATTGTTAGTGATATACTTGGATAAGATGCCAAGACCAGCGTTAGCAATATGACTGAACTGGGACAAATGAAAAGAATGTAATATAGTTAACATAAAGGTGCTATTATTTCTCTTGACAATTAATATGTTCCTTGCTCTCTTTTTATATTTCCTCACATCTTTATGCTTCCCCTCTTCTTTGAATAATGTTCAGTAGAGCATTAGCAGAAAAATGTAAAATACTGTAAAGGTCAAATCACTTTATTTTCATGAGAAATTTTTAGAGAAATGTTTGTCTGGAGAGATGACTCCCAGAGAATATCGTAGTCTGGATTTATTTATGGATACAATTTATCCATGCTAATTTTGTCCTCTTTTAAATGGGTAATCAAAAGTTGTTTGTAACTCTATCTAGTTATAGATTTCCAATAAAGAAAAGGAAAGTAAGTAGTAAAGACTTTTCCATGATTAAATCACCTGATTGTGAGAAGTCTAGATGTACTTTATTGTTAGTACACCTTTGTTCACTACACAATTCCTTTGATTACCTCCTCTAGGAAATTATAGAGTTAGTAATTGTTCATGTAGTTTCTGTAGATTTGTACCATAACATTTTGACTCTTCAAATATTTTACCTTTGAAGATGTGGCATTTAGCTCAATGGAAGAAAAAAATTAAATCTATGAATTCTGGTGAATGTAAGGAAAATGGCAGTGTCCCCAGTCCTGGTACAACACAAGCTGGTTGTTTCTCAGTCTTGGGAGACACATTTGCATTCCCTGAACAATGTCTTGGAAAGGCAGATGACAACTTTTTTATGCATGTAATTTTTACATTCTAAGGGCAGGAATGTACGTTAACGTATTTCCAAGGTTTTTAAACAGATACAAATTTAATGGAAAGGAGTTTGCCACTATCATTTAGTTTGGCACCAGTAGATATATTAAAGCTTTTGAGTATTCAGATCCTTCCTGAAGAGCAAGAAAAAGAGCTCTTGTCTCTCTGCTGAAGTGCTTTTCAGTGAGAGGACATAACCACGAATAACTGCTTACAAGATGTCTCCAATTTCCAACTCATACTAGAATGAACATAGCACCTATAGCATAGTACGTTGGCAGTCAAATTTTGACATATGAGAAATAAATACCGACCCCCTCGTCAACCAGTGGGCTTTTTTCCCTTACATTTATTATTTGTTTTCTTTTTCTATGGTCCTTCAACAGTTTTGTTGATATTTTGTTTTCAAGTGTATGTTTTCAACTGTATCTTTTCTGCTGACGAATTAATGTTATGCTTAAATCTTTTGATTTGTTTATACCTATAATACAGAAAAACCCAGGGTGCATCTGCACTCAGATGTTGGCATCCAAGGAGAAAAGGTTGCCTATTTCCTACCTAGGCTTTTTGTTGGATGATTGCATTCTTTGCTGTTGGAAGCTTTCCTCTTTGTTAGAAGGTTCATAGAGCACAGAGAGGTAAGTAAAAGTACGTGTCTGAAATTATGTTCATTTTTCCTAAAAGAATATAGTATAGTAGCGTGATGGGTTTAGATTTTCCAAAAAACTATGATAATGATGGTATTTCCAATTCCACACATTTTTCTCCCACTAGCTCTTTTGTTCATCCTCTATTTATAGAGTTCCTCCAAGGTCCTTTTTCAAGTAGTGATGAGGGTTTATAAGCTAGCCTATAGAATTTTAGAGTGAATAGAATACGAAAAACTGGAGGTAGAGAGTATGTACAAATCTTTCAAGAGACCTGTCAATAAAGAGGACTATGAAGCTTGGGGGTAAATGAGGCAGGTTTGACTTCCACATAATTCGGTGATCAGTGACCAGTGGCTTTCTGTCTATGACTCTATGTCTATGGCTAAATTTTCTTCTAACATCTTACTAGAATTCAAGCCACCCACCCTTTTCTTAATATGAAAGACAGTTGACCACATTTATCTAGAAAGACAACAGATAAGAGAAATGGGCTGATAGTATGTGACAGAGATAGAGAGTAATCAATAGGGCAAAGTACCTACAAGGGCATAAGGGCCTAGGCAGACTCAGGGCCCAGGAAAGGGGAAAAAATTATCTCCTGTTGTAACAAGAAGGAAAATGGAAGAAAAAAAATATCAGAATCTGCAAGTTTGTAAGTTTTTTTAAGGGTGTTAAGAACATCTATCTGATAAGCTTCAGTTTTCTTTGCTGAGGCATAAATCAAATAATCTACTGAGAGTGAGAAGAAGGAGGTAGACTCCAGAGATTTGAAACTATCAGAAGGCTTGAAATAGTTGGTTTGGAGAACACAAAAGTGATCTAAGGTGACATAAATATTATCAAGAATGTCTGAATGACATACGTTTGTAGAAAATAATGAGGTATCAAGCTGCCAGAATAGGAAGTTCAAAAAATGAAATACTTGAAATTTAAACATTCAGGGATACAACATTTCTAATGATGATAAAATTTAGGATATGGCCCTAGCAAGAAATTACTGAGATGGGAGGAAAGTTATTAGATATGAGCAGATAAAGGACCTGACTGATGGACTTTGTTGGAAAGCTTATTTACACTGGCTTTGAAATGACAATTCGCATAGCTTTTGCAGTATGTCCAACCATATTAATGATTCAATTTCATGGTAAGAAGCCTCAAAGAAGGACCCACTGATTCCTACACCTAGGATTCCTTTAATCTACCTTTGGTCCCCTTCCATATTTAATAAAGTGGATATATTTAGCCACTAGAATACTGCAAAAGTGAAATAAATTACATACAAATATCTCAAGAGATTGACAGGAAAAGAGGATGAAAATCTTGGATAATAAGTGAAGAGAGCTTGAGGTCCAAAAGATTCTGAGAATATGACTTCTGAGGCTAGGCCATAAAGATGCTTTGCTTTTATTTATTTATTTATTTTTATTTATTTATTTATTTATTTATTTATTTATTTATTTATTTATTTCTCTTAGATCACTGTTCTGAAGGAAGCTGCCTTCTTGTGAGGACACTCAGGCAGTCCCGTGGAGAGACAGACATGAAAACTAGCTGGATTTTCTACCAAAATCAGTACCAACTTTCCAATCATGAGATTGAGCCAACATAGAATGAGAATCTGCAAGACAAACTATTGACAGAATATCATGTGCCAATCCCCGGGAAGAGCTCTAAACACCTCTGCCCGCTACATCTTGGTACTAGAATCACGAAGGAAAACACAACTCAGTCAAGCACTGGATGGAACAACACTTTATTTATATAGAGAAAAGATAGAGCAAGATCAACTTCATGCTGCAGTAGAAGGACACTGTCCCCTTTCTGAGGAGGACAGATAAAACACTGGAGTCAGCCAGGTGTCATAAGATACAGTTGCTTTGTGCAGAGATGAAAAAGTACTCACTAAGCATGAAATCAGAAAGATTTTCCCACACAAAGTGATAATCCCAGCAAAAGGTGTGTGGGCTCTTTATTTCTAAGGTTTTCCAGGACCAAGGCTCATTCTTTAGGCAGCTGAGTGGGGCATGGAAAACACTGCATGCACAAGAGTGCTTTCCTAATAACAGCCAAATCTTCAAATGATTGTAGTGTTGGCCAATGTTTTGACTGCAACTTTATCAGAGACCATTGACTAGAGCCACTTAGCTAAGCTACTGCTGGATTCCTGACCCACAGTAATTGTGTGATATGATACATGTTTATTGTTATATTAAGCCACTAAATTTTGAGGTACTTTATTATTCAGAGATACATAACTATAAAAATCTGATTGATTAGTGGATAGGAAACAGTATAACGGATTAAGGGCATTTAAAGTTCCATGGATAACTACTACTTTCTAGGATTTAGAAAAAAAATCTGTCTCCGGTGTTGAGATGAAGAGGATTCTCATGTCATAAAAACTAAGTGTTTTGTGGTTCCATAAGCTTGAAACAATGCTCAAGAAAGACACTTTGTTACAACTGTTTGAATTTTTCACAGCTTGAAATGATTATGTGGTTATGATCTGTGATACACAATTAGAGACCTATGTTGTCACTTCTTCTGAGTTAGAGTTGACAAAATTTATTTCTTTAGAAGTTCACTGGATAGGGCACATTGGGTTCATCGTTATTAGAAGGTGAGATAATTTTCTATTTGCCTGTATATTCCTGTTGGATGACTTATTAAAAAATATTAGTCTAGTTTTACACCTTGATTTAATATTTAAAAATTTTAAAAAAGTCTTTACAATTTACCAACCAACTAGCAAAGAGAGATAGTAGGATGTAAGCTACTGTCAGAGATATTAATTTTGAGGTAACAATCAAGTTTTTAAAAATCCTATATAAGAGAAAAATTATTTATAAGTGGTCATCTAACATTTCCTCAAATTAATGTTTCCATTTATACCTTAAGAACCTAAGGGACAAAAAAAAAAAAAAAAAAAAAGAGCAAATTAAATCCAATGTAGATGAAAGGAAATAATAAATACCTGTGAAAATCAGTGAAGTAGAGGACAGAAAAAAAAAGATAAAAATCAATAAAACAAAAAGTTGAATCTTTGAGAAAGTAATTAAAATTGGTAACAGCTATCCAGGCTGATAAAGATAGAAGGAGAAGCAAATTACCAAAGAAACATGAGAGATGGTATTATGACAGAATCAACAGATTTTTAAAAGGATAATAAAGGAATATTATGAATATTTTCTGGCAATAATTCAAATAACTTGAAGTGGATAAATTCCCTGAAAGACAGTATTAACAAAGCTTTCTCAACAAGAAATGGATAAGCTACATTGCCCTTTCATCTATTAAATACACTGAATCCAGGGTTTGAAGCCTTCCCATTTCCCACAAAGACAGCTCTAGGTCAATATGGCTTTATTGGTGTATTCTATCAAACATGTAAAAAATAAATAATACCCACTCTATACAAATTGTTAGAGAAATTTAAAAAATCATTATCCATTAGTGATGTAACCAATGACATGCAGGATGAGATCCCACTTGCTATAGACTGAATGTTTGTGCACCTCCTAAATTCATGTGTTGAAGACTTCATCCTCATTGTGATGGTATCTGGAGGTAGGGTATTTGGAAGGTAATTAGGTCATGAGAGTGGAGCCCTCAAGATGGGATTAATGACCTGATAAGAAGAGCAACCCGAGAGATGAGTTGTCCGTGGGCTCTATGAAGATACAGCAAGTTGGTGCCCATCTGCAATTCGGGAAAAGAATTTTCACCAGGAATCAAACTATTCCACACCTTGGGATTGGACTTCCCAGTCCCCAAAATTGTGAGGAAATAAACATTTGTTGCTTAATGGGGTTCCTGGATGACAGAGTCAGTTAAGCGCCCCTTGGTTTTTGTTCAGGTCATGATCTCAGGGTCATGATATTGAGCCTGCTTCAGGTTCCAGGCTCAGCACAGAATCTGCTTAAGACTCTTGCTCCCTCTTGTGCTCCTATCATGTGCTCACATGCTCGTTCATGCACATGCTCTCTCTCTCTCAAATAAATAAATAAATAAATCTGAAAGAAAGGAGAAAAGAAAGAAAGAAAGAAAGAAAGAAAGAAAGAAAGAAAGAAAGAAAGAAAGAAAGAAAGAAAGAAGAAAGAAAGAAAAAAGAAAGAAAGAAAGAAAGAAAGAAAGAAAGAAAGAAAGAAAGAAAGGAGGAAAGGAGGAAGGGAGGAAGGGAGGAAGGGAGGAAGGGAGGAAGGGAGGAAGGAAGGGGGGTTGTTTAGGACACTCAGTCTGTGCTTTCAGTTTTCTTAGTCCAAATTAACTAAGATGCTACTACAACAAAATATAAAGGCTAAAATGAGAAGCATTGAACATAAGAACGTTTGGTGAGGACAAGAAACTCTCCTACTCTTGACTGATATTTAAAATGGCAGAACAACTTTGGGAAATCATTTGGCAGAGTTTCTTAAAATGTTACATATACATTTATCATATGATTCAGACATTCACTCCCAGGTATTTACCAAAGAGATATGAAAACATAGATCCAGACAAAGACTTCATACAAATGTTCATAGAAGCTATATTTGTAATAATCCAAAACTGGAAAAAAAATCCTTAAACATGTTACTATTAAAGAAATTGTGGTGTATCTATATAGAATACTCAACAATATAAATAAAGGAGTTCTCAATATACAACCACATTGTCACACTGAGTTAAAGAAGATAGACAAAAAATGTACACTGTATGATTTCATTTAGATAGAATTTTAGAAAATGAAAATGAATCTATCATGCCAGAAAGCACATGGGTGTTTACCTGGGATAGGATAGGACACTAAAGGGCAGGGTCAAGAGATTACAAAGGGGCTTGTGGAAACTTCTAGGTGACAGGGTAGTGGATATGCTCATTATTTTGGTTGGAAAGAAGGCTTAACATGTGTGTACAGCAGCTGCTATTCTTTTTATGTATACTGCCAATAAATTGTTCAGAGCTATCATATTCTGGAGAGAGTTATAGATGACCTCTTTTTCCCACCTGGGATAACAAAACAACAATTTAACGACAGTTAAATTTATCTAAATGGCAAATGACTTGATAGCTAATGTTAAATTTTTATCTGTTGTCACTAATATAAACTTTAAAAAAATCATATTTTAATGTTATATTGTAAAATAGTGAATTTTTGACTTAAAAATTTACTATTAAATTATGAATTATCCATTTGTATTTGAATGGAGCAATTTGAATATTCTGGGAATGGCTTAAAGTTGTGAAAAAGTTGTTAAATGGGTAAGTCTAAAGTCTGATTTGCCCAGTGAGAATGATTCTTTAATAGCTATTCAGTGATAATCACATTCAAAATAATACATTAATGGAATAGTGGGTCTTATTATAATAATTTAATATTCATCAGGAATGAAAAATAGAATAATTTGATGCTTAGAAATCTATAATAATTCAATGATTATAGCATACTGACTTTCTATAAATATAACATATCAGAAAGTGCCAATAGAATTATTTGTTAATATGAAAACTAATAAAAAAGCAATTGAAAATGGTTTTCATTAGAAATATGTGATGAGTTTTATCCATCTTATAAATGTTTCTGTGGTTTTATTGTTTTTAGACACTGTAAAAAAAAGTGTATTTGGTTACTTTAATTTATTTGACATGTCAAAAAGAAGTATTATCTAACTCCTTTCAAAATTATGCTTAACAATCTGACCTAAAGCATTGTGTGCTTGAGGACAATTCAGCTGTCAACAAGACATTTTTAAAAATTAGAAGTAATACATGTAATCCAAAGGTAAAAACATCTAATTTTCCCCTGGCTATAAAACTAAGAAGGAATGCTAAATCTTAAAGATTGTTACAATAAAAAAAAAAATTGTTACAATAGCCATCAGAAAGGATGAATACCTACCATTCACATTGACATAGATGGAACTGGAGGGTATTATGCTAAGTAAAATAAGTCAATAGGAGAAAGACAAGTAACATGGATATGGTTTCACTCATATGTGGAATATAAGATAGTGTAGAGGATCATAAGGGAACGAGGGGGAACAGAATGGGGAAAAATCAGAGAAGGAGATAAATCATGAGAGATTCTTAACTCTGGGAAAAACTGAGGGTTGCTGGTGGGGATGGGGGAGGGGATGGGTGACTGGATGACAGCCATGAAGAATATGTGATACGTTGAACACTAGGTATTATACGCAACTGTAATGAGGTATGTTGGCAAATTAAATCCAAATTTTTAAAGATTGTTACAGTATGATCTATTATCATTTAAATGGGAAATATGTGTGATACATTTTATGAGAAAAATAAAGATTCTATATGAAGAAATATTTCTTAGTAAAAGTCCTTCTGTCTTAGAATCAATTACAAGACAATTTCTGATAAACTCAGGGCTACTTTGAGGGTTGATTGTCCAACATTTATCCAAAATGTCAGTGTTTTAAGAACCAAACTCATCGTTCTTAAACTGTTTTCATAGCACCTTCTTATTTGAACTCATATATTTTTGTTAATATATATATTTTTAAATTTAATTTATTTATTTGATAGAGAGCACAAGTGGGAGGAGCAACAGGTAGAGGGAAGGGAGAAGCAGACTCCCCAGTGAGCGGGGGAGCCCAATACAGGGCTCCATCCCAGGACCCTGAGATCATGACCTTGGCAGAAGGCAGATACTTAACTGACTGAGCCACCCAGGCACCCTTCTGTTAATATTAGCTGTATTTCAGAAACACAGTCTCAGAATACAGTGTTCTGTTCCTTTTTGCTCCTTCTCAGTTTCTGAGCTGTTTCACTCACTCTAAGGACATCCATATTCAGCTGATATACGAGTCACAACACATCAGGCTACTGCTCACCTACTGACTCTCCAGCTTAAAACCATTTAAAAGAGTATTCTAATATCTACAAGACTTTCTGAGATCTTTTCTCTAAAACTCAAGACCCTCAAAGGGTTGAGATCCTTGGCCGATGGCAGAACTACCACCACCCCTGACAAGATTATCTATGTGTCTGGTCATTTCCCCAGCTGCTTTTGGGAGGTCCAGGTTAAAGTGATAGTTCTGAGGTGAATAATCAGATTCTTCTACATGAGACCACTTTATCGAGACAGGGATAGGTCTTTTCTCTTAGCAGTTTTGTTAAGACCCCAGGACACCAATACACTTGGATATCCTTTTATCATGTCACACGTCTCCAATATCAGTAAATGCATGATGTGACTCCACAAGATAATTGGAAGACTGTTTTGCTACCATTAAACCAGGACTACTAACATCTTAGCTTCAGAGAACATTCTCATGGCTCCTTTCCCCTGTTCAACTCAGTTCCATATTATCCAGTTATTCCTAATAATATTATTTATGGGATAAAGTTACTCATAAATATTTATTAGAGCTTACTGTCAGGCATTATCCTTATTATTACAAGCATTACTTTATTTAATGCTCCTTAGTCTTCAAGTGAATTTCAATGTTTGACTTTAAAGAAATTGCAGTTGAGGGGCACCTGGGTGGCTCAGTCTATTAAGCATCTGCCTTCCTCTCCGGGCACAGTCTAGGAGTCCTGAGATCCAGCCCCAAGTCCAACTCCCTGCTCAGGGGAGAGACTGCTTCTCCCCCTCCCGCTGCCCCTCCCCTGTTTGTGTGCTCTCTCTTTCAAATAAAGAAAATATTTTTTTATTTAATTTTTAAATTTTTACTATTTTTTTTTTTAGATTTTATTTATTTATTCATGAAAGACATAGAGAGAGAGAGGCAGAGACACAGGCAGAGGGCAAAGCAGGCTCCACACAGGGAGCCTGATGTGGGACTCGATCCCGGAAATCCGGGATCGCGCCCTGAGCCAAAGGTAGACACTCAACCGCTGAGCCACCCAGGCATCCCAGTAAATAAAATATTTTTAAAAAATTAAAAAATCATGGTTTAAAAACTTTAACATATATAAGATCACAAATCTGAATAGTGATGGGGTCAAGACAAGAAGAATCTGTGTGTCAAGCTCCAAAGCCCTTCTCTCTCATACTACTATCTATATATTTCCATCTTATTAATCAATTTTTTAAAAAAATGCATCAGGGAATATGTTGGAAAATATATAGCAATATGGTTACTACCATAACAATAATTCCACAAAACTCTGGATAATGGTTGGGCACCACCTGTCTCTGAAAAATTTTTCCAGAAATTACATTTTATTTAACCAAAAAAGATAACAAAGAGTAGGAATGGGATCCCTGGGTTGCGCAGTGGTTTGGCGCCTGCCTTTGGCCCAGGGCGCAATCCTGGAGACCCAGGATCGAATCCCATATCGGGCTCCCGGTGCATGGAGCCTGCTTCTTCCTCTGCCTGTGTCTCTGCCTCTCTCTCTCTCTCTGTGACTATCATAAATAAATAAATTTAAAAAAAAAAGAGTAGGAATGTTCTAACTATAATAATTTCTCACTTTCTCTTATTGTTTCACACTCCCTCTGCTTGTATAAGCATTGGTATGATTGTGCATTTTCCATTAGAGGCTATGAATCCATTGCATATGCAAACATAGATTTGAAATCAAGAATACTTTCGTTATTTGCAAAAGAAGGTGCTTTAGCTGTGAGATAGATATCAAAATTCTTCTCAAGCACCAATTAGGAAAAATAGTATAAATTTTCCTTAAGTGAGGGATAATTTTGTTGCCTTTCTTCATCATAATTCTTAAATCCATTTCTTTTTTATCTTTTACATGACCATCACTATAAGTTTTAATTCTTGTTGTCAGGTATGTAAATTATTTCACTACCCCTTAATTGGTCTTCCATCTTTAGTCTTTTAGTATTTTGTATGCATGACACCAGCCAAAACTTTTTAAACAATTTATCATGACACCCACTCTCCCAAAATTTGCATGAGTCCTTGTTATCTTTTCCTGGGGGAAAAAGGACATTTAACATTTATTTTTTCTATCCAAACTGACAAAACTCGGAAGAACTTCCATGCGTGTCCTTGTACGTATATTTTTAAATGAATAAATGAATAAATAAATGAGTGACTAAGGCATCTTATATAGTAGAAACATTATATATCAAGTACATATGATATTTAATTGTCTTTTTATGTTTTTCAAATACTATTATGACTAATATGAGGGCATCAATCCAAATCTTCCTAGTAGATGAAATTTGAGTTAGTTATGTTTTTTCATGATGTATGAACACTGTCATGAGCACACTTGTGGAGGAGTTAAGCTGTGTCCTCAGATCTTTGATAACAATGTGTTTTAATGTGGAGCCTAACTTCCCTTACAAGTGGATTGGATTTAGAGATTTGCTTCTGTGCTAATGAATAGAATATGGTAAAAGTGACATAGGGTGGTTTCTTACAGTAGACCTCTCTCTTGGTTCATTCACTCTGGAAAAAGTCAGATGCCATGTTGTGAGAACACTCAAGCAACCCTATAGAGAGGACCATGAGGTCGGAAACGGAGTTCTCCAGGCTACAGCCTGTGAATAATTGAAGCCACTTCCCCACATCCCAGTGAGGGAGCTTGGAAAGAGATTTTCTGGCCTTCCTGAAGCCTTCTGATGACTGCAGTCCCAGCCAACACCATCACTGCAATTTCATGAGAGAGATCCTAAACCAGAACCAGTCCAGCTAAGCCGCTCCTATTTTTATGAACAATGGAAGTAATGAGAAAAGAAGTGTTTACTGTTTGCTACTTTTTGGAGTGATTTGTTATATAATAATCAGTAACTAATACAACAGTGGGGCAGATTTTATTTTGAAATAGGTATGTAGGGGGATACAAAGAATTTAGTAAAAAAAATTGATCCTGTATCTTCTCTCTCTTTTTTTACAATTTTTTAATGAAGAAATTAATAGCCATTATATAAAGAAGATAGTGGCATTTACCATGGCGTATTTGGGTTGCAAAGTTAGAAAATACAGCTCAGGGTGCAGAGGAGAGGTGATACCAGCATCACTGTGGCATGAGTTGTTCCTTTTTACTTTTCCCTTTGATTTACAACTAATCAAACATCCATAATGGATAAAAAAAGCAGTTCTGCACAGTGTACCAGGACACAGCAGAGATCTATCTATTTGTGCATCTGAAAATGTCTGGATTGGACTACTGAGGAGATGGCAGAGTGAGGGAAGTGGTGATTGAGCAGATGCCAGAGGCAATGATGGCAGAGAAGGCAGCAGGTGGCCAGGTAACAATCCTGAACAATTTCTCTGGTAGACAATGTGGAGGATGAAGGCAGTGATTGGGGGTCTGACTGGCCAGCTATTGCAGATGGAAAGACCAGTTGCTCTCTCTGAGGGAAGAGGAAAAGCCACAGTATAACTGGAGGAGGAAAAGGAAATGGAAGTAGGCAAAGAGAACTGAAGGAATGTGTCTCTAGCTGTTTGCCCTGAGAGGCAAGAATATTGCCCATGGGCCTCTGGAACCCATTACCCCAACTTGAGGATCCCATTCTAGACTGTGGGAATGGCCAAAGTTTTAGATACACACCACCTGCCACATTATTTTTCCCCCTGACTGTGCCAACTCTCAACCCTAGCAGTGACTTAGGTAAGAGAAACCAAAAACTTGGGCTATAATGCAACTTTCTGGAAAACAAAAGGAAAATTGTTAACTACCCACCTATGAACTGTTACAATCAAACTAATTGAACGGCTGCCTAATAAGTGTTTCTACTTCAAATGTGCTGGCAGAGGCACTTTTCATCAAACACCATGAAATATCATGGTAATACAGTATCACAAAAAGAAAATGAGTTTTTCAGCAATTGAACACAAAGACATGGAATATTATTTTGCAATCTAATTGTTAAAGAATTCCAAATAGGGAATCCCTGGGTGGCTCAGTGGCTTAGTGCCTGCCTTGGGCCCAGGGCATGATCCTGGAGCCCCAGGATCGAGTCCCACTTCGAGCTCCCTGCGTGGAGCCTGCTTTTCCCTCTGTCTGTGTCTCTGCACACTCCACCCCCGGGGTCTCTCATGAATAAATAAATAAAATTAAAAAAAAAATTCCAAATAGCTGTTATGAAGAAATTCAGTGAGCTATAAGAAAACTCAGGAGGGCAATACAAGATTTCAGGGATAAAATTAATGAATATAAGGAGTATTTTATCAAAAAGATTAAAATTATTTAAAAAAAAAGCCAAATAGAAATTCTGTAGCTGAAGAACTCAATAAAGGAGATGAAGGGGGTATTGGAAATAGAACAGATCATATGAAAGAGAACTAAGATTTTAAAAACAGGAGAAAATCTAGGGAAGCTATTTGGCTCCATTAAAAAAGATAATGTAAGAATAAAAGAAGAAGAAGAAGAGAGGGAGAAGGGAGTAAAGAGTGTATTTAAAGAAATAATATCTGAGAACTTCCCAAACCTAGGAGGCTGGGAAGTGGATATACAAATTCATGAAGAAAATAGAACACTTTATTATCTTAACACACAAAAAAATCCTTCTAAGACAATTACATTAAAACTGTCAAAACTGGGCAGCCCCGGTGGCGCAGTGGTTTAGTGCCGCCTGCAGCCCGGGGTGTGATCCTGGAGACCCTGGATCAAGTCCCACATCGGGCTTCCTGCATGAAGCTTGCTTCTCTCTCTGCCTGTGTCTCTGCCTCTCTCTCTCTCTCTGAATAAATAAATAAATCTTAAAAAAAAAAACTGTCAAAAGTAATGATGAAGAAAAAAATATAAAAGCGGTCAGGAAGAAAAAAAGAGGCAGTAATCTAGGAAGTTATCCCCAATTAGCTATCAGCATATTTCTCTACAGAAACTCTACAGATTGGGAAGAAGGAAGGAGTGGAATGGCATATTTGAAATAGTGAAAGGTAAAAACTGCCAACCAAGAATACTCTATCTGGCAAAGTTGCTCTTCAGACCTTAAGGAGAAATAAATGCTTTCCCATACAAACAAAAGCCGAGGGAGTTCACCTCTGTTAGATCTGCCTTATGAGAAATTTTGAAAGGAGTTCTTCAAGCTGAAACAAAATGATAAAATTATACAAAACTCTCAGTAAGGTGATAAGTAGTCAGAATTAGATTATTGTAACTATTTATTAGAATAGTATATTAAACTTTTAACTCTAGCATTAAGGCTACAGGAAAAGAGTATTAAAAATAACTTGGTAATAAAATTACAGCATAAAAAGAGATAATTTATGATATCAAAAATATAAAAGGGGAAGAGTAAAAGAATGCAAACTTTATTAGCAAATGAAGATAAATTCCTACCAACAGAAAATGGACTATTTTATCTATGAGATGTTTTATGAAAATCTCATGGTAATCACAAAGCAAAAATTCTAGAGAAGAGATACAAAACATAAAGGGGAGGCTGAGCAAATCATCATAAAAAACCATTAACTTAAGTCAAACAGAAATTGAAGGAAAAAAGAGACAATGGAGAGAGAAAATAACTAGAAGGCAAAAGATAAAATGACAGTAGTAAATCCCTACCTATCAATAGTTACCCTCGATGGACTGAACTCACCAATCAAAAGGCACAGAGTGGCTGGATGGATAAAAAACAAACAAACAAACAAACAAAAAAAAAACAAGACTTGCCTACGAGAGACTCATCTCAGCATTTTAGCCCTAATGACACATATAGGCTCAAAGTGAAAGGGTGGAAGATGATATTTTAAGCAAGTAGAATCTAAAAGGAAGCAGGCAGAGACATTCTTATATTAGACAAAAGAGACCTCAAGCCAAAAAGAATAACAAGAGACAAAAAAAGTCCTTATATAATGATAAAGGGGTCAATACCTAAAGAAGATATAACAATCATAAATATATGCTCCTAACACCAAAGTTAGGTGCTCCAAGCACCAAAATGCACTAAGCAAACAATAACAAATCTTAAAGGAGAAATGAACAATACAGTAATTGCAGGGAACAACTTCAATGATCCACTATCAGCAATGGATAGGTCATCCAGACAGAAAATCAATGAGGAAATATTGGAATTGAACCATAGTGTAGAACAAATGGACTTAATGGACATATATAAGATGTTCCATCCAACAGCAGCAGAATATACATTCTTCTCAAGTGCATATGGAACATTCTCTAGGACAGAACTTATGATAGGCCACAAAACAAATCTTATCAAATTTAAGAAGATTGAAATCATACCAACTATCTTCTTGGACCACTATAGTACGAAAATAGAAATCAACAAAAAAATTAAAAATAAGTTTACTATGCAATCCAGCAATTCCACGTCCAGGTATATACTAAAAGGGAATGAAAATAGAGTTTTGATGAGATAGCTGCATCCCCCCATGTTTATCACAACATTATTCACAATATCCAAGATATGGAAACAAGCTAAGTGCCCATCAACAGTTGAATGGATAAAAACAATGTGGTACATATTTACAATGGGATATTATTCAACCATGAGAAAGGAGAATATCTTCTTATGTGACAACATGGACCTTGAACACATTTTACTAAATGAGATAAAGTCAGACTGAGAAAGACAAGTATTGTATGATATCACTTATACGTCAAATTTTAAAAAGTTAAACTGTTTAAAAAAAGAGTAAAATGGTGGTTACCAGGGGATGGGGCAGGAATAAGAGTGCTGCTGTTTAAAGGCATAAACTTGTAATGAGTAGTAAATAAGCCATAGATATCTAATGCACAGTATAATGAGTACAGATGATAATATTGTATTATAATTATGTGATGTGATAAATATAGCTATATAGGCAGTCATATTACAATATATAAACATATCAAAGTAACACACTGTACCCCTTTAAATTTACTCAATGTTACGAGTCAATTTTATTCTGTAGTAAATAGAAAATATAGTGTAGACTTACACCATCACTATCATTCTTACCAAATAATATTCAAAATAAACTATTTTCAAATAATACTCTTGTATTCAACTACTTTTATGAAGCCATTGAATAACACACTTCAGCTCTTAGGGACTCAGAGCAAATAGTGTACACTACAACTATTCTGCTTGCCATCTTTTCCTTCTTTCTTTCCCTTACTTTTATAAAATAAACTATGTTTCAAATTACTTATTCATTAAGAATTATATTTTCAAAAACAAGGTATGTGTTTTGGCAGCGCATATGAACTTTCATAGAATAACTGTTTGATTAATATTACAGTTGATTTGCAAAGCATGTATTCAAAGTCAAATGCCATCCTTTTTCTCCTTTTTAAAATTGAGCTTAAGTTAGATATTATATTTTATTTTCTATCGTACCGGGTAATGACAAAACAATTTCTTAGAATGTGGAAACATTTTTATAATTTGCACAATGGCTGTGTAAAGAGTGAGTAAACCATAAAATAAAATAGACTCTTAAGTATCAATTGTGTTTCCCTATCCAAATACTTTTTGCCAGAATAATAAAATAACTAAGCTTTTTTAAAGAAAGGATGCAAATAAAAGGATTTTTGTGTCGTTTTTCAAAGCTCATTAAATAGAGCAGTGATTTTTTGTCATTCTTATTTTAGACAATTACATTTATTCACCCTCCTCTTACAGAAATGTGACTCTAACCAATAATATTCAAGAGAGAAAACTAATCAGCCTTATGGAGAGAGACAGCTTGTCATTCTCCACTTTCCATATCTACATTAATTTGGTTTTAATTTGGTGTGGTTCTTCCATTTATCCAGGAAACGACGCTTGTGATTTTTTTTTTTTTTTAACTTGCAGGAGATGTCTAAATATGATTGCACGGCAACTAGAAAAGTGGCGAGTTGTATACAGCAAGAAAACACTCAGTTGTGGTAAAACTCCATCCCGTGCTGTAGGGTGACTATATACATGTTTGTTTTATTGTTTTTAATTTGCATATCTTCCGTCTGTCCTTAAATTAGATGCCGGGGTCTTAATAATTTCACTTGAAACTCAAAGCCCAGATTTTGCTGTGTGAGGAAGTTTCTGAATAAGACATCAAGTTCCCAGCCATCAGAGGATAATTTATTGATACTTGTCAAAAGGAAGTATCAGCCTAACAGAAGTCAAGACAAAAGGAATGCCTGATGAATTTTCTTTGAAGTGCCTTTTATAAAAGTCCTTGGTAATACATATTGATGAACTCCAAATTGTCTTGCCTGAAGGGAAAAGAAAGTAGACTGCTTTACACTGTCTTATAAATATTCATCAAAAGAACAAGACTTATGTTTCCAGGCGTGAGGTGAATGATTACGGTTGTATGATTGCCTTGGAATCTGGATAATTAGTAAAACAGCCCTTGACAGTTAGAGAATTTTAAACTTGGTATCTTGCCGTCACTTCATTTGGAGTCAGAGATAAAGCTTCCTAGACCAAAGGGAAGCAGCTTTTAGGGGGTGATGGATTGCTACGATCATGTTCCAGCCATCAGTTGCTTCCACTGTTGGCTTAAGTATTTGTTTAGTTGACAATTAAAGTAAAAATAATTTGTTTTGTTTTATTTTATTTTATTTTATTTTTTAAAAATGATTTATTGTGTGGTAATTTATTCTGGTCTAATGAAACAGTACCACTTTTACTACAGATGATTTGTTGGATCGGTGTCTTAATTAAAACCCAAACACTCAAGAGTGATACAGTGACTCCATCCATATGTCCATAGAGAATAGTTTTGTTTGATTACTTTTTTGTGATATTGTCATTTTGCTTACCAAGATACATGAGAAAAACCATGGTTTCTCTTCTTATAGAGTCCATATGATTAAAGATCAAATTTGATTAAGTGGATATGGAATATTAAATGTTTGGAGGATAACATGGTTCATTTCAAAAATCAGAAAATATACATCAAACTGGATATAAATTTCTCCTGACCTTTGTTTCATAAGCTATTCTCTAACCAGTTAAGAGGAAAAGATCCCATTTTCAGGAAACGTTACCCTTTACAGTGTTTAGCACTTAAATGCAATTAAGCAAATATAATATCTTCTTTGAAGCAAATAGTTGCTCAGCTTAACTAACTGAAACTAATTATCTCTGTTGAATCGAAGACATATTCAGCAAGTGTTTGAAGAATGCTTTCTTCATCTTGAGCAGAAATAAATATCTTTGTTGCCATTACAGTCAGAGGAATCCTCTCTATCCTACATCTACCAGTTGATTACATGTATCCAGAAGTAGCATGAGATAGAACCAAAAAAAAAGAAGAAAGAAAGAAAGAAAGAAAGAAAGAAAGAAAGAAAGAAAGAAAGAAAGAAAGAAAAAAGAAAACAAAAGGAAAAAAAGGAAAGATGGAGTAAATTATCCTCATCCTCCTAAAAAAACATTTGGATGTTTTCTCAAAACCATCTCCTTTTTGTAAGGGAGATTTTTATTGTTTCAAAGACCTTGGCCAGCAGCATATAGAGATATCGGATTCTCCTGCAGCACTGAGCCGTGATCAATGTGGAGCATGACCATGATGGTCAGGAGGGCACTGGTGTTCTTGAAAAGCATAGCAGCACAGTTTGGTAAGTAAAGTTAAATTTTTTTGAAAGCAAAGGAATCACCTTGCATTCACTCCTTTTCTTTTCTTTTCTGTTTTTTTTTTTTTTTTCCCAGTCTTGGACTTTGTTTAATGTGCTGTATAATTCATCTCATTCGGAATCTATGAAAAATAGTTTAGAAAAAAGATTCTCATAAGGCATATGGTGTCAGCAGTCTGGAACATTTGAATCAATCATACAGAACACCTAGATGAATTCAATGTGGAAGAGACACAAACCAAGAACAGCCTGTGAACTGGTGTCAGTATCTCTGAGGAAATCTATTATTTTTCTTTTATTTCTGAGAAACCACCACTGAGAGACTTACCTAGTATGTATGATGGCTTTTTTAAACCATTTTTCCAAGTCTCCAAGGAACAAATCTCCATTCAAAATACAAATGGAGGATTGCAGGGAAATGGGCAAGGCAGAAAAAGAGAATCAACAGTAAAATATGTAAAACTTTGCTTTATTTGCCACATTAACCTGAAACTATGTAACGTCAAATACTGCCTCGCAGCATGCAACCAATGGTGCAGAAAGGAATTCTAGTTGAAATAGTTCAAATGTCTAGATGCAGAGAACCACAAGGGGAAGGCTACCATCTAAAAATAATAGCTAGAATTAATATTTGGAAAATATGGGGGAACACAATGTTCGCTCAACCACAGCCTTAGTAGGATTTCTGCTCAGAGTGCAGTGAGACAGAATTTACAGTTGTCGCTAGGAGGATATATGATGAAAGGCAAGTGGCTAGGTTATTTAACTCTACAAAATTTTCCCTGGTAGTGACAAAAAACGACTTATGCTCTGTTCAGTGGTTCATTGAAGAAAATAATGTACTTTAATTGTAACCGGTAATGGTAGGTGGGGGAAGGTTCAGCTGAGGTCTGCATTCACAAAAGAAAGAGTATGGGTGGGCATAAAGCATGAAAGAAAATAAATGTTTACCTCCCAGCCTCAGGGCTGAATTAATTTCAGTAACTATAAATGTAAATACAGTAAGTTGTCCTTTTTTACTAGAAGAGAAAGGAATGATAGAAGCGACAAGCTGGAATGGCAGTCATAAACAGGCATTCGTATTTCATAACTGTTGGAGTGAAAAAGTGATGCAAATATTGCAGTAGGTATAAAAATCCCTAAGAGGAAAAAGGAGCATACTCCTTGACTAAGAAAATCTACTACTAGACATTTATCAAAAGAAAATTAATAGGAAATTTTGTCAAGGTGTATATGGAGGGATATTCATTCAGCAATATTTATTTATTTATTTATTTATTTATTTATTTATTTATTTATTTATTTATTCATTTATTTTTTTTTTAAATTTTTATTTATTTATGATAGTCACACAGGGAGAAAGAGAGGCAGAGACATAGGCAGAGGGAGAAGCAGGCTCCATGCACCGGAAGCCTGACGTGGGATTCGATCCTGGGTCTCCAGGATCATGCCCTGGGCCAAAGGCAGGCGCCAAACCGCTGCGCCACCCAGGGATCCCCATTCAGCAATATTTAAATAGAAAAAAATAGTAGAAACAAATGATTAATAGTGGAAAACTGGTTAAATGAAGTGGGTTAAATCTACATAGATATGTAATATTGAGTCATTACAATATGTTTTGTAGATTTTTACTTATATTTGTATAAAAATCATATTAAGTGAGAGAAAGATATGTATGTGTTTAGCTTTATCTAGCTACCAGCTATCTATGTATGTGGATGATTTTATGGACTGAATCATGTTCTCTAAAATTCATATCTTGGGGTCTTATGAAATCCTAAATTCTAGTACCTCAGAACGTGAAGTGGGTTCTAATCCAATATGACCAGTGTTCTTATAAGAAGAGCAGAATGGGACACACAGTAATGAAGGAAGACCATGTGGAGATAGAGAAGGAGACTTCTGCAAGCCAAGGAGAAATATCTTAAAAGAAACAAACTTGCTGACATCTTGATCTTGGACTTCCGGACTCCAGACTGGGAGAAGATACTTTTCTGTTGTTTAAGCTGCCCAGTGTGTGCTACTTTATCATGGTAGCCCAAGGAAGGTCAGTATGACTCAAATTCTAAGTATAATCTGCAGATTTTTTTCCTTGATAATCTGAATTTTCTATTTGTAAACATAAATATATATAATTTATATCATTTAAAGTATATAGGAAATAGGGGTGCCTAGGTGGCTCAGTTGGTTAAACATCTGCCTTAGGCTCAGGTCATGATCTCAGGGTCCTGAGGGAGCCCAACATCAGACTCCCTGCTCAGCAGAGAGTCTGCTTCTGCCTCTCCCTAATGCTCAGGCGCTCTCTCTTTTTTTCTCCCTCTCAAATAAATAAATAAAAATTTAAAAAAATCTCTAAATAATAAAATATATAGGAAATAAAAGACAAAATCTCCAACTATCTTAGTTGTGAAACACTAAATATTTGGGAATGACTCCTTCTAAGAATTGTACTAAGAATTAAGTATAAAACACTAAACGTATCCTATTATTTACATGCAATTCTGCCTAGAAGCTAACTTTTAAAGTTTTTTTTACTGTCATTTCTTGTTTCAAATTGAATCAAACAGAATCTCAATTCCCATAGTTTGAATCATATTCACCACATCAGAGCTGACTAGCTGAAAACAAGTGGGACAAAAGTTTTCTTGCAAAAGTCCTAAGTTCCTAGTCAGTAGATCTCAAGGTTCTTGGGTTCTGAAACTTTTTTTTCCCCATAGCATCTAGCAGAGTTCTAGACATGAAATAATCCTTCATAAATACTTTCTGGCTGACTTATTTCAAAAATGAGAGTGATGAACTGCTTTTCAATAATTTACTTTGCTTCAGCACTTTACTAATTGATGTATGTGCTCAGTGTGATGGGATATACTGAGAAATCTTTAGGTTGTTGATTTTAAAAGCTATCCATCGAAACAGAATCAGGGCTATGTCATTTTTCTCTAAAAAAAAAAAAAAAAGAATAAAACCTAGAATCTATTGAGTCAGAGAAATTGCCCTGGAAATGTCAGTATCAGGTGTGTGATAGCTAGAGAACAGGACATGGAAGTGACAGTCAAACTGTACAGTGTGATCATTCATCAAAAGTTTGGACTGGCTTGTGCATAGTATATTTTTTTTATTCTATAGGAGAATTCAGAGGAATCTTCTGAATCCAACACACTCTCTCAAATCTCTATATGCATGTTAAGATTGAAAAGAATGTAGTTTTATCTATAAAGGAGGAATAGATAAATGTGTTTCAAATAAAAAATACAAAGTTTCAAGAAATATATCATTGGAGGCTTAGGTAAACTATTTCAGAGACAGAAATAATTTTCTTGACATTTGGTTATTAATTTTAATATAAGATTCTTGATAACACTACACAATTGTTTAGAATCTGTCTCAGACATTGCATAATTGCTTCAGCTAATTATACATAATATGGTTTAAATTTTATATATTCATACATTGGATCCTCTGAAAGTTCACTGCTAGGAAAATATAATGTTAAGACATACATTATATATCTTACATTATATATCTTTCATTACATATGTCTATATATTATATATGTTTCATTATATATATAAAATTTTGGAAGGTGTCATCTTCATAGGGAACCACACATCATAATCTTATTTGTTTTTTAAAAATCCAGTCAACACTAAAAGTAACATTATGAGAAAAAAGATAAGGATGTATGCTTTCTTCCAAGAAAACAAGTGTAGAGAACTTTCTTTAAAAACACAAATCACATCACAAAGAAACTGTGTCTTAGTCACAACCACCTTTTCTGACATGGCTCAGAGGCCTGTCAAGTTTCTCCATATTTCCATCCTGTCTTTTGTTTATTAGTGATTTCACCTGGTCACCTCAGCCTGCTGCCTGGTGCTGACCAGCCTCGCTCCTCGCTCTTTACCCCTCACAGGAACTCTTTCTGCCCCCTGTGCCCGGGCCTGCTCTCCTACCATCCATCTATCTATACCAAGTTCACCTTTCCACCTTCTGTCTGACTTAGTTTTTGCCACTCACAAAAACTACATTTTCAAAATTCACAAAAGCTGAATGCTGCAAAAGATGTTACAAATATATTAAATCAAGAAATGCTTCAAGGAAAGCTGCACAGTTTTGACTCCCTTAGAACAGCATAAAAACACTGCCGAGATTTTAAACACACTGTCCCAGAAGCCTTAGTACAGGCGTAGCTTCAGTAAATTCAGGTGTAGTGATGCTAAAATTTATATAATAGTTCTCTTGAAAGCATCAATATTTACATTTCATAAGCACTTGATAGTTTTTACAATTTTAATAAAAATTTTAATATTTTCATTTGGTTTTAGTCTCTCTAATAGAAGGTGACACATATTAACTAAAGCAAATTGTTTAAAGATTTATTCATTTATCTATTTGAGAGAAAGAGAGAGAGAGTGCATGGGGGATGGTCACAGGGAGAAAGTGAGAAGCAGACTCCCTAATGATCACAGAGCCCATCGCAGGACTTGATCCCAAGGCCCTGATCATGACCTGAGCCAAAATCAAGAGAGTAGGATAGATGCTAAACTGACTGAGCCATCCAAGGGGCCCCTAAAACAAAAATTTGAAATAAAAATAAAACTTTATTCAAAATTCAAGATTCAAAACAAATAATTATATCTGATTAACCTTTCAAATGCTATTTTTAGAATAGATTTGTGAAATTATTACATTGTAAAACTGCACTAAGACTTTGGGGATACCCGACTTCAAAATTCCTCACTAAAAAAGAGATCTTTGTAAAAACTTAAAGAAAAATAAGGATTTATTATACTTTCCCTACTTATTGTGTTCTACTCTCCTTCAGAAATTACTGAAAATTATCTTGCAGGCCAGTGCCACTTGTCCTCAATCACGGAGAGATTGAATACCAAGTAAGTCAAGGAAGCAGACACAGGTTAATGAGGGGAAATGTTCCCTGACTCATGATTCCATTTCTGTTCTCACTCTCTAAAAGGATTAAGTTGATAAAAATTGTGGACTTGATATTCCCATCGTGGTAACTGCACACCTAATATCTTCTTTGAATAAAGTTGCCCATGCCATAACCATTGCTCTGAATGGTAGCATCGTGCTCTTTCTTTGCACAAAACCTGGCTCTTGTCTGGACAGTAGTGAGGACCTGTGCCAAGGGCGGTACTGCCCAGACCCTTTAGTGGTTACATCATTCCCATTCCCCACAGGGAAGGGGACTGTGGGAAGGGGGCTCTGGGGCCAGAAGTATGTGCTCTGTTACCACATTTGGTACTCCACACAGAGTAGATGAGTGATAAATGTTGATTCACAAAGGGAAAAGATTGTTCAGTTTCATTGATAGACTTTTGCCTGCACTCCAATATTCATGGTTGTCCTAATGATGAAGTTTCTTCTTTTTTTTTTTTTCTTTTAGTTTTGTTTTGTTTCGTTTTTCTACTTTTATATTTGAATGCTTACTTGGTCTTATCTATTTTACTTGCTTTGAAAATGTTACAGTGCCATGTCTAATTCTCACAAATATTTCACCCAGCCAGTGACCTTTTCTCTGTATTCATAAACCTGTACCTTCTTCTCATACATAATTTCATATGCCAGTTGCTTTGCCTCCTTTTGTCTATTTTGAAAGAAGAGAAGGAAATAACCCTTTATCTTTAGAAAAGAAAAAGTCAAACTCATACATTTTAGAAACAATCTGTGGAAGACTTTCTAAAATATGTGTGGGAGTAGTGATACATGACTATATATAAAACTAAATATATGATTAAAATACAATTGTATATTAGATATGAAGAATATACTGGTAATGCAAAAAAAAATGCTTGGAAAATGCATTTTGTTAGTCAATATAAAACATACTACTTTCCAAATCTTTGTATAACTGGATATTGAGGAATCTCAGATTTTTTGATTATTTGATTTCTTTTTTTTCCTTTTACAATATTTTAAATATATATTTGGAAGATTCCAAAACTTTCTAATCTTCCTCTATTATTTAACTTAGTTGAATCCATATTAAATTCTATCTCATCCTTGACAGAAATTTTTCACTCAGGACAGCCTGAACGTATTTTGAAATGTGTGAAGATCGCCATCTACTCTTCCTCTTTAGTACCTTGAAGGATAAATGTGATCTCAACCAGGCTCTGGGTCACTTCCTCTTTTGGATTTAACTCTTCAGGAGTTGGGGGCAGAGAAAAAGAAGAGTAGAGGCAGAGATTTCATCTAAGCAGGTGTCTGCTGGTCTAGAAATCTCCCTAATTACCACTCCAGAGAGCTGTCACACATTTATCAAGCACACACACCACTTAAAATGTATTCTCAGTTCAGGCATCCTGTGTACTCCACCATCTATTGAATTGCATCACCCTTATCAACAAGTCCACTGGGAGGAGCCTCTTTTTTTAAATTTTATTTTACTTAAATTCAATTATTAACACATAGTGTATTATTGGTTTCTGAGGTAGAGTTCAGTGACTCATCAGTTGCATATAACACCCAGTCTTCATATTATCATGTGCCTGCCTTAAAGTCTATCACCCAGTTACTCCATCATCCCACCCCACATCCCCTCCAGCAACCCTCAGTTTGTTTCCTATGATTAAGAGTCTCTTATGGTTTGTCTCCCTGTCTGATTTCATCTTGTTTTCTTTTCTTTTCTTTTTTTTTTTTATATTTTTCTTGTTTTATTTTCTTTTAAGATGAACTTGGTTGATTCTCTCCAACATGGCCCACCTTCAGACCATGAGAAATCCAATGTCTGCTCTTTCCCAGTGTATTCTCTCTCTTTCATAGACTGAAAAAGAGAGTTGTTCCCTTTTTGGCTTAGGGACCAACTACTTACCCTGTAGATTTTCTGGCATGAGCCAGGCATCAGTCTAACATATCTCTCAGACTCCAACAGGAATATATCATGCTTTCTGAGTGGTCTCCTTGAAGAATCTCTTTTGAAGTGACTTCAAGTGGCTTGAAGTATAGGGGAAGCACCCTCCTCCTCTCTCTTATAGGAATGGGAAGGATACATTGAATTTATCTAGGCTGTAAGATAGAAAATATAGAAAATATTTAAAAGATATAAATATTATTCTATGCTAATAAATTCTAAGCTGACAAAATAGAAAATACTGATGGAACAAATAATTTATTTAAAAATATATAAATAATAAGATTTGCTTAAGAAGATACATACAGCTTCAATAGGCAAATAATGTTGTAAGATTCACCTTTAAAAAGGGCTTCACGGCAGCCCGGGTGGACAGTGGTTTGGCGACACCTTCCGCCCAGGGTGTGATCCTAGGGTCCCGGGATCAAGTCCTGCTTTGGCCTCCCTGCATGGAGCCTGCTTCTCCCTCTGCCTCTTTCTCTCTCTGTCCCTATCTCTCTGTATCTCTCATGATTGAATAAATAAAAAAAAAAAGAAAAAAAAAAGAAAAGGGCTTCAGGGCTAAATGATTTTACTTGTGAATTATCCACCCCCGCCAAAATAATTACTATCCTCTCTATCTTATCTAGAAATAGAATAAGATAGCAAGTTAGTTTATATGCTTTGAAAATAATAAAACTTTGTTATTAAAACATGAAAACTCAAGAAGTAAAATTATAGTATGATAAAACTAACGAACACAGATGTAGGAACTCAAAATATAGCAAATAAATTCAATCATTTATTAAAAGAACCTTTCATCAGGATAAAGTAATTTTTAATCCAGAACACATGATAATGGTAATGATAATTATAATGATGCTGATGCTAGCTAAACTTTATTGAGCATTTATATCATGCCATGTATTGCTTGAAGCATTTTACATCTATCAACTCATTTATTCCAAACAACAGTCTATGCATACTTATATTATTCTCATTTTACAGATGAGAAAACTGAGTCTCAGAGAAATAAAGTAACCTGCCCAAAGTCACATAGCTAGTAAGTAGGTGGAGTTGGGATTTGAATTCAGGCACCCAAGTCATTTTTCCATCCATTTTCCATTATCTACAGCCTAGATAAATTCAATGTATCCTTCCCATCCCTAAGTAAATATTAAAACATGAGTAAGAAAAAAGTATATCATCTTAGTAAAAAAGACATTTGGACACATTTTAAAATTAATAAAATAAAATGCTTTTTTAAGTTATAGCTCCTAAAAACTAGGCAAATGTAAGCCTCTTTAACAGGATTAAAAATATCTCAAGAATGTCTTCCTTAACAGGGGAACACCAGCATGAAATTCAAGACAAACATATTTGTTATCTAATTGTAAAAGTTCTCTTATAGAAATTTGGCATAAACAAGAAATAACTACAATACTTGAAATAGAGGAGAAAATATTATTTAAAGCTGTGTGGTTATACACCTGGAAAACTTTAACTTGCCAAGACAGATGTCTAAAAATAAAACATTTGTATTTATCCACAATAATGGATACTTCAATCATATATAGTAAATTTTAAATATTTAGAAATAATAGTTCTGACTGAAAATATCTGGGATCCTTGTGAAGAAAGCCATGATTCTTTTTTTTTTTTTTGAGTTAAAAGAAAGATAGATTTAAAAAAATAGATTTTCAAGTTTATCTTTAGAATAAATAAATGCAGGTTTTTAAAAAATAAAAGTAATGGGAATAGTTTTTTATTTCTGATAAAGAAATGTTCGATAGCTAAAGAAATTAAAATCAATGTAAATTTAAGAGATGATTAGTGGACTAAAATAGATAATCCAGAAATAGATCTCAGAAAAATTATTCTCAAGTTTAGGGTATCTCCAAGGGTTACCTAACACTATTGCTTAACATATCCAGATTCTGGTGTTCCCTCCGAAGGTATTCTGACTAAGTCTGGCATTATTTAAAGCATCCAAGGTCATTCTGATGCATATGGGGTATGTATTATTTTGATTAGTGATAAAGTAAACCTTAGGGACACCTGGATGGCTCAGTGGTTGAGCATCTGTCTTTGGCTCAGGGCATGATCCCAGGATCCAGGATCGAGTCCCACATTGGGCTCCTTATGGGGATCATGCTTCTCCCTCTGCCTATGTCTGTCTGTCTATCTCTCTCTCTGAGAGAATGAGTAAATAAATAAAATCTTAAAAAAATAAAGCAAATATTAAACCCTAAGAAAGAAAACATTTTTCAGTAATGTTGGTAAGTGTTGCTATGAAAAAGAAAATTACATTTTTAAATTGCTGAAAGTATATTATAAGTCAATTAAATATATACATGAGGAAAAAACAAAAGCTTTGTAAAACATATAACCCATGTTTCCTAAATTTTGCACCAAATCACCCAAGGATACTGCAGAGGGTCTATTCAGGGGCACCATGGGTTATTTTAAATATATACATTTTTTAAGATTTTATTTATTTATTCATGAGAGACAGAGAGAGAGGGAGAGAGAGAGGCAGAGACACAGGCAGAGGGAGAAGCAGGCTCCATGCAGGGAGCCCGACGTGGGACTCGATAATAGGTCTCCGGGATCACACCCTGGGCTGAAGGCGGCGCTAAACCTCTGAGCCACCCGTGCTACCCACCATGGGATATTTTAAATTGATAAGGGAAAGAGCAATATTTGACATCTTTTGAGCACTGCACAAGCTACTAAGTCCAAGGACACAGTTTCATCATTAGATTGAGCTACATTTGTCTTATTGACATTTTTTTTTATCATAATAGTTGCTGAGATGAAAAGGCAAATACAGCGTAAAATTCAATGTGTGAGGACGTGAACATGGTGGTTTTCAAACTGATTTTAAGATTTGAGAAATTTTGCAGTATTTAGTAGGGTGCAAATATCCCATTAGTAATTGTGGTTATATAAGAATTTTAAAAATTTCACTTATGTGCATTTTCTCAAACAGCTAAGTTGTTAGCAGGACATAAATACTTATTAAATTGTTTGAACCCAATTACTTAATAGTTGTAGGTATTCCACTTGATCTAGGAGAACATTGAAAAAATTAGACACTAAGGGAGCTGTGACCTGAGAAAGTTTGTATAACTTATAAGCAGAAAAATGTATGGATTAAATTTTAATCTTTGTATGAGAAGGGCTTATCTGAGCAATAGAAATAGCAGTAATAACATTAATAGTAAAACTAATATTTATGTATTGAGTGCTTGCTATTTAAGATCCCATGCTTAAAGGTTTATATGAATTATGCCATTTGTTTATCACAACAGTCTTTTGTGGTAGATTTTATTTTAATCTCAACTGAGATTTGGAATAATTAACTTTTCCAAGATGGCACAGCTAGCTGGCATATCAGTTCAAGTATTAAAGGATAGTACAATTCTATATGCAGCAGATATGGCAAACAGCTAATAATATACAAAGAGCTCTTACTAGATATTTAGAAATTGCACTCAGAAACACTGGCAGAAAAATGAGTAAAATTCATGAATACATAATTCACAAAAGAAATAATGCATAAAAAGTCAATACAGCAGGGAAAAATAGCTTACTAGTAATGCAAAATTTCAAATTAAAGCTATAATGATTTCAACATCAGATTGTAAGCCCCATCATAGCAGCAACCGCACATATTCATCTCTGTTTGTCACATAACAGGCGTCAATAGGTATTCTTTAATAGAATGAACATCCTAACCTTAAACTTG
Source organism: Canis lupus familiaris (assembly GCF_011100685.1). Lineage (NCBI taxonomy): Eukaryota > Metazoa > Chordata > Mammalia > Carnivora > Canidae > Canis > Canis lupus. Next base: position 50,919,227 of record NC_049233.1, read on the forward strand.
TAAAGATTTAAATCTTCATCAATTTTGCTCCTTGAATAGTTATTGAGTAACTGTGGGTGTCTAATCTTGTGGGGTCTTAGAGGACAACATATCCTTGATGGAGATGAATGCCTATGGATTCCAGCAATCCTGAGATGTAGTGAGATAGGCATTTTTACACATTGTCATTGGTCACAGAGCAACTGGATACCACCTTTCTGGAAAGCACTTTGACAATATATGACAAAAGTTGGAAGATGGATCCACTCTCTAATTCCATTTTTAGGAAAATTTCCTAAATAAATAATCATAATGGCAAAAAAGATTTTCATCATGGCATTATTTATTAGAGTGAAGCTTGGAAAGCAGTAATGGTCAATAACCCATGAATGGGTAAGTGATTTATGGCAATCCATAAGATAGAATATTAGGTAGTCAATAAAAACTGTATTTTTGAAGAGTATTTAATAGTATGGAAATTATGCTTTGTGAAATAGGAAAAAGCAAAATTCAAGAACTATTACCAATCAATTTTCAAAATCACTAAAACTCCAATAAGAATAAAAAAGGGGTGAGTAAATACAGTTGGAATCCAATACCAACACCAACACACAGATATAGGCACACACACAAGCATAGCTCTGAAAAAAATATTAGAGTACTCAAATTAGTCATATCTGGTGCTAGGTTTGGGACTATGCGTGGTTTTAATTTTCTTTTCCTCCTATAAAATTCAATAATACAAATTTTATCCAGTGACTAATAGCAATGAGAATTTGATACAAATGTACCTGAGAAATGAACAGAGTTTAAAAAATAATGTTGCAGTGATCAGTTAGGTATGTGGCTTAAATGGGTCAAAGTTAGTAAAAGTAAGTTTTTATAAGACAAAGTTATTTAAAGATGATTATTTGTTCAACATTTATTTAGTATTTACTACTTGCAAGGTATTTACTGGCTGGAAGCTAAGTTAATTAGATAATTATTTCATACTCTGATGAAACAGTAAGTTATTATTTTATAGCTATGAATATTTTATCAAAGCATAATTAATCAGACAGACATTGTTCAGTTGGTCACCAGTTAGGCGGATAACTAAAAGGTAAAACTATTTTGTTTTTCTCTAAAAATAATTATAGCATATTTTCCTCAGGGCTTCTCAACCTTCTTAGAAAGATAAGGCGAATATCAGAATGGATATAATGAATTTCCTGAGTAGTTTATTCAGAACTACGCATGAACAAGACAAAATCACAGGCAACAAGATTGAGAATGACAAGCCACCAACTTCAACCAGTGCTCATGGTAATAAAACATGGTACCAGGAGAGGTTATGAAGGGAAAAGAGATCAAGAACCCCAGGCAGCTGTTGTACCCTGAATTGTAGTGGAGCAATTGCAAGACATATTTCAAGGATGCTCTGAGGTAGAGCTTCAGACAGAGGGCTGAGGAACAGTAGCAAGTCCACAAGCAGAGTCAGGTCTATCTCTTCAACAGAAAAAGGGACCCAGTCACCAATAGTGCCAGACTCAACACAAAGTGATGGTAGACGGAGACAGAAGAGACGCTTAAGTATTTGCTATTTGGAAAATAGGGCTTCTCACATAAGCTTTTCTGTTTGAGCCAGAAGTCAGGGCACTCATTTTCATTTTTGAATTATGTAGCATAACGCTGAAAATACAGCTGTTAAAAAAGAAGCTAAAATATAGTAAAAATTTTAAGAGTTTATTGAGCAAAAATCAATTTGAATTAGGCAGCATTCCATCTAGTAGAGAGAAAGGAGCTCTGAGGAACTGTACAAAATGAAAGATTTTTATAGGCAGAAGGGAAAGGGAACAGGAAGTTTTACTAGGCAAAAAAGTTGGATTGGTTATTGCCAAGTTACATTCCTTTAGGGGACGGTGGGGATCTATAGCATATTACCTAACTAGTGCTGACCAGGCAGTTTCTGACTGACTGGTTTAGATTCCATTCGGGGAGACTTGAAACTGTAATTAAGCCTCAGTTTGGTGACATGGAGCATAAGCAATTCCATTTTGGAGCTGGAATAATTTTGTCTCACTTTTTCACACCCCATTCCCTTTATTTAAAAAATATCCTAAACCTTTTCCTATATCAATTTTCACTTTAATATTTTTGTTTTGTTTTGTTTACTCTATATCTAATCAGTCTCTAACATTCCCACCATCACCATTTTTACCCCACCCATTCTTACCATCATGCCATGGAAATCTGACCTGGAAAAAAAAAAATATCTATTAAAAGTTAATCACTCTGGTAAGAAATTAAGGAAACTATGCCAAAAGATAGAAGACAATGCTATTTATTGCAGAGAAACTTCACGGCAAGTTTCAGGACAAATTCATCTATGAATGGAAAGCAAAGAGAAAAAATGTCTAATTAAATGATACTGTCATCTCACACATGTATCCGCAAATAGATTGGGGTTTTATTTTAAAGAAAGTCATTGATGACATCAGTCAATACAACTCAGTGATCAAAACAGGCAAACAAAATATTGGAATATAGCTGCAGAAGATTAGAATATAAAACAAAGGACTAATATTCAACCTTGCTTGATAGATCTAATCTAGAATACTGTGATTTAGTTTAAGATTAAAATTGGAATTACACATTATGATTTCAATTTTCTGCAATACTTTTCTAGCTGTTAACGCTGGTTTGTATTTCATTTTTTCCCTTCTTTTATCAGAACTTCTTAAAAATAATTTCTTTACTGAAAAGAAAATATTTCTACTTCAGTTCATCAAAACACTCCACTTTGCCTCTATTTTTCTCTCTTTTCAATTGTTATTCTGCCTTTTTCTACTTCTTTATTTTTAAAATACTTTAAGATGTTTTTCTTTCTACTTAATTTCCTGCCTCTTTTTATTTCCTCTTGTGTCTGATGTTTCATAACATAGTCTATTTTTAAACTTATGGTCCATATTTAAAAGTTTTCCAATAAATTTTCTATTTCTAAATTCCGAAGAATACCTTAAGTGAACTTTCTCTTGGGTATAACATCTATTTCAAAACAATGAATCTCAATCAGAATAGTTTTGTGATCCATTTAGTTGTGGAAAAAATCAGATTCCAACATTTTGTATTGCTCTTACAGCTGCTTTTAGAACTTTCTCTAACCTTTTATTTAAATGGAAATCTTTAGTGTTTGCAATTCCAATGGTTTTGGAGGAAGTTACAATGAAATAGTGATTGCATTCATTTTAAATATATTGATTTAAATAGGAAGAAAATATTTCAGAAGAGAGAAAACAAAAATAAAGCCACTTTTGAAAAATATTACTGAATATTTTGTGTAGTTTGTAAGACTTCCATGTCCTTTTTCTGAGAATAATAACCTTCCATTCAGTAGAATCTTTTTTTTTTTTTTTTCACCTAGGTAAGAAGATTTGGAGGTATTCTTTTTTTTAAAGATTTTATTTATTTATTCATGAGAGACAGAGAGAGGTAGAGACATAAGCAGAGGGAGAAGCAGGCTCCCTGTGGGGAGCTTGATGGAGGACTAGATCCTCCGATCCCCAGGATCAGGTCCTTATCCAAAGGCAGATGCTCAACCAGTGAGCCACCCAGGTTCCCCTGGGGGATACTCTGAAAATTATCATAAAAATAATATATTTCTTTAGCTTTTTTTATGCTTTTAAATATAAATAGAGGTAGAGATTGAAGAAGAATTTATCTAATAAACAAAAAATTGATATTTTAATATCTAAAGTATAGTTTGAAGGTAATTTAATTTCTATTTTATTTTCATGAATATTAACAATTATAGTTCAAAATTAATGTACAATACTAGAAGTTATTGTTATCACTGAGTAAATGATATGTTCTATAGAGAAGCAAAATTTGCCACCTCAAAATGTATCTCTTTGGCATGTGGATTATTTTAGATTTATTATTTTTTATTGTATTTAAGATACAAATGACTCAAGAAGTTTTTCTCTTTTTTTGTCTTGCCTCCACACTCCCCATCCAGTTGCCTAAAAGAATTTAGACAGAGGATTTATTCCAAGAAGGCAGCTATCACCAGAGATAACTATAGTCTAGTATGAATTAGGTGTCATAGTGAGGGAGTAACTTAGCAAAGTCTGTTTGCTAAAATTCCTCTCTGTGTCTCATTATTTCTATGGCCCAGTAAACATTTGTTTACCAAACAACAAACTCTTTTTCATCTTCCTATGAATTGCCTTTCTTGTCTTTGAAGTCCCAGACCCTTACTCAACTTCTCCTTAGCTCAAAATGGCATATAAGCCTCAGTTGCCTGACTGCCTGTGGACCCTATATTCTTATGGAGCTCCTGTGTGTACATAATTAAATTTTATTTTCTCCTGTTAATCAATTTCATGTCAATTTAATCCTTAGACTAGCCAAAAGAACCTTAAAGGGTAATTTTTTTTTTCCTCCCCAACAGTTCCTTTGTTAGATCTTAACACAATCATAGAGATATTTTCTAAAACATTATTTTCTTTGCAGCAATTTGTATTACTGCTTGGTTGTTTGACTATGAGAATTATTCATGACTCAAATAAATTATGTCCCAAAGGTTGACTAACAATTCTGTCAGGAGCTGTGTTATATCCTTAGGCCAGCCCATAAATGCCTATTTAACTCATAATGTTATTAAAATAAAAAAAAAAAAAAAACATGTTTTACACAGGAATAAGCAGAAAATAATTACAATACTATACTTAAAAGAGAATAATAATGAAACTAATAGTATATATCAAAGTTATTTAAGGAGATAAATGTAGATATATTAAAATTATAAAAGAAACTTTTTGGCACATTTATAAACTTGAAGAATAGATGATATTTATTCTTAATTATGACCGAGTTCATTTTAAAATCATGTTTGTCTTATTTTTGTGGTAGCTTTTCTACAAAAATTCTGCCTTTATCCCCACCACATCTCAATGAACCATGCCTCTGGTCCTCATGTAACTGAGTGACCCCTCCTGTGTTGAATCTAAGATGCTCCTGTGTAATAGGCAGAAAGTAGTGGAATCCATGATGCATGACTTCCAAGGTTTAGGTTATAAAAAGCCATGCAGCTTTGCCGTCGGCTTTTAGAACACTTGTTTTTGGAGAAGCTAGTTCCCATATAAGAAACCGACTTACTCTGACATAACTAGAGGGAAGCCCAGTCTAGCCACGGAGATAGGTCATGTAGAAAAGGAGGGAACAGGCCAGTTTCCTGCTGCTGTTCAAGCCATCTCAGCTGAAAAATCAGTCATGTGTGTTAAGAAGCTCACTTAGACTTCTAGCAAAGTTGAGCCTTCATAAGATTCCAGCCCTACCCACCATTTTACTCTAACTGTTAGAAAAGCTTCTAACTGTTAGAAAGACCACCCAGATGAACTCAGTCAACTCACAGACCATGGCAGGTAAGAATAAATTATTATTTTAACTTAGTCTGAGGCTTTATTGTTACACAACAATAGAGAACTAGAATAATTTGCCCTTGTTAAAGGTAAAACACCAATACTAAATTGCTTTCATCAACTAAGATTAAAAGGACATAGAGAGCAGAAATATTTTCCTTACTGGCTATGCCAAGGTGAAAAGGAAAGGTAGCTGATCAAGAGGTAATGACTTATTCCCTGGATGATTTAATTACTGTCTAGACAGTTCTAAGGAACCACTTTATGGATGCAATGTTGATAAACCAGTCTCCAAAACTTTAAAAATGTCCCTATTTAATCTTTTTGATTTACAAATAGCACTTCTAAAACTTTTTAGTAAAGACCTACAGAGCCATACCAAAGGTATAATGTTATTATATTCTATGATACTCTGTGTATCAATGACAGGTCATAGATAACCATCCGGATATATTTGTTTATGTATGCAAATATGTACCTTAATGTAGTCATTCTTCAACACAAACATTATCTCTAGAGAGATTTTAATGCAGTTCCTAAAATTGGAATCAGAATATTCAATTTAGTCCAACCTCCTTTTTGGAGGAACCATGACTTTATCTGAAAAAAAGTTGGAATATTACATGTTGTATTAGAACATAAAATTAAATTCAGGTATCTCAGAGGACAAGTTCAGATTTAATAAAAATAAATGTGACTGCTCATTCATTCAAAGAAACACACTCTCATTTTTCCTACAGATGCTTCAGTAAAAAGAACACTAATCTAATTATAGTATTTAAAAAAATAAATTGTCTTTGTGTTTCCTATAAAATAAACAACACAGCTGCAGAGTCTGCCGAGCTTCACTTATCAAAGAAAATACCTTTTGATGATTAACAAAGGCGGATTTGTTTGAAACATGAATATGCTCACTGGAGTCTCCTGGATGGAGGGGATTTTCAAAAAGGGAGGATTTCAATGAACTGAGTAAAATGTAAACCTAGATAATTAGAGTTAGGTAATTTCTGCTCCCTTTTGACTTACCATACTGGCAGGGGTGAAGGATAGGGTATAGAAAAGAATAAAGAATGAAGTAAAAAATATAATATTGATTTCCTAAAGAACAATCTTTATTTTTTGACATAGAACTTTTATGTTAATACCTTTCTGGTATAAAATGGCTCAGTCCTTTTAACAGTTTTAAAAAAGACATTACCTCAGTCAGACCCTGGAGAGTTTAGCAGGTAAGTCTTACCTGTGCTCACCACTATGGGGTCATCAGGAAAGGGATAAGAAGAAAGTTTCCTTTAAACCCAGCTTTTGGCAGATACTCCATATGGATATCATCAAAACTGGGCTGCTTTGGAGAGTAAGGGAGGCACACTTAATCATTAATTGCTATGCTGAAGATTGTCAGCATAGATTGCATAGATTGTCTATGCATCGATTGTCACTGTCCCTGACAAACCTAGATGTATGGTCACCCTACAAAGAGAAAATACTTTTAGTCATCCGTAGAATCTCCCTGTGTGTATGAATGTAGGACCAGTTCTTTCGTTTTACAGTTGAGGATACAGAAGAGGATCAGATCTTGTGTTTGAGACCTCACAATTCACTAGTAGCAGAATAGAACACTGGTCTCCTAAGGCTTTTCCAAAATCACTGCAGTGAAAGACTCCCACTACTGGTCAACCTAAAGACTTGCCCTTAAAGACATTTATTTGTAGATAGACATTATACAATATCTTGTCAAAAATAGAAATATTATCTCTGAGTAGTTGTATATTAAGCTAACAACACCAAATAACTCAGCATGGATAAATTTATCATATTAGCCACCTACTTCCTTGGAAAACAAGGAACAGGGTTCCAAGGAAATAAATCATAGGACCTTTTTTACTTGTTGATTTTTTGTAAGAGTGACCATGTAAAAGGAAGCATCTACAGCATTGGGAGGCACCACAGCAGCAGCAGTGTAAACAAGGAGACCCCAAAAGCCATTTCTTATCTCATAAAGTTTACCAGCTACCTTAGAATAATGTTTCTCTAAACCTAAAGGGTGAAATTTCAACAGCGTTTTTAAAAATTGTTATTCTACAGCTATCCATATGGGTTTCTTGTCCTCATTCCTTAGCAGAGGTTATATACCATGACAAATCTTTCCTACAAGGGTTTGTATTTTACTGCAACATATTTGTCAGTGTGAATTAATGACACTAAAGAAATTTGAAATATACACCATTTCTTTGACTACAATGCTGGGTTTATTATGCTCTCATATATTTTCTTACATATGCTCATGCGGAAGACTTCACTGTTGAGATATCTATGGAAACATAGAAGGGAGGTATCCATGTGGCGCTGAACCTCACAGGTACCAAGGAAAGGTCATACACCCTGGTTTCACAGGAAGAACAAAAGCTACATATAAACTATAGGCCTTGTTTTAGATGCCCCACAGGTATATCAGGAAATTCTGGAATCAGGAATGTTCTAGAGACTCATCTTTTGGTTGTCTTCTCCCTGTGGAGTCAAGAACAGCATTAACTTTCCCAGGAATAAAGTGTGACAACATGCATGGAGTATTGCCAATCAAGACTGAATCCTGAACCTTGAATCCAAGCTTTTTATTTTTATTTAACCACTGACCATGTGGCTGACCTCAGTCTCTCAGTGCTCTGGAGGTCTAGCTGATACCATGTGACCCAAGGCCTCCTACCATAAATCACATTGTTAGACTATCTGGAATGACTCAAGGACTCAGATGAACAAAGGCACTTTAGTGAGGCAGGGCATAAATAGGTTTAGAAATTACAGGAACAGAAAGCAAAGGATTGACTTGTCTCTGGGCAAGATTAAATTCCTTATTGTACAGCTCTTCAGGAGACATCCCTGACATCCTGCGCTCTACACTGACACGTCTGCTCTCCTACCTCCCATCCACCACCCACACACCCACTCACTGCTTCTCTTTGGGTCTTTATCTTTTAGTGCCCTGTGTTGAATCTAAGATGTGCCCCTACCAACTGGTAGACTTGTTAACAAACTTCCATTCAAATTTCTAAAAAGAAAAAAAAAAATGGTCTACTTTATCACCATAAACTGTATGGGTATGAAGATTTGTTAATGGGCCCTTTCTGGGTTCCTGACTAACCCAACTAATCTTCAATCAATAATCTTAGATCAGATAACAGCTCTCATCCCATCAGCTGTGGCCCAGAGCAATGGAGAGTTGGTATTTAACCAATGCAACCCTCAGAAGTAATTGTCTTAAATGCTATCATTTGCATAATAAAACTTATGCCTACCTTGAAATACCTGATTTATTGGTGCCATGTATGAAAAATCCACTATGAACAGCATTTAAATTTAAGATTGGTAATAAAGAGTAGTTTGGTTTCCTAGGCAGTATGAGAAAACCTAATTTTGCTTCGTAGCCACACTATCAACCATTTGGATATGGAGCCTAAGTGATATTTACAATCTATGCTTGCCACTGTGGTTCAAAATTAGGCTAATTCAGAACCAATAATTCTTTTGCCAGTCAGCAAGTATATAGTATCCACCTTTTTTTTTTAATTTATTTTTTATTGGTGTTCAATTTACCAACATACAGAATAACCCCCAGTGCCCGTCACCCATTCTCTTCTACCCCCCGCCCTCCTCCCCTTCTACCACCCCTAGTTCGTTTCCCAGAGTTAGCAGTCTTTACATTCTGTCTCCCTTTCTGATATTTCCCACACATTTCTTCTCCTTTCCCTTATATTCCCTTTCACTATTATTTATATTCCCCAAATGAATGAGAACATATAATGTTTGTCCTTCTCCGATTGACTTACTTCACTCAGCATAATACCCTCCAGTTCCATCCACATTGAAGCAAATGGTGGGTAAGTATCCACCTTTTTATAATCTTTTGCAAAGAGAGGAAAAGGAAAGCTTATGTCTTATCATGAAATATCAAAAGTAACCTTCATTTTATATTTTAATGATGAAAATTGGGTATTCTAGGATTATGGACTGAATTGTGCCTCCTTAAAATTCATATGTGGAAGCTGTAACCCCCAATGTGGTTATATTTGGAGATAGGGCCCTATGAGGAGGTAATAAAGGTTAAATGAGGTTATAAAGGTGGGCCCCTAATAGAATAGAAATGATGTCCTTGTAAGAACAGGAAGAGACCAGAGTGTTCTTTCTCTCCACACATTACAGAAGAAAGGCCATGTGAGGTTTCAACAGGAAGGCAGCCATCTGCAAGTCATGAAGAGAGCTCTTACCAGAAACGGAATCTGCCAGAACTGTGAAAAATAAATGTCTGTTGTTTAAGCCATCCGGCTTGTGGTATTTTGTTTTGATAGACCAAGCAGACTAATATACCTTGAGTCATGACTAAATGAATAACTGAATAAATATATTTATTGAGTATGAATTTAATGAATAAATGAAAATTTAGTAAAAATAAGGATTTGAACATATTATATTCTAAGAAAAGTCATTTTCACTTAGATATAAACTCAAAATTTTCCAGTGAGGGATCTAGAAATTTAGGAAGGTTGATTTGGCTTAGGTCTATAAAATGTATATAATTTTCTATCATAGAAGTAATGAGATTTTTAATGTTTTCTGAAGACAATTGGGAACCTCTCATTTGCCACACATTCTGAATGAGACTGAAGTCATCTGAAGATCAAAAATCAGTGAAGCAGCAGAAAGCATTAGTGAGTGAGAACAATTCACCATGTGACCATCTGTCCCACATTTTGAATTCAAGAGATTTGGCAACTCTATAAAAATATCATGTGTGAACTTTCTTTAATGGTCATATTTTTTTTTTACTGCCAGATATATTAATTTTCAATTGCTTTGCAATGGGGGCATTAGTGATAACCAGTTAAACAAATCTAATGGATATATATTATATATCACAGACTTCTTTTTTTCATATATGAAAGTAACATCAAATTTATACCACATTGTTCAGGAATTCACTTATTTATTTTGCATACTTTATGGATGCCATGATGCTTTATAAAATTTCAGCTAAGATCTCCTACTAGGAAAATACTATGGTAGTTAAATTAATTTGCATTTTTTTCTTGCAGATATTTAGCTTTGCATTTTTGTCACTGTGTGTGCATGTGTGTGTGTGTGTGTGTGTGTGTGTGTGTGTATTCATGCATTTTATGCAAACTCTTCACTGACAGGAGTGAATTGGAAGTCAGATCATGACCTGATCTTTTCATTGAGATTTGCATATAGTTACAGAAAACAGAAAAATGGCTTGATATTATTTCCAGGGTATCTGGACAGGTGTTTTGATATAAGAAACATACCTATAGACCAAGACATTGTAATTATACAAGGGAACATTTGTGTTTACATCTCCTCTGTGTCACCTTGATGAGAACTGGATAAGGAGGAGCAATAAGGTCACTGTTCAATGGTCAGGAGTGAAGACTAAGCAGCTTTGATCCTCCATTTGCTTTGAGACTGTAAGATTTATGAGGGCAAGGACTTGGTCTCTTTTGTTTACTACTCTCTTCCCAAGACCTATATTTGCTTGCCAGATACAGCAATTATTCAAGAAATATTTGTTGACTCATTGATGGGAAGAAAATGAAACCAAATGCTCCTCCCATGGCTCAGAGAAAGAAAAAGAAAGGGAATAAATGAATTTGTTGAGTCTTCCTCCTCTTTAAGCTAGCTGTCTTAGAGACAAAGTTCAGAGACAAACAGGCCACGAATAATAGCTTACCACACTCTCTTTAAGGCAGAAAAATAATAGACATCTTTTCTGTAGCTTTCTATACCTTTCTACAAATTAAGAGAAAGAAGAAAGAAAGAGAGAAAGAAAAAAGAGAAAGAAAGAAAGAAAGAAAGAAAGAAAGAAAGAAAGAAAGAAAGAAAGAGAAAGAAAGAAAAAGAAAGAAAGAAAGAAAGAAAGAAAGAAAGAAAGAAAGAAAGAAAGAAAGAAAGAAAGGTAAAGAAAGGAGGGTTGAGAAGAGTTCTTAGCTGCTTGTAGCAACTCAGGGTAGTGCCAGTTACCTCAGGCATGGTAGACTTGGAGTGGAGAATGAGCCTTGCCAGCCAGGAAGGACTCTCTGGAAACTCTCCCTCAACTTGAGGAAGGTGTCTTGCCTGAGGAAGTACCATCTGACTACTCAGAATATGGAGTCTACTGAGAGAGAAAACAAAACATTTCCAGTCTTGGAATCCTGTAACTTCTTTGACAGAGTTTTCGCAGGAGTTACTCATCGTGCCAAAGGAGATATCAGGAAAGGAACTCATTTACTGACATTTGGATACTGTCTTTTCCAAGAGATCCAGTAGCAGAAGAGAGACCTAGTATCAGACAGAAGAGGAAGTCTTTCAGCCTGCTGCTTGGTAGGAAACAACTGTATAGCTTTATTTTCTTAAAGATTTTATTTATTTATTCATGAGAGACACAGAGAGAAAGGCAGAGACATAGGCAGAGGGAGAAGCAGGCTCCCCACAGGAAGCTTGATGCAGGACTTGATCCCTGGACCCCGGGATCATGCCCTGAGCCGAAGACAGATGCTCAATCACTGAGCCACCCAGGCGTCCCAACTCTATAGCTTTAGAGTTGATGGCAGTTCATAATGGAATGGCAAACATTGTTCAGGAAAACTGAACATGCAAACTGGATGGTATTTCTAGACAAATTTATGATAGTGATAATTAAAATTGGTCTGGTATTGCTGAAATTTCTATGTAGGAACAATCTGAACAGAAGAGGGCAACTCAAAAATGTGTTTGAATATTGCTACTACTTAGATTGTATTTTATAGATAAAAAATAATCCAAAGATACTTTTAGTGATATTGATATTTGTATAATATTGAGAAAGTACAGATTCTCCTTTACAGGGAATGCTATTTTATTTCTTTGGCAAGGTCTGAAGTATTGATAGTAATGCCATTACTTGAAGTATAAAAACTATAGCTGAAAACAATTCATTTTTTTTTAAAATAAAAGTCACGGTTAAAAGAAAGTTAACCCAGAAACAGAAGTGACGTGTGTGGAGCCACTTCGTATGAAAATCTGTTCGAAATAAAGATCAAGAATCACTACAGTTAGGATGAAAGTGTAAGTGAAAATTGTGGCTTGATTTTACATGCTGTTTTGCCAGGAACATAGTCATTGTATATATTGAGTTATAATGTTATAAAATGTCAGGAAAAAAAACAAGTAAATATGCTGGCATAAATACGGAACATGTTAATGTATAGGTATTAAGAATAAAATATAAGCAGGAAAAAAATGCTTTAGTTGATATTTAATGTGATATACTCAGTATACATCGGACTCCATTATTTTCTTTGTATAGGTAATTGGGCTGACTACCCTCCTATCTAAAGGGATTAAATAGCCCTTTTTCCAATTCACCCCAGACATTGTGAGAGTAATCAATGATATTATATATATAATATATATATAATTTATATATATTATATATATATAATTTATATTATAATTTACCAGACAAATTTACCAAGTTTTTACTTTGGATATTTTACATATTTTATCTTGTTAGTGGCCAGTACTTGTTTATTGAATTGAAATGATTTTACACATATATGTAAGCTCTCATTCTACTAGTGTTTATCTTTTAAGATATTTTCTCTTTTTCATCTTCTTATCTCTTTTTGATTCAGAATAAATCTATTTGGGAGGCTTTCAGCAGAATCAATGTTTACAGGATACACTGGAAAAAATTTCTCTTACTATATCAGTCCAGGTTGATGGAAATGGAGGTTGTATATAGATGTATACATATTTTAGTCATCATGCTTGTTATCAGCTTATATTGCCCTCAAATATCAACTATCTTTATTGATTGCAGTTAATCTTAGCTAAATGTTTAAAGCTGAATTCTGGATTCAGATCAGTTTCTTAGTAAACATTAATGATTTAATATTTATTATTATTACCATTACTACTGCTGAGAGCTTAACAAATTCTGCAGTTGATGAAATCAAGTATATATCTTATATAGCTTGATCTTTCAGCAACTACTAAAACACTTCAAGTGAAAGAGAACATATTATTTTTGTGTCACAATCCCCTCCATTTTAGACTGCCAATATTTTATGTTTTCAGGAGGACAAATAAAAGGAAAAAAAGGGAAGACATATTCAGAAGAAGGTATGCAAACACAAAAATGCATTTCATATTCATTTATCTGCACCCATGGATATAGTCAGGGTGCACAGGAAAGTAAGAGGATGGTAGGTTGAGATGTTGGGGATCTGAGTGATGCAGAGCTGAGGAACTGGGGCTTTATCCTATGGGGGAAGAATTTATCCTGAGAGAGTACAGTCAGATTTGAATATTACAGTAGTCACCCTAAGAAAGTGTAGATGGTGTGTTGTTGGTGCAGGATGTGAACTCTGTAGGTAATTACGATTGAACTACTGCATTAGTCTAGGCAAAAGATAAGCTTAGATAGTGGCAGAGAGAACAGAGAACAAGAAACAGATTTGAGGGCCATTTAACAAAGGCTCCTATGTTTCTGGCTGGGAAGATCAGCAGTAATTGATTTATTTACCAAAATTAGGGCCTCAAAGAGAAGAAAGAACAGACTGAAGGGGATGAGGGAGGGTAAAAAATGAGTTCAAAGCCATGCTAAATTTGTGGTACAAATGGAAAACTCAGGTATGGATGTTCAAGTAACTAGTCAGTTTGATGGTGTAATAGAGGGAAGAAATATTGGAAAATGATGCAAATGAGAAATGAAAAGGGTATGAACAAAGGCAGTAGCAGAGGGGGTGGTGAAAATGGGACAGAATTAAAAGACATATTGAAGGTAAATTCAGTAAGACTAGTGCCAAATTGATTTGCCATTAGAAAAATTCATTGCTCTCACTAAGCACCAGAGTCAGTGCTGTTAAAGGTATGTAATTCTGCAGGTACAACTTCTAACCTTTAAATAGAACTGCAATTAAAATTTGGTTTTATAGAAGATTTTTTTCTATATTAGGATATTAAATGTAAACTGTAGGTCAAAGCACATGTTATCCATTTTTAGTATCCAAAGCACCTCGTACTATGCACATGGCCAGTACATGTTGGTTGGACCAAATTGACATATCCATACTGCAACTTCTATCATATCATACATCTTTTTCAGCATGCACTTTCTAAATGTATGCTATAGGCCAGGACTTTTGATTTTTGCTAAGGATAAAAAGCTTTAAGAATAATATTCCTGTAGTCAAATTGTTCAGTCTAGACAAAGACAGAAACAAATATAAGATGGTAATTGCTATGATAGAAGTAAGCACAGGATTATATGGAATCACAGGAGAGGGACAAATCACCCAACTGCCATCTTCCTGCAGGTGATGACATAGAAGCCAAATATTGATGCTGGATAGGAGTTAATTAGGTTTGTTGTGAGGTTGGTGGTATACAGTTGGTATTAAGGGCATAACAATGATCCTGTATGAGTAAGAATTGGGGCCTGTGAGCCCTCTGAATAACACTGGAAAAAAATAGTGAAATGGTGGAAGGGGTAGAGAGGAGAGAATAGTGAACCATGATGATAAATAGTCAGGCAGGGATATGTCTCTATGACATACGTAGGAATCCAAATAAGAGTAAAATAGGGAGAAAAGATAGTTTTGGAGAATAGGCTATAAGTTCAACATCAAACATGGAGTTGGAGATATGTGTTAGTAGGCTAACTAGGGTAATAAGTAATGATTTTGGTGGCTAAACCCAATAAAAGTTTCTATTTCATCAATATCACAGCCCCATTATGGGTGTGTAGGAAGAGTCTATGCTCAGAGCAGCCACTCAAGCACCAAGACTCCTTTCCTCCTTTGTCCACACTTCTCCTTTGTCCACCCTTTAGAATCATCTCCATGGAGTTCATGGAAGAACAAAAAAGAATGGGAGGATCTAGGTAAAATTATTGTATAAGCCAGACCTGAAAGGGGCATGAGTCATATCAGTATACATTCCATTGGTAATACATCAGTCAGTCACATGTCATACTTGGCTCTGCTGGAGACTGGGGAATTTAGTCTACCTGGACGCCTTGTAGGGAAAGGAAAAAGAATTTGGTGAACAAGTTTCTTTCTGCAAGTAGAAATAAAAAGTAGATAACTAGATTTGGAATCTATTAATATATTTATGAGTCCTGAACATAAAACAGTGGTAGTTTAAATTATCTTAAGCCATAGAAGTGAATGAAATATCCAAGTGTGATCATATGTATTAGGGGAAAAAAAACCTCTCAAGAAAATGTCAGCCTTTTATGGATACATAAAAAAAAAAAAAAAAGACCGTGAAAATGAACTGAACACCAATGACCAGAAAAGTAGGAAGAAGAGTAGAAGAGAGACATCAAAGTTATCAAGGGAAGAAAGAATTTCAAGAGAGGGAGTGGTCAAAGGCATTATAAACTTTAGGGTAGTTAGGTAAGATGGAAACCACTGGCCACATTCTGAAACTTTACTTCAATTTGGTATAAATTCATCACATCCTATAGATGTTTGAGTGACTACAAGGAAGGGGACTATGACTATATCTAAAGCAATAAATTGTCTTAATTTATGATGTCTCAATTTGTTTTCAAATTTAAGATGGTAAAGTTTTCTGTTTAACTTAATTGCTGAGATTTTGAATTAGCCTTTAACAAAAACTTCACATCTACAGTTACTTTTTGAGATAAGTTTTGTGCGTGATGTCTTTCTCAAAAAGACAAAAAAAAAAAAAAATCCATAACAGCCCTTTCTCATTCAACTTACCTTTAATGTTTATAATTTCCCTATTAAAGACACAGCTCTTTTGTGGATTCAGAAGATGTGTAAGATATATTTGCATGTATTCTTCATATTTGTATGTATACATACATATTTATAACTTTGTACTATCTCATGGATATGTCTAGTTAAATTTAAAATAGTGATGAAGCAAAATATATAAATACCCTGCTAAATATCTCAAGGGTGTGTTTTAAATTATCAAGACCCATGATGCCATTGTTTGGACATTGTGTAGTTTCAAGGAGCAATATAGATAGAAGTGGGACACATTATCTGTTTTAAATCAATGTTTAAAATATTTGAACATTAATAATAAATGCCCTGAAAGTATAGGTACACATTGCATGGCATTGAAAATAATGTGAAGAAATAGTTTTCAAATGTTCTTTTTACTATTGCTCTTTCTTTAAGAAAAGTCTTCCATTCCCAATATGGAAAGCAGTTACAAGAGGCTGTTATAGTTGATGGTTTCCCTCGATGCTGACCTCTGAGGCAAATCTAAGGACTTCTAAGTCAAAAGCAGCAGAGTTGAAACCAACTGTTGTGAAGAATGTGCTGTATGGGGTCAAGATGCTCGAGAGCCCTAAGTAGGAAAGACTGAGAGGAGGAAATTAAGCAGGTGGCCAGTGGCAGGCCCTCATACTAAAATAACAGAAAATGAAAGAGTTGGTATACAGTAGAGTAGCATGTTGGCACAGAAATGGACTGGAGGGCAGGCCTCGGCCTGGAGAAGCTTGAGAGGAGAACTTTGCAGCAGACACAGCCAACAAAACAAAGCCAAACCTTCCAGACATTTAAACAGGTAAAGCACAAGTGATATTTGGCAGCAATGATTTTTTTTAAAGATTTTATTTATTTATTTATTCATGAGAGACACAGAGAGAGAGGCAGAGACATAGGCAGAGGGAGAAGCAGGCTTCTCGCCGGGAGCCCGATGCAGGACTCGATCCCTGGACCCTGAGATCACATCCTGAACCAAAGGCAGACACTCAACCACTGAGCACCCAGGTGTCCCTGGTAGCAATGATTAATACTAAATAAAATGAATGAAACTTTGGCCTCTTAACTATAAAAAGCATGAACCATGAAACATTCTCCCCTTTGATTCAAATTCCATTTACATGTATTCACTCTTAATGTATCTAGCACCCATGAGCTGAGCTGTCTCACTATGCGGCAGGGACATGTAGAAATCAGAGCATCCTCCTTCAGCGGAAATCTTTATTCCTTCTAGAAGAGGAATGTACACGTAAAAATCATGGCAGAGGGGAAAACGTCATCAAAATGGAACACAGAAATAGGGCTTCTAAAATGAATAGATGGCCAAGGCAGAGGGGATACTCTCCTAATAGAAGGAAAACATGAACTGGGTAAGTGATATACCAACGGGGGGGAAGGGGGTGGTACTTTGAGCAACATCAACAGTGAAAGCAAGTCAATAAATCCAGGAAAGACAAACTTACTTTTTTTTTTTTTTTTTAACATTTTAATGTCTTAGTATATGCCAGGCACTATAGTCTATGGTTCCTTTGGATTATCTCATTGAATGTAATTGAATACAATTAGCAATGCACAGTGACTTTGAGATGCTTAACCTGATACTTTTCTCACCCCACATTAACAGACACTGCTAAGAGGATCTCATTTAAAAATGCCCATGAAGTTGTATCCTATCATCAATATTCTCCCCAAAGGAATTCTGTGGTCAGTCTTGAAAGTAATGACTTTTCTTCCACTATCCATGGAGGAAAAACAGATGTACCAATTTAAAGTTTCATAATTTCCTGAATAATGTATAGAAATTATTTTCTCAGTTTGTACAGTCTCAAGATGATGATGAATGGTGCATGTCATGAAATGTATCTGTAAGATCAATATTGCTTTGACAATGTTGTGTTTAAAAGGAATATTGAGACTTCTTAGGTGTGCAAGCCCTAGAGATTTCACTACTCTATAATCTTGTTGAGAAAATACTTAATTACGTCTAAAAATAGGATCCAAATCCAAATTGTGTCATCTCTCTGCTTATGACAAGATTTTTTTTGTATTTAAAAAATTACATTTCCTTCACTCTCCCATTAAAATTCTTTGATAATTTTTGTTTAAACATTCTTTTTCCCCTAATTCTACATAATTCATTAAGACATTAATATTATTACCAATATAAATAATGTAAAGTGACATTTTAAAAGATAATGGCATTTAATCTTCTAAAATAGATTTATCATCTATTAGAGATAAAAGTACCATGCAAATGATAAAATAGACTTATTTCATTGATACAATTAATCTATTAGTGATGAGGTAACCAGTCAACTTTACAAACTGAAAAATTAATGGACCTTTATATGATCAGGATAATTTTACTGCATGTGGCATAAACACACCTTCAACTGTCCTTAGCAAACAAGAGTAATTTATTGGCTAACATGACCAAGGTAAGAGCAGAGTTATAATGAGGCCTCAGGGAGAAGTAGTATCCTCTTCAGTCTGCTCCACTCTTTATACCTCTCTCATATTAGTGATAGTCTCCACAGTTAAATTCCCTCACATACGAAACTGAAGAGGATTTCCATATTCACAAATCTCAAGGAAAGAATCCTATTGGTTTCGCCTGAGTCAGATGCTGACTCCAATAACAATAACCACCACGAACGGAATATCAAAATCTTTATGAAGATGGAAACTTCCTTTGGAAACATCTAGCTATCAGAGCTAGATTGAGAGAATGAATTGGTGGGAGTGCGGTGCACACGTGGCGAATTGCTGCCATCAGGCAGACAAAACAACAGATGGTTTTAAACAACAATTTGTTTTGTCTTCCTACTTTCTAATTGGCACCCATTATCTTAGAAGCGTAATTGTACTTATTCTATTTTTTTTTCTCTTTGCAACACAATAAAAGGGCTTTCACAATTTTAAGGCAGCAAACAGAAGAGTTTAACTCATGCGTACTGTCCAAGGTACACGGAGAGGAAAACTCAGGTTAGTATCAAAGGAATACTATTCACCTGAATCACTGTAAGGGAGTTAAAAATCCTTCCAATGATAAATAACTCTGTGATGGTATTATAGACTGAATGTTTGTATACCCCCCAAATCACATGTTGAAGTCTAATCCCCAATGGTATTTAGAAAGGGAGACCTTGGGAGGTAATTACATCATGAGGGTGGAGCCCTTGTGAATGAGATTAGTGCCCTTTTAAGAAGAGACCAAAGAGCTGTCTTGCTTTTTTTCTACCATGGAAGGTCTTTGAAGTCAGCAGTCTGCAGCCCAGCAGAGGGCTTTCACCAAAATCTGGCCATGCTGGCACCAATATCTCCTATTTGCCACCTCCAGAACTGTGAGCACGTTTCTGTTGTTGATAAGCCATGTAGTTTATGGTATTTTGTGAAAGCAGCCCAACCGGAGTGAGACAGATGGTAACTAAACTGAT
Source organism: Canis lupus familiaris (assembly GCF_011100685.1). Taxonomy (NCBI): domain Eukaryota; kingdom Metazoa; phylum Chordata; class Mammalia; order Carnivora; family Canidae; genus Canis; species Canis lupus. The sequence goes on from NC_049233.1 coordinate 50,938,820, forward strand.
ATCATGGAAAATAATATGAAGATTTTTTTAAAGATTTTATTTATTTATTTGAGACAGAGAGAGAGAGCACAAGCAGAGGGAGTGGCAGAGGAAGAGGGAGAAGCAGGCTCCCCATTGATTGGGGAACCTGATGCAGAGCTCAATCCCAGGACCCCAGGATCATGACCTGAGCTGAAGGCAGACACTTAATTGACACCCACATGCCCCTATATGAAGATTTTACTGTCACCAGTTTGTTTGTTTTTTTTTTTAACAGAAAAAAACTGAAAAAAAAAAAATGTAGTGGCTTAAAGAGAAACTGATACAATGTGATCAAAATGACTAGAGTAATATAAGTAAGTATATCGCACTGAGGCAAGGCTCAGAAAATTATCTTTCAGGCCCTTCAAATAAATAGGATGTTTTTCTTTCCTACTGTGAATATATGGCAGCCGTTTACTTTTCAACAATTAATGTTTTTTCTTTTGTGCCTAAACTTTGTGAGCTAGATCTGTGAGAACTAGAGATTAAGGTGGAGGCTTCTGGAAGTTGGGAACCAGCTACAAAAATAATGAAATAATTAACAAAGAAACCAGAACATTCCTTCTTTTACTTTCTTTGCTGTTATTTTGAAAATTATTTTTAAAATAAATTCTTTCAGCATTAACTTTATAAATTGTATTATTGACATTTTATTTTTATTAGAACAATTATTGAGTGACATGATATGCTGGTATATATATATATATATATATATATTTAGGAATGATAGGATGGTGATGCATCACTGTGTAAATTCTCTGAGGGAAGAGGTTCGGGTCAGTTCTGTTCACTGCTTTATCTTCAATGCCCAGAGCAGTGCCTGGCCCATGGTAGATATCATTCTTTTAAAAATAATGTGCTAATCTTTGTCATGTTGTAATTCTGTAATATTTTCTATTGATATGTATTAAAACTTATCATGCTATTCTAATTGTAGACATCAGGTCCAGCTCAGGTTAGCAAATATATATGAACACCAACAAAGAAAAAATGTGAAGAAATTTGCGTATCCTTTGATCTTACTTTCATATGACATTTCTAAAAAATCAAGGGGGAACAAAAGCCAGTCAAACCAAATGGAAGGAGAATCTTATACCTGGCCATCGTGCAAACATATCAGATGATATGGATCTATTCTAAGAGAAAAAGCCTTTGTTTTTAAGACTGAACATTTACAAAAATTTAGATTTCCCAACAGAGAAGTTATAGATGAGAGCATCACATAAGTTTGCTTATTTGATTCCCAAACAAAACAAGTCACCATATTAGAGGAGCTTTAGTGAGCTATTTTATGTCTTTGAGCTGTCAAAGAAAATTACCTCTGTCAATATATTTTGTCTACTTTTGAAGTCCTAATGTGTTCTTCACTATTTTAAAGCAAATCTTGAAAGAATTGGCAGCTATGTCACTTGCATCCTGCGTGCAACTGAACAAAAATATAGGTGTCCCTCAGTTGAAGCCAGCTCCTACCTTTCATCTATTGTGTGCACATTGTTGCCATCAAAGAAGAATTTGCATTTATGAGCCCATTTTGGAACCTGGAAAGAATGTCAGTGTCTTCAAAATGGTAAAAAGCTTTTTTTTTTTTTTGCCAGGGAAAGCTTCCATTGGAAGACAAATCTTGGTGTTCTATGCACAGGTGGAGCACCTGCGATGCTTGGCAACACATCTGGCTTGGCTGCTTTCTTGAAGAAAAGCACTCCACATGTCATAATGACTCACTGCCTTCTATACCGGCATGCAATGTCATAAGAGCCTCTGCCAGCAATTCTGAAAGAAGCTTCGTCCACTGCCATGGAAAGATCAACTTTATCAGAGCCAAGAATTCAAATCACTCATTTCAGCATGTGTTGTCAAGGGATGAAAGAAGAATGTGGACTCTTTTATTACATGCTCCAAAAGCAAAACTTGAAGTGCTTGATTGTTTTGGGAAATAGTTTTACCTTTGTATTCTCTCTACTTCTCTTTTATTGATTTACTTATTATTTTTTATAGAAGGGAACAGACAAAAGATAAAGTGCTATAAAGGAAAATCTACTCTGAACTACTTGATGAGGAGGAATTGATCCATATCTTGCCTAAGAAAAAGATAGATTTGACAATATGAATAAGATAATTCATTCAAGACAAAGCCTTGAATTATAGATGCTGCTAAAAACAAAACAAAACAAAACAAATGTACAACTCTCCATCCCTACTTCAAACGACCCCTGCAACAAACTACAAACTATTTGCATGTAAGCCACTGGTTCTGAACCAAATTTAGGCAACTACCCTAAATTTATAAATGCTAGAAAAATTATGTTTTCAGTCTTTATTGAGGATTATAGAGTCTTCCCAAATTCTCTGTGTAAAGAAATCTACAGATCCCTAGAAAATTATAGAGTCTTTCCCAAGGTTACTTTTCTCAAACAAACTTAAATATTGAAATATGTATCAGTGATCCTCTTTTTGTTGACAAAGAGAGCACCACTGTGGCAAACTTTGACCTTGAAGTCTTCAGGATAAAGGACTTGTCCTGCCAGGATTTCAAATCAAAAAGTCCCAGAGAATTCAGTTATTACTTGACAATGCACACTTGTCTGCCAAAAGACACTTGCAAAAACATTGATTCTACTCATACTTCTTTGTAAGTGAGGTTATTAGCATATGGAGTCACTTAAACAAACCACCAAAAATATCAAAATTAGATGTCAAGATAACATGTATACTTTCAAATTAATGACAATTCCATACTTTTAAAAGCTGAATAGTATCAGATTTTGCTGACATTTTCCTTGGGGCAGAATTTATTTGTCATATTTGAAAATTTGGATCTTAAATTTTGGATGACTTAAAGTTCTTAGTAAGCATCCTTTAATTATATTTATAAATACATGGGAGCAAAAAGGCAAAAATCTTTGAAGAATTACTTTATATTTTGTCTCTATAATTTTGTGATTAAATAGTTAGGTATAACAGCTATGAAGTTACAGTTTCCAAACTTAAGTAGGCACTCCCGAATGACCAGCAACCCGGACTCTCCCTTTCTCTTCCTAGTAGATGAGTTTGTTTTCTTTTTTTCTTCATGAGAGAGTTTCTTCAACTTCCATCACCAAACCTGTAAACTAACATGCACCTGTAAGTCTACTGTTCCTCCTTTCTCTCCACTTATCATGACTTTTGGTACAAATGGCTGGAGTCCAGAGGTCGCAGTGCTCTATCTGCAACCATGCTGATGATAACATCTGGGAGATGTCAGTGTCCCTAAGAGTCTCTATAGAGTTGAGTTATCTTACCAGTGTGATCTCTTCCCATTGGTACAGAAATGGGAGAGAAAACTAAGCTTCTTTTTCCTTCAAGTCATGGTATTAGAGGGTCCTCTTGTTACAGTAATTTAGCTTTTCCTAGAATTAATTCACTAAAGTTCTGTCACTTTCTGTATGAAATTATTTTCAATTGTTACTAATTCGGTATCACTTTCCATACCCCAGAGCTGCATATCTACATGCCCCAGTGGATACTTGGATAACCCACATAAATTAAAATTCAACAAGCTCAAATCTTAATTGATCTCTTTTTACTCAAACTTTTCTTTCTCCTCTATATTCCATCTGAATGGGGGAGTGCCATCAGCAACCCAGTGGCTTGGGATAGAAACCTCAAATTAACCTTCAACTTTTCTCTCTCATACCATTCATAACCAAATAAATAAAATTTTATCTATTCTACTTCAAAAGTCACACAAAACCCACCACTTCTCTTTATGCCCCTTGTCAGAAATACAGGATTCTATCCAGCATAATCTGGCCCCAATCACTTATCCAATGTTATCTGTTATTCCTGCATCCTTCATATGTCATATTGTAGCCATTTGAGCCTCTTGGAGATCTGCAACTACTCTCTCTTAAAACCACAATTTCAGGGATCCCTGGGTGGCGCAGCGGTTTAGCGCCTGCCTTTGGCCCAGGGCGCGATCCTAGAGACCCGGGATCAAATCCCATGTCAGACTCCTGGTGCATGGAGCCTGCTTCTCCCTCTGCCTATGTCTCTGCCTCTCTCTCTCTCTCTCTCTCTCTCTGTGTGTGACTATCATAAATAAATAAAAAAAAAAACACAATTTCAAATAATCTTTCTATGCTAAAAGCAAACTGTTCCTCATCAACTGGCAAAAGACTACTTCTTCAGATTTCAATGTAGAGGCCACTTTTTTTTTTTTTTTTTTTATGATAGAGAGAGAGAGAGAGAGGCAGAGACACAGGCAGAGGGAGAAGCAGGCTCCATGCACCGGGAGCCCGATGTGGGATTCGATCCCGGGTCTCCAGGATCGCGCCCTGGGCCAAAGGCAGGCGCCAAACCGCTGCGCCACCCAGGGATCCCTGTAGAGGCCACTTGTTCAGAAAATCTTTCTTAATTCTTTCAAGTCTGGGCTGTGTTCCTGCTATGTGAGGGAGTGTGCTGCCTTCACAGTAAATAGCATCAGTCATATTGCATTATAATGTCTCTTTACTCTTCCACCTGTTCCTGGGTGGTGGGGGGACACATTTTATCCTACCTCTTCTATATGCTCTATTGTCTGTCCCTCCATGTCTATTACAAGCACATAGTAGAAAGTCAATAATGACACACAACAGGAAAAAATTGTGCATATCATTTTTCTTGAGTTTAACATGATTTCTTGGGAAGAGTTTATAGCTTTTATTAACTTCTCAGAAATGTCCATGGCCTCAAAAGAAGTAAGCGTCCTTGCATGCATGCTAACTGCTAAAACAGTTTAAGATATAGTCCTCCAGATTCCAACAGAGTATATAAAATTAACCTTTTCCCCTCATGTACCTATACAAATGGTCAATTGAAATAATCATAGATGGTTATCTGTTTACCTCAAAACTGAAAAATATACAAGTATTCCCTCCACACACAAGTACATATACACATGGACACACACACACACACACACACACACACTATCTTTCTTGGAACTGCCTTTTGTAGCAATGAACAAAGGAATTGCTGTGAAAAATCTGAAAGCTCTCAAGAATCTATGGTTCAAAAGCACAAGAGAAAAAAAATCTATGAAAATAAAAAAATAGTTCAGTGGGGGATCCCTGGGTGCCTGGTTATTGCCTGTCTTCGGCCCGGTGCATGATCCTGGAGTCCCAGGATTGAGTCCCACATCGGGTTCCCTGCATGGAGCCTGCTTCTCCCTCTGCCTGTGTCTTTGCCTCTCTCTCTCTCTGTCTCTCACGAGTAAATAAATAAAATCTATTAAAAAATCTCAGTGAATTTGGTTCAGGGACAGAAATCAAAATTGGGTTGGTTTACTTGTTTTTTAAACTTTTTAAATTTTGCAACAGACTCAAAAGAAGTTGCAAAAATATTACGGAGAGTTTCCATGTGCTCATTACCCAGCTTCTCCCAGTGGTCACATTTTACATAACTCTACTGTATTATCAAAACCAGGAAATGAGCTACTCTTCATTAGTTTTCCCAATAGAAATATTCTGTTTCATAACTAAGCCTCTCATTTTCACTGTGTAAAACTGTCTAAAATTTGATCAACTCATTAATCATTTGAGTTATATTTATTGAGCATTTTAATGTCTATCAGAGAATATATTAAGTGTTTAAAATTCTTAAAATTAATCCCATGGAGTAGATACTAATATTCCCCAATATCTGGATGATGGAACTAAAGCACAGAGAGGTGGAGTAACATGCTTAAGGTCACACCGGCAGTGAGTATGAGGGTGGGGCTTATGAATGCAGTTCCGCTTGACTTCAAAGTCTGCAGGACTAAACTACTGCACTTGAAATGATCTACTTCCAAAAATTCTTTCCGTCTCTGGCAGAGTTAGAGATTAATTGACCATCTCTCATTATGCATTAGATTAAACTGCCTACACACTTGCTTGCATTCAATAAAACAGATCTATCTCCCTTGAGGAAGAGAGGAAAGTCGGGAAAGAAAGAAAAAAGAGATTATGTTTACTAGGCCTGGGTGAAAGGCCAGGAGGAACAAACAAAGGCAGGAACTGTTTCTAGGAAGCCTACCTATGAAGTTCATCTAGGAAGACAGAAAAGTGGTAGGAAACTGAAGGCTAACTTCAAATATCTCCAAATACTGTCCCAAACAGGTGCTGAATCTGGGAAGAATTCAAATCTTTTCATCAGGCCTTTGCAGTGCTGCACCTCCAAGATCCAGACTTAGGACATTCTACCAGAACATTAATCATCCATTCCAGATTTTATGGGTCAATTCTAAGTCTGATTATTCTGGTCTCATAGGTTTTTGACATAAAACATAAATATCCTGGAACTTCAGTGTATTGCCAGACAAGTATTATGTCTTGGCAAAATTCTCAAATTATGTCTCAGTTTTTCATACCTGATTACTACATGGGCACTCTGACCCACATCCTGGTCCAGACCAAACACTTCCCCCCTTTGTCTCTTTGGCCACTGTAAGGTCAGATTATTTCGATTAATTTGATATTTCTCTAAACATAGGGACAGTTGTAACAGCCCTTTTCTGTGAAGATGCATTTGGAAATCCTAGCAATTGCTTTTTCTATCACTTTGAGATTCAAACTGTAAATTCAAAAGGTAAGAATTGCCTGTACTGTCCGATTTGACTGTAAACACCTTATCCTGTAAACATTTGCTCTTCAGAGTAGATCGCGGTGAGGAAAAATCCATTGTTCATTCTTAGCATAATTTGCAGTGTACATCATAAGAGAAATTCCTCCTTTCTCTTGCTATTGGCAGATGTCTTAATTAATCTTTCATATTAATGAAAGCCTCAACTGTAGGACTTACCCAACTCTTTAAAAAAAAGTCTTCAGTAAAGTTAATAACCTCAGAGAGTTTGCAAAGCTAGTATGGAATTTACAGAACAAAGCTGTGAAGAGCCACAGGCCTTCTCTAATAAAGACATCGCTTGTTTCTACTGCATAGTTTTGCTTACACAGCTTTAAAGACATTCTCTCTGTCTTGAGGGTACTAAGTCCATTCAAATGCCCTATTTTTCTTCTAATTGCTTTTCTGCCACTGGCTTGTTAGCAAGTCTCACCATCTCACACACACACACACACACACACACACACACACACTCCCTTCCCCCACTTCAGTATTTAACCTCCAGCCCATCAAGTTCATCTGTCTCAGGATGTAGGAAACGCACTGCTCCTTAAAAATCCAGCAGAAATGTGCATATCTGAACCTTCGTGCTATGTTTATAAGCTCTGTCAGTTTCTCCTTCTCTTTTCTTTGTGTTCTGTGATATTCAGCACTTTCTGCAAAGAATGTAATGAAAAAAATAAGAAGATCAAAGTAGGTGCTTATCGCCAGTGACATGTCCAAACAGGGACTCTGGCCTTCTCTAATATGCTCATCTAATTTGCTCCGGAGCCCAGGCCTGGAAGAAAAGCATCTTGAGGAAGTTTTCTTCCATGGGCCGAGCCATCTGCTAATGCGGGCCTGTGCCAGTAATTTACAAGTAATGGTTTACAGCTGTGAACCCTGGCTTCTGAGCTGTTTTGGTCATTTAGTAATTACAACAGTTTCATTAACATTTAAAGGGAATAGTCTGCTCAATATCAATTAGGGACTATCTGCAACCATGTAGCTCCATTTTCATATTTGCATTTGACATTTAATATTCTGCACACATAAATTCTTGGTCTTGAAAATGCATTGCCACAGAAGGTCAAAATTAATCCAGAGCCCATTTCTACCTAGCTCTACTAAGCTCTAGGAAATATTTCTGCAGAGAGTGGGAACATAAAAGGTTATTTTGGGGCGGTTTTACACATCTGAACATTTAAGTACTTTTCCCCACCACTAAAGTTAAGGTTACGGAGTTCTCCTCAATTCTTGTTGTATCTCCTGTATTCTGGGGACATTCCAGACTTATCTTAGGCAGATTTGCATAGTATTAAGCAGAAAGATGACATCTATTACTGGCAAATCTTACATAACTGCAGTGATATTTAACTTTAATATTTGAGGGTATTGGGGCATCCTGTCGATTTCAACACTTAATAAATAGAACTAGACAATGACCAAAAAAAAGTCTTTCTAAGATCATTTACATCAAGAAATAGGTTTTGATCTCTAATTAAATTGTTGAGCAAAGAGTGGTTATGCTAAGGTCCCCATGATGATTTGAATTTCATGTGGCTGAGGATGGTCCCTGTATTTGATCCCTGCTAACCGATTTTGGTAGAGGACAGAGTGAGAAAGATAGAGCAAATTCTGAGTGGGCTGAAGGTTTTTAAAGGAGTAGAAAAACAGACGCTTCCATCAGGAGAGAGACGAATGGTTTGAGATTATTAGGGGCAGATCACAGAGGTTGTCACTAAGAGTGGTTTGAGTGACGGAGGTTAAAACCAGTTCGAGCTGAAGTCTGGGGTTTATTTTGACTCTTGGTTCCCAGGGTCTGGCTCTGATACAAGGTGAATCATTGAGCATGTGCTATTATTCTAAGGGACAGAGATAGGGAATAGCCCACTGAATGAAGTAAGAGTGATGAAGAGCTCATTGAAAGACACTCCCCTGGGCCAATATAACCGGATTCCATGCAGATATGTGCAGATAGGAAACCATAACTACTTGATGTAGCGGAGTCTGTACCCTGTGATGTGTTAATGTGCATCTAATGCATTTTTTTAAAAAAATAATGCAAAACAGATCTACTTGCATGCACAACAACAAGGATTAGGATACTAGATAAAAAGGAAAACAGTCTTCCATCATATGGTGATCAAAATTTATAAGTAGCTGATGTGGGGATCTGCTATAATGGGAAGGCTTGCTCTGTTACCTTCAGATATAAAGTCTCTACCGGAGCTTCAGCAGGTTTTCCAAACAGGATGTCCTGCTACACCAGCTTTTTTAATCCTTTCTAATAGCCAAGCTGGTATTCCAGATACCCTGTGTTCCCCTTCTGCTTATCTAGGAACTTTCCCATGAAAATTTGAGTTTTCACATTATTCACAGTCTTATGCTTCTCAAGCAGATAGAATGACTTCAGGAGCACAGATTAAGTGAAAATCAGTGGTGATGGTGAGAGTATATATGCTAGAGCCCTAAGGTTTGGAAAAAAAGTCCCACTTCCCATCTCCTAAACTTCAACCTTGGGTAGGGAGAAGAGGTGAAAAGGAACAGTGCCAGCCAGTAGGGAAATATCCTGGCCAGATCATTTAGATTGTCTTTAACAATTACATCATATAATTCATGTAGTCTGTCAAACATAAGTTATAGTTAACAAAACAAACCATTTAGGGCCTGTTTCACTCAGCGTACATAAATGACGTTGTCTCACACATTCCTTGGCTCCTCCAGAATTTACTTGCAATGACTTCCTATTACTTATTAGACCAATCCAGAGCTCTGCTCTATCTTGTCAAACACTTTATGATTAGCCTCATATCATTATGCATCTCCAGCTGATTTGTGCACCTATAACTTTTTTTCCCCCAACTAGAGTATTCAGAAGGACAGGGTCAGATTCTACTTTTCTGCTCTCATAGTTCCCAGCTGGGCCTAGCAAGTTATTACCAGTTCTCAAAGTGTGATTGGGCAAGCAAAAAGGAGGCCTAATGATCAGGGAGATCAATAAAAAGAAAATAAATCCAGCCACCAGGATTGAAGGTCAGGAATATGACTTCCGTTTCTAAAAAATCTAGAGCACAGAATGATACAAAGTCCCAAACATGGGAATTGGGCACTCTAAGGTACAAAGTGAACATGGATATCAGGACCAGAGACAGATTCCTCAGTTTGTCAGGTCATCAGGTAAGCAATTTATAAGCAACTTATTCTATTGGCTCATGATTATAGAGAGGGAGCTTAGAGTCTCTTTTGGGACTTGAGGCATTTGAAATTTTAGCATATGGATGGAGCCAGAACCCTGATTCCAGAGGTTATGTTTCTGGACAAAAGGATACTTCAAGATGAAGAAGGAGAAGAAGAAGGAGAAGGAGAAGGAGAAGAAGAGGGAGGAGGAGGAGCAGAGGGAGGGGGAGGAGAAGAAGAAAGGGAAGGGGAACGAGAATGAGAGGAAGAAGGACAAGGAGAAAGAGAAGAAGGAGAAGAGGAACAAGAAGATTGCCAGACATGTGAACAATCAACAATATATTAAAAAGCTCTGTCTGGATTTCATTGACCTTGGTAAACAGTAGGCCAGTGCTGCTATCTTAGGGCAAAGTCAGTTATAGGTCTGGGGTCTTGGGGAAATTTGTGATGAAGAGTTTCTATAGTAGCTATAAAGATCAGTTCCAATGCCTGGGTTGTGAAGAACAAATATTTCAAGCCTGGAAGACACTGAAACAAGGCAGTCAAGGGCCCAGTAATGCAATGAAGGGAGGAGAGGAGAACCAAGACCCAAGAAATGGAGAAGTGGGTCATTACAGGAATAATAATGAGCTTGATTCTGAGTCCATGCAGACTGACCCATAGCTTCTCAAGTTTCCTGTGTCTCAGCTTGAGGTGAGCCCTCATCATGGGTAGAGCTGAAGTCATAGGATAATGGGTTTGGCCAGACAGGAGAGAGACCCAGTCACCTATGACCATAATCTCTTCATGGTTAATCAAATTGCAATTTTAACCACGTTTAACAAACAAAATTTTAAAAATTTACAAAACTTGTACGTGCTTGCATTTTTCTCTCTATATTAATCACGGTATTTAGCTGTTGGGCCGTAAATATGCATAAACCTCAATAGTTTAGCAAAATAGTGTCTTATGTCTTTTTCATGTATAGTCCCCTCATGCCTCCATGCAGTAATACGAGAGACCTGGCTATTTCCAGATTTGCCTTCATTTTCCTCTGCATTCAAGCAGCACTGGTTGGGGACCAAGAAGAAGGGATCACTACCATTTGGGCCAGGGCAGAAATCAGTCAGATGGCAACAGGTGGTCCAGATATGACTAGGGAAAGGGATATTTCCTTATCTCTATCCGTAACAGATAGAAGCTAAGAAATGTTGTCTATTTGTATACAAAAGAGAAAGGGATATTGGTGTAGTAAAAGACTAACAAATTCTCTCTGGAAATTATGGAATGCCCAGATAACCAGGGAATGGAAGAGAGAGGGAAGATACATACACAGAGTTTTAGAAATTTTATACATTTTATACCAGGTTATCTATCAAAGACTTTTAAGGTAGATATAATCTGTTGCTTTCCAAACGGGAAGACTAAAGTCCAGAAAATTAAACAGGTTAAATATGATATAGGTAGTACTTGTCAGCTCAGGTTGAAACTCAAATGTATCTGTTTCTCAAAGACCTACCAGAAGTCTTCGGTGAGTTTTTTATGGCATAATGAGGGGAGGAGGATCAGATTCAGACAAGTCCATATGAATCTATAATGTGTATTTGCCATTCACTTGCTTGTGTTTCTGAATTAGTAAGTCTCTGAAGCTATGTTATCAGCTGTAAAATGGAGTTGTGATATTTGCAGTTTTGTGATCAAATAAATAATACACTACTTCTAATACCTTCCTAAAGGGACGTCTGAGTGGCTCAGTGGTTGAGCATCTGCCTTCAGCTCAGGACGTGATCCTGGAGCTCTGGGATTGAGTCCCACATCAGGCTCCTGCATGGAGCCTGCTCCTCCTCCCTCTGCCTGTGTCTCTGCCTCTCTCTGTGACTCTCATGAGTAAATAAATAAAATCTTTTAAATAAATAAATAAAGCCTTCCTAAATATTGAAATTACCTAGAATGCTCATGGGAAGTACATGTATTTCAACAAGGTCTTTCAAATTCTGATAGATAGGGACTGGATTGCAAGCTGGGCATTTGGGGACATCTGCGTGGCTCAGGGGTTGAGCATCTGTCTTCAGCTCAGGGTGTAATCCCGGAATCCTGGGATTGAGTCTCCCATCGGGCTCCTCGCCGGGAGCCTGCTTCTCTCTCTGCCTATGTCTCTGCCTCTCTGTGTGTCTCTCACGAATAAATAAATAAAATATTTTTAAAAAAAGAAACCTGGGCATTTGTATTTGTAGCAAATGGCCTGAGATAGCTGGAAGAACACAGCACTGAGGTACACACATCAGCACAGTTCTTATCACTTCATAGCTGTTGTTCTTATTGAGGTTGCCAGCCTGGTTACTTATATTTCCAAATGTTATTTGCTGTGGAAGTCCCATCATTACTCATCATCTATCCATCAAGCTACTTTTACGAGCTCCTATGGCTTCCTCTGGAGCCCTCTGCAGTCTTGGGTCACAGCTCATTATTTAGTTTTTACTATGAGAATACTGAGATATGCCTTTCAGATGGATTTTATAACTTGGGGCTGATCCCTTAACTTTAAGCATCAGAAACTAGATCTGGGCTAATTTAAGTAGGAAAAAAAAAAAAAAAAAGCTTTTACAGGATGTTGGATGATTCAGAATCTCTCAAAGGGGCAAAAGTATGGACTGGAGAAGCGGGAATTTGTTCAATAGCTCTCACCTCACAATCCTGTGGCAACACTACTGTTGCTGGATTCAAATTCAAATTGCTCATCTGATTCACCAGAACTGGACACCAGCTGCTATTAGTCTAGTCCCTTGTATGTTTTTTCCCTGAGTTGCTCACCTGTATCTTAGCTACAAGGGAAACTGAAGAAGTGAGATTCCTATTACTTCTGCCTTTTTCACAACTCATAAGGTATGAACTTTCTCAAACTAGGAAGAGGATCTAGAAGCTACATCATAAAGAGTGAAAATTACCCATCATGAGACCCTTTCTATTATCTGGTGTCAGACTGAGGGAATGCTCCAGAATTGAGGCCAGGTGGTAGGGATGGTTACAAAGTGGTTAATACCATTGAATTTTACCCTTAAAGATAGTTAAGTCTTAAAGTCTTAACTTTAAGATAGTTAAGTTAGTGAGCCCCATTTATTTATATTTTACCACAATAAAAAAATGGCATAAAATATTGGTATGGAGAAGAAAGTGATTGAGGTCGAGTAGTGCAAAGGATATCTTACGAAGGTCCTAGACAAACAGATGGCACAGTCAAATGAGGGACAGAGAGAACACTTAATAAAGGGAACATCTTCTGAGGTGTTAACAGGTTAAGGGAAATTAGCAGAAATGATGCAGCCACCCAGGACCAATAGACTGGGAGGGCCATTATCATCCTTTGAGTGGCTAGGAAAAGAAGCAGTTACTGGGATCCAGACAACAGCCAAAGCTGAAGTCACCTAGATTAAAAATGTTATGATCTTTGCTTAGAAAAGAATTAGCCAACTGAAGGCCTAGCAAGAAGGGAGCCAGGGGAAGAGAAAAAACCAACAACCCTCAATCTTTTCCTTCTTTGCATTTTCTGTTAGTGCCTCTCATTGGTCAAACCTGACCAGAAGTTGGAAGGCAAAGGAGCTCAACTGATGATGTGCTCCATAAAAATCAGTCCCCTCAGGCACAGAGCATGCAGAAATTGGATCTCTAGCGACTAATGAGACATATCAGAGAAGGGCTGAGAGAAGCTTCTAAGGGCTGATGGTGGCCTCTGACCAACAGCCAGCAAGAAGCTGAGGCCCTCATTCTAACAGCCCACAAGAAACTGAATGCTGCCAACAACCACACAAGTTTAGAAACAGATTCTTTCCCAGTCAAGCCTCAGGTGAAAACGTATTCCTGGTTGACTCCATGATTAAACCTTTGTTGAGATCCTGAAGCAGAGGATCCAGCTAAGCTGGGCCCAGATTTCTAACCCACAAAACCTGTGAGCTAGTAAATGTGTGTTGTGTTAAGTCAAAAAAGAAAAAAAAGAAAAAAGGTAATGTGACCAAACTATAAAAATATACATTAACCAGAATAATGACAAAAATAACTCCATATTCTTCCACTCTAATAGAATTTCTTTTCTGACATTTCTGCATTTTTTAATCTTCTTTTTCCTAGATAGCCTTTAAAAATTATTTAAGCACAATATTGAATAGCTTTACATTATTGATTTTCTAGTCAGCCATTTTCTTTTCTTCACAAAAAACTATTAAAGATATGGGCTGAGAAAGCTTAACAATAATTGTCCATTCCACTGACACTTAACCTTGAGAAAAGGTTACTTTAGAGAGCAGGTAAAGTTATTGGCTAAATATTATGTTGTTAATTCTTGTTGCCTCTCATTTTCAATCACATACATGGAGAAAAATGTGGGTCACATTTTGATGCAGAGGGGTTCAGTGCTTTAAAAAAAAACAAAAAAACAAAAAACAAAAAAGAAATCCTTTGCATTTAGTAAAAGAACAGACATTAATATTTTACATCTACACCAATGAGTCAGGATGGGTTTGGTTAAGTTGTAATAACAAATAACCCCTAAAATCTTAATAGCTTAACAAAATAAAGTGTAGTTTTTTTTTTTTTAAATTTTATTTATTTATGATAGTCCCACAAAGAGAGAGAGAGAGAGGCAGAGACACAGGCAGAGGGAGAAGCAGGCTCCATGCACCGGGAGCCCGACGTGGGATTCGATCCCGGGTCTCCAGGAACGCGCCCTGGGCCAAAGGCAGGCGCCAAACTGCTGCGCCACCCAGGGATCCCTAAAGTGAAGGTTTTTTTTTTTTAACTTTTTGTTTATCTAGGTAATCTCTACACTCAACATGGGGCTCGAACTCAAGATACCAAGATCAAGAGTCACATGCTCTTCCGACTGAGCCATCCAGGTGCCCCAAGTATAGTTTTCAATCACTGAAAGTCCTCTATGGCTCCAGGGCAGCCACCCTCAGTGGATGGCTTGAGTTCCTTCAACATTTTAACACAAGGTGTCTATACAATCAAACTCAAAAGGCAAGAAAGAGCTTCAGAGTCAACACTGGAAATTAAATACTTCAGAATGAAATATTTTACCTTTGCTAAATTTAGGTAACCAAAGAAAGTCCCTTCACCATGTCTGAACACAAGGGTGCTTGAAGAGCAATCCAGTGTGTGTCCCGAAGGAAAGAAGTCCTGGAAATACTGGCAAGCAACTATAAAGTTGACCATAGCTTCTCACAGATATTTTTGAATGTCTATTGTTAGCAGTGAGGTAAAATAATGCCTTAAGACAAAGATTTGTTTTATATGCTTATAAAACATATTATTTATTTATTATTTTATCAAAACCTAAGACATCTCTTATGTAAGTCCAGTTTTGTTTTGTTTTAACAATGAGGATACAGATTTCTTTCATTTATGGAGTCAGTACTATTATTGTAGGAAAAGAAATGAGTGCTTGATCTATTTCTCATAGTATCAATGGGAATGACTAAATATTTACAGATGATTTTGAGAGTTAACAAGTCACTTTCACCCTCATCAAGATCAATACTGATGATACTAGGAAGCCAATTTTTCATTAAGTAAAGTCAATAAAGATGATACAGATCCATATAAAGTGGGGAAAATAAGGGCTGCTGCACATTCTATTGAAACTTATAATACATATAAACAAGATTTATGTGAAAGTTAGCTAATCAAAATGGCTAGATATAAATAGAACTTTAAAAAAGTCTTCAAGGTTAAGGCATTTCTCATCTTGTTCATTTCCGCTTTAGAAAGTTCTATTACTTGGTTTTTCCAGAGTCTCTGGAAGCACTATGCTTGCACAAATGCCTTACCCAGGCTAACTAATCAGGTGGACATCCATTGGAGGACCCAAAATCAAACAGAATCTCTTTGGATAATAAGAACATTGAGATATCAGGTGGCATTTGGATTTAAAACTTCTAGTAAGGAATAGGTTGTGGGAATATTGGGTCATGTGCAAGAGAAGAAAGAAGAGGGATGCTGTTTGGGATATGGAGCAGAATGAAGCAGATACAGGGGGTGCCAAAATAGTGAAGATTGTTGGGTGCCGAAGGATTTGGTATTTGGTATTTGGTAAACTGAAGTCCAACTGGATTGTGGTTCTTGAGTTTGGATACCCATAAGAAACACAGTGGTCCTTCTTATTTATGCTATTTTGAATAAGTTTCTATTCTTTGCAAATAAGAATTTTCAGTAAAGCATGCATTAAAGACCCACTATAACACACAGATCACTTTATGGAAACCTTTAAAAAACTTGTTACAGAAAACACCACTAAAAATTGCCTTTTATTTTCACAGATTTAGTTATCCTGAGATCAGAATATTATTACCAGGCCTTATTACTATGTGCCTAACCATAGTAATATTATTAATAGTGGCAAAAATTATATAAAACATTTGCTATGACAGGTTTTTAAAAATATTTTTTATTAAGTAAATTCAATGCCCAACGTGGGGCTTGAACTCATGACTGAACCAGCCAGGTGCCCATGACAGACATTTTTTCAGCATGTTGCATGAACTATTTAATCCTTACTTCAACTCCAGGAAATAGAAATTATCTTTTAGCTTGTCTTCAAATGAGACAATGAGGCATAGAGGTATATAAACTTCCCCAAATTCAAATAGGTACAGATGGTAGAAACGAGATTTGAAAATACACTGACATATAGGGCATCTTGTCCTTTAGAACATGGACTATCAGTTGCTGCGTTGTTAACTTTTTTACTCAGTAGCAGATTTAGAAGTCTAAGATATCTTTTAAAGGCCCTATTGTTGATTAATGTTTTATATGAACTATATACTGCATATTTTAAATTATATTTATCTAATATCACTTTATATTTACTTAATTTTACTTATAAAAGAATCTTTTTAAGGGTCGTCTAATGCTGATTTTCATTTATATGGTGGAATGTTTCATTGAATATCACAGTTTCATGAGGGCATGTCAGAATTATGCATGCTTATTGGTTTAAAAAAACAGAATCATTTATCTAGTTCATATTTTAAAAGACCAGTCATGGGGTGACTGATTTCTTTGTAAATGATTATAAAATTTGAACTACTTCACTATATATTTGTACAGAGGGAAAACAAAGACAAAATAAGACAAACAAACCATGAAAAGGGAAGCATTACGTGGAGCAGACAGTTTCTTGAAAGAGATTTAAGCATCTTAGAAGCATCCTCAGCTATAACCAATTATTCCCTTTCTTATATCTGGATTTTCCTTGCCTCTTTGTTCCGATGCTTAAATTATGCCATAGTCAACTCATGTGTTTGGATATTTAATATTTGGATGCTTAGAAATCTTACTTAAAATGACCCTTCCCATGGGATATGGCTCTGTCTGAAAAACTTTATCCATTTAGAACTATGGGAGTGAGAACTTCCCCAGAGTAAATACCAGGTGGAAGGAACCAGCCTTGCATATCATTCTCCGTAATAATTAGGGGATGGAAAATTATGAGGAATTGTGGAAAGAGGAAGTGGGACGAAGTTGAAACAGTTTCCATGATTTTTTTTTTTTTTCTTGCTTTTTGTTCATGCTGTTTTCTATAGCAGAGAGGGCTGTGCTGTTAGGGGCAGAACGCGGGGATTCAAAGAGCCAATGAGAAAATATAAACTGGGATCAGGATCCTGGGTTGTTTCCGACTTGATCAATAACCAGCTGTGTGAGCTTAGAAAAGCCATTTTAATGCTCTTCCCTCATGGATAGGTTGAGAACAGTAATATCTATTGCAACAGTAAATTCATTGTAGGAAATGTCCATCCTACTGATGAGACACGCGGCTTGCCTCGTGTACGCCTTTCATATGTATGTGTACAGACTCAATTGTAGACAATTGTCAAGTATCTAGTATGTATTGGGAGCTGTGCCATGTACTTTATGTACTTTATGTAGATTATTACATTTAATCCTCAAAACAGGATTTTGTAGGTTCTATTTTTATTTTGTTTAACACAGAAAGAAGCCAAAGACTTAAAGAAATGAAGGAAATCTCCCCAAACCTTACTGCTAAGGATCCCGGCAAGTGACTCCAGAACCTATACTCTTAATCACCTCGTTAGCAACCCAGATTTGCTATTTTTGTTAAACAATATATTTTACATATGTCCTGAACAAATTTACCAAGAAACTAATTGTCTATTGTGCAGGGAATTCTATCTGTCTTATGCAGGATGAATATATGTAAGATGGAAACAAAGAAATTTGAAGAGTTTGTCTTAAGCAAACTAGATAAAAATAAATCTACGAAGGACAAAGTGACCACTCTGATATAATCAGTCCCTTGCCACTCACAGCCTAGGCAATAGTTTGAGCCACCCCCTGCCCAGCCGCCCTGGGGCTGTCCCTCATTAGTGGACTCCTTACTAAGTCCAACAGTAATCATTGCCACTAATGTTTTCATACCACCTCCGAAACACTAGAGAAATCTGGCCCTGCACCTCTGTGCCTAGCACAAATCATTAAGTGATTCACTCTAAAAAGGAAAAATACCTAGGACCTATCTGATACGAACATGAAACAAACATCAGGCCCATGGCTCTAGACTCTTAAAAGTATTCCATCCTTAGCCTTACAGCAGGAGTAAGAGAAGGAACCTGGGGCCGATGGAGTGGGGTAAGAATGGGGGCAGGATATGCTCATACTTACAGCGAGCACCTGTCAGCCTGTGGTCAGATGGCTCAGATTGCCCAAGGATGTGACACTGAAGTCTGATGGCAAAAACAAAAACAAAAACAAAAACAAAAAAACACATGAGGACAGTAGGTCGGTGTCCATGGAGATAGCTGTATTAATAAAAGTTGATTGAGATGACCATACATTAATCATACTGGAGTCAAAAGAGTAATAAACTTTTTAAAGATAAACATAATAAATGGATTGAGGATGAAGCAAGACTGAGAGATGACAGGTAACAGAAAGAGGAGCTCATTTTTGGATTTCCTACGAATTGCCCAAAGACTTCAAACGGAGCCTCTGAAGCAAATCATCCGAGCTCAGAGTTGGAGACCTCTCCGCTCTCATCTTGAGTTACATGTGTGGGTCATTCTGAGCCACCTGTTCTGCAGGGTTCTTGTGATGTCTGATCATATCCTTTGGAAAGTGCCTAGAGTTTACACATAAGTCAGTATTCAACAAATGTTTCATTCACTTTGCTAAATTCTGCAAAATGTAGGTTTACTTTTACATTTATGTGGCACTTTAATTAAAAGCAAACTCCCCTCTTGTGTGCTCTTACTTGCCCTCTCCAGAAGTGACTGTCATTCTTATTCCACATGGGAGAAACTGAGGTACAAAGAGTCTGCTCAGTGTGACACACTAGGTCAGGCTCATATGTAGTCCAATTCTGCTAATTCCCTTTGCGAGGATGAACGCCCGCATCACTTTGTCTTCAACATATTAATGTATACAGCAATCTAGCCATGTGGCAGATACTTTAACCAAGAATAATACCCAGATCCTGAGATTTGAGCACCAATTATCAGGAGGTTCAAAGCACTGATTTATCCCAGTTCTTGCTCCCCCTCAAGCCGTGTACGGAGCTCTAATGATGAGCAATTGAGGAGCAGCGTCTTTCCTCGTGTTCATTACTCTCCAACAAGATCTTCACTTGATAAGGCCACCCTGAAAAGGCTAGATCAGCTTTAGACAGGGTAGCAGGTGCATTTATCAACCGCTTTTGTTTGCTGAGTCAGGGATTGCTATGGTTTTTAACTTTTTTTTTCCTACTAAAAAAGTTACTTACTTTTTTTTTTTTTTAATATTTAGGGGATTGCTATCTATTCATGACAGCATTTTCCATTATGGTACCTGAAGAAGGTGTTTAACCTTTTCTCCCAGTTTCTAAAATCATGTCTTTTCAATAAATTGTATATATTATGCAATGAAATGCTAGAGAATTGTCTTATTACCTCTCCCTCCAAAATACTAGCATATGCCTAATTAATACAGGGATATTCCATAAATCATAGGTGCCAAGGAAAAACCATGTAACTGGGGAAAACTTTACAGAGAATATCAATCAGATCCTGGTACTTGTCATTTAAGTAGAGCACAATTCTCTCAAGGTTTACCAGCCTCTCTGAGCACCAGCCACAGCAGTTAGAAACATTAACTCCTTGTGCTCTCAATCCTCACAATAAACTCCTCCAGCTTGCTGTCTTTTTTATTGTTCCTGGCTTTTGTGGGGATTTTTTTTGGGGGGGAGGGGGAGCAGGGTGGGTAGCGCTCTTTTTACAACGCTTTGCAAGTCAAATGAGTAAGTTCAATAGAGGGTAGATACAGAAGAAAAAAAAATCAAGCCATGTCTTTATTTGGCAGCTCTTGGCTTGGCTAATTACTGGGTACAGGTAGGAAACACGGCTAATGGGGCTTAGCAACAGATGGGGAGCCAGTACAAAGCTGTGGGTTCTTCCTCTGCCTGTGCTGTGACTTCCTGCGGTGTTGAACAAGTCATTCAACCTGTTTTTGATTCACTTCCCTTTCACTAAATTATGGATAATAATGCCTACTAGGTATGTCACACATTGTTGAGAAGAATAGCTCATAGGAAGATCACAAAGCACTTTCAAAGAGTTGAAACGCTCTATAGGCACAGGCTCCACAGAATCAAGCCGAACAGGAGGCGATGCCCCCTTTCAGTCAGGTCCTCCGTTTCCCATTTAAACCCCAAATGAATGCAAATCTGAAAGTGACTTTGCATTTGCCACGCATCCCCTCTGCCTCACAGGCATCCTATCACTAACTGATTGTAACTATGCAAATGATACCGTTATCTGTGGCACACACTGGCGTTTCCAGTGCAGCACCAGCAGTTTGAAATGCTTGATGAATCCAAGGCTGATTGGCAGCTCCAAACTTATCTGTGACCTAATTTGTGGTCAGGAAGTACATGCAGATTTGGATAAGGGCGAAACCAATGACAGCAGGCTTTCCTTGAGGTTTTAAAAGATTTGAAGTTTGGTTGCCAGGGACTAAAAAAAAATAAATAAATAAATATTCTTTTCCTTTCCTTTTCTTTTTTTTTCTTTTAAAGGTCTGCATCTGAGATCGGGATTGAGAGCAAAATTCGTCAAATGCACCAAGAATTTTGAAGCTCTGGAGAGCCTCACGGAGCAAAAAGTAATCCCGAGATAAAGAATGGGAACGATTTCTGCTGCCGCTAAAATGATTGCAGAGGGATGATGGGTGGTGATGATTTCCCCATTGTTACGGAGAAAGGAAATCTGCTGGGTCCCCGTGCCAAAGAAGCAAGGGATTTAGCTCAGTAATTCCCAGGTGCTGTAAGCACCGGCTCCTGTCCTAAAATAAAAACATAAAGAAGGAAGCCAAAGGTTGGATTGCATGGGTGCAGGGAGGGTAACCAGAGGAGGAGGCGAATCGCTTGCCAGGTTGATGCTCTCATCACACTTCTGTAGACTGTGCTACTGAACTCTACAGAGGTCCAGTGACTTGCCCAAGTTCACCGAGCTGGTAGGTGGCGGAGCCCGGAGAAAAATGCACAGGCTCTGGTCTTTTTACTCTCCCAGACTGTGTCTAGGAGTTGTCGTCTGGATCTGTGTACCAACCGCGGGGAGAGAGAAGGCCGTCTGACCCGTGCAGTACCCCAGGCCGGAGCACAAGGGGAAATCCTTTGGTTGACTTGCCCAGCCGCCCACTGTTTGGAGCTCAGCGAATGTGCCTCATGGGAAGCTCAGTTGTCTCCCTTCCTCTGAGCCACCTCTTCTCTGACTGGTCCCCGCCAGCACTGCCTGTTTGCTGTTACTACTTCCCAGTGATCAACAGCTATTTTATGTTTCCTCCCATTGTGCTTCACCGCACCTTTGTAGTCCTTCTGCCCACCTTCTGCGTACAGCTCACCTTCATGTTATTGAAGGGCGGTTGTGTTTGTGGCCCGTTATTATGTTCTTGAACAGCCCTATGAAGTGGAACTTAAAGGGACCAGCTTGCAGAGGAACACGCATTAACCATCACTTCTCTCCGCATCTCTCACTTGCACTAGGACCTCTCTGATTGTTGCATATTCGGAAGTTCAAGCCCAGAGTTTCTTTCTTTTCTTTTTTTTTTTTAAATCGTTGGCTAAAATACCTTTTAGCTAACGTTACTTGTGCACGTATCAGCAAGGCACTATGTTAAATGAGTTGCACCATTACCTCGCTTAACCTCAGAATTTCCCAGTGAGGCAGGGTTCGGTGTTAATTCCACTTCACAGACAAAGAAAGTGAAGTTCAGGGTGATAAAGTAGTCTCCTGG
Organism: Canis lupus familiaris; assembly: GCF_011100685.1. NCBI lineage: Eukaryota > Metazoa > Chordata > Mammalia > Carnivora > Canidae > Canis > Canis lupus. The sequence goes on from NC_049233.1 coordinate 50,960,870, forward strand.
GGTTACACGACTAGTGACGGACAGACCCACGTCTCAACCTCAAATGTGGCTGCCCCCAAAGTCCTAAACCCACTAAGCTCTTAACTCCATCCGATTCTTGACTTTGTGAATTTTGTGCATCTCTCTCTGTTAATGTAGCTCTTTGGGCCCTGATCTGTCCCAGCTCTGTAGTCACGGTTTAGTGCATTTAGTGCATGGCCCACGATGAACTCAGGTTAAACTCATACATCTATATTGTGATAGGATGATGGAGACTCAAACAGCAAATTTTATTTTTACCGTCACAAATCTTACACCTGTTTGTTTGGTCAACTTATAAAATGGGGGCTGAATTCTTTGTCATTCTTTGTATATGTCTGTTGAAGTACCCTTCAAAATCTTCCTGTCATCAGATAAATTGGATCTGTTATCTAACAGACTCAGATCCTTGCTGTGTAGACATGGTTCAGATCTGTCCAGTGGCACAATGGGTCAACGGAGGAGAGTGTGCAGCGCTACTGGCATACATGTGTGAACCACAACGGGTTCTGCAGGGCAGAGCTGTCACACTAGAAATCATGCGTCACGATGCATGTTCCGGGCAACTTTAACGATGTTCCCGTGGGCACGCTTAGTGCTGTATTAAAATTGTCTCAAGATAGCACTTACTAGCTTCCAGAATATAGTTTAATGTTTGGTATGGCTGGAACTGTGACCCTCAGTTAAGGCATGATGGTAAATAGGAGAAAAATAACTCTACTTTTAATTACTCCATTTTGACTATTACATTTCAATAGCATTTTACAAATATCAGATTGCACTATTATCTTCAAGTGAGCTGTTTTCTTACAACTGCTTTAATCCAGCAACTAGCTGAAACTCACATTCACATTTTAATTAGTAAAAATGCCTTATACTTATCGAAAACTGGAAGCCCAAGCAATGATCTCTCTATGGGTAGTAGAGAAGCACTGCTGAATAATGTTCTGTGTCTTACAAACATATCTTATTGTTTTGAGCCATTAAATGCTGATATAGTAGTCGCCTGCAGCATGCTTAAGCAATAAGCCATGACAGGGACTCTCCTACTGCATGCTGCCTGGGGTCTATCATCGGGGGGTTTTCTGATCACGCAAGAAGGAGCAACTCCCAAACACATTACACCAACTGGCAGTTCCTTTCCTACAATATGATAATCACCTGGGTTGTTTATTATATATCCGTTAAAAAAAATTACTATGCATCTGAAGTCTAGCAAAAATACATCAAATATTTGCAGGCCTAAAAAATTAAAGAAAGAACAAGGATCAGAATGTGTATCTTCTGCTTTGGGTATTTCAAGTTTTTGTTTCATTATTCCATGCCCTCAGCTCCCTCCCTCCAGGGAGTTGGTCCCTCTCCTATCAAGGATTCTTTCACCTCCATCTGAAATAGCACTTTCTTCTTTTATTTTAGATTTTTAAAAAGCTACCTCAGGAATTCGGGTGTAGTTCCTGATTCGGCTGCATTGGTGGTAATTGAGAGGGGAATACAAACTGAACTCAAGAGCAGCTCCACTTAAATTTACTTCCCCCGAGAGAAGAATTTCCAAAGCTGCCAGTCCAAAGGATTCTACAAAATTTGTGTTTGTAGGAGCAGCCCTTCATTATATTTTATTCTTTTTGAAATGATCTAGAGTCCTATGAAAATCATCTCAGCTTACAGAGGAGGTGGGTAAAGATTGTCTGTGTTTAAGAGAAATGTAATGGGTCTTGGGAGCTTTCCTTTTTGTTTAAAAATAAACACTGATGTCTCTGAATCGCATATCATGTGTGTACTGTCGTTGTGTTTATAGACCTCTCCAAGGGGACTTTCTTCTGCATTGAAACAGTCTGTGAAGATCACCACTTGCTTATATTTAAAAATGTTGGGTAGCCCCTGCTCCTTTTATTTCTTCACTTCTCTATCTGTAGATATGCATGTACACCTTATGGAGCTGGAGATAGTTCGTATTGGTAGTTACAGATACAGCCACAAACAAATTCAGTGAAAAAAATCTGAGAGATGACTACTGGTCCCTCACAGAGATTTCTGACTCTTGTGAAGTGTGTACTCTTTTGTGTGGGGTAGGCCATAACAACACTTAAAATAGATACCATTTTAAGTAAGAAACCGTGTCATTGTTGCCATTGCCTTATTCTGAGGAAAGAATAAGGCATCAAAGCTGCCTGCAAAGTGCTGGGGCTGATAAACTGGATGAGGAGGACTAGGGAATAGATTTTTCTAGAAGCATGACTGCATAATTCGATAGGTCACATATTCAGGGTATATGAAATCAGGGCAGGGATAAGTAAAAGTGCCATTAAGTTTGCATATTCAGATTTGATAGAACTGCAGAGAAAAATTCTTGTGAGGGAAGACTTCACGGTGGAAGTTGCATTTTAATAACAGTTTGAATAAAAGGAAAATTGATGAGTTGAAAGTTAGAAGGATACCCTGCAAGTGATTTAAGTAAAAGGTTAAAATTAGAAATGTTATCTAGGAATTTTGGGAAAAGTATTACATTTTTACTGTAGGCGTTAGTATTGTACTTAATCACACTCTTGCCGTCTCTTAGCATGAGTCGCATTAATATGGAGTTCTATAAAAGTGAGGAGGCCTGAGGCCAGTCTCCAAGGTGAATCCTATCTAGGAACACTTACAAGTCCTAAGTGTAACAGAAGTCTCTCCACCTACCCTTTGATCAGTCTCGCTCTTTCTTTCTCACTGGTATCCCAGAGATGTCCTCTCAAAATAACCAAACATTTTCTTGAACTGTTTTTTTCTCATCAGTTTCCTTTCTTTGCTTCAGTACAATTCCAATTTCCTAGTTGTCAACTTATCTTTGACCACTTCTCAGTCATTAAGCCATTCTTTCATTTGCCAAGTCCTGTAAAATATTGACTTATCCCTGTTTCTCTCTTTTTTAGCCTCTCCTACTCCTCAAGGACACTTGGCTCCATGTTGGAATTCTCTTCACATTGGAGGGGGCAGAGATTGCTATGAGCCAAAAAAAACAAAAAAACAAAAAAACATCTTTCTCTTCTGTGATGGGTTGTCTCCATAGGACGTTTGTTAGTGTTAGAAGCAGTCTGGGTTGATCCTAAACAGGAAAGGGAGACTATACTATCCTCTTGATGAATATTGTTCCCCAGTGTTTATGATGTTTATGAGATGTGTTGGAGTCCAGATAATCAGGCAAGCACTGGAGAAATCAAGGGCAAAATTGAGACAGAATCAAAGCTAGATCAGGAGCGCACTCTCAGAAACAGAGAGGAGCCTCATACTCACTGAGAATGACTCAAACCTGGGACGGAATTAAAGTTGATGGTGGGTTGTGCCAACTTGCCCCCCACTTTAGGACAGTGGTCTTATTGTTCAAGTTCCTGAGAGATGTTGGCTACTGGCATCTTGTAGGTGGGCCCCTCTCCGGGAATTGTCCTTGACAATAAAGAAGCTACCTTGCCCATTATTATGGCCCTTTTATAAGAGCAGGTCATATCCAATGGCCAGCTGATACAAATCTCAGTGTCTCAAAATCTGATGTTCAGGGAACCTCAAACTTGGCATGTAGGCCCCAAAATTCACATGTGATAATATGGTATGTTCATCTATAACAGCATGTGATGCATCGTTTCTACACAATTTGTATAATAGAATTTCAAGTACGAATACACATACCGTCTTTCCTTCAAGACATTGGACAGGAAACCATAGAGTAGTAATGCCCCATACTTTAGGGCAGGAAGTAGAATAGTGTCAACAGGGAGTGCTCCTATCTCATCACTGTTAAAGTTGATAAGAAGATGTCTGTTTGAAGTTCTAGCCCTAAGCAAGAAGTGATTCTTTCAGCTGAAAAGGGTTTAAATCTTCTCAGAAAGCATGCTGATCCCAGTGCACACAGACACAAATTACATGATTTTAACACAGAGCACTTGGTCTAGAGTCAATGAACCATAGCATCACAGGGTTACACAGCATAGGAGAGGGCTTATGGGAGGAAGGAAAATCTTCCACAGAGACCAATGAGTAATTACCCCACAAAGGCTGTGCTTTTATCAAGGACACATTTAGAAGACTAAGATATTGTATCAAAAAGTGACCAAGAAAACTTCGTTATGCACATCTGTTATGATGTTTTAGGAAGTAAGGTGGCTGCCACTTCCCCTTCTTTCCCAACCAAACAATAATTAAAGCAAGTGTGAGATCAAATTCTACCTTCCACGCAAATATATTTTTTTATAAATTTATTTTTTATTGGTGTTCAATTTGCCAATACATAGAATGGCACCCATCAAGTGCCCCCCTCAGTGCCCGTCACCCAATCACCCCCACCCCCCGCCCACCTCCCTTTCCACCACCCTTGGTTGGTTTCCCAGAGTTAGGAGTCTCTCATGTTCTGTCTCCCTCCCTGATATTTCCCACTCATTTTTTCTCCTTTCCCCTTTATTCCCTTTCACTACTTTTTATATTCCCCAAATGAATGAGATCATATAATGTTTGTTCTTCTCCGATTGACATTTCACTCAACATAATACCCTCCAGTTCCATCCACGTCGAAGCAAATGGTGGGTATTTGTCGTTTCTAATGGCTGAGTAATATTCCATTGTATACATAGACCACATCTTCTTTATCCATTCATCTTTCTATGGACACTGAGGCTCCTTCCACACTTTGGCTATTGTGGACATTGCTGCTAGAAACATCGGGGTGCAGGTATCCTGGCGTTTCACTGCATCTGTATCTTTGGGGGTAAATCCCCAGCAGTGCAGTTGCTGGGTCATAGGGCAGATCTATTTTTAACTCTTTGAGGAACCTCCACACAGTTTTCCAGAGTGGCTCCACGCAGACAAATATTGAACAAACGTTTGTTAGCAAGCTGGAACAGAATACTCCAAACAACTTACTCTTATAAGTTAGTGAAAGCTCAGTGTTCTGTATTTGTAGGTTCTATCATTGTGCTTTGCATGTGAGGGTCACTTGAAGTGGATATGACAATATCCTAGAGACCAATGGCTGGATACAAGAGCATTTAGAGATCAAGTCTCAGGGGCCATCCCTAAAGGGCTTGCTAGAGTTTTATACCCTGTTAATGAGAAAGTAGAGACTATTTCTGAAATAATTAAGTCAATCCACATACCTGAACGGCATTAATTTGACCAGAGAAAGCTGATTTACAAAATATATCAACATACATCACTATTACCAGTAAAAAATGATCTTTGAAAGAATATATTAAGCTAAATAGCTACACATCAAAGTTGATCAAAATTACCATGAATTGATGAAGTGATTATATTAATTTGAACCCTAGGAAACTGACAATATTCAACAACATTTGATCAACAAAAATAGCATCTGGTACTGTCCTTTCTAATTAGATAGTCACTGCCCCTTTGAGTGGATTTATGATTAGGGTGTCTTGACTATCTCTAAAGTAGCTGCTGCATATATGACCTATGCTGAGATATTTTCAAATGAATTTGGTTTATCATATGAAGTGATAATAAGAACATTGGAACACAGAGAAGTTTTTGTTTGTTTGTTCATTTGTTTTTCAAGGAGAAATGGGAAGTGAAAGAACCAGGGGGAGTTCAACCGAAGGACAGCCATTTACCTAGTCATGCCGCTAAAAACTGTCACCAATTTGTTGGTGAGAAAAAAGACCACCAGAAATCACCATCCACTACCTAGGATTATAGTATGTAAGTATAATTCTTATTAGATAGCTTTGGATGAATCGATCTCAACAAATTCTTTGATTACCTTCATAAGGTTTTGAGTTAAAGAAGCTCTTTTCGTGACTTCTCTGTGTAGATAGGAGACTAATCTGACTATACCACCTCTGTAGCTCAGAGAAAGCTGTCATCTTGAGACTTTTGTCTGATTGTTTGGATGTGGGATAGGTCGAACTATAGAATGATAGAGAAAAAAAGAAAAAGTTTAAGCCCTATGGATAAGAGATTTAAAAGTTAACACTTTTTTTAAGACCATCAAATTGCATTTTTGAACCATAATTACAGATATAATAAAAACTCAATCAATAAAGTAGACATAACAAGACTCACAAGACCACCATTTATTGATTTTGTAAGCATTACACTAGTATATGTGATGTGCCTGGTGTCTCCAAGTATTACTGATTCAAGAATCTGTTGAAGGTGGAGAAATGCTAAATCAATCATGAGGAAGGTGACATTTGTACAGAGTGATTGGCCTTTGAACATCATTTATATCTCAGACAGAAGACACATTTTAGTATTAATAGCTAAAGATTGGATAGATACATATCTGTATAAAAACAATTCTAACAAAAATCAATCTAAGAGAGCATTGAAATCGTCTTAAATTTTGGAAAGGAGCAACTTCTAAAGGAATAACAATGCTTTTAAGATAGCACTTATTTAGTGCTTATTTTTCATATTTGTTAACCCTAATAAGAAATACAACTATAATAATCAAAGTACCTGGCTTTTTCAACTTTTTTCCCTCAAACTCTATGAGTAAAGATCTCTGAATAAAGATTATGAGAATCATAATTATTCTTATCTTTGTTCCATAATTGCTTTTGGGGGATATAATTTTCTCTGAAAGATGTTGAAACTGACGCTCAGAGATGCTAAATGAATTGGTAAAAGACACGGTTCCTTAGTGGGCTTTTTTCCACGTACCATGTTTAAATAAGCAGTCTTTCATGGCTAGACCCTCTATTGCTGCAAGAAACTATTCAAACAAGGTGAGAAAAGCCCACAAATATTTATTGTGTGCCATCTGTATGTTTGGCATATTTTCACATGGTTTGTAAATTTCTATTATTCTCATTTGAGAAATATTGATGCTGTGATTCAGTGTAATTTAAGGAACTTGCCTTGAGTCACAGGAGAGCTGGGAAGTTCACAGTAAAATCTAGTGATGTCTGACCCCAAAGCCCACTCCCATTTCGCTGATTCAAATTTTCCCTTGCCAAAATAAACAACCTTTGTCACCAGTCACTTATGTATGTTAATAAGTCATCCCCCTTTTCTTCTCCCCAGGCAGCCATCAGCACCTGGGGAAAGAAAGAGCTGCTGTGATATTTGACTCCCCTGCTCTAATTCTGCAACAATGAAATATAAAAGGAAGCTAGGACTAGAATTGCATAGATGACATATGTCAATGGACTATTTGTGGGACCGATGCCTCATCTGAAGGCTGCCTTCTCCAGCCAGGGCTAGAGTTATGCAGCACACACTTGAGGTGCTAAATGAAATCAGAGGCCTTGGAAACCATGGGCAGCTCTCGTCAGAACACACGGCCTTCATCCTTGTTGGGACCACACTTAACGCCAGTAATGCCATGACCTGTTTGAGAACATAACTGGGTCTTTGGCTTCACACAGTAAGGGATCTGGTCTTTGTTGTTCATGTTATGCTCCCGGCCCATGTGGCAGCTGTTCGTGTGCCTGCCTAACCTCAGGGAGAGAAGCAGGATACTCACTTACTTCCATAGGCATTTTCTTGCCAGCTATGGCTGCCCACCCAAGGAGAGCCGAATTAGGCCAGACCACTTCTTGATCTATCTTTCTTTTCTTTCTTTCTTTCTTTCTTTCTTTCTTTCTTTCTTTCTTTCTTTCTTTCTTTCTTTCTTCTTTCTTGTAAGAGATTTTTTCTTTTATTTTTCAAGTTTCTCATTCATTTTTCCCATAACTTTATCTACTAGGTCTTTCTTTTTTTAGACATTTCTGATGAGATTTTGTTTTTAAAGTGCAATGGAGGTTAAAGGGAGAAAAAAAGATTAAATTATTTTCTCTTCCCCAAAATAATAAAACACAAACACTAACCTTTGCTTTTTGACACAACAAAATGAAAAGAACACATCAAGCAAGACTGCACTTTGAATGTTGCCTCTGCTACTTGAGAGCTAATATCTCAGACCTCAAAGTTTATTTCTAAAATAGGGGAAGCTATCTACCTTGAAGAGTTGATAAAAGCATTGGAGATTATACGATTTCCGTCACAAACATCTAGCTGTGGACAGCACTGATTTAGTTAATTATGGCTAATATTATTTGTCTATTACTACTGTTGTTATTTTCTACATGGACCCATTAAGAAAGCTGCTGGATCTTGGGGTGCCTGAGTGGCTCAGTGGGTAAAATGTCTGGCTCTTGATTTCAACTCAGATCATGATCTTAGGGTCATGAGATCGTGGAGCCCCTGAGTTAAGCTCTACTGCTCAGTGGGGAGTCTGCTTGAGATTCTCAGAACTCTCCCTCTCCCTCCTCCTCTTTCTTGCGTGCCTCTTTTTTCTCTCTCTTTCTCTCCAAAATAAATAAATGAATATTTTTTAAAAAGAAAAGAAAGTTGCTGGATCAGTTTTATGAAATGCAAAGCCATAAGCCATACTGAGCTGACATGGAGCAGGCAATCCATGGCTATTATATTCTGGGAGATTCTAAGGTACATCCCATCTGCAGAGTATGCCAAAACTAATCTCTTGGGGTTCTTTTCTTTCCTCCAGGTTTGTAGGTCCCAAATCATCCACTTGGATAAGTAAATAATTTGGGACTTAATAAAAAAGAACGAGAGTCTCTTGGTTGTAAATATTCTTTGTGTGCATTGGTGGGAAAGTACAGGGACCAGAGGCTGGTGTTGTTGCTACCATTTAGGAGCCACCACATTCTCTACACTGTGGTTACAATGAGATCTTTTAAAAAGTTAGTTCATATCACTCCCTTGCTTAAATCTGTCTCTACTTATAAAATCCCAACTCCATATAAATCCTTTACATGGCCTTGACAACTACCTGTGTATCCAAGAGCTTTTCCAGCATGGGCTGCTTTGCTACCCTGCTCTAACCACCTCTTCCCTTCTCTTAGGACCTTGGCTCTTCCTGTTTCCCCTGATTAAAATAACCTGTCCTCTGTGCTTCAAATGGCTGGTCCTTCTCAGATTCCATATCTTGACTCAAATATCACTTATTCCAGGAGAAGCTCCATGAGCTTCTATTCAAGCGTTATGGTTATTTTATACCTATTATATTGTCATTTATTTTTGCTGTGTAGTTATTCTGAAAGTATGACATTATAATTTATTTACTTTTCTATGCCCTCTAGAACAACACATTTAAGAGCAAGATCCACCACATGCCCAGCCTAGTACATAGCAAGTACTCAATAAAATAATTATTAATTAATAGCATATGCCTGGAATGTGGCTGTATATCGGGGGTGGTGGTGGTGGAAACAGGTGGCCAGAGGTAAGACCAGGGATAGACAAGAGCTAGGTCACAAAAGGTCTTATTCTAAGGCTAAAGATGTATCTTCCTTTTTCTTTTTCCAAAAGGAATAGAAATTGATGTACTTTGAATAGATGAATAGGATAGTCAGATTGATAAAATATCTCAGGTATGCGACTTATGCATGGATGGATCAGTGGTTGTGTAGATACAGCAGAGGTAATGGAACTGCACATTTAAAAAATGCAGACTTGATAGGACTTGGTAATGTCTTTGAACAAGGAGAGAAGAGGCTATTGGGAAATAATTTTTGATCATGAATTATTGGTCATTTATAGAGTTCTATTTATTCTCATAATTGATTTAAAAATTAAGCTTTGGTGAGTGATCATGTCTTTAAAAAGATAGTCATAATTTTTCACTTATACAAACATAAGCTTTCCATAGTTTATTAAAAGTTAGCTTTGGGGCTCATTTTAAGAATAACTATTCATATATATATTCATGTATTTATATACACATATATATGTGATGGTATGTAAGTATATATTTATAAATTGATCTAATATTATAATATCATTTCAAACAACCTCACAAACTCAGCTTGGACCACAGTTTAGATTTACAACTTTGCATTGATTTAACACTCTATTATTTCCCTTCAAAGAACTATTTCAATAATTCAATGTCAATGAATCAATGTCAGTGTCTTCAGAAAATTCTATATGTAATGGAGTCTACCATGTCAAAAATATTTTTACAAATTCTCTGATACTTATTGTTTGCATTTTAATTCTTCATCTAATTACCCCTTCCCCAAAACTAAAAAGAAAACACAGAAGCAAAATAATCTAACACATAGAACAAACAAACAAAACAAACTTATGAGAGAAGATCCCAGGTTGAAAGAGGTACACGATCCCAGTTGTCCTGCCTCTCTTCTTGGTTCACAGGTTTTGTTTTAGGGGTAATTTGGGCTGACTTCATAGAAGAGTCTTAGAGGCAGGGAATTACAGTTCTAGGACATTGCAGAATTCTTCTACTGTAAAAGAAATTTTAAATTCAAGCCTGGGGGCTTTGTTTGAGTTCACTGAGCCATCAGTTCCATGGACTCCAGTTGAACAACTTGGACTTGAACAGCCACTGGTCTTATTTGAATGTTACTGAGCTTATTACCATGACTCCTTTAAATCATTATCCTTTATATTGTGTTTTCCCTTCCTTTGTTTCTATTCTTTGCCCTAACTCAAAACTTTTTATTCTTCGGTGAGTAGAAAACTCAAAATTTTCTTAAATCAAGAGTTGATGCTTCCAAAGAACTATCCAAGCATTCACATTTTGTGGTTGAGCTCAGTGCTTGATTTTACCTTTATAAACCAGGTAAGTTCGTCCTACCTAGAGGCAGTGATACCTAATATGTTACCAGCTCTTGCTTCTTTCCTATGTAACCCCTAATGACTCACTCAATCTCATTTCCCTCATCTACTCTACAAGGGGCACATCTACAGATGAAAAATGACTTTTGATTTAGGGACATAATTACATTCAAATAAAGATAGTATAGTAATCTTGATTTTCAATGATTTACATTCCCCCATTCTACATTTTATTCAAAACATATACTTAGCAAAATTTTGTGTGTGTTTTAAAAATATTTATTATCCTTACAAAGGTGATCTGTAGCTTTATATTGACATATTTCAAAATACATGGAAAAAGAAAGCAATTACCCTGTGTCTCTCCCTGGCATAGTATCTTTCACTCTTATAGTCAAATAGAACTTCTTATCAAGTCTTAGGATGATCTTTCTACATGCCTTGCCACCTTTTTAGCCCATCATTTTCTAGCTTTTGCTATTTTACAGAACCTGTGGCTTCTGGTTCCTTCTGCTTTGAGTATTTTCTCCAGAACTGCATAAATATAATACTCATACTTAAAATTTTAGTTATAAAACTGTTCCATTAGCATGGCTTTTCCAACTATCTTATTTGACTATTTTATCTGACACTTCTCAAATTTCTTAAGGAAAGCCAGAAACTTGGAATTTCTGGGAAGATTTCCTTTTTAAATACTACCTAAAATCATCTAATTTACACTTAAAAACGAATTTTTGCAGACCAAACAAAACTGCCTAAAGACTAGCCATATTTGGCTTTCTGGTGACTTCTGTCTTACCACAATCAAAGCCTATCTTACTTATTTGCTTTCTTCTTTAAAGTTATCTCTCATTGGAAAAGATGTTCAAGAGAACAGAGGCCTTATTTGTCTTGCGCTGTGCTGTTTTTTTTTTCAGCACCTGGTTTACAAGGTATTCAATGAAAATTGGTTGAACAAATGAATCTCAAAACCCAAAACAAGCACTTAGGATCTGTACATTTTATTTTCTTATAAATGTTAGCAAGAACAATAACAATATGATATTTTTTACAGTGCACATTTTTCTGGTAACTTGATTTCTCACAATTCATCAACTATAATTTGTCATCCAATATTACTATATATTCTTCTAACATTGTAGACTCTACAGTATCAGGGTTTCAGCTACCATATAGAATTTCCAGAAAATTTTGTTAATTGCCTTCTATCCTCATCACTCTAGAAGGTTCTCAGCACTTATACGCACCATGAACATTGTCCATTGGCCTGTATTTAAATTGAAGCTCCTCTGCATCTTTTTCATATGCCTGCATTTTCCTATTAGCTGGGTATTCTTTAAGGAGCAAGAATATAGTCACAATATGTGTGTGTGCAAGTAGACTAAGTTAAGGGATAGTTGTAGTCTGGTTGGGCACATTGTTGACTGCCATTTACAAAACAAAACACAACTTGGGTTACTTTTGGAGACCTGAATACAAGTTGTTGACCAAGACACCGAGGTTTTTATCACAGCACTGCCAGTAATTATGCAAATAGAAACAGCCTTTCTGGCCTAATATTTTTTTTCACATGCAAAGTGAAGAGGCTAAAGTAAATTATATCTGAGACATGTTACTTCCATTAGGATGGGCACTACCAAATAAATCAGAAAATAATAAGTATTGGCAAAAATGTAGAGGAATCAAAACATTTGTGTACTGTCGATAGGAGTGTGAAATGATGTAGCCACTATGGAAAATAGGGCAGGAGTGCCTCAAACAATAAAAATAGAATTTTCACATGATCCAACAATTCCACTTTGGGGTATATATTCAAAAGAATTGAATGTGGAATTTTTTTTTTGAATGTGGAATTTTTAAAAAGGTTTTATTTATTCATTTTAGAGAGAGAGAGCGGGCATTGGAACAGGGAGAGGGACAGAGGGAGAGAGAGAGGGAGAGAAGCTCAAGCAGACTCTGTGCTAAGCACTGAGCCGCACGTGGGGCTCGATCTCATGACCCTGAGATCATGACCTGAGCTAAAACCAAGAGTCCGAGACTTCACTGGCTGAACCACCCAAGTACGCTAAAAGTAGAATCATGAAGAGGTATGTGTGCATCCATGCTCATAGGAGCATTATTTACAATAGCTGAAGGTAAGAGGAACTCGAGTGTCCTTATGGATGGATAAATAGATAATTCAACCTTAAGAAGAGAGGAAATTCTGACCAATTGCAACATGGATGAACCTTGAGGCCACTATTCTCAATGAAATACGAGGTACCTGGAGTCGTCCAATTTATATGGGCAGAAGGTAGAATGGTGTTTTGCCAGGCCCCGGCGGGTAGGGGAGGATGTGGAATTATTGTTTAAAGGGTTCAGAGTTTTAGTTTGGGGAGGTGAAAAGAATTGTGGAGCTGGATAGAAATGAAGATGCACAACAATGGGAACGTACCTGACACCACTTGAACTGTACACCTAAATGTGGCTAAGGTGGTGCATTTTATGTCATGTGTATTTTACCACAATTAAAGATAATTAAAAAAAAATGTACCTCAAGATTCTTCTTGTTAGAAGAATAGTTTTCTAGTGCTGGAAGCTCTCACAGAGACCATGCAAAGAGTTACTTGCAGGTTCTTCTCAGTCAGGCAATCTCTTCCCTGAAGGAAAACCTAGCTGTGTGGCAGGGCCAGGCAAAGGGTCCTCGACTTCAGACACCTACGTCTCCCAGTTCTGGTCCCAGAAGAGAAAAGAGATTTCTTCGAATTCTCTCCACCCTGATTATATGGTTCCATGAGAAAAAAAGAAAAAGAAAAAAGGAAAAAAAAAAAAAAAAGAAAAGAAAAGAAATAAGGTGTTTCTGATAAATGATTTTTTTTCTTTGACTTTCAAATTCGAGTTTCAGCTTCCCTTTCCCACTTTGACTAACACATTTCCCGGCCTTCACCCTCATCACCCACCCAGCGCGATCATCGCTATTTTCGTAGGCATTTTATCCTCGCATCTCAAAGAATCAATCCACCCTCTTCTTTCTGCTCCTCTTGCACATTCAGTTCCCCTGAGCTGTGTTCAGCTGTCAGCCTCAGCGATGAGCGGCACCGATTCCCCCAGTTATTAGGGAGCACTCGGCGCGTCTCTGCAGCGCGCATCCTGACAGTTGAACACACAGGAGCAGCTGGCTCAGTGGGGAGAGGGAGCACAGGGCGGGGTGGGGGGGGGGGGAGCTATTCATTGCAGTGTATTTATAACTTGGCCCCGAAAGCAGAGATGGCGGTATTCAAATAGGAGAGGGTGAAAAGACATTTTATCCTAATTAAAAAGGTAATTAAGTAACACACCGAAGAATTTAAATCAGTGCCCTTGGTTTTTGTGACAGGTCTGATGGTATAACTACCCAGAAACCTTTCTGGAACAACAAATGCTGCTTCTTAAGCTCTGTTGCTTGCTGAGTGGCCAACTATGGATGACAAATTACAGTAAGAATGCTAGACGAGAGTGTCTGAGATAAGCAAAGGTCTCTCCCAAAGAAAAACAATGCATCCAGGCATGAAATCTCCAGCTAGCCAGGACTAAAACTCAGCGCTCAAATCACCAGCCCTCCCAATGCATTCTGCACCCACACCCATCCGAGCTGGCCGGGGAGTCTGAGCCTCATCTAGAAGATCTTCTAGTCTTTGGATTGCCCATTTTTCTAACCCAAGCCCTTTCCTGTCATGCCCTGCAGTGGGCTTTTGTTTCCAGATATATTGATATTAAATGCAGTGTTATTATTATGCATGTATTTGTTTCTTTTAACGTTTGATGCTATGTCTATCTTCTTGACCTTTGAGGTCATTATCAAGTCCAAGCTCACTATAATTCTGAAACAACTGCTGGCTAGATTTTAAAAATTTCAGAAGTCTCTTGCAATTTGTCTCAGAATCTTAAAACAATAATTTATCTGTATCTTGCCAATGAAGTTATGTTAGGAGTACTTGCAAGTTTCACATTGTTATAAAATAGCATAAATGAATTATTTTTCATCTGTTCTTTTTTTTTAACTCAATCCAGGTATTAGGTATTATAATAACATTGCATTTGTTTCTTATAATAAATGCATCATAATGTAGACTACAAAGATTTTGGGGTTATGATGCATACTGACTTTGTATATTGCCTCAAAAAGAGTAATAAAAAGTTTCAGTCTCACCTAGGAGGATTTAACAAAAAATATAGAGAGTCAACTCTTATTATGCGTGGTAATTGTGTTCTATACAAGTGTGTCAAAAACACTCAGTGAATACAAACCATTGCTTCTAGGGAAATACAGGGTTAGGTTCTTGTGAGCCTCTGTCACAATATTTTTGTCAACTGATCAGTACATAACCTTGTTTATCTGTGTTTCTGTTTAAAGACACCTTATTTGATATGCACTGTTGATTCATCTCCAATGAACCCACACCACAGCACTAGAACTCCACTGAACAAAGCTTGTTTATAATATACATTTTTTCTGTAAGGTACATCTTGTGCTTAGGAACCTGAGAAGGCACGTTAGTAGTATGCTTGGAAACCATTTTAAACAGTAAAATCTGTTTAAAAGCACAAAAAATGTGAAAAACAGACTCAAAATAGACCTTGGGAAGGTTATTAGTATGTTTACACTGCGAAAACCAAAACACGACAGAGTATTATTTTGTTCAACTTTATCTGGGAGCATGTGCATTGGGCAACTTAAATATTAATCTGCTCTCTGCATGAATGGCAGTGACCATGAAAGCCTTATGAGTATTGGCTTTGGGATTACAAATAAATTTTAGCAAGTGGGCAAATTTCCAAATATGGAGTCTATGAGAAATGGTGATCAACTGTATCTCCCTTTAAGTCTTTGGAAAACTATCAAATTGTCTTTATTTTTTAATATAGTAACCTATTTTGCCCACACATATATAATTATTTTGATTTTGATATAAATACCAAATTAAAAATAAGAAAAAACAAAAACAGTAAATATTTGATGAATAAAGATTATTGATACCAAGAAAAATTGAAGTTCTCTTGAGTGTAGTTCACGTACTAAATTGATGCTAATTTCTTTTTCAGTAACTACATTGTTCTTCCATTTTTATGATAGTTAAAAATTCTTTTGAGAAATATAAATGGATTCTTATTTTTACTGTCTGAACTAAATGCCTGAATGGCCTCAATGGACCCCATTGGAATGTGAGGATTTCAGGTGACTCAAGAAGCAGACTCTCCCCACATACTTAAAATGAGCAACCATACTGTATTTACATGTTTCATACAAAAGTTTTATGATTTCAAAGAGAAATTGTAATGCCTTTATTAAGTGCTAGAATAAATAAGTATGAAACTTTTGAAGTAATAAAATATGGATACTTATAATGTTAAAGATATTTTCATTAGTCAAACTTTAAAAATCCTTTGATTCCCAGGTAAAGACTGTAATATAGGGTTACATAGTCTGCATGTACAAGAATTACACATATACTTAAATATTTTTAATCTTTAATTCACATGTTTATAAAAGAAACATATTTGGTGTTTTCTGGAAAGGCTATTTTATTTGAAGTGTTCAAAAGTGTATATACTTGGGATTGCGTTATTTTTGGAAACTTTGTCTTAATTCAGTTTCCCTGAACATTTCTATAGGTTATAATATATGGGTCATAGCAAAACGACACTTTGGAGAAAAATAATGTTTATATTTTTCTAGTTCTTTTTCTTAACAATATTGTGACCCGAAAGATGCTCCTGATATTTTCCAAAACTTGAGGACAAGATAGAAAGTTGCTTTTTTAAAAAACAAATTTCAGCCTTGTTTTTATTTTCTGAATTCCATTTAAAGGTAACAATGACATTTTTCAAAGAGAAAGAAACAGAACTTCCACACAGCATTTCTTTTTCTCTTGTCCACCAGTCTCTGTAACAACGACAACAAAAGAAGACATTAGAGTCTCTAAATTCTGAAGTACAAATATTGGCAGTTTTCAGTGAGTTTTTTTTTTTTTTTCCTCTGCATCTCCAGCCTAATGAGGGTGAACAGTAGTGAGTTCATGAGCTTCTCCAAGCGAGCCTAGAGGGCCGAGCTCATCCCTGATGAGTTCTTCTCTGAAGCTCTGGTGTTTACCAAATGTGTCAGATGGATAATGTTCATTAATGAACCTGAATATCTCGAAGCAGAGCTATTTCTCCAAATATTATGATGCTTTAATGACACTTGTAATAAGACCGCCAAGGACTACCAGCAGCTAACAAACACACATTTCCAAATGTAACATTAGTAAATGTTTGAATGCAGCAAAACCTTAAAACTGGTGTATGAAAGTCTGCTTACTCTGCCTCCTGAGGACCTCGGAAATGAATAAGTGATGAGCAAGACAGCCCCGCATGCGGCATTGTGACAGCGAGGAAATGGGGCAACGATGGTATTTCTAGCAATTTACATTTAATATGTAGAAAAGGGAGAAAGAAAGAAACTTAGATATAGATATACAGAAGAAAGCAGGATAATAAGGAGGGATAAATATATATCGAATTACACTCTTTTATGAGAAAGAAAACGAATTCTTATATGGTGTCCCAAGAATCATCATGAAAATGCTATTGAAGTGCCATTGTCCAGTCCAGCTTCTATTGACCTTCTTACGCCAACGCATTGCCCGGGGACTGCCTGTCTGTGACATGGCTTTCTTTTTTCTACCCAACTCCACGGTTTTGTTAAGCACTGAGTCTTCAAGTCAGCCCTTCCCTAACTTCATGGAGAGAAAGAAAGTGCATTCAACTTTCCAATGCATCTCTGTGGAATTCCATGGGCAGCTTTCATATTCTTGAGCCTGTGTTTTCATACATCTGTTGAATATGGAGGTGTCCTTTATTATTAAGTAATTGGCATGATATGACTTGGAATCCATGTCTCTTCTTTTTTCTTTTCACAGTAATTCTTACCATAAAAATACTAAAAATTGATCAATCTAATGCCTGCTTCCTCATAGAAAGATTAGTGAAATATTTTCTGAAGGATAAGTAAGGACAGGACTATTAATAATGTGTAAGATGGATTTCATAGTCTTTGTACTATTTTATTTATCCTCTTTGAAATAAAATCCATTGCACATATCATTCATTCATTCAATAACTATTTATTGAGTGTCTAATCATCAGAGTGATGTGTGGGTAATTTGTAAATTATTTATAGTAAACATTTATTATAGACTACAAAAAGCCATAAAATAACTGTTATGCACTCTAAAATTTAACTTCTCTTAGAAAATCAAATTACTATTCACCCAACTTAGTGAGGCTTTCACATATAATTGTGTGTGCATAATGTTTTCTAAAATGAGACAAACTTTGTGTTTCTTCTAAAGTTAATACCTTTCTTTTTTCTTTCTCTCCCTCCCTACCCCTTCTTCTCTCTGTCCCTCTCTCTGTCTCTGTTTCTCTCTTTCATTCTTTGGAATCTTTAATGATCTTTCTTGCATCATCTTTAATGATATCAGAAAATATTTATTAATAACTCTCTCTGTTCTCCTTATGTTATATGGATTTGAGGTCTAATTTTACTCCTATGTATGTGTGTATACATATATACTTTTGTGGTGTATAGTTACTGATTGAAATACATTCATCATACAAATAATACTTACAGAATATGGGAACCTAGACCTTTCAACTCATGACACCCATTGTTCTACTCCCATCAAAGTGTCCATTTATCCAGGAGAGCTTCTCTGAGCCTTCCATGTGCTGTCACTACAGACTATTATTATACATCTAAGATTCAGGGAAATGAAGATTAATTAGCCAAATAATTTATTATAGTGTTCTACACATTCATAAGCTTAAAGGCAGCTAATAATAACTAACAGCTGTTTTTATTTTGCCTTTAGTAAATAAAAAATAATCTTATTTTTGCCCATCATTATATGGCAGTAGGTAATTATATTCAATAAACATTTTTATTTAGCAAAAAATACTAATGTTATGAAATTGGAATAGATTTAAAGACAGAAACACTGTTTACATATTTACATTTTGTTCTTCCTTGTTATCCTTAATTCTAAATGTAATACATCTAAATGTAATACCACCCAATTAAAATTCCATTTTTTGAGTTCACAGAGAAAGGATTTAAGACATTGTATCTTAACATCTAATTAAAAATGTTTGTCACAAAGTTGTGGGGTTTTTTTTCTTTATTTTACTACCTCAGTGAATAGAAACATGATATGAGTCCAAAAATCTATTGTCAAAGATTCTAAATTCCATCTCTAAACTCTATTTTCAGTAAGGTGGCAAAACATTATACCTAACATACTTTCATTTCTCATGACTATCTTCATTAGAGTATATTCCTTTTCAACTCAAAAATCCAAGGGGGCTCAAATTTTTTCTTGTTTACCACTGCCTTAACTGTAGGTACCAGTTTTGCCATGTGAATCCATTCTTTTCACCACTAGAATCTTCCATGTTGATATTGATGCCTCTGAACATCCTGCCTTTCCAAGTTCTTAGTGTCCTCTCTTCCAGTAATCTCTGTCTCAACTCAGCTATTCATTGGCAAAACCCCATCTTACAACTACCTCAATAAAAATTACTTCTTTTCCAATATCTTGCCTTGAAATTACTTTTCTGTGGACTTCTCTTTTTATATTCTACAGCTACTTACCACTGACTGAATCTTAGGCTTAGAAGGCCTTTGACTTTCATTTTTTTCACCACTTTCCTACTTTATCCATACCCAACTTAATTTCATGCCCCCTCCTTTCTGGGTTGAACCACTTCTCAGTCATATTACTTATTTCCTGATGGCCAGTAAGGACTGAGTCACTTTCTTATTCTTCTGCCATTCACAGACAGACAGCCTAACATTGGGTATTCCCCTACTTTCCACTTCCTTTTGTTCCCCAACACTCACTTTTCAAGTGTGTCTAACACAATTATGTATCATATTTCATTTGTACTATTATAAATTTCTGATTTCAACTTCAGGTATGCTTTTGATGGACTTTCTCTTGTCTTCCCCTTTTAAAGTACTCTTAAGATTCATGTTTCAAAGGTTCCTATTCAGAGGGTAATGAAATTTGATACAGTAGAATTTTTCAATTTCATGATATTTTAACCATAAATGGAAGCACTAGCTAGCTCTCCACTAAAATTCATTTTCTTCTCTTTTTGGGCCACAATTAGGATCTATTTACTACATTCTTTTGCAGTTAGGAGTGTCCTAATTATTTAACTCTAGCCAATGCCTAGGAGTAGAAGCAATATGTGCTATTTCTGTTCCAAGGTTTTAGAGAAGCAGGTGAAGGGGAACAGAATATGCCACCTCAAAGTGTGCCAGGATGGAACTGAAGGCAATCAAGACCCACCAAAGTTGGGAAAAGCTCTTACTTCCTCCTTAATTGTCTAAACCAATTTAGAAAGGGGCCTGTACCAGAAAGAGAGCTATTACAAGAGATCACTTTTTCATCTGAAAGGCTTATCTGCATGGTATGCCAAACATTTATTTATCAAACATTTGCTCTTCTCATCTTACTGTGAATTGTCTTGCTTCTCTTTGAAGCTCCAGATCCCTATTCCTTTCCTTGGCTCAGCCTGTATTGCCTTATTATCTTTGAATAGCATATTTTATGGAGCTTTTGTATGTAAAAATTAATTTTTTTTCCCTGTTAATATGTTTCATGTTAATTAAATTATTAGACCAGCCAAGAACCTAGAAGGGTAGAGAGAAAAGTGTTTTCCCTTCACCTTCTGAAGACAGATACAAATAACCATGAGGCCTTAAGGGATGGTGGATCCATTAGATGGGAAGATACAGAATCCATGGACCTCTTTATGTAAGATATTCACCTGCTTTGAATTTTTATGTGTATGAGAAATTATCTTCTTTTATGTTTTTCTATTATAATACTTTTCTGCTTATGTTCAGATGATTAGCAAGACCCTACGTAATGTCTCATTTATCATCAACACATCAACAACAAAAATAAGACTATTTCAATTTTTTAAAAGTCTTCACTTCATACTTCAGTACTTAGAAAATTTTCTCCTTACTATACTGTAATTTTCTTGGTAAAAAAATCACTTCTTGGACTGTACCCATTTAATTCTCAATAAATGACAATATATCTATACTACTTTATTAGAAAGAAAGAAAATTATGTTCTATAAAAATTGTACAAAATCCCTTAAGATTATGTGTTAAGAATTGGCACATAACAGTCTTCATCTTAATCATGCAGTGAAAAATGTGTGATAGATTATTTTAGCCTAAGGTAGTATCCAGAAGAAGTATCAGATCCATGAACCATACACCTGGAAAGTGTTTTATTGTGTCATTTACTCTTTGCTACTCATTCTAATTTTCATGGTTTTAACAGTTTAATTACCTACTATTTCTAAAAATCATTAGGAAGAATCTAATACATCAACTAGGTTTCTAACTTTCTAGCAGTGATCTAACTAGAAATTGTGAAACAACTATAGCAGGCTGTTTTACTTTACAGATTTGCAGTAAGACACCTGGGTTTCTAATATATATATATAGTAAATGAATTCACTTGGTTTATATGTCATTAAGGATTTTGTTTATGAGGGGTTCAGAAAGAAATAGCCAACATAAAGTAACAGTGGCAGATAATGAAACAAGTCATGAAGAATATGACAACACAGGTTAGAGAACCAGCTTATGGATGATCTGCTGTCTATGAACCTCTCATCTGATATTTGTAAGCGCATAGCTGGCAAAGCTTCCTGTATTTTTCAGAGCCTTTATTGATTTATGTAGGAATAACAAATAGGACCCATGGCAGACATTCTCCTAAAATGGTGTTGATATCATAAGGGAATAAAAAGTGTCTCTTGTTTGGTCTGATTCAAGGCACAATCCCCATAGTGTGTAAAGCATTAAGTGCTTTAAAACAAGGCTCTTATTGACCACAATGGAAATAAGAGGAAGACTACTTCTAGTAACAAAATCATTCTAGAAAACTTGAGATTTAACAGCCCATTAACCTGCTATTAAAGACCACTGATGGGAATTTCTTAGAGAAATGAAGTTGCATTGTATAAGAAGTTAGGAATGGCACCACAAAGGGAACCTGGCAAGGGGAGGGAAAGAGAAGAGAAGATTCTTATCAAAAACCAGGCTATTAAAGAAATGAAATTGGAGCTACACAGAGCTGAAGACACAGATTACGGGTAATGGTGCAGAACCAGGTTACATCAGCATTGAGTTACAGGCAGTTCCCATTCCATTTTACCTGCATTCACAGAAAGTTGAGCCAGTGTCAACTTCCACTTGGAATGCAGTTGATCACAGTGCTAAGGAAAGTCAAATTGACAGTTAAGAGGAAGCAAAAGGTTCAGGGTCATGTCTCAGCTGGGTTTTAATTTATTCTCATTAGACACACTAATACAGCAGAGCATACAGTGGTGGTATTTTTTTCTTTCCTTCTGTTTTTTTAAAGACCACGAATCATGAATATTAATGCAGTTCCGTTCAGGTTGCCACAGAGTTTACAGGATGGTGATGGAGGAGGAGGTGGACTGCCGCATTATCATGTTATTGGATTTGCTTAAAGAAAGATTCCTGACACGGTTCTCCAAATGCAGCCGGGTGAGCATCCCTGCTCTCTTTGTGTTACATAATGTCCCATCTGTGCTCGCCGAGTGTGGCTTGATGGGGATGCCATCAGGTGATGTTTCTGACTTAATGGTATTCTTTCAGAGCTGGAGCAATAAACATTAAGAGACCTTAATTGTATTCTTTGCAGTGGGAGCAATAAACATTAGGGGCCCTATTGTACCCTTTCCCAAAATGTCCCCCAAGCCCAATTTGGGGAGCGTCTTGATAGCCAGTTATAATTTCAAATCCTCCCTCCCGCTCCATGTGTTGAAATTGAGGGACTGGACAAAAACAAAAGAATTAAATTAATAGGCATATCTCCACATAGCCAGTTCTTGGAGAGAGGCAGCAGCTCCTATTATTTACTTGACCCATCAGAGTCCTAATAGAACAAAACAAGATGAATCCAGCGATCTGATTTGGTTTTCTGTGGTGACAACTGTGATAAACTGCAGTTACTGGCCACAGAGCTTCAGGGATAAGTTTCTATGTGGCACACTGAGAAGATCCATGGGACACAGGATTAAGTGGTTTTAGAGATTGAGGAGATTGTGGGAATTTGAATTGAATCAGGCATGAAGTGATAAATCATGATAATCTCGATTCTGTATTTTATCTACATATTTCTGCCTTTGCTCTTTTCCCCCCTCTGGTGAAATTCTACACAAAAATAGCAATTTTCACATGACATTAGAGGAGCTCCAATTTATCATCTGTGATGTCAGAGAGTCAACATGCTATCAAGGAAGAAAGACAGTTTAAATTTTTTTAAGATCTGCACCTGACACATTCATATGTCATTAGAATCTAGCAGTTTTGCTGGAATTAAATGTATGTATGCTTGTTTCACTCATTTTGTTGTGCTAATTTTGCTCTTGTCTCTGCTACAACTCTGTGTGCATCAGGTACAGGCCTCTGAAGCAGTACGCGGTAGCCTTATCTTTTAAAGTGGTAATACCAAAATAAATAAATAAATAAATAAATAAATAAATAAATAAAGTGGTAATGCCATAATTTCTTCTGTCATAGTTGCTCATAAGTGTGTGATATTTTGCTAAAACAATTACACATGGAAAATTTACAGAGCAGCTAGCATCAGGGTCAGATATTATATGCCATCCAGAAACTTCCCAGTTTGGGGGTCTAAATAGACAAAATTAAATGGACATAAACACAATCAGATGCTATATTTGATTATTAATAATCTTAATGATATACTAATTTAAATGGCAGCCTTTACTCCAGGTTGGAAAGTTTTCACTTCCTTTTACTTAAACAGATTTGCAACTTCCTACCTAACATAGGGAATGAGGGTGTAAATAGATTTGAGCAAAGAAAGTAGAAGTAAATTCCTGTTGATTATTTTATTTAACACTGTGGTTTCTCACACAAAGACATTTAATTTCAAAGTGCTCTGACTTGGCCACAGCCGTAATTGTGTATAATATCTATTATCTTTTAATTGGAATTATCTTTTATCTTTGGCTACATTTATCTGAGGATCCCTTCAGAAAGCCCACCAGAAGCTCAAATTCCAATTTGTTCTCTCAGCTTGACTAATGATGAAAAGTATCAAAAACGACTATTATGTGTTTATAAATCACCTCTTTTATCCTGATGCGGTTCTGGGATTTTATGCTAAGTATCATTTCTCTGTGGAATGTAAATGCAAAAATAACAACAAATTCAGCATAAACAATGGCACAAAATAAAAAGAACAAAACATCTTTAGAGGAAGCTTCACAAAAGCAAAGTATGAAAAGAGAACAGCGTAAAATATCGATGAGAAAATATATTTCTCACAGATTAAAAAAAAAAAAAAAAGAAAGAGAAAGAAAGAAAGAAAAACCATGAGTCAAAAATAGTCTCCATTCCCTTAGCATCAAACAGTTCTATTTGGAAAAGCATCGGATCTGTGGCACGAAAGCAAATATATCTTAATTGGGCCCACTTTCATCCACCTGCTACTGTTTCTTTTTAGTCACATTGAATTTGTCTAACAACACTTGTTTACATTCCCTTGCTAGCACATTAGCATTTATTTCATTTTATAAAATAAGAAATATGGCCAGTTTCAAATGTTGAAGGTGCAGTGGCCAAAAAACTTTAGGTCAGCTTATGGAATGCAGCAATAAACCTACACTTCTCACTGTGAAGTATTACCCTTAGATCATAATGTGGTACCAAACCTCCTCAATTAGTTGAATCATTCATCCAGTAATTATTTATTGAGCATCTGCTGTGTGCCAGGCAATCTACTAGGAATTTAGAATGAAAAGTGCACAGGGCAGGTCTCCAGCTCACTTTCCTCCAGCCTTTGTCTCTCCCAGCTCCTCCCACCACCTCCACCTGCTGCCCCTCTTCGTGGTCTCCAGCCACGGGGTCTCTTTATGTCCTCTTGGCTGAGCTCTGAGTTTATAGAAATAGTGATGGTTATTCTACTTCCATGTACTCTCAGCACCATGTTTCTCACAGCCCCTGAGGCTAAATATTGAGTCACTAGAACCTCAGTGATGTTTGTGGGGGCTCCTGCATTCTTTCCTCTACCCCCTTTATTGTCAACTAGACATGAGACCTACAGTTGTCCGTAAAGAATATGGGCACTTGACATACTGTGGAGACTCCTGTGGCAGCAATTGGCCAGAGCCTTTGGACCTCAAAGAGCATAATGGATGGGGCTCTATGGTTTGGGTAAGATTTTTGCCTTATTGTGACAACAGAGGCAGTAAGTCTTTTGCTGCCAGAGAGAGATTCAAAGTGCTGGACCAGTATCTTTCATTCGATCTCTTCCTACACACACACACACACACACACACACACACACATACACATACACCAGCCATCTTCTAATGTATTCAGATGGACAAACTAAGCCCCACTACTCTCTGGTCTCGCTTTTGGGATACTCCATCTCTTTATCCTCAGCACAGCATGGCACCCAATCACAGTACAGGTAAAAGGTATCTCCTTACTCACCTTGTATATTGATCCTAATCCCTCCTTCTTTAAAATGTGTGTGATATTTGGCATCACTTATCTTCTTTCTTTCTTTCTTTCTTTCTTTCTTTCTTTCTTTCTTTCTTTCTTTCTTTCTTTCTTTCTTTCTTTCTTTCTTTCTTTTTTTCTTTCTTTCTTTCCAAACAGTAGCAAAGGGAGGGGCAGAGGGAGAGGGAGAGAGAGAATCTCAAGCAGATTCCACACTGAGTGCAGAGCCTGATTCGAGGCTCAATCTCATGACCCTGAGATCATGACCTGAGCTGAAATCAAGAGTTGGATGTTTAACTGACTGAGCCACCTAGGCACCCCATCACTTATCTTTAACATATAATAGCCCCCCCCCTTATTTGTGGAGTACATTCCAAGACCCTCAGTGGATGCCTGAAACTGCCGATAGTACCTAACCCTATATATAGTATGTTTATCCTATACATGCACACATACCTATGATAAACTTTAATTTATAAATTAAGCATACTAAGAAATTAACAATAATATAATGGAACAATTATAACAATGTACTGTAATACACATTATGTGAATGTGGCCTCTTTCCTTCAAAATATCTTACTGTATCTACTCATCCTTCGTATGATGATGTGAGGTGATAAAACACTTAGGTAATGAGGTGAATGGTGTAGGCATTGGGATATAGGTTTAGGCTGTTACTGACGTTCTGATGATTCCTCAGGAGGATCACATGTTTCTGAGGACTCCATTTGATCATGGGTAATTGAAACTATGGAAAAGAAAACTGTGGATAAGGGTGGGACTATTGTATTATAGTATTGTATTATGTTCACGATTTTCTACTCATCTTTCTTATATCCCCTTTTAAAGATGCATAATAGCTTGTTTTTCTCCAAAGCATAACTCATATCCTTCCATACGTCCATGTTGAATGAGTGGAGTATACAGGCCTTAGTTCCAACCCAGAAGTCTCACCTTGTTACTCTAACTCTAGTGTCTCCTTCTCCTCTAGTGGATGGCAGGACTGCCCTGAAGATTTGCCTCTTATCAAGTGAGGTCTCAGATGATGAGCTCCTGCCTACTCTCCCCTGCTACTGCTCTTGCACATGGACTTATTCTTATGATCTTCCTACCTCTTGGTATCTCATTATCGCACCTTGACATCCCTGCTGCTAATCATGTGCTGATATTTGACAGACTTCAAATGGATAGTCCAGAGATGTTCTTTCTTGACACTGTGATTTGTGGCTCAGCTCTACCTTGTCACATAGACTTGCTCAGTAATTGACCGGTCCACTAAGTCCTTCGTTGACTGAATGTATGGATCTTGTTCTTAGTCTCAACTTTCCTTTTTCTACTCACTTTGCAAGAGATTATCCTACCATCCTTGAATCCTGACCCAAACTTCTGAACTGTAATTTCTAGTTGGATCTGTTAGAATGCTTTCATCAGCAAACAATAAACCTTGACTCAGATGGCTTAAGTAAAGAGAACTTATTTCATAGAACATAAGTCTGTAGGTAGGGTGGTTTTAGGTTTATTTAACTCAACAGCTCAATGATGTTCAAGGATGTAACTCAATACTTTCCTTCTTTCTGTCCTGCTCTCATACCATGCTTAAATCAGAAATTGGTAAAGGGAATAGTACAATGGTTGGCTTGATCAATTATAATTATAATTCAATTATAATCAATTATGTCTAAGAAGGAAACCAGCATCCCCAAAAGCCCATGGAAATCCAATGAAGAAGGAAACTTGTTATCAAGAAGAAAGGGGAGTTGTGCCTGTTAAGTAGGCTGCCAAGTCCATTGGCTGCATTTGTCATCCATGCATATTGTGGAGCAAAAATGAGAGCTCTGCTTACTTACTGCCCAGCCTCATAGGCACGGTCCATCCATGCCAGGGCTAGTTCACATGGCTGTTGTTTGACACCACTCCATGCCTCACCAGTGATCCTTCTCTTTTGAGCCTCTTTCAAAGCCTGGGGAGTAAGGCACAGTATGCTATTTTTGATGGAGGCAGCAAGCTTCCTGCTTTGCTATAATGATTGTATTGTTAAATATGATACAGGATTGCTTTTATTAAAGTATTTATACTTTCTTAAAACATTCCATTTCTATACAGTGGTCAAGGAAGAAGGAGGTTTCAAATGATACTGGAGAGACATGCTACTCAGAGGATATGTGTAATCTAGTGAAAGAAGCAGAGAAGGAGGAAAAAGGGTGAGAAAGTAATCAGTAAATAACTCAGTATTTTGGTTTTTAACTCCAGCTCCTAGTACCATACCTGGGACCTAGTGGTGATCCACAAATGCTTGTGGCAGAAAGAAAGGAGGAAAGGAAGGGTGTTTATCACCAGAATCACAAAGCAGGCATTCACATTTTTAAAATCAAGAGAACCAATTAAACTAAATAATCTAGAACTGAGTTCTAAGGACTAAAGTTACTCTACTCACAAGTAGTCCTAAAATAGAGTTTGTTGATATTAAAGAGGGGTGTGTTCCCTTGAGCAATTTGGACACCTCTATTTAATCCTTGGCCATGGCTTTCCTCTTAGAAAGAAACTTCAAGATCAGAAGTTCGTGTTTTTGTTTTTTTTAATGAAGCAGAGATTTTTTTTTTAAGATTTTATTTATTTATTCATGAGAGACACAGAGACACAGAGAGAGACAGAGACACAGGCAGAGGGAGAAGCAGGCTCCATGCAGGGAGCCTCATGTGGGACTCCATCCTGGGTCTCCAGGATCACGCCCTGGGCCGAAGGCAGGTGCTAACTCACTGAGCCACCCGGGCTGCCAGATCAGAAGATTTTTGAGATAAGCATGAAATCAAATGATTCTGAAAGACCATTTGCTTCATGGCACTATAAGAAGTATTGATTAACTATCCTGCTCTCACATTACAGGGAGGAGACTGTAAGTGGGACCATCTCATTACAAGGAACAACACCAACTTGATTCCAGAGTCAAGACATGTTGGGGTACTTGGCAACAGGCTATACATTCCAGATAAAACCTCATAGATCGTGGCACTATTTATTCCTCTCTTTTTCTGAAATAGAAACTATATTATTATTTGTTTTTTTTTTAAATATTTACTTATTTATTCATGAGAGACATACAGAGAGAGGCAGAGACATAGGCAGAGGGGGAAGCATGATCCTCACAGGGAGCCTGATGTGGGATTTCATCCCTGCACCCGGGATCATGCCCTGAGCCAAAAGCAGACGCTCAACGGCTGAGCCACAGAGGCATGACATACAGTACTTGTTTAATTTCTTGATATTTTTGAAATAAATATTTACTTCTTTTATACGTATACATATACACAAATGTCAGATTCTTGTTTCAAGAAATGTCATACAAATCTTTAAACGCAATACAAGATTGAAAAAAATAGCATAACAGATACCTGTAGATTCTTCATCTAGGTTCATCAGTAGTTAACATTTGGGGAAATGTGTTTACATAATAACCCACCTCCCCCCCATACACACAAACTGTACATATGCATGCCGTAGAGCTATAATACTTCTGTATATTTCAGCATGCATCTCCTGAGAGCAAGGACATTTTTCTACCTAACCAAAATACCATTATCATATTCAGAAAAATTAACAATGATTCCCCAATGTCATTTAACATCTAAATTACACACAAATATTCCATTTGGCCCATATATTTTTTAGAGTATTTTTTTCCTGAGCTCATATAGGTTCACATATTGCATTTAATTACCCTGTTTCCTATGTCCCTTTTAATTTCTCCTCCCCAGCCATCTTTTTCTTTTCTTTTTTCCATAATACTATCTTTTGAAGTATCTAAATCTGTTGTTTGTAAAATGTTCCACGTTTGAACTTTGTCTGATTATTTCCTCATCGTGTTGTTCGTTCTTCATCTCTTATGTATCTTGTCAACCTGAAGTTAAGTATAAAGACTTAATTAGATTCAGATTAAACATCATTGTCTATACATCATATTGTATTGCTTTGTGAACTGCATGATTTCAAGTTGTCCTATTATTAGTTAGGCTAAGTTTGAATATTTGGTTAAGGTATGATTTTCTAATTTTCTTATTGTAAAAATATAGTTTAAATAATTATTACATAGGAAAAATCTATTGAATAATTTGAGTACCTATTTTTTCAATATTGCATTTGCTTTAAAAAAATTAACCTATTTTTTTCCATAGTTTATTACCAAGAAGGGTTTTTCTTTTTATATTTACAGCAGGAAGTTTGAATTTACATGAATGTGCTATTTTAGAATGGGTTCAAAATGTTATTTGTGTTTTTATTCTCTAACATATTAGTGTAGTAATTTTATCTTAAAATAGTGCTCTTGGATTCTTGAGATTAATTTTCTTGTTTTGCAAAAAAAAAAAAAAAGAAACAACATTAGTAGCTTTTGCAGTTTTTCATTGATTTGTGGTTATAATTTTTCTAACAAGGTGTCCTGGGTGAAGTAAGTGGTTGGTGCACTGCTCAGCAATCTCAGCGTGAACCTCATCCCAGCAGGAGGACTGCATTGAACAGTTACCACACCAATTGCTCAATCTGCTGAAATATAAATTATAAGGGAAAAAATTGAAAAGCAAGTCTGTATGTTAGTTGGGAAAATACATATGATTTAGATTCTGAGGGAAATTAGTTTTAACCAAGAGAAAAATATAAATCTAAATTTCCGTATAAGAAAGCTAAAATCAAAAGACCATGGGATCATTCCTGTGAGGTTTCTCTATAATACAATCAACGTGCACATTTCTATAGAAAACTACCAAACAAATAAATAAATACTTGTGCTTTTTTTTTTTTACCTATAGCTATTCAACATTCAGTTTTAATCAGAGGATTTTGCCTTTTTTATTTTTAAATATCTTACCAATTGAAGGGTCTTCATTTTCTTCTTTGGAAAATGTGTGATGGGCATTATAACCACAAAATCAGTTTACTCAAAAATGCAAAATTATGATGCTGGTATCAAAATTTCTTGATATTCCTGGGAGACTTGATTTGAGGATGAAAGCATCTTCTCCAGAGCGAACTGTTATCTTTTGACTTCTTGGTCTCACCATTCAGCCTTTGCATTAATTTTTCATCAGCTATGTTTGTCGCCTCTGAAGGTGAACATTTTATGAAGTGTAAAGTAAGAAAACATGGATGGGAAATTTCCCTTCATACTTTTGTCTACACATAGCTTTTTAAAGCTGTCTTGACTCTTGTATAAGGGTTGGCTAGGCATGAATATATTTCTTCAATTGTAATAAGGAGTTCTCGCTTGATATATTTTATCCTTAGGCATGACAACTACTCTTCAAAACATTTCTTGTTGTTTTAGCTGTTATGACCTTTGTGACCATAAATACTTATTGCTTCATCCAGTTATTTCCGTCCAATTTTCTGAGGCTTCAGCACAGACATGCTAATGCATTTAGCTCCAGTCAGTGGACTTTGCTAAGGCCAAAACTTCACCTTTGAAATAGAGGAAATATAGGTTAATTAACTACCAATTACATCGGCTGTTCATCTCTTTTTGTTTCTTTTTTAAATATTGAGAGTTGTAAAAAAAAAAAAAAAACCTGAGATTTGGCAATGAAGTTAAAAAAATCAAATCTAAAATGATGTCTAAGGCAATTTGTAAATTTGCTTAGCAAACACATGACCAACTGGTAGTATATAAGTATCAGAGTAGTTATTTGCATTTTCCTTAGGATAGCTTCCTCAGCATAAGCTACCATCACTTAAAGATTTCTCTCTGCACTCCCTTGTGGATACCTTCCATGCCACGTATGCCTCTTTTACAGTATTTAGGATGTTGACCTTATTAGCCCTTAAGGCAAAGGACCACACGTTAATGATGATGATACCAACTGATCAAAAACTTTAAAGCACATATTATGTCCCACGTGTCATTAATGTCTAAGTTATTTATAAACATCGTTAACATCTTTCTAATTAGGCATGATGTACTTCCACAAATCTTGTAGAGAAGAGAGAAGGCCTCATTTTTTTCAGTGGAATTATTCCACTAGGGGTAGAAATTTCTTGGTTTTGTAAAATGAATCCTTTTGTTTGTTTGTTTGTTTGTTTGTTTAGTGCTCTGTATCAACTGACACTTGCTGAGTGACAACTATCACACTAATACTTAGTGACTTAATAACAATTTTTAGCCATGGTCGTATGAATTAGCAATCTGAGGTGGGTGGTTCTGCTGATCTTGGTAACTATATACCTCTGTGTACTGGGGTAGCTGCCCTATCAGCAGAGATCTGGCTGAGATGCCTGGGATGCCTTAGTCCTTCTCCATGTGGCCTTTATTACCCAACAGGCTAACTTGGGCTTTTACTCTTGAAAGGGTTAAGTTGCAACAGAATGCATAGGCTTTGGGACCAGGTTCAGAATTTGCACATCATTCCCACCAAAACAATGTACAGCGAGTCCAACTTTGATTCAAGGAGGGGAAACTAGACTCTATCTTTTGATAAGAGGATATTACAAAGAATTGTGTCATTTGGCAGTCTACTCAATACCTAAGAGAGTGGGGGAGTTTAAAGGATACTGTATGTAAATATTGTATAAACTAAATACTTGATATATAATAGTTTACCATGCCCTTTTCATCATTTTTATTTCTGTAAGATATTTATATGTTGGAATTCTAAAAATAGCTGCTACTTTCGTAGTTCTTTGCTTTGCAAGATATCTTACCTTATTATGCCCTTAAATGTCCATAAAATCTCATGTGGTAAGTGAAGTCATTATTGTTAAAAATATTAAATGACTTAATGAAATAGTTGGACACTATTTCATTTGCCTTTCTTCTTATCAAAATTTTTACTATCCTTTAAAAAAAGATCCCCCAAACAATTTCCCTTAAATTTGACCCTGAAGCATTTTCTACTACCTTAGATAGAAATAGCATCTTCAATAGAGTAGGGGAAAAAATCACTAAAAAGTACATATTTAACTCAATTTGATAATTAAACTGTAATATTTACATGCAAAATATTTATATTGAACTCTTCTGAGAATTAACTAGTTGGTTGGTATAGTTGAAAAAAGGTAGAAGACAATTTTATATAACAGTTGTTTTTATATACAATTCTTCTAACTCTGCATTATTCAAATTCATAATTGATTGCTTTAGTTGTCTTGAGTACTAGACATAAAGAGGCTGTGAAAGTAGCTGTTCTATCAAATTAACTAGGTTCTCCTTAACTTATTTCCTGACATGTAATAGGTGATCAACAAATGTTTTCCAAAGAAAAAAAATGGGGAGGGTTTTTTTTTAACATTAAATGCATAAATTACAAATGGTATCATATATATGCATATCAACTAGTTATTTTATGTTAAATGTTCTTGTGTTTAAGAATATATCAGATTTATTTCTTATGGGTCAATCTGTCTTAGAAAATATATTTTTTTGGTAGATTTTAAATAACCCAGAAAATCAATCAGATTAATTTGGGCAAGATTATGTAGTCTTATATTTAAATCATTATTTAATTTTATTATGTGTATATTTACCATTCAAAGTACATTTTATTACAGCAATTTTGTTGTGGAAATTGGAATGTCAAAAATATTAATATTCTATTGAAAAAATAAAGCTACTCAATGATGGAAAATCTATGACTTTAAGATGTAATAATAATAATAATAATAATAATAATAGATAACTTATGTAGGTGTATGAATAACCAAATAAAAATTCATCATTAAGATTGATTTCTATATACTCTCTCTCTCTGTTTTTAAAAGATTTATTTACTTATTTTAGAGAAATAGAGGAAGAGAATCTTCAAGCAGATTCCTCACAAAGCATGGAGTCCAATGTGAGGCTTGATCTCACAACCTTGAGATCATGACCTGAGATAAAATCAAGAGTTGAATGATTGACCAACTGAGCCACCCAGGTGCCCCTTTATATATTCTCTTAAGAACATTCTGTGAAAAAAGAGTTTCTAAATGCCTTTTATGGTAAAAAGGATTTCAAGATCAAAATATTTGAAATATATTTTTGAAAGACTTCAATTCTCATTAATGTATGAAAGTTTCCACAATTTAATATAGTGGCTCCAATCTTTTGGGGCCATAGTTTGCTAATAATAAATGGCAACATTTTTTGAAAAATAGAATTATAAAATAAAACTATTCAATATACTAGATATCAGACTAAATGGACGCAACATGTTTTAAAAAATTGTGACAAATCTTAGCTACAAACTCACTTTGAATTGCTTTATAGAAATGTATCTTTTTTTTTAATTTTTGAGAGGCTTTGCTTCATTTCCTTTATTAAAGATTTCATAAAGACCTTAACACTGGTTTGTAAACCATATAAAATGTTAAGGATTGTCATTACAGTATATTTCCACTGCAATTTAAATGACAATTGAAGTGGTTGTTAAATTTGCTGAAATGAAACTGCTCCTCAAGAAGTGGTTCATGTTTTGTGAAACACTTCTGAAAGATCTTATGAAAAGTATGTTATGCTAAGCACAAAGATGTGCTTCTAAGAAACAACTACAAACTTACTCTACATGTTCAGAGGTTCCAGTTAGATATATTTTAGAGTATTGTGCAAATGCAAATAAAAACATATTAGTACACGTTATTATGGAATTTCAGATGTCATTTATGTTGTCAGATATGTGAAAAACTCTATTATCCTGGTGAATTTCATTTTTTTAAAGATTTTATTTATTTATTCATGAGAGAGACAAAGAGAGGCAGAGACATAGGCAGAGGGAGAAGCAGGCTCCACTCAGGGAGCCTGATGTGGGACTTGACCCGGGGACTCCAGGATCACGCCCAGAGCTGAAGGCAGACCCTTAACCGCTGAGCCACCCAGGTGTTATCCCTATCCTGGTGAATTTCAATTTCAGCAGCATGGTGTTTTAACAAATATAAATTACACACACACACACACACACACACACACACACGTATAGTTAGAAACCACCCTACTCCTTTTGAGCTTAACTTTTCAATAAATCCAATATCCTACATCTGTCTACACCCACTGATCTGAAAGATTGGCAGAGGCTGGAATTATATTGTTATATTTGATCTAAAGTTATGATTAGAATAATTGTGTGAATTCTTCTATTGCTATAGTTTTAGTAACAGATTTCCCTCTATTTTTAATGCCATTTCTGATGGACTGACTACATCACCTTGGACAGGCTGTTTTTCTTTATTTTTTCCATTTGTAATGGGATTTCCAATAAAACCAACCTGTATCACTCCAGTATTCTTGTGGTTGTTGAATGAGCTACCAAAAAACATCATAATGTACTTGGTTGAAAAGAACCATGCTACCTAGAAAAACTGATTTGTGAATTCCCATTTAATCTGGTTTTTATCCTTTTAGAAAGTACAATGTATCTATTTTTTAAAAATTCAAGTGATGATGTGTAAAAA
This sequence comes from Canis lupus familiaris, assembly GCF_011100685.1. Taxonomy (NCBI): domain Eukaryota; kingdom Metazoa; phylum Chordata; class Mammalia; order Carnivora; family Canidae; genus Canis; species Canis lupus. The sequence continues at coordinate 50,995,464 of NC_049233.1, forward strand.
CATTATTTTCTGCATCCACTACTCTCAGTATCATAATCTCGACTACCAATACCACTGTTGTCCTCCTGGTTCACATTCATTTACCTAAGAGTATGAGTGGGTTTTCTTCCTTCCCTCTTTTCCTTACTTCCTTTTACCCTTCTTCCTTTTTTCCTCCTTCCTTTCTTCCCTCCTTCCTTTATTCCCTCTCTCTCCCCCCTTTCTCTCAATCATAAGTTTATAAAGAATGCCAGAGTATCAGTAGAAGAAGTAAACATTCATTATGGAAACAATAATGCACAACTAACTATAGCAAGGCCAAATATATGATACTTAAAAATAATATATATCCCAGTGAAAAATTGTACTTAGTAGAACCAACAACAGCATCATTTAAATATTATGTATATAAGACTCATTAATATTTTGAGGTGAGTATTTCAGGCTATTTTAACACAGTGTTTTCTTTATAAAAAAGAATGGATTTTAAATTTAAATAGATATGATGTAGTTATAAATCAATCTGAAAGAGAATATAAATACTGGCCTACAGTAAAGAAAGATTTTATCCATAATCAAAGAATATAGTTTTTGGCAAATTGGTGAAATTCATCTGGGAATGGAAAAGTCAGAAACTCATTTCTGTACATCATATTAAATAGGACCTCTAACAATAGCTTTATGTAGGGAAATCAATAATCATATTTTTGTGAATATTTCAGATTATGCAAAGTAGGTATCATTGAATCATATAATTCACAGTTCTACCTAGCAGGAAGAAAAAAAATTGCCTCTTTTTTTTTCTTCTGCTCACTGTGCCACACCCATTTGCTAATTAAGTTCCTTAACCTTGAAGATAATGAAATTCCTCCTTTTTTTTTTTTTTTAAGAAATAAATTTGTGGTTAAATTTACATCATATTAAATGAAAACTGCACTTCCAAAAATAACCTTGAAGAGCACCAAAATGTTTCCTTTATCAACAGAATAAGGTTATTTAGAGAAATAGTTGGATGTCGTGATAAAAAAGAAAAAAGTCACAGTATTGGTAATAATTGATAACACTTGAATTTCTGACTCTAATTAATTGCATACAATCAGATAAAGATCACATGCTTTAATATATCTTTAATTTTACGATATTTCTGTGGAAAAATAATATGTTTTATTCACTCTTATTTATGTACTAAAAATATCTAGCATTTTATAGAATGTTATCCAGATCTGAGTATTGAAAACATCTTTTTTCTTTTAAAGATGTTATTTATTTATTTATTTATTTATTTATTTATTTATTTACTCATGAGAGACACACAGGGAGAAGCAGAGACATAGACAGAGGGAGAAGCAGGGTCCTCACAGGGAGCCCAGTGTGGGACTCAATCCCTGGACACTCAACCCCTCAGCTACCCAGGCATTCCTCTTCTCAATCTTCTAACAGAACATAAATGAAAGTCAATGTAACAACATAAGAAATGTAAGTTAAAATGTAAGAAATAAGAAATTACTTTTCATGCTTTCAAAAATAAACTTTCTCTTAAGTATTTGAAATTAGTCTCTCCAAAATATAATTTCTAATGATTACATAACAGTTGCACAAATACATGTAAAACTTTGAGTTTTGTAAAATTAACTGAATTGTATATGGCATGTTTATACCAATAAAACTATTCACAGTTCTAGCACGTCAGTGTAGTTGGCATTGTCAGGAACCAGTGTCATATTTCATTCAGGTTAAACTGATACCACCATACATACAAATTCAAGAATAATAAGAATTGTTTAACATCGCAAAAAGGTTTTCAACTGCCACGTGCTTGATGTGTTCAGTTTTTAGTGTTCTGAGGCCATGAATTGGAATGTGAGCAGAAGCAAGAAACTGGTTACTCAGCACTACTGGGAAACAATACTTTGTCATGCAAGGATCCTTTGCAATCGTATCTGAGAGAAGGATTTGACAAGTTAATTAATTTGAATTTTTCTTACCTAAGCATATCTGCAGTTCAATTCTCCTGCCCTCTGAAATATTGTCCATCCTAAATTGGGGTGGTACATAAAACACAATGCTTTACTATAGGCGAACAAGGTTTTCTGTCTGTAGTGGTATATAATTCTTTGACAATTGAAATGACTTCCTAGGGCAAATGCAAAAGCATAGTGTACTGAAACACTGTCATATATATGAATACTAATATACATGAATATATACCTATATATGCATAAACATATTTGTATGTTTAAACACAAGTCTGTACTAAATTTACACTCATTTGCCTTCCTCTTGAGCAGATTTGTACCTAAAGTATTTTCCTCTTCAATTGCTGTCACACCAGAAGTAGCTATGATTGGGGATGGGGAAGATGCTCATAGGCTTGGTCTTTAAAATCCATTAGGGAAAAAAAAAGGGAAAAAAATAAAAAATAATAATAAAATCCATTAGGAAAATAGAGGTATATAACCCTTTCGGTATTTGTTACTTATGCTTTTATACCAATAATATCTGCATGTGTACAGGAAATGCCTGAAGAGAAAAACTCAAGGATGTCTCAGCTCCCACCTCAGTAGAACCATGAGAGTCTCTTATTCCCATCAATGGTCCTGGTGAGAACAGAGGGTGGCATCCTGTGGAAGTTAACACTGAACCTGTGCATTTTAGTAGACAAATAAGATACATTAAGCCCTGCCGCGGAAGAAGCCTAAAGGCTACAGGTTCTAGGTGGGGAATTTACAGGTAGGGAGCACAAAAAAACAACCATTCTCTGAACCCAGTAAGTAACGCAGTTTTGGTGGCGGAAAAGAAGTTTGAGGAAAGGGTTAAGTCAGGGAACAGTCCTGGGAAACAGAGGGGTAGCTGGAATAAAAGCGTTAATGAATTTAACCTAGAGCTAACCTTTTAAAAAATTCTCTAATCCAAACTGCATTTTTTTTTTTTTACAGCTGGGGTTTTTCAATCTGAAATTATCCCAGGATCTTTTGGGGATGGCACTTTTGCCAATATTTGCATGCTCATGCAGCATCACAAATAAAAAAATAATGGTTTAATGTTATACTGGGGAGGAGAAGCACTCAAATAGGTGAGCAGGGATTAGCTGCCTTCTGATTATAAAGAGGGCTGTTAGAGCTTAATCCCCGAGAGCTATTTGCTCCAGTGTTTTTAATGGCCCTTAATAGCTCAAGCCTGCATAGAGCACATATGCATGTATTTATATTTGTATTGATACATATTTCATGTATCAATTTCTATTCCCTAGCTGGAATTTGTGCTGTGAATTACTATAGTACTCTTTTGTCTAAAATGTAATTATCTAATTATGTGTTCTGGGAGATGGCATAGCTAGACTCATAGTGCACCAATTCACAAGCATTTAATTTTTGTTTTTAATAAGAGACTATGAGAAAAGGGATCTTTTTCCCTCCAGGGAGGGGGGGACGCAGTACTCATGCTTAAATGGTACTTTCAGAATGGGAATTTCCTTGCCAGCTCCTCTGGGCATCTCATTAAGTGCTTCTAGTTCTAGGGGGCCGTTTTGCCCTCTAATATGACCCTTAAAGAAATCCTGTTAGTAAATCACAGGCTAAGAAGTCATGCAATGTGAACCTAAAGTAACCATGTACATTAAATAATGCTATCAAGACCAGGTCTTTGATTTTTTTTTTTTTTTTTTTTTTTAAGGACGATAAAAACCACTGTGAAGTATCCTCTTTCAGGTTCACTAAATTGGTAATATTATGAGCAAGCAATGATTCATCTGAGTAATTCGGTGGAATCAAAGGAGCTCGTGGAAGCTGATGTGATTGGCCAGGAATCATGAAAAGGATGAAAACGGGCCTCCATGGCAGCTCGTCAGCTCCCCTCCCACGTGCAACAGGCTTTGAAAGGTTTCAACTGCAAGTTACCAGGACTTTAAATGTTGAATGTTATATGTCTCTTTTGATAATGAAGGCTCAGTTAATACTCTGGTTTGGCACTCTGAGAGACGAATAAAAACCTATTTAAAGTTGGTATATCTAGTGCTAAATGTCACATTTTACTGGTTGGCACACATTTATCACTTCATTTCCCAATACAGTAAACAACTCGTAACTCACTGGTTACTTTGATTGACAGCAGCCTTGGGCATTTCTTAGCGCTCATGCACTGTACTGCATGGAGTCAAACTTCTATGGTAATTGGCTTCAACAACAATAATAATAATAGAAATAATAACTCCAGAGTTAATTTAAAGGAGCAAAAAGAAGTAAGTCAAATATGAAGACAATAAATTACGGGGATTTCTCATTTAAGTAAGTAACAGGTTTAATAGCTTTCTCTAAGTACTGAGATCATTCAACTGAACATCTGCTTTCCAGCTGTGCATATTGATATATTACTGGGTTTTTTTTTTTTTATTCCCTTCTACTCTAAATGTATCCATAAGTTTTTAGGAGTTTCACTACCTGACTTTGTGACAAAGCCTTGATTGTGAAAGATATAAAAACGTCAAAAATTCTGTAGGCCATATTATGCCCAGGATATTATTTTTCAATCAACTCCAAAGACAGATGTCCATGAACAATTAAACCATTCTCCGATCACACCTTGTTCCAGCTGGGATCAGAGAATTAAAAGGAAATAAGCCCTCAAAACTTAGTTACTTCTGGAGTTCCCATAGTTTCCTGACTTAATAGATTCTTATTAAATAATTCTATCAATGGAAAACGGATATAAACCATTGCTTAAACTTATGAAGTTGGCTCTTTGATATTAAATTTAGTATTTCTTCTTTTATAATAATTCACATGGCAAGCATCTACTTTCAGAGAAATCCCCTCAGATGGAGATTTGGTTATCCTAAGCTTGCTAGCTTCCACGTCTAGTCTTACAGACTTTAGTCATAAAGCACCTCTCTGAGACCATGTGAACTAAAAAATGTGAGACTTGCTAATCAAAATGGATATAACCCAATATCTTGTCTAATAGGGCAACATGGAATGTGTTCTCCCCTTTCAACAAAAAAACTCCCAAATAAGATGTTATCTTCTTCCCGTCAGCCTTTATCGTTACTGTCACCATGGCAACTAAATAGCTCAGAGTTGCAACCTAAACAAGGGACCAAATAACATGAGCTTATGAGCCACTGCATTATCAGTGTTCATAAGACAGTAATTCAAAAACGCTCAAGTCATACCCACAAAGGAAAAGCTTTTATTCTCTCTTTCCCTGACCAAAGTAGGGCTAATAAAAGTCTTTCACCATGTTCTAGGCGTTATGGATTAAACAGCTTAAGATGTGGGATGAGGTAACCAGAAGGGAGCATGTACTCATCCTGGTCCCAGGATGCACTTCACCAAGGCAATCTGCTGGCTGGCAGAGTAATACACAACTGAAGATGAGATTTATTGATTGATTGGTTTAATTTT